>NC_067398.1:362133440-362748440 GCF_016432865.1 Antechinus flavipes | reverse complement strand
TTCTTCGTCATCCTCGTCCTCGCTGCTGTCCTCACTGGGGTAGCTGCAGCTGGTGCCCCCGGGGGACAGGAGGCGGTGGTGGGGCTGAGGTGGAGGCGGTGGGGGGGGCGGAGGAGGAGGTGGAGGGGGAGGAGGTGGAGGCGGAGGGGCCGGATGGTGGCGCTCCGGGCCCGGCTCTTCGGGTTGCTGCAGGAGCAGTAACGGGGAGGGCGGCTGCGGGTGGTGATGGTGGTGGTGATGGTGGTGGTGATGGTGCGGATGGTGGTGATGGTGATGGTGATGGTGAGGCGGATGCGGATGATGCTGCCCGCTCGCGCCAGCCGAAGCCCCATGAAGCTTGGCCAAGCTCTCAGAGTCGTCCTTGCCCCCAACTGGTCGAAAGGCGCTGGAGTGGTGGTACCCGCCGCTGCTGCCGCTGCCCGTTCCTCCAGCAGCCTTACGGCCTCCTGGGCCTTCAAGAAGATGAGCATGGTGAGGTGCTGGCACTCGACTGCCCCCAGTTCCTCCGCTCACTCCAGCTCCTCCGGCTCCTTCTGCCGGAGGTGTGGAGCCCGCGCTGCAGTCGCCACTGCCCGAGGGCGACTCGAAGAGAGGTTCGCGCGTGCCTGCTCCCCCCGACGGCTGAGGTGGCTGCCCGGAGCTTGCGCCGTTAGCACCCGCGGGTGGCTGTGGCTGCCCCGGAGCTGGAGGGGCTTCTGAACTTGAGCCTCCATTGCCACCGCCTCCTCCTCCCGCACCTCCTCCCCCTCCTCCCCCTCCGCCACCGCCTGGTTCGGCCAAGTCCAGGAAGGCCTGGCGCAGCAAGGCCGGGCTGTCACCCAAGGCGCAGCTGAGAGCAGTCGGGGGCTGGGGAGGGGGCTGTAGATAGGTGGGCACAGGAAGCCCGCCGGGGGTCCGGGGTGGCCAGAACATGCAGAAAGGCGGGTAAAAGGCGTCCTTGCGACCCGCAGGCCAGAAAAGCCCCGATAGCCCTGCTTTCTGGGCCCCACCAGCACCTCCGCCCGCCCCACCTCCGCCTCCACCCAGGGCCTCAGCCCCAGCTGCCCCGTCCTCCTTCTTGTGACATAGGCCGAAGGCGGCAGCCGCTGGGAAGGTGTACGGGTGTGGGAAGAGGCCCCCGCAGCCAGGAAACTTTTGCAGGACTCCCCCGAAGGAACCTTTACTGGGCACGGGAATGACAGGATAGCTGCGGGGGCCTTTGCTGCCTCCCCCGGGTCCCCCGGCTCCTCCGGTCCCAACGCTCCCTACTCCACCACCTCCCGCTCCGCCTCCTCCTCCGCCGGCCACGCCGACTCCGGCACTGCCTGCAGCAGCTGCGGCCGAGAGGCTGGCGGCAGCGGCTGAGAGGCTGGCGGCGGCTACCACTGCGGCCTCCTGTAGGGAGTCCTCGTCGTCGTCGAAGCGGGGCCTCTTGTGGTGCGAGTGCGGGCCTCCAGCCAGTTCGGCTAGCGGAGGCGGCGGCGGAGGTGGGGGCGGTGCCCCGAGCAGGTGTGGCCCCAGTAGCCCTCCGCCTCCCGCCACTGCCGCCGCCGCTGCCGCCGCTGCCGCTGCAGCCTTGACCGAGCTGAGAGGATGGCAAGCCGGGTGCGAGCCGGGCTGGGGCAAGGCCCTCTTGCGGCTACCCCCATTGAACATGGCCTTGACGTCCTCCCAGGCGAAGACCAGCTCGTCTTGAGGGCTCTTATCGGTGAGCTTGAGATGGCGTCTCCAAGAGTTGAAGTTAGCGGCGTCGGGCTGCGTGTACTTAGCCTCTGGAGTTCGATGAGAGTGGAAGATGAACTTATTGGGCGAAAAGTACATGTTGCAATAACTGCACTTGATGCACTTGGCCCGGGAACTGTTGTAACGCGCGGGGATGAAGCTGCCCCTGCAGCCCCAAGCGCACTCATGGGATACGTCGAAGGCAAAGTTATCAGGCAGTTTAGGAGGCCGGTTTTCCCCCAGGAAAGACTTGCAAAGGCGCTCAGCTTCCCTTTTGGTGATCATGCCGCATCGCCGAGAAGAGATGGGCATAGCTCCTGCCCGGCGCAGAATCTCCAATTGCACTGGAGTGCATTGCACGCAAGTGATGCCCAGGGCCACCCGCCGGTTATGGATCTCGTTATAGCTGAAGTTCTTCAATAGAGTGTTGGAGATCTGGGCCAAACATAGCCTCTCCTGCCCGTCAATCACCAATGACACTATGGGGATCCCGTAGAGAATTACTTGGCCCACCTGGTTGGGCTTCATGTTGGCATGGCCCGGCCGTGGCTGGCTCAAGGGATCAGGCTGGTATGCGCTGGATGGAGAAGCCAGCAGGATGTCATTGGGTCCTGGAAGAGGACTTGTGGCCATCTCTTCAACTATATGTCCTCGAATGGACTCGACTTGGTCTTGCTTGTAGACTGCAAAATAAAAAAAGAAAACATGATCTTGGGGCACTTTAATTTAAAACGAGTTGTTAGTTAAGAAAATAGTGATCACTTACTGTTGGGAAGACCTGGGATAAGATAATACTTTACAATACTATCATGCTTCTAGAATACATTTTTTTCCTCCTCTTTTTCACACACACACAAAAAAAAAGCATTATAAAGCAAGGATTATTTTTCTGTGTGTTTTTCATTCTCTTCTAAAAACTCAATTGAAACAGCTAGGAGGGAAATCCAACATACCAAGAGATTTGTTATTTTTTTTTTTTAAGTGCTCTGAGTTCTTCCTTCTCTCTTGAGTTTTGAGACCTCTCAAAATAGGCTGATCATGAAAACTAGCTTGCAAATAATAAATACAGCTAATAGCAGTCTTAGTATTAAAAAAAAAAAAAAGCTTGGGAAATTGGGACCTCCCCATAGAAAATTTAGGGAAACTACTACTAATTTCTTACAAATGAATTTATTTTAGTGGGAAAAGAAAAACTACCCAACATGCTTTTAAGACAAGCGATGGCTGTAGTTTATGCGATTAGCCTGGAGAAATTCATAATCTGGATAAAACAATTAAATATAACAAAACAAAGTCAGGCATTTGGAATGTTCCTATTGAAAGTTTGAGGGCCAACAATTAAAAAATACTTATTAAAATTTGGAAAAGCTGAAGAAATTATGTTTGACTAAAAACAATTCGTTTAACATTAATTTTGCTTTCACATTCCCCTCCCCTCCTCCAATTCAGTTACCAACCACCATTTGCCTAGTAGGGCAATTCTGGTTTTTCTTGGAGTTCAAGATCATCTAAAAATGTTTGCTTCCAACTTCCACAGCAGTTAACAAGCAAAATACAGGCGTATGTGTTAACATTGAATATTTTTCAACGGTTGAGACTAAGCTCTGAATACAGTTTCAAGTAGGATATATTTTCCATACTGAATGATTGTACAACGCAAAAGGGCAAACACTGATACAGATAGTCTTCTGTAAACACTCTTGGGATCACTAAAAATCTTGAAGAAAGTGAATCTTGGCGTACCTGATGTACTTGGAATCCACGAGAAAATTCCAAGTGCCATCTTAAGTGAGCGGAATACCAAAAGATGTTTGAACTAAATATATTTTTAAAAGCAAGGGAAAGAAACCTTTGTGACTGAGATGAGGGTTTCTTTGTTGAGTTTCATTACAGATTAAAAAAAAAAGACAACGAACTACAGAACATAGTTCTTGAAGCAAACGCTTTTCCAGTCATTACTTGTTTTCTGCATACCCAATGCGCTGGGCTCCGCGAGACCCTGTTTGATAATGTAGCCACTGCGTTTGTTCTCTCTATTTAGAAATTTCACATCTCCCTTCCCCGCTCCCTCCCAGCAGTGGTATTCAGCCCCTTCCCCTTGGCTTTCCATGTGATCTTGACTCTTTTGCCACATCGCCTACTTCATTCTCAGGTTTCATTATACTCCGTGGCCTTCAGGATAGTGGAACAGACCTAGACATGTTCAAACGAGACAGGAACATAGCTTGTCACTTCGCATGGATCAGAGACAATATTTCCAGTGGACAGGTAGTTAAATGGCAATTCAAGAAACCGCTATGCCTGGCCCCCGGCAGAACCAGCTCAACTTTCGCCAAATAGCCCTGCAAAGAGCAGCTGGTTCTCAAATAAGATTCTTTTTATCTTAATAAGATCCTGGGATAACGTGAAAATACTTTTCCCAACAATACGAACGTCAAGTTCACCGCCGGGAAGTGACACTACACACAGCTGTATTATATGAAGGCACAAGAAACGTTAACATGAATAGACAGGGCGAAAAAATCAATGACCCTCGCGCGTCTCTTTCGACTTCTACCCCAAACTCAAGAATTATTGCGGAAGTAGAGAAGCAAAAAAGAGAGAGGTTAAAATGGGGGTTGGGGTGGGAAGGAAAGCTCCTGGGGGAGAAAAAGTTGGAACTGAGAAAGGTAGGTACTTAACTTCCCCATTCCCTGAATAATACAAGCTCAAACTCTTCCTCCGCGCTCCTTCGTGAACTAGAACAGTCCCAAGTTCCCCTTTCCAGTTCTCCTCAAGGAAACCTAACTCCTGGTGACCTGAAATAATTAACCTAGACCTGTCTATCCTGCAAGCGCAGTGACCGCGGTGATATAATTACCTCCTAAATACTAGTTTTCTTTACGCGTGTGTCCTCCTGACCATCTTCCAGGAGGACTCAGAGGGGAAGCATCAAAGCATGTCCTCAAATCAGGCAGGCTGGAGTCTTGCAGGGTTTCCAGTCATATCCAGGCACTCCTCTGCGTTAATGGTACTATAACCCTAGCAGGGTGGAGAATGGCGGTTGTAAATTGTGAGCCGGTTCAGTCCCTTTTACCAGATAATCTATGGGTGCGCGCGAAGCCGAAGCAGAGCCCCAGGTTGAGCGTTGCCTGAAAGCGCCTTTCTCTTGTCTCTGAACTCGTGTCGGACCGAGGGGACGCCACCCAGCGGGCAGGGTGACGTCACCGGCTCCCTGACACTCCACATTAAAGGGCTGGCATGTTACAGGGAGAGAAAGAGAGCGCGAGAGAGTCTGGGTGGATGGAGAACGCAGGGGCGAGGGGTGGGGGAGAGGAGAGGGAGGTGTCTTTTTTCAGTAAGCACGAAAGCAAACACCTAACCAACTAACAACTATCTCACTCCAAAAGGAAAAAGCCTGAATGGTGCTCAAGTTGAAGAGCTGAATTGGGGATGGGAAACTTAACTGTTCTCTTGCATCTAGGAGAGCTAAGTCTAGGAGGCCCCCAACCTGATGGATAGAAGCTTCCAGTTTATCCTCTAGTGCTCTACCATCTTCTTCCCAAGCGTCCCACCTTCTTTTCCCTGCCACACTCACAGGAATCATGAATGAATCTTTTAGTGCTTCACCGAAGTCCATAGCCTAACTCTGTTCCTTAGCAAATGACAAAGCACGCCTGTCTAGAAACACAAAGTGTATCGAGCTTGTTCTGCCTTACAGGAAACTGAAAAAGGAAGCAAAAGAGTATAGGGTCCTTAATACTTTGCAATATCTTGAATTTTTGGAAAAACAAAACAAAACCAACCCTGATATCTCCTACCTGTTAAATATGAATCGTATTCAAAACAAGACTATTAAAAGACAATTTTCCATACTTTCAAGACAGTTTCCTTTATTAAAGTGTGAAGAACAGCGTGGACACTTCTGCCTGTATATAGTACCACGTCTAGATTGGAAAAAACCACTGATTCTCTGCCATATTTAAAATGACCTCAAGCTCCCTACACGGAACATCAGAATCAGACATCCAGGAAGGAAGCAAATGGGATAATTGATAGAAGCAGTTCCCCAAACCAAGATATACCGCTTGAGCAAATGGCCAGTTCTTGGGGGGGGAAAATCCACAGGAATCATGTACAAAAATTCTTGGAGGAAAAGAAATTAAAAAAAAAAAACAAAAAGCAGAGTTAGAGAGAATTTCAAAAAAACGTGCTTCGTGTAGCAAACTAACACTCCCGGATATTAGTCAGTTGTCAATATATTGCTTCTTAATTGACCAGCTGTTCGGAGTACATATTACATGCTGGTTACTTTATCAGGAAAGGAACAAGATACTTGTTCGGGGACATTAGCAGTGGATATTCACTGCAGAGAAAACAACTGGATCTTTTCGTCTGTTACAAAAACTTGAAAATGCTATTTGGTGGCAGAGGAGATGGGGTTGGATACTAAAATTAATAGCCATATTAAGATGTAAACCAAAGGCAAAGTCGACCAAACAATTAGAGAACTTATAAATTAACCCGCATAGGATTCATTTATTCTATCGACAGTAAAACCAATCGGTAAATACTAGGATAAACGTGTGAAACCTCACACTTCTTAAAAGGTCAATAAAACCAATGGGAATTCTTGATTTGAAGCAGAAATAGATTGTAACATCTTGTTGCCTCGGTAGGAGTTAGAGACATTGAAAATAAAAAGTTCAGAGGAATCTTGGTTTCGAAGAAGGGAATTGCCGTATTTGTATGAGGAAAGTTTCAGAAGGCGAAAACCATTTCTCACATCTGAATTCAAAGAATCCTCATCACAACAAATTAAGCTCTCCCTAAGGAGATGTAGGGTTTAAAATCAACCTCCCCCAATAGATGAAAGGAAAAACCCAAACCCCCAAATCTAAAAGGTATAAAAAACTCACGCTTCATTCCTGTATATCCCATTTGCCAAAAAAGTGCCATTGTCATTCACACACAGCCCTTCCTTCTCCGTGATCCAGGTTACTGGCGCTTCAGAAGGTTTCTAGAACACGTCCTGATACTTCCTTCCCTCCTTTCCCCACCCCCTCTTCTCTGGTCTGTGACTTTCCAAGAAGGGAGGCCCCTAGCTCATCTAATGTTCTTATCTCCTAGACACTGGCGATCTGCTCCTGATAGGAAGAAAGCTTAAGCCTGACGAAAAGGATGTCTGGGAACAGGGCGGATTGCACCACCGAAATGGGGAGAAAAGAGAAGCACTTTCACTTCTGCTCCCTACCACAGGGAAATACCCCAGCACTGCAGGTGCTCTGAGAGTCACAGTGGCTTTGACCTGCCACACAGTTGCAAATGTTTCTTATAGCAGCAGGTTCACCACTTTCTTCCTAGAATCCTTTCTGATTGTAATGTGTCATTTAACGAAAGAAAGCAATTCCATCCCTTTTAAAATAATAATGATGATGATGATGATAATAAAAAATGTGAACTAAAAAACAACTCGCTTATCAAGTCTTAGGCATTCATTTGTCACAGATACTGAGTTAGTTGCAATCCCTTCAAGTTACAGGAGGCTGTTAAGTACACAAAGCAGAGGAGGAGAGGAAGTATTTTCCCATTAAAACAAGGTATATTGACATTTTATAGAAAATAAGAGCGTACCATTCAAAATAAGAATAGTATCGTTTTCTACTGTTTTGGGGGAGGGGTGAAAACTTTAATAAAAGTGTGTGGTGTTATATTGATTTAATCTAGATGAAATAAACTGAAATTCATTAACGGACATCAGTGTTATGAAGATTATTCTGTCTTTCATCCCCGTTTCTCCCACTCCCCCTTCATTTCAATATAGGATACTGGACTGAAGAATATGAATGTACTTTGCAGAAGTTGAATGTACAATCAACTTTGAAAGAGTAATGTATCTTTTTCTCTCCGATCCCAACAATCAGTCAGTAATCAGTGTTCTTGATGTTGATCCCAGAGCTAGGAACATGCATTTTGCAGGTGTTCTGTCTCTCGGTCCCGTCTGAACTCGCCTGACTTAAGAGACCTGCGCTGTCTGGGAAGCGGCAGGTCGGTGACATTTTAATCAATGCTTTCCTATCCTAGCTGACGTGCATTTTACACTTCGGGACTCTCCTTCGCCAGCTAATTGATTCAAATTGTTTTATTGGTTAAACTGGTGTCACCCGTTTGCATGATCTATCACCGCTCCGCGGAAAACATTTCCTGCCTTATTCTGTTCCGAGCGGCTGCGGTTTACCCAGGCCAGGGCCAGGTAAGAGAAACCAAGAATCGGACCCAAAGAAAAACCACAAACCAAATTACAATTCCTTCCCCATACTCCTTTCTTCCCCCGAACTCCGAAGGGTGACAACCTTAGCACAGGTTTTACTGGGCTCCTTTAGAAACCTGGGCTAGTAGCCTCGTTCACTGTTTTTAGTCCCTTCTCAAAGATGAAGCTAACATAGATTTCTCTTTTTGGCCTCAGAACACTGACTCGGGGAATCTTTTCCTCGGGGTATCGGCTGGGGAAACCTACTAAGCTGTCTGAAGCCCCCGAGTCCAAAGGCTGCAGGGAGCTATCCGTGGTCCTGATGCAGTTTCCAGCCCCCGAGGCGTAGCAGACCCTGACAGCCGTCAAAGCTCAGCAGAAGATATGGGGCCTGCAGCCGGCCCAGCAGGAGACCTCGCAAAGGCTCTCGGTTCAGAGCCCTTGTTTGCTTCTCAGGCTTCAGAAGCAGGGAAGGGGACGATCTAAAACTGTAGGTCCTTCCTTCCACATTGCTTGTCGGGTCATTAATGCCTGAGGAATGCATCCTCTTCTTCCCACTGCTTTTGCATCGACAAGCGGGAAAGATAAATGCTCCAACACAAGTTAAATATCATAGATTCTGGTCAGCAGAGACATCCTTGAATATCCGGATGCTTCCTTAGTTCCTTAAGCATGGGCATTGGGATTTTAATCCCCATTAAGATCCAGATTTAAAAAAGAAAAAGATAAATCTCAAATCTTTCTACATTCAATTTTTTAAAAAACCAAAATAATGTCGTGGGATTGATGCTGAAAAGGTAGAATGGCGCTTACACAGAATTATTTGTCATGTTAATTCTGTTACCTGTATTTCTATGTTGGGATACAGTAGGTGATATATTAAAATGTATCTCTTTTAAATTCCATATGAGTAAAAAGAAATTTAGACTAAGATCTAGGACCCAATCCAGAAATGAATATGAGAGGAGTAGCTTCCTTTGAGAATGGAGATAGAATGTTCAAAGAGGTGGGGCAGGATGATGGAATCTCACCAGGTCCTCCTAGTAAGCTAATAAATAGATGAATCCATGTTCCTTTTGAGAAATATCAGATTTCCTGGAAAGGGCAAAAACTTCTGACTACTTAATCAAAAGATTTCTCCCCTCCCCCTTTTCCTAAAACTTTGTTCCTGCTATTGCAAAAAGTTTCTTAAATTGTGAAGGCTCCAGGTGAAGATTCTGCTAAGTATCTGTAGAATGTCTTTTCTTTGCTTTGTACCAGTTGATAGCAAAATTAACTGGCAAAATTGCTGATAATGAAGGATAGTAGCTAAATCCGTGATAATTATGTGGCACACATTTAGTTCCCATTTGCACACCTGGACCATTAATTTCCCAAGGCCCTTTCTTCTATCAGTCCTATCAGAGGGGAAGTCTTTAGCTCTCCTGCTGCTCTGGTCCAAGTTACACTAGGAAAGGTCCCAGCCTGGGATATTGGGACCTTGGAACTCACCAATGTCACTAAAGAATTGAGGAAAGCTCTTAAAGTTTTGTTTTCTTCTACTCTCTTGATTTTTCACTAAAATTTCTATAAATGAGTTCTGGTTTGTCTAGGACTTTTTCTAGAATCAGACCAGAATATAAAGATCTTAGGGCAGCAAGGCTAACTAATAATGGGGAAATTTGGCAAATACAAAAGGATTTCTCCTTAGTCATCTTCTAGTTTCTTTTGGAAAGGAATCACAGATTCAAAACCATAGGCAACATCAATATCAGTCCCAGAACATTTCTCCAAAACATGAAAAAAGCAACACTTTTACATATTCTTCTTGTCCCTGCCAGTCCTTACTTGAAAATACATAACTTTCTCTTATGAAGATAAGCCTCATTGTAGAGAAAAGTGGCAGCCAGAGAGAAGGAGCCTAAAGAAAGTGGCTTTTGGGATTCTAAGGTCAAGGTTTTAGCTGACATTTTACAAATAGATTTCATATTTATGTTAGGAGGTCTAATACAGTCTATGTGTGTATGTACTGTGAGTACACACATGTGAATATAGCCAAGCTGACATGTAATAAACAGGAAATACACATGCATCATGAACTCTGGTGAATGTTCAGTAAATGCTAGTTTGAGATGATTAAATGTACACACTCAGAGATTACACATGCACACACAGCATTCATACATATGTGATACACACACATTGAATAAACTCAAATAGAACATGAATAGAGAACCCACAAAGTCTGCAGAATAAATACACCAATGTCTATTGCTCTCTCTATATGTATGTATGCATGCATACACAGAAGAGGAAAAGCACACCCACCCCCAACCCTCCCCACTACTTTGAAGGGGGGGGCATTTGAAATGGAGGTGGTCCCATCTGGAAAACCCCAGAGCTCATTTAGATCACATCACTTCAGGCTTTTGTCTCTGCTCCTGAATAACCTAGGCAGACATAACAAAAGGACAGGCATCTACATGGAGTTTTCATTGGCGAAGACACATCTAAAAGATGCAGCTATAATAATGAATAACGAGGCAAGATGCTCTTCTCTTTCGATTGCCACTCTTAAAGAAGGGAGATGAGAAAGAGAGAGGGGAGAGGGAAAGGGAGAGCTTGGACTAAGAAAAAAAGATTGTAGGAGACAACTACGATGAGTATTCCTGAAGATTTGCCAGAGGGTCCCCCGTTGCAACAGGACTCGAGCTACTTCTAACAACAGCAAATGAGAGGATTTTTTAAAAAAGAGCTTTTTTTCTTTAAGGCATACATTTACATTGGCTTAAGGAGCAAGTGAAACTAAGGAAAGGGAAATAGAGTATGAAACTATATCTCAGTGCTTGAGGAATACAAGATGACAATCAGAGGGAGTGAGGAAGAGGGACTAAAGATCCTCTGTTGATATGTTCTGAGAGAAAAAATGACATGGCTCCAAATTCAATCTCTATTCAGTAGACATACACATTTGATTAAAATTTTCAATAAAAAGAGTCCTTTCATTTCCTCTGTCTCTAACTTTGTCTCTGCTTCTCCAGCTGTCTCTCTCGCATACCAGACATTTCTGTATTTTTCTGTAATGTTTGATCCCATTGTCACATACACCAAAGAATCACCATCATGGATTTTCAGACTGCCTCATAGATCTCCTTGTTCTTGACTTTTCCTCCTGACTGCAAAAGTTGTTAATGTTAGCAAAAGGTGGCCATAGATAATACCAAATTGAATCTTGAGGAAGATGGAGTGGGAGTGACTTCTGAGTTATTGATTTTCCCTTAGAAAACTAAACAACTGCTAAATATGGAACCAAGAAAGGGGAAAGTGTATATATTTCCATGTGTTTAAAACAAAGTTAGTAGGTTTGGGGGCAACTAAAACTAGGCCTTCCTCAATGTAGCCTAAAGATTCAAAGGAAAAGCATAGCTAACCAGACCATAAGAGGTATTATCCCAAACTTTTTTCAAAAGACATTATGTTATCATTGGCAAACTCCTAATATTGGCAAATAATTAAATTTTCCATCTTTTAGAACCATGTAACCTTGGGTGTCTTAGAAACAAATTGTACAAACAAACCATTGAGATGAGCACTGAGAGTTTCAGAGGAGATATAATGAACCAACTTTAATTACTAACTTGAAATTAAAAATGTAATATACAGATTTAAATTTATTTTCACCTAAATTGTGTGTAAAATTATATGGCTTTTGCAGGCTAAGAAATGCTTTGTAACCAGCCATGCTACTAAAAAGTCTGAAGTAGTTTCCAAAACCTAGTTCCCAGACTCACACAGTAATAATGATACATTTATCATTACTGATGACCACCTACTGGGTAATTATTGCTTTGTTACCACTATTACAATCAAGAGATTTCTTTATTTACTGTTAACATTCACTTAAAACTGAATGTTAATGACTGTTCTGAATTCACCAAAGAGAGTTTTCTGTTATATTTCAGAAGTACTTACGTTCTGGTTCAGAAATGGGAAACCATATCATAATAAAAAGTGGAAGCCTTGGTGATTACTTGGATCTCTCTCTCTCTCTCTCTCTCTCTCTCTCTCTCTCTCTTTCTCTCTCTCTCTCTCTCTCTCTCTCTCTCTCTCTCTCTCTCTCTCTTCTCTCTCTCTCTCTCTCTCTCTCTCTCTCTCCCCTTCTCTCTTCTCTCTTTCTCTCCCTCTCTGTCTTTCTCTCCTTCTCTTTTGAGACTAAGAGGGTGGCCTCAGCATTTCTGGAGCATTTTTTAATATCAACTCAGAGTTACAAAAGGTTAACATAATGCACATACTTGACTGCACTAATTATACAAGTATTTTATTACAGGAGATTCATTCATTATTGATACTTATTTGCAGCAACTTCCTGCTTTAGAGAGTTGTATTTTATATGAGAGGTAAACAATCTCTGAGTACTGGATTTGTTGTCTTTGAACAAGGATGATCTCCCACTTTCAAGTTGTTAGTTATGCCTTCTCACCTTTCATATTTGTTTTCAACCTTTCTCATCCTGAAGAGCTACAGGAGAGAAATCTTCTTGAGAAAAGAAGGCCAGTTTCTTATATCCTTGCTCATCAACATGTTTTTTTAATTCTTAGTTTCAAATCTTTGTGCTTCAATAGTGGTTTTAGACTTGGAGTATGATGGGTAGGGAGCAAATTGAGAAATAGGTAGGTGAAAATATGAAATATATTGATAGTATTTTTCATGAACAAGATAGTTCTTCTGACACATCTTGATTCTTCTTGTTCTGGTCATCAATTTCATTCACTAATAGCTATTTTCATATCTTAGACATTACATATGTATGACATAGGAGCCATCTGTTATATTGACTGTAAAGGTAGGTTATTGCATGATTGGGAAAATGAATCTAACATGAAGATGCTGCAGCAAAAGTTGAACCACATAGCCCTTCACTGTGTCTTTCTCCCTTCATGTGGCAGAACTAGAACCCTTCCAAGCATGGTAAAAGATCCAATTCACAAGTCCCAGTGTATCTTTCTCCCTTTGTACAAAGGAAAAGATATGATCATTTTGTGGTGGAAAGGCTCCTGAGTGGCCCACTAAAAATATACTATTGTAGCCATTTGGCTAGGGCATCCTCTGGGGCCTTCCAAACAGCTGTCATTTCTGAAACATGAGGAGGGCTCTTTCAAAGACAAGGGCAAACACCAGTAAACTGAAGCCAAACCCTTAGAGTGAACTCAGTCAGAATGTTCTGGCACAAGTCTCCAAGCACAACAACAAGTACCTCCCTTTGGGTTTTATCCTAAAGATTGGTTCTCCAAATTGAGTTGTCTACTTATTGGCCTAGAGAATCTGTGTAAATCAATCCTTTTCATTTCAAAGCTGGATATAGACATGCACTGCCAGAGGTCAAAGGGTAAAACAGGTGAGAAATTATAGGGTACATAGCACACAGAGTATGATGATGAGGCTCTGCCATATTTGGAACAATGCACTCGTTACTGGAGAGATAGGGGCAAATGAGTGTTGGGTGTTCCAATCATACATGGCTCTGACTTGGTTTCATAAGTAAAGA
Source organism: Antechinus flavipes (assembly GCF_016432865.1). Lineage (NCBI taxonomy): Eukaryota > Metazoa > Chordata > Mammalia > Dasyuromorphia > Dasyuridae > Antechinus > Antechinus flavipes. The sequence continues at coordinate 362,734,986 of NC_067398.1, read as the reverse complement.
ATTAATGAACAAGTTAGTTCTCAGAGAATTCTGTTGGCTTGGTTTTGGGGCCAGGAGGATTGGAGGAAGTGGCCAGGAAATTAATAGGCTGACTAAAGTGTGTGTGTGTGTGTGTGTGTGTGTACATGAAGCAGTTATTGTCAAAATCTGAGTTGCACCTATCCCTTTATAAGGCCTTCCCTTCCTGGGAATTCAGCTGCCTCTGTGTGTGTGTGTGTGTGTGTGTGTGTGTGTGTGTGTGTGTGTGTGTGTGTAGAAGGAAGGAGATCTAGAATGTTTGGAAGGAAAGGCTGTGGCATTATTGTTGGCGGGGAAGTCCTTGTTTCTATGCAATGGGACTAGACTGACACCTCCCTGGCTGAATTCTCTGCTTTCTTAGTTGCCTGAACTTTCCTCCAGTCTTCCCTAGTTATCCTAGGTAAGCCAAAGGAGTATCTGTGGAATCCTTTACTTGATCTACGGCAAAAAGCCGCTCCCAGAAGCGTTAATGGGCCTTTAACAAACTCTTCGATCTATCTTTCTCTGTCCGGCCTTGGCCTCTGTCCGCCCTCTTCTTTCTTCCCTTCTCCACTCCCTCTCTACATCAGTTATTTATGACCAATGTTAATTATTCACGAAATGAGAAAACTCTAGCTTTGGGAACTTTTCTAAGAGGCGTTTGTGGATTGTTCCAGTATCACTAGGGAGGTAGCACCCAGATTCTCCTCTGGGAGCAGATTAGAGGTGGGGCTGGGAAAACAGGGCTGAGGAGGGAGGAGCCCTTTTATGCACTTTTCTTGGCTAGAATCTAGATTAGAAATGATAGGGGAGGGGGAAGATAAAGTGTGTGTATGTGTATGAGTGTGGGGGGGAGACGTCCTCTGCCTAAGCGTGCTTTCTGTGGTCAGCAAACAACAACCAGTAGTGAGTAGATACTGTAGTTCTCAGGGAGAGTTGCTGTCCCGGGCCGAATGGTGCTGAAACTGTCAGAGAGGCCTGAAAGAACGAGCCTTAGGGAACAGGGACTTTGGAATGGGGGGGGGGGGGGGCGGTGAGAACTGCTTTCTTTTAAAAACACATCAGAAACTCTCTCTCTCTCTCTCTCTCTCTCTCTCTCTCTCTCTCTCTCTCTCTCTCTCTCTCTCTCTCTCTCTCTCTCTCTCTCTCTCTCTCTCTCTCTCTCTCTCTCTCTGCAAGTGACACCAGAGCACTGTAACCAAAGATTAATTGCCTTAATCAAATCGACCCACCCTCTGCAATTAATCTTTTAGCAACAAATTAGAGACAATTACCTCAACCTCCCGGGTCAGGCGGAGAGAAGAGGTGGGGGTTAGGGAGGTTGGGCTTGGTAGAAGATTTAAAGAAATATATAAATAAGTATGACTTTATCTGAGCAGCTGGGAGAGAACAGGGTGATGACTTGGGGAGAGGGTGTGTGATTGGGAAGGGGAAAGGTCTGGTCTGGGGGAAATGTGTGTCTAGTAGGTTTTTTTGGGAGTCCTTTAATCTATCGCTTTTCTACCCCTCCCTCCCCATTGGGAGTGGGTATGAAGTGGAAAGTAAAGAGTGGAGAAAGAGCAGCATTTGCTTACCTGTTTAGGGGCGGGTAGGCTGAAGGCTCATCTCTTTATCCCCCTCACCCTTCCCTATTTCTCTTTCTCTCTTTTAATCTTTCTCCCTTTCCCTTCTTTTCTCCCTCTTGCTTTTCTGGCTCTTCCGCAGCGCTCCTCCTCTCCTCACAGTGCGGGCTACCGGCCACACTCTGGCTTCCGGAGCCCCTGCTTGGTCGACAGCCGCTCTGCTTTTCTTGGTCTCCCGGCTGCCTTCAGCCGCCGCTACGGCTGCCGCCGCCACTGCCGCCGCCTTCGCAGCGGCTCAACTGCTGCAGTCCCTGTGTAGTCTACCCTGCTCCCTGCCTGCCCGGCCCCCTCCCTCCTCTTCTCGGCCTTGACCCTGACAGCCGCTCTGCTTGACTTCCCCGCCCCCCTCTCCCAAGCCTCCCGCCCCCCCTGGAAGTTTGTAAGTTGCTTGCTTGTTTGGGGTGAGGGTTTGTTTTCTCCGACTTGGCCTCGGCTGGCTCTCTCCTCCAGGGTTTCTTGGTTTTCCTTCCTCCTCCTCACACTCCCCCCACCTACCCCCCCAGCCCCCCAAGACTTAGGTCTCTGATGCCGCCTATCGGTCAGGCAGAGCAGTACAGATGGGTCTGTCGACCAGTTTGTGTGTGTGTGTGTGTGTGTGTGTGTGTGTGTGTGTGTGTGTGTATGCGTGTGTAAGGGGGGGGTAGGGCAAAAGAGGTTAGCAATTCAGGTAAGAAAAGGAGAGGAAATGTGAGGAGAGGGGAGGAGGGGGCCACAATATGACATCGAATCGGTAGGCTGACCAGCTTTTATACCCAGTTCTCTCATTCAGGAGTAGCACGCCTCTTCAGCACCGGACAGTTTTAATTTGGGCGCATTTCTTTGCGCTACTTAAATCCTTTCTTCAGCAACTCCATTCTTCGTCTCAGGAGAGTCAGTTACCTGAGGTTCATGTGGTTCCTTCAATTCGAGGCTCAGGGGGGCAGGAGTCTGTAATAGGGAAGGGGCGAGGGCGGGAAGGGAGTGGGAATTTTATAGTTACAGAAACTAGAGGCAGAAGAGTGAAGTCGAAAAATAAGAGGAAAATCCTTGCAACATCCTTTTAGGCCCATTCTCCAGTCTCTCTCCCCTCCCCCCTTTCATATCCAAAAGAAGAAGGAACTTTTAGCGCTAAAAATACAGGCTGCATATTGGAAACCTCACAGAAATGGACACCTTTCTCATCACCCATTCCCTTCCCCCTCTCGTTTTAGCTAGCGATTGTCCATTAAGAATCCGGCTGAGCAAGGCCACTCATAGCGCTGGCCTGCAGCAAGGGGAGAAAGAGCATCTAGGGGAAAAAAAATGAGCACGACATACTTTATCTCTAAATGCACATACAGGATGTCCCAAATGTCTTGGTGTTGTTTATACTATGACTTTTGAGACTCCCTTTATATATTTACTTAACTTCAATCCTTAAAGTATCAGGGATTTCATTTGTGTGGGTTACTATGAGTTGTTTAAAAAAAAAAAAAGTTGCCACCTGCTGGCCAGGCTTCTAATGGTGAACCTTTATAGATTTAATTGTTTTGGACCAAAACAATTAAATTTGGTACTTGAAGAATAGACACATACAGTCCAATATATTCTGGTCCATAAGCAAAGTCTTTCTAGGGTGGTAGGACCTACTGGATAAAGCTTATGCTCATCTGCCATAGTCTCCAATAACTCCGTAATGCTCTTATTGAGAGAAGAAGGCATGGAAGAACTTTTGTAGAGGCTAATTATATTTTGGATTAATTTATCTATCTATTGCCATAACTATTGTCACATTTCTGACTTCCACTCCCGTCTCCTCCCCTCACTCCTACCCCCTACCCAAAATAAGTAAATAGACTGAAAAAGAGAAGAAAAAAATTGGAAATTCAGCTTCTCTCCCCCTCCCCCCTTTGTATGTGTGTACATGCATATGCGCGGGAGCATTCATTTTTATGTCCTCTCCTAAAACCCATTCCAAAGCTTCTTTTCTCTTCATCTCTACTCCATATAGCAACTTTAAACTATTTCTTAAACTCCCCAACGAGCCTGAAGCAGCTGCCTCAGTCCAGCATTCAAGGACATCAAAGGGATCAGAGCATTTTTTTCTCTAGCTTCCCTCTCTCTTCACCCCCACCCCAAGTGCTCTCCCGTAAGTCCTGCTTTTTTATTGAAAGACTTGATTTACAATATCTTCCCCGCCGCCCCCGTCTCTTTCCCTAATAAACTGTTCCCATAGATTATTCGGCGCAGAGAAGGAAGGAGGCTGCTTAAAAAACAAAAAGCCATAGCCCTAATGAGTTCAATTACAATGTGGTAAACACATTGCCTCTACGCTTTAATTAAGCCTGCTGCCCAATTTTAACTCATTAGTAATTCATTAAGAGAACAGCCCTTAGCTGGCTGGGTTGGAAGGCACCACAGACCGGGTGCATTACACCAACTTACGCACTTCAACGCCTTTGCAATGTCCTCAGCTTCTTGGAATAGGTTTTGCGCCCTACACTGTCAGACCATTGAATAGTACTGTGAACTGTTCCCCCATACCAAGACTTTGAAACTCATCATGCAACCCTTCCCCAAGGGGAGACTTAAAACCATGCTTGTAAACCTGTTGGGCTGACTGGCAGTGGTTGTAATATGTACCTTCTCTACTATATGGGGCCAGGAGTAATTGGCCTCAGGAATTTTCAGATTAAAGGGCACAAAAGAGTAAAAGAGACAGTCTTCCTCTCCATTCCTTTCCCAGCTTCACTTTGCTTTTACAGGAACAGATTGGAAATTAATATAAAGCCAACTCTTTATCCTGTTTGGGGTTCCTTACTCCATTTTTTAGTCTTCCACAATTTTATAGGGAAAACCACAAAGGTTTTCTTTCACCTAGTTTACTTAGCCTCTACTTCTATACATAGGGGACATAAGAGTCCCCTAAGGGAAGGAAAAGTTTTGTCCTTCAGCCAAAACTTCTTTCAGTAGGGAAAAGATAATATGAACTATGGGTCCAGAATTTGCCATTTTCATTTTTCTTTTCTTCTTTGTCCACCCTTAGGAATTGAATGTGTGATTCTTGGGTTTAGGATTAAGAGGACATCTTATAATACTTTTTATACAGTTTTAATTGTTGGTTTATAGGTCTGTAACTACATTTATTTAGTTAAACCCTATATAATAGAAAGATAGCAATTGACTGGCAGTTCTAAAGTTATACACATATTGAAGTACAGACCTAATAAAACTTCATTTCAAGGAATCTGGGGAAGAAAGTTCAGGTAGGACAAACAAATCCTAAGAATAATCTTTATAGAGCTTTGAGATGTCAGTGCCTTTCTTTCTCAAAAAGCTTTGGAACTGGTTAACCTTTTGGATGAGTATCACACACTGGAGTTTGACATTTACCTCAAGGGAGGCTCTTGCAGTGTTTTTATCTAACAGGTCTTACACAATACCTAGGACAGGTACCCTTAATGAATATTTGCCAAATGAATGAATGAATGTATGGGATCCAAATTGATATGTATGTATGCATGCATGTATTGTGTATACACACCTATATTATAGATCGGACATATATATAGTGTATATGTATCTGTGTATCTCAGAAGTACCCAACTATTCCACATGTGTATGTATACTATACTGTTCAGGGAGCTAGAGAAACATAATAATACCTATTAGGTAATATATAGAGGTGTTTCTTTAAAATAAAGTTTATTACTAGATCAAAATCTATATTCGTTTATCTCTTGTATCTGCAGCACCCAATGAAATTTTTTGCGTATTAATAAATGTTTGATGAGAGGATATGTTATTGAAAAAGGAATGCGCTGAAGACAAAGTGATTCGTCTCTATTTTTCCTTTTCTTTTTGTCTCTTCCTCTGTCCTTCTCTCTCATTTGTAGCTTTTGACATCTTCCCTCTCATTTCATTTCATTGAATACAGATTAGGGCTACCATCCTTTTCGGCTTTTCCCTCACTCCATCCCCCTTATCAACTGTTGACTTGGAAGGTGAAGGGGTTTCAAGGCTGCGCTGAAATGGATCCGTTATAGCCAAGGAACTGAATTGGTAATTTAAAAAATTGGGTTTCCACGCTACAATTCTAAGCTCTTTAAAAACTAAAACAAAACAAATCACCCCCGCTCTCCAGACAATATCCAATCTTAACTTTCTTTGTGAAGTTTATAGTTACATGTTTGATTGGATTTCTTAAGTGTAGACCTGAGCCTACCTCTTCGGCTATTCTCTACCACACGGAGATTTGTGAACAGACAGGATTGTTTTTCTATGTAGATGATGAATTAAATAGCACCAATATTTAGTCTGGAAAGTAGAAAGAATCTAGAGAAGTCTATTTGCATGTCTTATTGTAGGAACTTTGGAAAAGTCTTGATTTCCTTGTGTTCCCTTTGTTGCCTGCCCTACCTTCTCCCTTCTTTCCACCCCGATCCCTCCACCCCTTTCCTCCTCCACCCCTTTCCCCCTCCACCCCTTTCTCCCGCCCCCCGCAGTTCTCAAGCACGCAGGGCAGAAGCCAAATGAAATTTCCACGATAGAAGTTACCTTTTCCATAACCGAACTTGGAGCAGTTTGCAGCCGAACTAGTTTCTTTGGGGAAGATCAGAAGATGCTTATAATATCGAAACCCAGCCCAGAAGAACCTTTTACAAAATCTTGGTGGATTCGCTAATCCTGTAGTCCTTGGAGACTAGAGTAACTCTATATTCCCCACTAGAGGACTCTGAGGCAAAAAACCAGTCTTTTTCTGAAAAAGGAACTTAGCGAGTTGATGCCCTCCTTCCGTCCCTCCCTCCCTCCCTCCCTCCTTCCCTTTCTCCCTCACTCCCTCCCTTTCTCCCTCCCTCCTTTCCTTCCTTCCTTCCTTCCTTCCTTCCTTCTTCCTTCCTTCCTTCCTTCCTTCCTTCCTTCCTTCCTTCCTTCCTTCCTTCCTTCCTTCCTTCCTTCCTTCCTTCCTTCCTTCCTTCTCTCTGTCTCTGAAATTTAAGGCTGAACTCTCATCTTCTCCTAATTTCTGTGACAACAAGGTCCCCTTAAATCTCCATGATTTGACTAGTTGAAGGGTGATTTTGTTTCAGAAACAACAAACTCACCAAACCCTATGATTTATTGTGTATTTTTTAAAAAAATACCGAATTCCTTAATCCAGATAGAGTTCCTTCTGTTTTTTTCCTGTCCCTTCCCCAAGGCAACTCTAAAGTTTTGGTACAACAGAAAGATTAGGCAGCCTTTAAATAAATGATACCTTTGAGGAAGAATCATCTGTAAGATTTCTCAAGAAAGGAGTGTGACTACATTTAGAATGTAGTGTCATTGACATTAGTATTTAATCTTGCTGCTACTTAGAAGCATCTCTTTTACAGTGGAAAGAGTTCAGAAGACTTTGAAGTCCTCTGAGGTTCAACTCCTTTGCTCTTTAATACCTTTGGGACTTTGAATTCCAGTAATTCCATCTCATGGGATCTCAAATTCTTTACCTGTAAAATGAAGGCTTTAGTTTACATGATTTCTAAGGAGTGTGTGCCTGTGTGCATGTGTGTGGTTGTGTATGTGTCTAGCTTATGACTGGATCCTCTATAGCTCACAAGCATCTTGTTGACTGAGTTTCTTCAAAGGCCTAAGAGAGTTCAGAGCTATATTCATATCCATTGGAATCTCTTGATATGCTGAACTTTCATTAAATCATTTACCCACATTGGGAAACATTGCCCAAGGAAATATTTCAGAGGAGACCTTCTGACATTTAATTATAAATTAAATGGATACTTTAAAAAATAATTTCTTTACTGTTTTCCCTATCTCTCCTTCACAAGACAATGGAGAAATTTGCCAGGACATCACTCACTGAGCTCAGGTAAAACATAGAGCTAAAAGAATATGCTTCACCTCTCAGTGGCTCATTGTTTTCATCTATATATTGAGGGGATTAGATTAGATATTCAGAAGTTCTAGAATGATTTGAAGTTTCCATCCATCTAATTTGAACGTTCTATAATTCTATTTACTTATAAGAGAAGCAAATATTCCTAATTATGTCTCAGCTGAAGGCAAATATCTGGGTAAATGTCACCAAAACAAGGCAACATGTATTTAAGTGCTGATCATGTGTCAGGCACTTTGCTAAATTCTGGGACTACAAATATAGGCAGAAAGATAATCCCTGCCCTCAAGAACCTTATAGTATAATGGCTCAAGACAACACATAAAACAGCAAAGAATTGGGGGTAAGGAAAGAAAAGCTGAAGGGCTCTTTCCCAAAGTGGAGACCTCAAAGGGAATTTACCTATGTGAGAAATGGGAAAGCATGATAAAGTTTTATTCAAGAATAAAACAATGTCAGGTACTGAGAGAAGTTCCAGGATAAGAAGGCAACTGAGTCATGGATAAAAATAGCTACAACAGTTAAATCTAAGTGCTGGGGACTGATACAAGGCTGAGAAGCTTTGGATGGAAAGTGCAATAGACTAGAAGTATGCTTTAGCAATTAAGGTGTTATAATCTTATCTGAGAATTTCTCTGGATGAAAGAAAGAGTGCATCCTTGATGTAAGGAATGTGTGTGTGTGTGTGTGTGTGTGTGTGTGTGTACGTAAATTTTGTGGGTCACTTAAGTCTCAGGTTATATTATTTTAATTTTCTTTGACGTGATGAAGACTCTATCCCATTTAATTGTGTATATTTTCTTGTCTGTCCTTGTGTAGAAAGAAAGGTGAACTATAACAATGACAACAATAATAACTGTTTAAGTACTACTACTTATTAAAGCTATTATAGAACTTGCTTTGTACTTTATAAATACTATTTCATTTGTTTCTCATAACAACCCCTGAGGCAGGCTCTATTATCCTTACTTTACAGAGGAGGAAACTGAGATGAACTATGTGCCCCCAAATGTTACAGACTGGATTTAAACTTGTCTTCTTGACTCTATTTTGTGTTCTATTCACTGATCCACCTAGTTGTCTAGTAAGTAATTGCATTAGAATAACTGCTGAAAAATCAGAGCTAGCCATGTCAACAGGAGCCTTCTTCATTTCATGGGAGAGAAGCAGGAGTTGCAGAAAGGGGCTGGATCCATTTTACCAAAACGGTATAATCCCCAGATCTCTGGAGAATGGATTGATGGTAGAAGCCAGAGACTCATTATTCTAAAAAGCAAGGAAAACCACAATTTTGTATGGGAAGATATCATTCTCTTTTGGGCAGTGACACTGACTACTTTATCTGGAAAAGGTCATGACTCAGGCTTGACTTGGGGAACCATAAATAGTTAAAATTGTTAAAAAAAATATAGAACTATTTTGTCTGGCTCTAGACACATTTCTTTTAAATACATATATAATTGCCCTAGAGACTTGATGTAGTATAATGGATTAGGGGCTGGCTTTGGATTCAAAAAGAACTAGGTGCAAGTCCTCTTCTTTGCCACATATTGATTGGGCAATTCTCTTAACTTCTTCATGGCCTAAACAATTCTTTAAACCTATGAGTTACAAAGACAATTCAGGGATGATTGCTAGAAAAAGTGCACTGGTGGATAGATCCAGTCTCCTCTCTATTAGGTTCAGCCCCAAATTATGATCTTATCATGAAATAATATTTTTGCATTTACACATACTCTTTTCCTTTGTAAGTAATTACAGGAAAATCCTTCCTGTGTATTAGAATATATGGTTAAAAAAACGGAAAAGAGAGGAATGAGTGCTGGAAATAGGCACCAAAATGTGTGTGTGTCAGAAGAGAGATAACCAGGTAATGAGGAAATGGATATGGCAGATCTGTGAACTCAGGTAATCGAACAGACTCAGGGGTCCAAGAGGATACAACAGACATAGGTACCTCAAGCTGAGGATTAAGTTGGGAATTAAAAGGAAGCACAAGTCTTGAGACTGAGGGAAAGGGACCCTGAATGATTTCTGAGTACTGAAGCAAGAACCCTAGGAAGCCGATTGCTTTTTAACTGCCCTAAGCCCTTCATTCTCTCTTGAACACCACAATAGTTCTTGCCATAATACCTTACATTTAGGTAGAGTTTTATATTTTCTAAACTGTTTACCCATTTACTAAAACATAACTATCCAATTAGAGAGAAGGGCAGATTCTATTGTGGGAACAACACTGAATTTGGAATGAAGGGACAGAGGTTCAAATTCTTCCTGCATGGCTTTTCAACTCTAAATGCTATGATTATCATCTCACTATATCAGAAAACAAAAAGTATTTAAGTTTGTTTTAACCTGACTAAAATGTCCATTCAGCTGCCTCAGAAGTCCCACCATTAGGTATATAATACAAAGAGGAGAATTCCAGAAGTGTCTTAAATCAATCAAAATATTACTAATTAACATTTTTGTGTTAACAAATGACTAGAAACAAAGTAGATACTCATCAGTTTGGGAATGGTTCAATGAATTGTGGCACACAAATATAATGAAATATTACTGTAATCATTATAAAAATGATAAATGCAAAGAATTTAGAGAAGCATGAGAAAATTTAGGTGACCTGATTCAGAGTAAAGAAAACAGTGGCTAAGAAGGTAATATATATAATGGTTAAGCCATGTAAATGGAAAGAGCAAAAAAAATGAAAATCGAACAATTTAATTATAGATAAGTTTGACCCTGGAATAGTGTTGAGAAAATTCACTACTCTCCCTTCTTTGTAGAGGACATCTCTCAAAATATTTGTATGGATTATTTTGTCAGACCTGTGGTACAGCTTTCCAAGTTTATATTAGTCTGATCATTTAGCTGAACACATAATCCCTTGATCCCAACATAGTGATGACAGGTTGGTTCTCTTCAAGAATGAAGTACACCAACCAACCAATCAGAGAATTATTAATCTTTTGGTTTATGTTGGAGCTTTTCATGTTATATTAAAACCTCTGAAGTTCTTTAAAGAAACCTCACATGAGATAAACAAGTTACTTTGTAATTTTCATTTTTTAAGACAATGAAAATTTCATCATTGAGATGAAATAAAACAATTTCCTTACTTCCGGAGGAAAAAAAAGAGGAATTTGGTAACATCTTTCTCTCAAAAAACAATTTCAACATAGATTGTATCAAATATCAAAAATATTTTAAGACAGTAATTTAACAACAAAATGGAAGACTTTAAATTTTGCTACATAACTCTTAGGATTTAGGCATTTTCAAAGTGTCCTCATTGTGATAAAGCATGTGTTTGCACTGGCATAATGTTATTGTAATAGCATATTATTAAATCTAAAATCAGCTTTGATCTATCCTGTTTGGATAACACAGAGATTGAATATATCCAGCTAGTTCAGAAGCAGAAATGTATTTAGCATTGAAAAAAAAGAGGTTTGAGCTGTTATTACTGTGCTGTTATTGGATTCACTTGGTAAGAGATTTCTTTAAAGCTGAGCTATTTTCCTGCATCAAGGTTACTGCAAGCTAGGTCTTCCTGTCTTTTTTCTTTTTTGTCCAGGAGGATATCTAGAGTGTTCAATTAACACTGTGATGATCTTTAACATTCCAAGAGTAGAGAAGTTAACTTAATATGGTTAACGATGTCTGGAAGTCAGAATCTGGGGCTATGTGATCTATATGGGCTAAATGAAGTAGATCATTGATCAATTATCCAGAGAATTCTATCAATCACTCAATCAAGAATTTATTAAATGCCTACTATATGCAATTCAGAGTTCCTCTTTTAGGACTCAGAGATCATTCAGGCACTCTTTAGTCCCAGGGCTTATACCTTTTTCCTGACCAGTGAAGTCATTTTGAGGGATTATGCCGGCTGTACCTTCTTGGGCCTCTAGGCCTGTTTACTTACTTGAATTCAGTGATCTGTTTATTTCCCCATTTACTGGTTCTCTTTCTTCTGACATTGCCCCTCACATTTTGGTGCCCATTTAGAGCACTCCTCCCCTTTTCCTTGTACCCCTATGTATTCTAAGTCACAGGAAGGATTTTCTAGGAATTATTTATAAAGGAAATGAATATATACAAAAACTAAGATCATAATTTGCGCTTAAGGGATATATATCAATGATTTCATAAATCTATGCATTCATCAGGGATGGTGAAGATGCTAGATATAATTGGACAAAAGCAAAACAGTACCTGTTCTCAAGGAACTTATATTCTAATGTGATAGACATATATACACAATATATATAAAATATATACAAATAACCTTGGAGGAGAAAGTACTAAAAACTGGGGGCAAGAACCAGGAAAAGCCTCATGTAGAAGGAAGAACTTGATTCTTGAAATACATTAGGGATTCTAAAAGACTAAGGTGAGAGAGAAGTCATTCAAGGCATGTGGGACAACAAATGCAAAAGTACGGAGAGAGGAAATGGGGTATCATGTGTGAAGAGTAGCAAGTAGGCCAGTATAGTTGAATTGTAAAGTAGGCAAGAAAAATAGGCTAATACTAGGTTTTGAAAACCTATTTGTGGTTAATCAGAGATTATATTTGATCTTATAGGCAAAAGAGAGCCAGCAGAATTTATTAAATGGTGATGGTGGTGAGGAGGAGGGAGTGGATTTTTATGTGGCCAGATTTGTTCTTTAAGAAAATCACTTTGATGACTGACGTTGGAGAGGATGGACTGAATTGGGAAGAGTCGCAAAGGATGCAACTAGGATGCAAAGGATGCAAAGAGTTGCAAGTATGCAACTAGGAGGTTATGGTAATAGTCCAAAGCAATAGTTTGGGTGGGAAAGAGAAAGTCTTTTGGGGACATTTTGTGCATGAGATGCCCATAGGATAAATAGTTAAAAGGTCTAAAAAATAGTGATGTGGAACTGGAGTTCAGAAGAGAGACTAGGGTGGGTATATAGATCTAGAGTCATCTGTTTAGAAATGATAATTTGCTTTCCTCTATCCTGTGTAACTTGAGGTTCCAATACTTGTTCCCCATGTGGGCAGAGTTTAAGCTCTTTATCATATGGACACAGTAATTGTCTGTAAGTTGGGCTACGAGGCTCAAACCTATTGAGTCTGCTTGGTATCTCTCTATTTCATAGGGATTTTAATTGGTGCTAAAAAGCATGGAGTATAGACAGAAATAACCAATCACAGAATCTCAGGACTTAAAGGAAGCTTAGAAATCATTTAACTTAACATGTTTTAGATGAAAACATGGAGGCCTAGAAACATGAAGGTATTTGTACAAGATTACAAAGCCAGTGTGAGGTGAATCTGAGTTAGGCCCAAGTCATTTAGTTTAGTCGCAGTGGAGCTTCAATAAGAATGGACCAAAGCCTCACTTTAAGCTTAGATTCTTTCTAGGTTAAATGATTAGTGATAATTTTGATAATAGCATAATAATGGACATTAATATAGCACTTTAAAATTGAGAAAACACTTGATATCTAGTGTGGTACCATGGAAAAACTCTGGATTCAGAATCGAGAGGAATGGGTTAAAATCATGTCTATTATAGTTTTTATTTCTATGCATCTTTCCTTCTTCCCCTCCTCAATTTCTCCTCTCCTCTAAACAAGGAAAAGGGAGACATTTGGCAAGACTTATGTAGAATGAGTAAAATTAGGGATCTAATCCTTCAAATTAAACTTAATTCGCTTATTAGCAGATAGTAGCAATTGTTCCCAAGACAGTATGGAAGATGACATTCATTGTAATCCAGGCTGCCACTGAGCCACTATACATTACTTAATTACTTTGATAAGTGTTTATTAAATGGACACTGTGACAGGTTCTGTAGTAGGACCTGGGGATACAAAGACAAAAACAAAATCTGCTTCAAGAATGTAAGAATTTATCTTATGTTCATCAGAGAGAGGGTCAACATATAGAGAGATAAGCAAATATAAAATACAAGTAAAGTAAATGAATAATTTTGTACATAGAGGACATTAGTAATTGAGGACACTTATGTAGATCTGAGCCTTGAAGGAAGCTAAGGGTGGATTCTAAGAGGCAGATAAGGAGAGAGGAGGAATAGTCTTGTAATGGCATAGAGAGAGAGTGTGAAAAAGAGGAACAGGGCCCTAGGTTGGGAAGCAGAGGACTCATATGATTACCATCCTGGTTGAGGTCTTCAGTTGTAGCCTCCTTAATGGACTTCTGCTTCTGGTTTCTCATCATTTTAATCCTTCCACCACTGAAAGGCCAAAATTCAGAATTTCTTCATCATATCCACAGGGATCTTAAAATGAGTCTTTTCCCCTTCCAATCAAAACTTCTTTAAGGCATTCTTAAATACTTATATGATTAAAGTAATTCATTCTAAGGTTTTGATCAGTTATTTCCAATCCTTTATGACTTTGTTTAAGATTTCCTTAGCAAGATACTAGAGCAGTTTGTCATTTCCTTCTCCAGCTCATTTTACAGAGGAGGAAATTAAGTCAGATAGTTAAAGGGACTTACTCAGGATTGCACAGCTAGTAAGTGTCTGAGGTTAAATTTGAACTCATCTTCCTGATGAGTCTTTTTGCTTCAGATTGAGCACTCTGGGCACTATGGTGCCACCTTGGGATTAGTAAAGTTTAACCTTCTCAGAGTTCTTCATCCAAGCACTAAAAGTCCAATACCATTAGTCTTTGGTCTATCTGGAACCCCAAACTACCCCCTTTTCAATGCTACTGGTTTTAATTAAACCACCTAGCTCTTAAATGCCTGAACTTTCTTATGTCTTTGTCTTTGTTCATGCTATTTCCTCTATCAGGAATCCACCTTTCCTTCTTTTCTGAGATAGAAATTTTATGCTTCTGAACTCTCCTAGCATGTTATTTGTACCTGATTCATGTGATTATTACAGTCTCTTTCACTTTATTTCTACCAGATGATTTAATTGGTGTAGAGAACTCCCAAAGAGGAAATGACCATTATCAATGCAAATTGGCACCTGCTTTGCAATTTATAGTCTTAGACCCTAAGATTTAGCATTTTATAGTCTTACAGAGTTTATTTGGGGACATTGAGAGGTTATGTGACTTGCTTTGGGACACATAGACAGAATTTATCAGAGGCAGCACTTGGAGCCAAGGCTTTATTAATTAATTTATTTTACTTTGAGGCTGGTTCTTTGTCCATTAGCCATGGTTTATTACATGTTTTCATAGAATACATAGCTTACTTCCAACTGTATGCTATAAACTCCCTGAAGCAAGGAAATGAGTATTATCCAATGAAGTGGCTAAGTGGTGCATAGAGCTGAGTTTGGGCTCAGGAAGACTGGGAATTCAAATCCAGCTCAGACACTTACTAGCTATGGTGACCCTGGGCAAATCACTGTACCTGAGTGATGATAATAATAGTTCCTATACCCCAGAATTGTTGTGAGGATAAAATGAAATCATAATTGTAAAGTGCTTGACATGGAATATGTGGTATAGAGATTATTATTATTCTCCATATTTTCTATAATATTGAGCTTGGTAGATTACACAATGTAGTTAATTTAATAAAATTTTAAATGAGTTGAATTGAGAGAGCAGCTTTAATAACCCAAATGAACATCTAATTTGTGGCTTCAGCAGGTGAGGTATCTTTTGAGCAAGAGAGCCTTTCAGTGATTTCTATTTGCCCTACTTCCTTTCTCCTTCCCTTTCTCTAATTAGAGACATAAAAATTCATGAAATCATTGTTTAGAAGTATATAGCTTGATTCTAATCTCCCCCTTCTCCGAAATCCAAGAGTTGAGATTCTTCTCAGAGTTCCGTAAAACCAATGTCTTTCCGTAGAAAAGAGAAAAAAAAGCAGTGATGATTATCCCTACTTTAAATATGAGAAAACTGAGTCCCCGGGGAGATGAAGTAACTTGCCCAAAGTCACAGAGGCAGCTCATGACAGGGATGGAACAAGAAACTGGATTTCTTGATTTCCAGTCTAGCATTTATTTTATTTTTATCATGGAAAACAGCTTTTAGTAAAAGCTTGTTACTTTTGTAACAATTGTTAGAAGATCTAAGAAATAGAGTTAATGGTGTTTGGGGTTGGGAGTAGGAAGGCTGAATACATTAGTTGAAACTGAAATGCATCTTGGAGAATATAATTGTGGATTTCCTTTTTCCTGTCATCCATACCTATGCACATGAGGAGAGTTGGGTCTTGCTGAGCAACTAATTCCTGGCTTTGAAGAGTGCCAATCATTTTAAATTAGAACTTTCTGAGGGTGCTTCCTTCCTTGCCACTATACTAAGAGATGGATAGTTGATTTGACCACTTGCTGAGGAGAGATGGGCCTGGAAATTCTATTTCTCTGCAATAATTCTTTTCTTCAGCTTTCTTTGCTTACAATTTGGGGAACAGAGAATGAGGAAAATGTTATTCATATTTCCTGCAATTTGAAAAACTCTGCAAATACAGTTTGGATCTGAGAACTCCTTGGTGTTTGGAAACATCATTAGAAAATCACTCCTGGTGTTTCTTGTCATTTCTGAAGTATTTTGATTAGTTTCAATCTAACATGGTGCTGTCCTGGGCCCACGCATGTGTGTGTTAGAAAGATTCCTTTTTTCCTCCCCTCTCCCTTCTTGGTTTGTGTTCCACTTGCTAATTGCTGATAGAAGGGAGGGGGAAGGAAGTGAGGAAGGCAGGTGTCATTTAGTCACCTGCATTTGAAACTAACAGGCACCAGAGCAGTCGCTACAAAATTGTTTCCAGTGGAGTTCCCAGTAGCTGCCACCAAAGTGCCTCAGGCTAGATCTGCAGGATGCCAAAACTACCCATTGATAAGGGAAAATCCCAGCCTATGCAATTATTTGGAGTTCTATAGGCAAAAAATAGAGGACCAATTGTTGTACTGAATTTACCTTTAAAAAATGGAAATTCATCCAGAGGGATTGTACCCTTTTTGCATGTGTAGACAGTCTTTTCTGTCTTCTTTTCTTTTCTTTTTATTATGAACTTAGCAGATATTAACAAACACATATACTTCAAGCAGAAACAGAGGAGAAAAATATAATGATGTATTGATCTGGGAATTTGTCATAAAGAATTTTAAAAAGATATTTATTTCATCAAAAAGATTGTAATAAAATTGCCCTACATGCCATAGTCTTCAAAAGTTTCCCTTCTTTGTTCAGACTTTCCTAAATCAGATGAAATAAAAGTGAAGACCAGAGGAATCAAATGTTCCTCTCTTACTTTTGTAACCAGAAATTCTCAAATCCTTCAGGCCACCAGAACCTTCTGAACCTCACTTTTCTTGTCCTAAAAATTGCTTTAGATTCATGGTTGTGTGTAAGCAAATTCAAAGCAGTCAAAGCTTGTGTACATCCATTTGGATGGATTTGGAGCCTGTGCTTGAAGGTGCAAGGTGAAACCCAGTGCCCAGAAAAATGATGAAGTGTTTTTGATGATATGTGAAAGTGCAGATCTGAGCAGTCATGCGAGATTGATACATCAGTCTTCAAGGCCACCCCAGCCAAGTTGGCACAGTATAATAGGTTCCCTCCCCCCACTTCAGTCTTCAAAAAAAAAAGGGGAATTTGAAAATGATCTTGGGAGCAACAACAACAACAACAAAAACTACCTCAGGCATTGCCAAGTCACACAATCATAGAGTCACAGAAATTCAGTCAAAAGAGGCATTAGAGACTCACTCAGTCTAATTTTCACCTAACTAGAGCTTCCTTCTACCACTTTATCTACTAGGTTGTCATCCAGCCTCCAATGAAGGGTCTCAGTAAGGGGAAAAAAAACCTGCCTTGAGATAGCTGACTCTACCTTTAGACAACTCAAATGTAGGAGAATCTTCCTCTTTATGACTTCTATTTTCCAGTTCTATCCATGGTACCAAGCAGAACAAGTTTAATCATCTTCCAAATTCTTAAAGGGTTATAGGCCTGTAGAGTTGGAAGGAAGGAAATGAGCATTTGTTAAGCAAATGTGTCAGGCAAATGCTAAGGACCTTAAAAATATTATTTCACCTTATTGGGGTTCAAAGGAGACCTCAAAAAGGTAAGGGCTCAAAATAATTTTCAGGTTCTGACCCATTTTCACGTCAAGAGGCAAAATTTATTATAATTATAATGCCAATTAAAGCAGGCCAAGTTTCAAAAGAATTTAGCAAAGTATCAAAGGAACATGAAAATAAGTTTATAGGAAAAAGAGAGAAAGATTGGGTGCTTCATGTAACTGATAAGATAATTTTATGGCTTAGAGATGAGTAAGACCTCATTATTGAATTTTATGGCTTAGCTCATCTCAGAAACTTTTTTATTACTGACCAACAGATTGTTATATGACAGTCAGCATTGGAACTATAGCATTCCCAAAGCCAGGTAGCCTTAGGATTAAGACTAGGAAGTTTTATGGTTTATTGCTGCATCCTCCCTAGGAGCTACACTACATCAACCCGATTCTTATAACAACCCAATAATGATGATTATAATAACTAACATTTGTCTAGTGCTTACTTTGTCCCAGACACTGTATTAAGAATTTCAATGCTATTTTTTTGGCTGAAGCAATTAGGGTTAAGTGACTTGCCCAGGGGCACACAGTTAGGAAGTGTTAAGTGTCTGGGGTCAGATTTGAACTCAGGTCCTCCTACTTCAGAGCTGGTGCTCTATCCACTGAGCCACCTAGCTGCCCCAGAATTTTAATACTATTACTAGCTGACATTTCTATAGTGCTCATTATCTCATTTGTTTCTCATAATAATTTTTGAATCAATTCCATTTATAGATGAGGAAATACAGTTAAAGAGGGCAGATAACCTGGCCAGGGTTACACCATTGATGTCTGAGGCAAAGATCTCTATACCTTGTACCACCTAGCTGCCTCTAAGGGATCTTTAAGATCATTTATTTTAATCAATCCCCTCATTTCATTTATAGGAAGTTCCCAGATCTTAAATTTCTTCCTTGGAGCAGCTAGATGGTACAGTAGATAGAGCTCTGAGTCAGGAGAACTTGAGTTCAAATCCAGCCTCAGATACTTAAGAGTTATTAGCTGTGTAACTCTTGGCAAGTTATTTAATCCCAATTGCTTCAAAAAAAAAAAAAGACTCAAAAAATCTTGCATAAGGTCAGACAGGTTATAAATGATAAGTGTCGGGAGTTGAATCACTTATTCTGACTCCCAAACCCATTGTCCTTTTCATTCTGTCATGCTGCCATGTCCACCTTTGTTCTCATATGTTTTCTGTCTCCAATCTTTTACTTAATTCAGCCTTAGCTTCTGCTTCTTCCTTTGATAGTGATTTGAGAGATGGGAAACAGTAATGTTTCCCATTAAAGTTCTCATGGTGATGTCAATGCAACTGAATGAATATTTTTATATTGCATGAGATTCTTGATTGCCTTGTCATCTAACAATAGAAAGTTATTGAAGTTATTGATGTGGGAGTCATCCCTGAATCAGCTCTCTTTGTACAGTCAGACGACTCACTTGTCAGGTGAAAGATAAAAAATTAGAAAAATCAAGACTGTTAGAGCTGAGAGGGAAACTCAGAAACCTTCTAATCCAAGCCCTTATTTCACATATGAGAAAAATGCATTTCAGAGAACAGAAATGTCTTTCTCTAGGTTGCATAGCATTTTGCTTAATGGCAGAATTGGGACTAAAATTCTATTGCCTTGATTCCAAGAATGGTGCTACTTGTACTGTAAGATGTTGATCTGTGTACCTATTGGTTCCTGCACTTAATTGAGCATGGTTGTCTTAGTCTAAGAAACTTCAATTAACTGGAAACCAACTCACCTTGGTTTAAAAAATAAGTTGGCTTTAAAAAGTAGAAGACAAGACATAGACACATGTCTACACACAAATGCACATATATACAACTGTTGTCAAGGATTTAGAAACAACAACAAGAGAATAATTTTCCAATAGATATCTTGGGCTTACTCTGTATTTAGCTCCATCTCTTCCATCTAATTTATTTCCATTATTGGTTTTGACCTAGAGAATGGATGTTCAGAATGATGGCTTTTCAGGTATTGTATGCAGTCTTGAATTAGGAGTGAGGGACCATGCTTTCTGGCTATCTGCCACTAGCCTTCTTTGTGACCTTAGGAAGATCATTTCATCTTTGAGGGATTCAGTTTCATCATTTGTTATATGAGGGTGTCAGACTAGATTATCTTTAATTATAATATTCTATAATTATATGATGCTCACTCAGCAGAGATTCAGTTGTTCTTGTAACTCTCTACTTAGGCAGGAAAGTGAACTCAGATTTTAAGATTTTTCTTAACAAGAAGAGTTAAAACCAAATGACATTTCAGGTTATCTCTTAATTACTTAAAACATTTGATTACAGAGATCCCTCCTGATCCTCTGAACATCTTGGCTAATTGATAATTGATATTTTCATAGATAACAGAATTTTAGAGTAAGCAGATTTATGTACTCAGTTTTTTCCTGAGGTAGCATGGTAGTTGGCTATGTGACAAGGTTCCGTATATGGGAATAGGGCCAGCTAATCTCAGAAAAATTTTGTTGGCCATGTGGGTTTTATTAAAGACTACAATAACTCCAGTAAATAAATAGGTAGAATATGCAAACAAATAGTTTTTGAAGGAAGAATCAGAGTGTAAATGACCACATGAAAACATTCTTCATATCTTGAAATAAAATCTGAAATTTCACTTAATTCCATGCAAATTAGCAAAGAAGATTTAAAAAATGGGAACAATCAGTATTGGAGGAATGTGGAAAGACAGGCACATTAATGTACTTTTGGTGTTGTGACTTAATTCCCTGAGGAATTTTGATGAAGAATAGAATTTTAAAATATCATGTGATAAGGCTGAGAGATAACAGTGCTCAGTTGCTATCTCATGATATCAGGAGAAAGGGGAAAAGACTTTTAGTACATTGGCTGGATCAACTCTATCACACTTATAGAGGATATTGACAAGTGCCAGACAGAAGGGACAGGAATAGATGGGTCTGCACTTGCATCATTGGAGAAGACTCCCAAATCAAAGGAATTTATCTTTTATTTGTCCAGTGGCAATAAACTGTATAAAACAAAATGTTTCATAGGAGATTTGGTCATCTTGAATGCAAGAACTGATAAGTATTTTAAGAAAGAACAACATGAAAATAATTGCAGCTTTCTCAATTTATTTATCTTCTCTGCCCTATTCCTAGCTCAGTTATAGAGATGGTCATACCATTGTTCTTACCTTCACCTACAAGTCTTCCACTTCCATGTTCCTTTATCTGATTAAATATTGGTTGTTATTACACTTTTCACTCTTTCTAATAGGCCCTAATTCTAATTTTCATCTTACCCTGATCTCTAATCCCTCCATTCCCCAGTTCTTTTCCAGTTCATCATTCCTATATCCAATATAGGATACTGGATCCCTTCCTCATCTTGACATATTGGTAAAAACTTCACTCTATATTATCCTATTCTCTTATGTCCCTTGACCTTTTATCCTATCAGTAACCTTGCCCTTCTAATTCACCATTTTAGATTCCTTCTACTATCTGCTACATCTCTTCTATTCATATGCTACTGAACAGATCTACCAAAAAATTACAAAACCATGCTGACTGGTTCCACTATAATTCTGCCATATGATGTCATATAATCTCAACTGCATCCTCACTTTGCCAAAGTAATTTTTTATATTTCCTTAATTGATTCACCTTTTCTTCCCTCCTCAAGCCTTTTATTACTTTCCCTTTAGCTAATCTCTCAGGTGAGGACTATTCCCTATATTTCAGTGAAAAACTGAAGCTATTCACCATGTTCTGTCTTTTCCTCTTCTTATCTCATATTATCTAGATATTTCCCCCCCCACTATTTCCTTTTTAACCCCATCTCACATGAAAAATTGACCTCTTTTTGCCAAATAAAGCCCCTCTACATGGATAAGTGATGCCATTCCATCTTCTCTAGTTGATTTATTCCTATATCATCCATCTCATTCACTGATTTTAAAACTTTCACTATCTGCTGTTTCTTACTTCCTATAAAGATATTCATGTCTCCCCCATACTCAAAAACCCTTTCTTTATCCATCCATTTCTATGCTAGCTATTATCTTACATTTCATGGTTAAACTCTTTGAAGAGGTCCTATATAACTAGTGTCTTCACTTCCTTTCATTTTCTTTTTTAATTCCCTGAAATCTGTCTTTTGACCTTATCATTCAATTGAAATAATTCTCTTTAAAGTTTCAAGGAACTCTTAATTCCTGTATCTTGTGATCTTTTTTCAGTTCTCATCATCCTCCATGCAGCTGTTGACACTATTACCTTCTTTTCCTTGATATTTTTTTTCTTCTAGGTATTCATGATGTTTTTCTTTCCTACTTCTCCTACCTGACTGCTCCTTTTTAGTCTCCTTTGCTGTCCTTCATCTATGTCACTTCTAAACAAGTTTGTCCCTCCCCACCCCCCAGGGTTCTGTTCTGAGTCCTCTTCTCTTCTTTCTTTATATTATTTCACTTGGGGAATCACATCAATTCTTATGGGTTCAATTATCATTGCTATACAGATGATTCCCGGATTTATTTCTCTCTCTCCTTTTACCAGTCTTGTAATGTTAGCTGCTTATTACAATTTTGAATCGAATTTTTAGCAAATATCTTAAAGCTCACACATCCAAAGTTGAACACATTATCTTCTTCCTCAAACTCATACTTCTTCCTAATATTCCTAATACTACTGATAGCGTCTCCTAGTTATATAATCTTGCAAACTTTAGTGACATCTTTTGTTTCTTTACAAACATGTCACATTCAATCTATTGCCAAACCCTGTCATTTCTACATTTGTAACATCTCTCTTCTGAGATGGCTACCCTGTTATATAGGTCCCCATTATTGCATACTGAGGCTATTGCAATAGCCTGCTCATGGATCTCCCTACCTGTCTCTTCCCATTCCATTCCATCTTCCACTTAGTTGTCAAATTTATCTTTCTAAAGTACATATCAGATTATATCATCTCTTCCTATTCACTCAACTCCAGTGTCTCCTTACTATATTATTATTATTGTGCTATGTTAATTATATTATTATTATTATAGCCTTATTATTATGCAGTTTCCAGTATCAAATTAAAAAAAAAACTATCCATTTTATTTTGAAAGCCTTTCATAACATGACCTGTTCATACATTTCCAGTCTTTTTATTTTACTCTACATACCCAATAACTCAGCAAGCCACTTCATCTCCAAAATCTGTGCATTTTTTTTTTCTGATTATTCCCCATTTGGAATTTATCTCCATCTCTGCCTCCTGAATTTCCTGAATGTCTTCATTCTCAGCTAAAATCTCAACTTTTACAAAGAGCATTTTCTGGTCATCTTCAATGCCAAAGCCTTCCAAATACAGATTATCTTTAGTTATTCATATATATATATATGTAGTTTGTATATAATTATTTATATGCTATTTTTTCCACATTAGAATATGAGTTCCTTGGACAATTTTGGGCTTTCTTTATATCCATGGGGCTTAGCACAATACTGGGCACATTATAAATGGTTTATGTGCTTATTGACTTGGCTTGCAACTTATGACACAACATAGTTTGCAGTAAGAAAAATTCTATAAGCATTGATTTAGATCTTCCAAGTCAAGAGAACATACACTCTGGCAATTGGTTATTTTAATGTGAAAGAAGGAAAAAAGTGAGAAAGGAAAGAAATGGACATAAAAGCATTACTTGAGAAAAAAATGAGAGAAGAAAAAGACATAGTCTATACAAAAATCTCATACTTTCTATTCAAGGACAATTTCTTTAAAAAAGATTTGGTAGGAGATAGAAATGGTGATCACTAAAAATATTACACACAGAGAAATAGCTTATAATTTATTTGACACAGGAAAATATTTGATATTAAGGTCATTGAAATGGTGAGTCTTCTTTGAATTGACAATATACAATTAGACCAGAGACTTATCAGGGGAAAGATCAAAATTAGTAAATACTAATAAGTATAATAACAAGAAAAAGATATGGCATTTAATTGAAACAACTTAATCCAGAACTACTTTAATATGTAACTAGAATTAAAATGGGAACTGGACAATAGAAATGATACCAACATTGTTTATAATAATAATATAGAAGTTTAACCAATGTTAATCTATGGCCACAAAAAAGTTCAAAAGAGACTAGAAAGAGTCTTAGTTAGCAATATTTGACTTGTTTGTGAAATGAGACAAGGGGGAAGAAAAAGTCAATTTATACCAAAGCCAGTACAGGAGAATTTAGGTGGGAACAAGGGCAGGCTGAGAGAGAAGCAGAATCCTTAGATGTTTGCCAGATTTGTGGAAGTGGTAGATTGAAAGGGTCTCATAATTCTGAGACCTATTCACCAAAGGAAAAATCTCAAATGGCACTATTCTGGATATAGTTTAGAGATGTTTGTACCTACTGTCCCAAGCAATAAAAAATGAACACTGCTCTTAAAGAATGCTTACTCTTTTCACTTTTCACTCTTGGAATCCCTTACTGAAATATTAAAGGGGCAGCTTAAGTACTATAAAAGTCCCATAAAAACAAACTTTGTTCAGCCCAATTCCTCTCCAATTATTAGCATTTTCCCCTTACCATCAAACCATTTTCCATTTACTTTGTATATGTTTTGTGTTTACTTAAGCATATTATTTTTCTCCCAGGAAAATGTAATCTCCCTGAGGACAGTGACTGTTTGCTTTTGCCTTTGTATCTCTAGAGCACGTTATCTCTGTAGCTACATTATTATTATGCCATCTTAGTATGTATATACTGTCACCAAGCGCTACTTGGGTCTACAACCTAAATATTAATGGGAAGCACACTGGTGGGGGTCCTGAATTACAGACTAAAATGAGATGGAGTCAAAACCTTCTAGTGAGAGTACTCCAGTGGGTGGATAGGGTAGTAGTCAATGGGGGTTATTACACAAATATTAATAACAAATATTAAATGCTGACAAACATCCCAACTATGTACTGTAATTTCTTCAAACAACAGCTATAATAACATAACCTGGTTAATTGGGCCATAACAACTTTTACATTCTCAACTTCTCTCTCCTTAATTTTCTATCTTAATACTGCAATAACATTAGTTATTGTATTTAATATATAGGATATTTGTTCACAGACTTTTATGACTTCTGTTAATTAGCATTGCAGTCTTTTATTAGTGTTTGAAACTCTAATTACTTCAGCTCCAGGAAGTTTTAATAATGTTCAGAATTCATTGCAGCTTTATTGACTTTTAGATTTTCCAACCAAAGTTATGAATCTCAGTGAATCAATATTCATTTAAAGGAGGGCACCCTAGTTTATACAATCCTTTTCCTTAGTTAATAAGCCAATGGGTAAAGGAGAGATATATCTCAGTCTACATCAACACTGTCCTGTTATAGACTGTCCTGTACCTTCTGTAATCACTACTGTCCAAAGAAATTAGGTAATTTCATATACTGTCAGTCTGGTCTTTTCACTGTCACATTCCATTCTTATTCCCATATCTTCATCATTCAAACTGTTAATTTCACGTGAATGCCCTCTTCTTTGCCTGTCTAAACACTAGTATCTTTTACTCTTAACCTTGCATAACTATGAATAGTGTCCTGAAGTGAGGACACAATTTAAGGTGACAAACAAGATTCAAATTTTGTCTTACTATCTATATCAGGACTTCTTAAACTTTTCTCACTCATGACCCCTTCTCCCCTGAGAAGTTTTTATGTGACCCTGGATATATAAGTAAATAAAATAACACATATTGATAATAAATCATAATCTCATGACATTCACATTCAGTTATATAACCTCATATGGGGTTGCAGCTCACAGTTTAAGAAACTTTGATCTGTATGATCAATAGATGTTGACCTCTTTGAGACTCAATTTCTTCATTTCTAAAATGGGAATAACAATACCTCTCCGAACTTCCTTGTCAGATTGTTATTAAATTGTTAATAAATTTGAGTTTTAATTCTTTATTAATTGGTGGCTGTTCATAGACCCACTATAAATCGTAGATCTCAAAGTACTTTTGAAAAATGAATCATTGATATCATTACTCTAGCCTTCTCAGTCCTCCTCTTGTAACCCTAGTTCATATTTTAGCATTTAGTTATATTGCCTTGTGTTATTGATAGCTTCTTGTTTACTTGTTTGTCCTTTTCAAGCGAATTGCAAGCTTCTTGAGGTTAGGGACAATGTCATCTTCTTTGCAACCTGAATAGGTGTTTAGTAAACATTTAATGCTTAATTACTGGCACAGTATTTATTAGAGGAGAGGTTTACCATCTGAAATTTTCAAATAGTACTATAAAAATGCAAGTGATGGAGTTAGGTAAGAAGAGGAGCTATCTTTTTACATTTTAAGGTTCTCTGCAGAGTTTATCAATCAATCACACAATCAACAAACATTTATTTATTAAGCACCTCCTATATACAAGGGATTATGCTAAATGTTAGAGATACAAAGACAAAAACAAGACCTTCCTTGCCTATTTTATTGGAATATAAATGTCTCTTTACTGTAGCTGAAGTGAATTTAGCTGTGTGAGGATTTCTATCTTATTTTTTCACTTATAAGGAGGCTGTAATTGATACACTTTTTGATTTGTTTTTCAGTAACGATGAGATTCGACTTGTTTCCATTCTCTTGTTTGGTTCTCTCTTGTTATCAGGGTCAAGGCTATCAAAGGTAATGAAAAACACTTTCAACATGGTATTTAATGTTGCTGGGCCCCAAATTCTGAAGTCAACAGAATTTTCAATGTGTGCCTTGTGGGTTATCGCTGTGATGAGAGATTTTCTCATTCCAAAGGGAAATTGGACTATCAGCCTGTCTACCATAAGCTTTCTGTATTCTGTATTCTTTATAGTCCTTGTCCCTAGGCAATACTTTCCATACACTTAGCTATCTGTGTTTCCTTAGTAGATATCAAAGGTAGATCTGACTGAAAATTGGTGCATTTCTGTGTTTGAAATTCTGAATTCCCTTCTGTCTCTGCTAGCCTTCACTATTTTCCCTCAAGTCCAAAATGGATGTTTTGAATAATCAAATTCAAATCACAGCCTGAGTTTCCATCATTCTCCACTCATGCAAAAATCAAAAAATACAATGGCAAAATACTCAATAAAATATAAACTACAAGGTAAATAACAAGAATCAAGTACAAAATGACTTCAATCTCTTATGTCTTTTTAAGTTGGTAGATGAGGAAAAAGCTTTTTAGGACAAACTGATGTCAGGATTGAAGAAACTATTTCTTTTACTTTGGATATATGGGTAAACTGGGTTTGGGATTGGTCATTTATTCCCTTGTTTTCTATCAGCACATTCTGATAATATAATATATATATTATATATAGCTTGCTTTATAAATAAAATATCTAATAAATTAGACATATTACTTTCAAAGCTATCCTGCTTGCCTGATCCTCTTTCTGAACTTCTTTTTTTCCCCTCTTTTGTGTATTTTCTTTTATTATATGGTATAATTAGCATCTATATAGTGTAAATATATATATATATATATATATATATATATATATATATATACATATATATATATATATATATATATATATATATATATATATATATATATTTGCCCTTTTGGATCCTTTCTCTCTTTGTGTTTGTCTTTTTGTCTCTCTTTAATTTCTTTGGAAATTTATGCCTAGTAGTGCCATTTATGGATCAAAGAAAATGTACTACTTAGTATCTTTTTTTTATGCATAATTCCAAATTGCTTTCCAGTGTGACAAATATACCAAGAGTGTATTATTGTGCCTGTCTTCCTTTGGCTTTTCCAACAATTATTGCTTTTCATTTTAAAAAACGATCTTCATCAAGTTGATGGATAGAATTCCAATAGTACAACATCAGAGTTATTTTGATTTTCATTTGTCTATTAGTGATTTGTAAGATTTTTATATGACCGTTGATAATTTAAATTTCTTCCTTTGAGAATTACTTGTTAATATTCTTTGTTCTATTGGTACACGTCTTGTTTTTGTATATTTGCAACAGTTAGTACTATATCTTGGATATTAGACCTTTAGAGATTTCCCAGTAAATGTTTCACCTTCTAAGTAATATATATATATTGAATATATAATTGAATTTTGAGTAATCACAATGACTCATTTTATCTCTGTGATATTTTCTATCATCATTCGGTCATCTACTCTTCTTCCATCCACAATTGTGAATTTATTTCTTTCCTTCATTCTCTAATATTTATATTTAGATCATATATTCATTTGGGACTTATTTTGGAATATGGTATGAGCTGTTGAGCTAAACTTAATTTCTGCTTTTCAGTTTTCCTCAAAGTTTTTGTTAGAAGGTTAGTCTTTACTTGAGAATTTGGAATCTTTGAGTTTATTAAATGCTATATTACTGTTTGATTCTGTATGTTTTGTAACTAATTTGTTTCACTGATAGTCCCCTCCATTCTTTAGCCAGTACTAAATAGTTTTGATGATTACTAATTTGTAGTATAATTTAAGATCTGGTACCAGTAGGATCCCTTTTGCTCCCATTGTTTTCATGATTTCCTTTGAGATTTTTGAGTTTTGTTATGCTAGATGAATTTTATTATTTTTTCTAGGTACATAAAGCAATCTTTTGGTAGTTTGATTAGCATGACACTGAATGAATAAATTAATTTACTTTATATTTCATTTATCATAGTCTACCCATAATAAATTAATATCTCTTCAGTTAAGTAGGTGTATATTTCTGCAAAGATTGTTTTGCTGTTGTGTTCATATAATTCCTGTGTGTGTCTTGGTAGATAGACTCTCAACTATATTTTGTAATTATTTTGAATGGAATTTTCCAGTCAATTTCTTCCTATTGGGTTTTGTAGGTAGTATATCCCCTAGATGGCAGGTAGTCCCAAACATGTTAAATATGTTAAAGTATATGTTAAATACAATATATGTATACCTATTAATACAATTATCTTGTTGCACAAGAAAAAGTGGATTTAGAAAGAAAGTAAAAATAGCCTGGGAAGAAAAACAAAAATGCAAGCAAACAATAATAGAAAGAATGTAAATGCTATGTTGTGGTCCACACTCATTTCCCATTCACTGGTTTTTCTTAATAAAGGTTGGTTTCTTTGCCCAGAACATGTTTCCAGTTTTTTTCTTAATTTCAGGAATAGCTTTGTATTATTCAAATGTACCTCCTTTGAATATGAAGATCTTTCTCTTGATCACTTATAGAAATTGTTTCTGAATTGAATTGTTAAATTTCCACTACTATACATCTTAAAGTCCAGAGCCCTTTATTTGTTTTTTGTTTTTGTAATTTTAAAAAATTTAATTTATAAACTCCTTCAATTGGAATTTCATTTCTATGTTCAGAAGTTCTGGACTGTTCTCTTCTATTATTCCCTACATTATGGTGTCCTGTCCTATTCTTCTAGGAGACCTTGGATTATTAGGTAGTTTTGAGGCATCCTATCTTCCAGATATGTAAGTTTTACTTGCATAAGGATTATATTTTCTTTTAATAGACTTTTTTTGCTTCTCTTCTTCTAAATTGTTTTTAACTTCTATATATCTATATCCTAAACCTATTATTCTCTTTTTCATTTCTTTGGTGAGACATGGCATCTCAGATTCTAGTTTTTCTATTCTACCCATGATTTTTACTTCTCAGGATACAAATTCTGCTCTCATAATTCTCTTTTCTCTTTTGAATAACTTAAGAACAACATATTGTGGTTCACTTTCTTAAATTCCACAAGTTCCTCTGTCTCATCAAGAATTGGATCATTTTCTTTTGTTTTGTGGTATTTATTCATAAATGACTGAACTTGCTTATGAGATCTTGAGATCATATATTTACCTCTTAATGTTTTCCCTATTGATTTATCTGCTTATGTTCAAGGTCTATGAGTTTTCTTTTTCATGAGATCTTTGGTAATTTCAGTTTTTTTTTTTCCTGCTGATTTTCCCCTATTCATTTTCTGACTCTGCCCCTTCTGATAGTGGTTTCCTTAGGGACTGGATCTCAAAGTCTCTCTTTTTATTTTGGGCAGTTTTAATTCACCAACTTCGATCTCTCTTCTAAGGTAACATTTAGGTGGTCAGAGCTGGATGCTAGACTCTTTCCTTCAGGTTTAGTGGAATGCTGCACAGTTCCCTATATGCACAGGATTCTGTCATGGTCACCTATACCACTCCTTCTGTTCTCTTTTTTTAAACATTTAAACTTTATATTTTCTCAATTACATGTAAGTACATTTTTAAATGTTCCTTTAAAAATTTTTGAATTCCACATTTTCTCCTTTCTTTTCTCCTCTCCCCAACTTCTTGGGCAGACATGCAATTTGATATAGGTTATACATGTGCAGTCATGCAAAACATTCCCCTATTAGCAATGTTGTAAAATAAAATACAGAAAAAACCCCAAAAATAATAAAGAAGATTTTTAAAATATGCTTTAATCTACATACAGACTCATATCAATTCTTTTTCTGGAGATGGATAGTATTTTTCATGATAAGTACTTTGGAATTGTTTTGGATCATTGAATTACTAAGAACAGCTAAATCATTCCCAGTTGATCATTGTACAACACTGCTATTCTTGTGTACAATGTTTTCCTGGTTATCCTCATTTCACTTTACATCAGTTCATGGAAGTCTTCGCAACTTTTTCTGAAATCATCCTGCTTCTCATTTTTAAAAAATAGTACAACAGTTCTCCATTACACTCATACACCATGACTTGTTCAAGCATTCCCTTTAATTTTCAATTCTTCAACATCACAAAGAGTTGTAAATATTTTTGTATATATATATATATATATATATATATATATATATATATATATATATATATATATATATATATATATATGTCTTTTCAACTTTGATCTCTTTGGGGTATAGAAGTGGTATTGTTTGATTAAAGGTTATGCAGTTTTATATCCCTTTGGACATAGTTCCAAATTGTTCTCCAGAATAGTCAAACCTGTTCACAACTCTAACAATACTACATTAGTGTTCCTATTTTTCCATATCCTCTCCAATATTTGAAATTTTCCTTTTCTGTCATATTACCAATCTGAAAGATGTGAAGTCACTTCATTCATTCTTACGTTCTATGACCTGGCAGCAGCCAGAAGTACTGGCAATTCAGAGCTTTGCAGCATTGGTGCTACAGGATTGCAGCTTTAAGATTTTTTAATCCTAAGGACTGTGGTCCAGCTGGCTGTTGAGACCTGAGCAAATGTCTGCAGCCTGAATCTGGGGTTTGCATCACACTGGCAAGAGAAAGGGGATACTGGGTTTTGATGTAAGCCTGTGTTTGGTCCTTTGGTTTGCTAGTGCAACCTCATTAGCAGTACTGTGGGAAGTAAAGAAGAGTGAGCTCAGAGTCAATGACTACCCATCCCTTCCTCTTAATCCTCTCTTTATAGTCTTCTACTACTCAATTATGTTCCTATTGAGTTTAATGTATTTCTATCCTCTCCTCCCTCTCCCTCTCCTTTTCCCTCGTGCTCTCACTCCCACTCGTGCTCTCCAACCTTTCTTTGTATGGTTCAGATGAAAGTGAGGTTCATGGAATACATGTTTTCATATTAAAGTATGAAAGTCTGAGTTTAATTCCATCTCTGTCACTTATTAGCTATATAACTCTGTGCAAAATTTCTAGCTTATCTTCATCTGTACAGTGGGAAGCATTAAGGACTGTGTTACCTACTTCATGGAGTAAGGAAAGCACGTTGAAAGCAGTTGCATGGTGGAAAGAACACAGCACTTAAAATTAGTACACTTGGGTTTGTTATTCCTATTGCTATTTCTATCTGTGACAATTTAGGCAAGCCAAATTTTACATCTCTGAGCCTTTGTTTTCTCATCTGTAAAGTGAAGCCAATAATCACTATAATACCTATCTTACAGAATTATTTTGAGTAAATTGGTCTATTACCTTTGGAGTATTATAGAAATGAGATCTATTATTGTTGTTGCTGTTAATATTATTATTGCATTTTCTTATTATAATTCTCTGCCTCCTGAAGGATTGTTTTGAATCCAGTCCAGATGAAATCATCACTTATATTTTTCTTTAAATTATCCAAAGACTATGATTTTGTAACGTTCCTTGGAGTCAAGAAGATATAATTAAAAATCCTACTGCAGATACTTACTATTTGCATGACCCTGGACAAATAATTTAAGCTCTATTGGTCAAAATTTTTACATCTATAAAAATGGGTATATTAATACTATCTGCTATTTAGTTTAGGTAATTGTTACATATACTACTATGGGCAAAAATCCTCTAGGAGAAATGCAATATTCCTCATTGTCAATAAAAGGGAGAGAAAAGCAGTATTGGAGTATAATGGCAGGGTGATATCTATTTGGAGCCAAGCCAAACCATTCAACATCACAAAATATAAGTCTAAGCCCCAAACAGAATCTTCTAGAAACAACACAAAAAAGATATCACATTCAGCATCAGTAATTGGAATGCTAAAGTCAGAAATCAAATGCTAATTGGAATAACATACAAGTTTGGTGTTGAAATACAAAATGAAGAGGGCAGACAAATAAAGTTTTGTCAAGATAAGTAAATTACTGGTCATAGCAAACACTCTTTTTCTTTCCCCCTTAATAGTGTTTTATTTTTTATAATTTTATGTAAGGATAGTTTTCAACATTTATTTTTGTAAGATTTTGACTTCCAATTTTTTTCTCCCTTCCTTCCTTCCCTCCCTCATGCCCAAGAAAATAAGCAATCTGATATAGTTTATACATGCACAATCATTTTAAACATATTGTGAAAGAAAAATCAGAACAACGGGAAAAGACTTATAAGTGAATCTAAATAATATCCCATATGAATATGAAGAGGAGGTGATGAATGGATTTAAGGGACTCGATCTAGTAAATAGAATGTCTGAAGACCTATGGACAGAAAATTGCAATCTTGTATAGGAAGCAGCCACAGAGAATATTTAAAGGAAAAAGACAAGGAAGAAAACAAAATAGCTATTTGTTGAGACTTTAAATAGCTGAGGAAAGAAGGAAAGTGAAAAAGAAAGGAAAAAAAAGAAAAGATAAACAGCTTAATGTAGAATTCCAGAGAACTGCAAGGAGAGATAAAATTTTCTTAAATGAGGAATGCAAAGAAATAGAAGAAAAGAATAGAATGGTAAAGACAAGAAATCTCTTCAAGAAAATTAACTATATCAAGGGAATATTTCATGTAAAAATGGGTATGAAAAAAACCAAAACTAGTAGGGACTAAACAGAAGCAAGAATACACAAAAGAACTAGACAAGAAAGGTCTACAAACATCACCAATAACCATGATAGTGTGGTTCCCGGTATAAAACCAGATATCCTGGAGGATAAGTGGACCATTAGAAACATTGCTAACAGTAAAGTTAGTGAAAGTGATGGAATTTCAGCTGAATTATTTGAAATCTTTTTTTAAAAAATGCTATTTTTTGGCTGCATACCAGCAAATTTGGAAATTTCAATAGTAGCCACTAGATTGGAAAAGAATAGTTGTGTCCTACTCCTGAAAAAAGGACAATGCTAAGGAATGTTCAAATTACTGAACAACTGTGTTCCTATACCCACCAGCAAGGTTATGCTTAAGATCCTGCAAGCTATGCTTTAGCCATATGTGAACTGAAAAATTACCAGAGCAGGCTGATTTTCAGAGGCAGAGGAACTAGAGACCAAATTGCTAACATTCACTTATTATGGAGAATCAAGGGAATTCCAGAAAAAAGCTCCAAACGTTAACTTCTCCTTCATTGACTACACTAAAGTTTTTCATCATGTGAATCACAAAAATACATGGCAAGTCCTCAAAGAGATGGAAGTAACAAATTACCTCAATTGTCTCCTGAAGAGTCAGTATGTGGGCCAAGAAACAATAGTTAGACCAAAAAAATTTGAAAAACTGAGTGGTTTAATATTGGAAAAGGAGTACAATGAAGCTATATATTGTCACCTTATTTATTTAACTTATATGCATAGTACATCATATGAAAAATTAGGCTGGATGAATTAAAAGCTGGAATTAAGGTTTTACAAGAGAGATATCAATACTTTTAGATATCATGATGACACCAGTATGATGATAGAAAATGAAGAAAAATTAAGTAGCTGCTTGATGAGGATGAAAGAGATTAGTATAAAAGCTGACTTGAAATTTAACATTAAAAAAAAAAAACACTAAAAATTTTTGGCAATTGGCCCCATCTCTTCCTGGCAAATAAAGGGAGAAAAAAATGGAAGCAATATCAGATATTATATTTTGGGCTCAGAGATCACTGAAGACAGCAACTGTAGCCATGAAATTAAAAAAAAAAAAAACAACTCACTCTTTGGAAGGAAAACTATGGCAAATCTGGACAGAATAGACTCTTGTTGACAAAGGTCTGTATGGTCAAAGCTATGATTCTTTTAGTAGCAATGTATGGCTGTGAGAGAAACTATAAGGAAACCTGAATAGTACAGAATCAACACTTTTGAATTGTGGTACTGGAGAAAATTTTTGAGAGTCTCTTGGACTATAAGGAGATCACATCAATTAATATTTAAGAAATTATTTCATGTTATTCACTGGAAGGTCAAATAATAAACATAAAGCTTGAATATTTTGGCTATACGGTGAGAAGATGAGACTTTTTGGGGAAAAATGTGTTTTGGGAAAAACTGAAGGCAAAAGGAGAATGAGGATGAGATAGAGAGTGTCATGAAAACAGTGAATGTGAATTTGGACAGACTTTGATAAAGGAAAAAAGAATTTGGTGTCTTATGGCCTATGGGGCACAAAGTATAGGACATGACTGAAATATTGAATAACAACAACAATAAATGGTACTTAACTTATAGAGTAACTATGAGGATTAAAATAAGATAACATATAAAGTAATTTGAAACTTTAAAGTATTATTTAAATGTTGGCTCTTCTTTTTCTTTGTCTTCCTTTATAGTTTCATGTTATTTTTCTTGTGTATTTGTATGATTTTTTAATGGTCATAAATTATTTTTTCTAATTTTAATTTCCCTATCTACTACAGTTGAAACCAATTAATTTTATACTTCCCTAAGTTCTTAGCTTCAAAGTAATACTTTTCTTCCAAAAATAATAATTTTAATTCAAATTTATATAGAAGTTTAAATTGTACAACATTCTTTTCTCTAAGTAATCCTTTGAGGCAAATGGTACAATTATTATTATTTACGCTTTAAAAATAAGAAAGGTGAGGCTCTGAGTTATTTTTATTTGCCTAAGTCAGAGCTAGGATTTGATTCATTCTCCTGACTCTAAGTTCAGAGTTGTTTTCACTACATCAGGCTCATGAAACTATTGCTGAGTTTCAATAACTCCCAAAAACTATCTAAATGGAAAATTAGTAGGTAGAACCTGAACCTGGAAGTTCAAAGTTCTGGAGTGAGCTCCACTGATTTTTCTGGGACTTTTCTCATGAGCAAAATAGGGAAATGAGAATTTCTGCCTATCCCTTTGGGATGTGAGCAATAAATGGGTTAAATTTTACAAAGTGCTTTGAGCTCCTTAGAGGGAAGGTACTAAGTATAACATATTCTCATTAGTGCATAAATAATAGATGAGTATAAAGCATTTTGCAAATATGAAGTTCTCCAGAAATGCTAAATAACAACATCACTAATATATCTATGAGCTTTAGTGAAGATAGGGGGTGGAGTGGGTGGCCTGAGAGAGGAATACCAGGTTTACAAATAGTGTTCCAATCTTGGGTCAATCATTAATTAGCTGTGTTACTTTAGTCAAGGAAATAGGTTCCAGCCTACTTTTCCAGCTTTAATTTACCTCGTTCTCTTTCATTCACACCTCAGTCTAGCCAGGCTAATCTCCTTGCCTTTTTTTTTTTTTTTTTTTTGACAGGATTACTAACTAAACTGATAAATTAAGGGATTGCTATAGATAGTGCTGTTTTAGTTTATTTGTGCCTTTTGTTTTTTATATTATCATAATTTCCCAGCATTATCACTCTCAATGCTTAAACTGAGTTTTCCTTTGTAATTACAATTAAGGATGATCTCAAATGTCCTTTAGGCTTTGTCTGGTCATATGAGAATGTTAAAGACCAGGAATATACCTAGCTAGGTAGGAGAGATAAAGATCCATTTTTTGAGACTCATTTGCACAGGAGAGTAGGAAGGATTTAGTAATAATGAAACAGGAGAATTCACAACCCCAGAACTGTGTCATATCTGTTTTGATAGGATTAAATTGTCCTTTAACTGAGGACAATCAGGAGTAATCTGACCAGGTATAATCTAGCCTTCAGATATAATCAACCTTAAATTTGGGAAGTATGTGTGATGTTCACTAAGAGTTCAAAGGAGGTTTCCTTCCTATGTCCAGGTCCAGCAGCCAATATGTTCAAGCCAATGAAAAGATTAATCTTCAGATAGCTGCGAAGATCTTACACTGTATCCTAACTGGTACAAGGATGTTTTGGTGAAGATGAAAATCCTTCTAACAAGATTCTAGAAAGATGCAGAGATGTTACTCCATAAAGGGAAAAGCATCTAACGGGTTATTTTTATTTAGAAAGGCTATTGTTGTTCTTATTATTGAGGCAAAGTTGTCTGATTTTTCCAAGATAGTTTTAAAAAGAATTCTCTTAACTGAAGAGAGTCCAGCCAATTCTTCTCACCAGGGAGATGTAGAAGAACTAAAGATTCCTCCTAAAGCAATAAGCTAGAAATAGAAGTTTCATAGCCTCATGTTCCATGGGCCCATATGTGGTAGCATCTAATAGAACAGTCACTAGTGGAACACATATATATATTCTGGAGGGTAGTATTCACCTGAGTAATATCCAGATGATCAGTATCCAATGGATGCTACCTCTCTAGCAGAGAGGCATCTGATAAGTGACTTCATGATTATTGGAAAACAGCTAGGAGCAGGTCTTGTGAATAGAATCTCCTTGTGATGAATCACCAGGAGACCTCCATTACCTGGCAGCATTATATGTTTAAGTTTTACCTCCATGCACATTCCCTACCCACATCTGCTGCTTATTATGTATGCTGTCCCATAAATAGTGCATGGTCACACATATTCTTTGTATGTTTGATACTCTATACATGTATTCTCTCAAGTGTATCACCTGTATGTATTTTCATGTATGTTCCATCTTCCTATTGATAGTGCATCTATTTGTGGGAAAGTATGCCCAGTTTTATGGGACAAATTTTTTATCACTATTTTTCTTACTCTATAATTTCATTAGATAGCTTTACTTTGAACTGTACCCTCTGGCTTACTATTAAAGATAAATAAATTGGTAGGTCTTGTGAACTATAGTTTTAGTGGATATGGATTCATCCATACCTGCTGTGAAAGTTAAGGGAATCCACCTTGAAAGGTTCAAAGAATCCTCAAGTGCTACATACAGAAAGCCAGCTAACACATCAAATGCTTCTAACAATAAATACCACATCACACGTCTGTAGTCCTCACCTCTCCACTGAAAGAAAAAAAGTGTTTTTAATCATTTGTTTTCTGGGATGCAAACTGGTCATTATAATCAATCCAACTTGGATTGTTTTTTAGTATTTATTTTCATTTGTATTAGTTTAGTTACCTTTTATATTACTTTCTTAGTTCACCTTATTTCCTTCAACACTACTTCATATAAGTCTTTCCACATCACTTTGAATTCTACATAGTTATTGAATTCTTACAATAAAATAATATTCCATTATACACAGATATCACAATTTCCCCAGCCACTCTCCAATTAATATCCTCTCACTTTATTTCCATTTTTTGCTTTCACAAAAATGCTATTATGAATATCTGGGTATATGCAAAACTTAAAGTTTTAAAACTTTCTTGGAGCAGATGTGAACAAAATCAGCAGAGCTAGAATAAGAAGGAAAGCTGTAGAATTAAAAGACTTAATATCAGATATTTCTGCAAAAAGATATTTAACATAGATTAAGTATCAATGTGAACATTTAAGATCAAAAGCCATTATTGAATAAATAAGTGCTCAAAGAATATGAATCATTTTCAGTTGCAAACTAACAACAATCATATAAAAGATAACATCATTTCCCTAATAATAAGTGAAAAAAAGTTAAAACAACTCCAAGGTTTCATCTCATGCTTCTCCAAGTGGCAAAAATAACAAAAAATTTAAATGGTAAATGTTGGAAGAGTTATGGGAATATAGATATATGTATACATTCTTGATGGATTGGTGAACTGGTCCAGTCATTCTGGATAGAGTACATAATTAGACAAGAAGAAACATTAAACAGCTCATAGCTTTTTACTCAGTAATCTCACTACTATTATATGCCACAAAGGGGTCAAAGACCTGAATATTGATAAAATTTGCCTAGATGTTAATTAGGTAATTTAAAAAAATGTCCAGTTATGAATTCTCTCCTTCCCTTCAGCCTCTCCTTTTCCTGTTGAGAAAGAAATTAATATGATGCCCATTATACATATGAAGTTATGCAAAACATATTTTTATATTAGCCATGTTGCCAAGAAAAGCAAAAAAGAAAGAAAGAAAATATGTGTCAGTTTGCATGTTCTCAGAGTTCATCAGTTTTTTCTCTGAAGGTGAATAACATTTTTCATTATGAGTCCTATGGGAATCATCGGGGATCATAGTATCGATCAAAGTAGCTAAGTTTTTTGTAATTGTTATTACATATTGTTGTTATTGTGTACAATGTTGTCCTATTTCTGCACATCCCACTTTGTATTAGCTCATATAAATGTTCATAGATTTTCCTGAAACCACTCCCTTCATAATTTCTTATAGCACAATAGTATTCCATCACAATCATATGCCACAACTTCTTCAACCTTTGCTCAGTTGCTGGGTATCCCTTCATATTCCACTCTTTTGTTACTACAAAAAAGAGATGTTGTATATTTTTGTATATAGGGATCCTTTCCCTTTGGTCTCTTTGGCATACCACCTTGTGGTAGTATTCATGTGTCAGAGGGTATGCACAATTTTATATTTTGCAAATTATTCTCTAGAATGGTTGGACCAGATCAAATATTCATCAATAGTTGTTAATAAAACATTTGTCAAAGTCACTTATGCTATTTTGAGGAAAAATATGGGGAGATAGAGGTTAGATGATAGTACAGTTAAATGAATTTGGGATTTGCTAAGTATGTGAACCAAAATTATATATTTATTAATGGCTTGATGCCAGTTTAGAAGTGTCTTTGGTTGAGTGCCCCAGTTATTTGTGCCTGATTCTGTGATATTTAACATTTTTATCAGTGACTTGGATTAAAGTATAGATAATAAACTTGTCTAATGTTCAGAGGAGAGAAATTTAGGAAGGATAGCTAATGTAATGGATGACAGAGACTGTATACCAAAAGATTTGTACATAATAGCTTGTTGGATTGAATCAAGTAAAATTAAATTTAATAAGAAAAGAATTAAAAGAGCTGCATGTTTGTGTTTAATATACCAGTTCAAAAAGTAGAAGATGACAGAAATGTGGCTAAATAGTAGCACATCTAAAATATTGGAAATGTAAGTTCAGGAGCAGCTAGGTGGTGCAGTGAATGGAGCACCAGCATTGAAGTCAGGAGAACCTGAGTTCAAAGGTGACACCAGACACTTAACACATCCTACCGTGTTTCCCCAATAATAAGACCTATCCTGAAAATAAGCCCTCCCCTTACTGTGTAAGATTCCTCTAAAATAAGCCCTCCCCTGAAAATAAGCCCTATTGAGATTGCTACTGTAGTGAAGGTGATCCCCTGCGCTACATGCTACATTACAGTACCCTCTGTATGCACCATCCTCCCTCCCCCAGGTGAAATGCACGCTGCGCTTCGAGCTGCATCCAATCAGAGCTGCAGCAGTGAGAGCGTCATCCTGTTCTTCCCCAATGATTTGCTTGCTGGCGCCATTGAGAGCATTAAAATAAGCCCTCCCCTGAAAATAAGCCCTCTGGTTTTTTTTTTCCTGTCCAAAAAAATAATAAGACAGTGTCTTATTATCAGGGAAACACAGTAGCTGTGTGACCCTGGGCAAGTTACTTAACCCCAATTGCTTCAG
Organism: Antechinus flavipes; assembly: GCF_016432865.1. NCBI lineage: Eukaryota > Metazoa > Chordata > Mammalia > Dasyuromorphia > Dasyuridae > Antechinus > Antechinus flavipes. The sequence goes on along the minus strand of NC_067398.1, from coordinate 362,695,408 downwards.
CAAAAAAAAAAAAAAAAAAGAAATACAAGTTCAACAGTGTGATACAAAAGCCACCCCTCCCCCCCCCAAAAAAAAAAAAAAAACCTGAATTCAATGACAGGCTGCAACAAGTGAGGCATGACTTCTTTTAATAAGGAAATGATGGTCCCATTTGTCCTTTGCTTTGGTTAGACAACATCTGGATTTTCAGATTCCAAATTACAAAGAGAAAAGTATACAGAGGAAAGTTAATAGAATGGGTAAGGCCTTTGTGATCATATCATGTAAGGATCAGTTGAAAGAAATGGAAATGTTTTACCTGAAGGAAGAGGATAATGGATACATGATAATTGTCTTCAAATACTTAAAGGTTAAATATTAGAAAAGAGATAAAAGTTCATCTGCTTGACTCTAGGGGTCCTAAATAGGAGTGATGAATGTTATGGAAAATGCTGTCTGCATTCAGGAGAACTATGGAAACTAAATGTGGATCAGAGCATACTATTTTCACCTTTTTTTGGGGGGGGATTAAGGGGGGTCGTTTGCTTTTTCTGTATCAAGGTTTTTCCCTTTTGCTCTGATTTTCCTTTCCCAACATGACTAATATGGAAATACTTTTAAAATGTTTGTACATTTTAACCTATATCATATTGCTTGCTTTCTTGGGAAGGAGGAGGTAAAGGAGGGAGGAGAAAATTGAAACTCAAAATTTTACAGAAATTTTGTTTGTTGAAACTATGTTTGAAATTATCTTTACATGTAATTGGAAAAAATAAAATACAGTTGAAAAGGGAAAAAAAGAATTAGTCATTCCAAAATAAAATGGGCTGTCTTGGGTGATGGTGAGTTCTACTTTGACTTCAAACAATAGTTGATTGATCACTTGCAGGTAGATTGCAGAAGGAAGCTTTTCTTCTGCAAAAAAAAAAAAAATGTATGGACATTCAGAGGAGAGATAGACTCCTGTCATGTGGGACATGGGGAAGGCTTAGTATGGTGTAAGGCACTGATATTAAACTGAAACAGAAATGGGAGCCATCAAATAATAGTAAGAATCCCTTAGAGCACATATTGATTTAGAAAATCACACAGTAATATTATGTATGTGCTGTTGTATTTTTATTTATTTTGTCAAAAAATTCCCAATATCATATTAGTGCAGCCTAAGGGAATGTGATTGATGTCTCTGATCTTAAACTTAGTAAGGAAGACCTAGCATGAAATTCTACCCTAGATACTTGTTAACACTGGGAACTTGAGCAAGCCACTTCACTCCTCCATGACTCAGTTTTCTCAGCTGTAAAATGAGGGTGTTGAATCTGATGGTTTCTAAGGTTCCATCCAGTATTATATTTATGATCTTATGACTTCATGGAGAAGGTAGTATAAAGCAGAACCTTGAAGGATGGTTGGGACTTTAGCATGTTGAGAGAAAGTGGGGGCTATTTGGGGTCAAAGGAATTGCATAAGCAAAAGTGAGAGAGTGGATAAGGGCAAGGGATGCCTAGGGGACAACCACAAATTTTTTAGCCATTACCCAATTGATTAACATCTAAATTTCCAGTTACATACCACAATAAAAAGAACTGCTGTAAATATTTTAGAACATACAGGATCTTTTCCTTTTCCCCTGGGAAATAAACCTAATAGTGGTATTGCTGGGTCAAAGGGTATATACAGTTTTTTATTTGTTGGACAAAATTTCAGACTGCTTTCCATAATGGTTGGAGCAGTTTGTGGCAGTTCCACCAACAGTGAATTAGCATTCTAATTTTTCCACATCCCCTCCAACATTTGTAATTTTCTCCTTCTTTCATATGGCTCAATCTGAAAGGAATGAAATGATATCTCAAAATTGTTTTAATTTGTATTTCTCTAATCAGTAATAATTTAGAGCATTTTAATACAACTGTATATATAGTTTTCAAAAACTTTCTGCTAATATCCTTTGACCATCTATCAATTGTAGAATGGCTCATATTTTAAAGTTTGACAAATATCTCTATAAACATGAGACCGTAATCCAAGAAACTGTTTATAAATTCTCCCTTTCCCCTCAATGTTCTGCTTTCTTTCTAATCTAGGCCACACTGGTTTTATTTGTACAAACTCTTTATAATTTAATTCAATTAAAATTATCCTTTTTTATATCTAAAAATGTTCTCTATCTCTTATTTATTAATACAATTTTCTCCTATCCATCAGTCTGATAGGTAACGTGTTACATGTTCTTCTAGTTTTCTTATAATGTCTCCCATTATAATTTAGGACATGTATCCATTTTTACCTTATCTTGATAAATGGTGTAAGTTATTGGTCTATATCTAATTTCTGTCAGACTGCTTTTCAATTTTTCCCAAAATTTTTTTAACCAAATAGCATATTTTTATCCCCAAAGTTTAAATCCTTACATTTGTCAAACACAACGTTACTATAATCATTTACTACTGTTTATTGTATGTCTATTCTGTTCTATCCATCCATTTTTTTTGTTTCTTAGTACCAAATAGTTTTGGTAATTATAATATAGTTTAAGATTTGGTACTGCTAAATTTTAATTTCATTAATTTTATTAATTTTTAAAATATTCTTTTCATTTTGTTCTGCCAAATAATTTTATTATTATTTTTTTCTAGCTCAGTAAAGTAGTTCTTTGGTAGTTTAATGGGATGGTATTGAATAAGTAGATTAGTTTAGGTAGAACTGAGATTTTTTTTTTTTTATTATAGTAGCTCTGCCTACCCATGAAAAATGAGTATTTTTTCATTTTTAAATTTTAATTTATTTGTATAAAAATGTTTTATAATTATATTCATGTTGTTACTGTGTTTGTCTTGACAGATATACTTTCAGGTATTTTATACTGTTTATAGTTATTTTAAATGGGCTATTTTCATCATCTTTTTGTTGGTGGTATATAGGAATCCTAATAATTTATGTGGGTTTATTTTATATTTTGCTACTCTGAGAAAATTATTGTTTCAAATGACTTTTTAGCTGACTCTCTAGGATTTTCCAAGTACATCATCATAATATCTGAAAAAAGAGATTGTTTTATTATCTCACTGGCATTTTGATTCTTTCAATTTTTTTTCTTCTTTTTTTGCTATTGCTACCATTTCTAATATAACAGTGTATAATATTGGTGAAAATGGGCAGCCTTGTTTCATTCAATCATTAGGAAGGTTTCTAGTTAATCCCCATTATAAATAATGCTTGCTGATGGTTTTGGGTAGATATTTCTTATCATTTTGAGGACAATTTCATTTATTCCTATGTTCTCTAGTATTTTTTAATAGGAATGAGGTACTTTTTTGGACATATATTGATAAAATCATGATTTTTGTTACTTTTGCTATTGATATTATCATTAGGTTAATAGTTTTCCTTATGTTAACCATCCTTGCATTAGGGGTATAAATCCAACTTGGTAACTATCTCTAATTTTTGCGATACATTGTTGTAGTTTCCATTTTATTTGGAATTTTTCATTCATATTCATTAATGAAATTATTGATAATTTTCTTTCTCTATTTTTGTTCCCTCTGGGTTTAGGTATCAGCATAATATTTGTTTCATAAAAGGAGTTTGGTAGGACTCTTTGCTTATTATTTCAAATAATTTATTTAATATTGGAATTAATTGATATTTAAATATTTGGTAGAATTCACTTGCAAATTCATCTGGTCCTGAGATTTTTTTCTTAAAAAGCTCATTTATGCCTTTTCAATTTCCTTTTCTAAAATAGATTTATTTAGATAATCTATTTTATCTTCTGTTAATCTAGGCAATTTATCTTTTTGTAAATATTCTTCCATATCACTGAAATTATTACATTTATTGGCATGTAATTAGGAAAATTATGATTTGTCTAATAGTTATTTTGATTTAATCTTCATTAGAAATATATTAATACTTTTCATTTTTTATATTAGTAATTTTGTTTTCTTCTCTCTTTGGTCATATCAATCAAAGATTTATCTATTTTATTTTTCCTCCCCAAACCAACTTCTACTTTTATTAATTCAATGATTTTCTTACATTCAATTTTATTATTCTCATCTTTAATTTTTAGGATTTTCAATTTGGTGTTTAAGTAGGACTTTAACATTTGTTCTTTTTCTAGTTTTCTTTTTTGTATTCTGGATTTATTGGTCTGTTATTTTTCTATTTTATTGGTGTAAGTTTTCAGATATATAAATTTTCCTTTGATTACTATTTTTGCTGCATTCCATAGGTTTTGATATGTTGTTTCATTATTATCATTATCTTTAACAAAATTATATATTGTTTCAATGACTTGTTTTTTTTAACCTACTCATTCCTTAAGATTATGTTTCCATTTAATTTAATTCTTAATTTAATTTAGTCTCCATTTAATTTTAACCTATGTTTCCATGGTGTCTTCTTAAATATACTTTTATTACATTGTGATTTAAAGGCTACATTTAATATTTTTTGCTTTTTTACATTAAATTGTAAAGTTTTAATACCCTAATATATGGTTAACTTTTATAAAAATACCATTTTCCTGAAAAAAAGTGTATACCTTTATATTCCCATTCAATTCTCTGCAGATATATATCATATCTAGTTCATCTAAAATTTTATTGATCTCCTTGACCTCTTTCTTGTTTTTTTTTTTTCTAATTAGATTTATCCACTATTGATCAGAGAAATGCAAATCAAGACAACTCTGAGATTCCATTACATACCTCTCAGATTGGCTAAGATGAGAGGAAAAGATAACGATGAATGTTGGAAGATCTGTAGGAAAACTGGGACAATTACCTTGTTGGCAGAGTTGTGAACTGATTCAAACATTCTGGAGAGCAATCTGGAACTATGTCTAAAGGGCTATCAAACTGTGCATACCCTTTGATCCAGCAGTGTTTCTACTGGACTTGTATCCCAACGACTTCATAAAGGAGGAAAAGGGACCCATGAGTGCAAAAATGTTTGTGGCAGCCCTTTTTGTAATGTCAAGAAACTGGAAACTGAGTGAATGCCCATCAATTGGAGAATGGCTGAATAAATTATGGTATATGAATGCTATGGAAAATTGTTGTTCTATAAAAAACAATCAGCAGGAGGATCAGAGAGGCCTATACAGATTTACATGATCTGATGTTAAGTGAAATGAGCAGGAGATCATTGTACATGGCAACAGCAAGTTTATATGATGATCAATTCTGATGGATATAGCTCTTTTCCATAATGAGATGATTAAGGCCAGTTCCAATGGTGTTATGATGAAGAGAACCATCCATAACCAGAAAGAGGACTGTGGGAACTAAGTGTGGTTCACAACATGACATTTTCACTCTTTTTGTTGCTGGTTGCTTGCATTTTGTTTTCTTTCTCATTTTCCCCCTTTTTATCTGTTTTTTATTGTGCAGCATAATAAATGAAGAAATATGTATACAACAATTGCACATGTTTAACAAATATTGGATTACTTGCCATGGAGAGGAGGGAGTGGTGGAAAGAGGGTGAAATTTGCAAGGGTCAATGTCGAAAAATTATCTGTACATATGTTTTTGAAAATAAAAAGCTTTAATAAAGTAAAAAAAATAGATTTATCTAGTTCTGATAGGAGAAGATTGAAGTCTCTCACAATTATAGTTTTGTAATATATTTCCAACTGGAAGTTATTTAGCTTTTACTTAAAAAATATGGATGCTATAGCATTTGGTGCATCTAAGTTTGGTATTATTTATTGGTATTATTTGGTATTATTTTGGTGTTAAATTGGCATTATTTCATTATCTATGGTACATTTTATCATAATGTAGTTTACTTGTTTATTTCTTTTAATTAAACCTATTTTAGCTTTAATTTTGTCTTAGATCATGATTGCTATCCTTGCTTTTTATTTTTTCATCAGTTGAAGATAATAAAATTTACTATATGTGTATCTCTTATTTTTTAAAAAAAATGTGTTTCTTGTAAACAATGTATTGTCAGATTCTAATTTTTAATCCATTTTGTTTTTTGTTTCCATTTTATGGATGAATTTGTTCTATTCACATTCAAAGTTACAATTATTGGTTGTGCATTTCTCTCCTGTTTTTTGTTTATTTGTTTGTTTGTTTGTTTGTTTTGTTTTTTGGTGACTGTTTATTCTTCACTCTCTTTCTAACCATTCTCTCCCTAAACTGAATCCCTTCTCAGAATTTTTCCCTTATCCTCTCTCCTTACCTTCCTATTCTTTAACGTGCTTACCCTTCAGAAAACCTATCCCTTATCCTATCTCCTCATCTTCCTATTTCTTTTTAATTTAAGAAAACTTTAATATTCTTACAGATGTAAATATTATTTCTTCTTTAATCCAGTCTTGCTGAGAATAACGTCCTAATACTCCCAGACCTCCACTCCCTTCAACCTTTATTTTAGCAGGTTTTCCATTCAACCTTCATTTCGATAGATAATTGCTCCATTTAACCTCTCCCTCCCCAATTTAACTTTTTAGGATCATCCCATTATACTCCAACCCAAAAGCCTTCTATTATCTTTTTTAAAACTACCCAAGTAATGATAATAGTCTTAAGTGTTACAGATTATATTTTTCCATAAAAAGTAAAGATTTTGACCTTATTAAGTTTTTCATAATTGGTCTTTAATGTTTACCTTCTTACAATTCTCTTGAGTCCAATAAGTCAAATTTTCCACTTAGTTCTGGTATTTTCTTCACAAATATTCCAAAATCCTTTAGCTCATTAAATATCCACCCCCCCAGAATAATAGTAGCTTTTTTGAATAAATTATTCTTGTTTGTAAATTCAGCTCCTTTGCTCTTTGAGATAGATTGTCTCATGACCTTAGATCTTTTAATGTGGAAGCTGTTAAATCTTGTGTTATTCTCACTGTAGCTCCACAGTATTTAAATTGTTCCCCTTCCCCATCATCTGTACTATTTTCCCTTTGACCTGGGGACTTTGAAACTTAGTTTTGATATTCCTGTGAGTTTTCACCTTGGGGTCTCTTTCTATTTTTGATTTCTATTTTACCTTCTCATTCTAAAATTTTAAAATCTCTTGAAGTTTATTATTTAAACTCTTTTATCATAACTTCCAGGTACTCCAACAATTCTTATACTGTCTCTCCTTGATTCATTTTCTGTCAGTTGTTTTTCTAATGGGATGTTTTGGATTCTTTTTTATTTTTTTCATTCTTTTGATTAAAAAAAATTATTGGTGTCTTATGAAGTCATTCATTTCCCCAATCCAATTCTATTTTTTAAAGAAATTATTTTCTTCTTTAAGCTTTTGAATCTCTTTCCCTCCCAAATAATTGACTTTTCATAATTTTCTTCATTTTCTTGCATTACTCTTATTTTTCTGTTTTCCTCAACCTCTTTTATTTGATTTTAAAAAATTTTTTAAAGTTCTTTTAAAAACTCTTTTTGATCTTATGACCATTTTGCTTTTTTCTCTGAAGTTAAAACATCATCTTCTTTTGAGCTTGAATCCAGATGTTCTCTGTCACCATAGTAATTATTTTTGATTGGGATCTTTCTTCTTTGCTTAGCTATTATTATTTTTATTCATTTATTTTTAAAAAGTGACCCATTTCTTGTCTGTGGACTTTGTGTTAAAACAGAATTCTACTCCCAAGGTGTAGCAGACATTCTCAGACTTCAGAGTTCTTTGTGTTGTTGTTTTCTCAGCTCTATTTGGGGGCCTGATCTCAGGTATTAATCACTGTTCCTTAGTCATGACCAGGGCCTCCTGCAGTGATGTCACCTCAAATGTTCTTGGGTCCCTCCTGAAGTCCTCTTGACCTGGAACCAAAACCAAGGTTTCCACGTCACAAGTCAGCAAGATCCCCACCCTTTGTGATCTCACTCATCCAGTGTGTGCTTGTTTCTCCTTGTCCACCGCCCAGTGTTCAGTACCTGTAGAAGGTCCTGCCATTTTACTCTGATTAGCTAGTTGTCAGACTCCCAAGCTTGATATGAAGTGAAAGTTCCTGAAGCTGAAGCTGCAGCCTAAACAGCTACCCTGAAGGCTTGTTGTTCCTGGATTTGGCAGTATCTGCCCAGAGATATTTGCATTTCAATTAGATTAAAACACAACCAAAAGAGGTAGGGGTTTTCCCCCCTGAAGTTATTTTAGGAGGACAACTACTTTACTTTAGCTTTAAATTAATTTTTCTGCTCAAAGTTTTCTCTGAGGTGTTATTTTATATTATTTATGTGGGAATTTAGGAGTCACATAATTTGTGACCTTATTCTACCATCTTCCCCAAATTCTCCTCTGCATCATTATATCATCATTATACAAACAACAGATTACCTCAAAAAAAATACTCACTTCCAATTGGCAATATTTATTTTATGCATTCTGAATGTATTACATTTGAAGTATGTTAAACAATATAGGATAGACATTGAGTAGATGCTTAATAGAAGATTTAAGGGATGGAATGCACAAGGGTCATACCATTTGAGAAGGTATGGGTGGCATATAATGTATGTGGCTGAAGGGAGTATATGTGTTGATGGGATCTTGGATCCAATGAAGTATAAGAGTAATATGTGACTTGATTGTATGAATCTTGTAATGATATTGTTTACAAAATAAAATCCTCACTGATTTCTTGACATTTCAGTTCTGTCTAAATAGGCATAATGAAATGTCACTCAGAAAGATTATTTGAGAAATCTGAACAGTGTAAAAAGACTAGTCTGAACTCTAGAAGGTCCTTATATATACACAGAGTATATATTTTTAAAGTATTTCTTCCATCTCATGTAAAGACAATTTTTAAAATTCATTAAAATTTTTTGAGTTCCAAATTATTTCCCTCTCTTCTTCTCTACTCTCTTCTCCCTCTCTCTAAGATGATCATCAATTTAATATAGGTTATGCATGTATAATCATGTAAAATATATTTCATATTAGTTGTGTTATGAAAGAAGAAACAAACATAAAAAAATTGAAAAAATAAAGTGAAAGTGGTGTGGATGATACTTTCTATCATAAGTTTTTTGTAATTGTCTTGGATCATTGTATTACTGAGAAGAGCTAAGCCATTCATAGTTAATTATTGCACAATATTGTTGATATTCTGTATAATTTCTCCTGCTTCTGCCCACTTCACTTTGCATCAGTTCATATAAGTCTTTCCAGGTTTTCTGATATTCATCTAGTTGTCATTTCTTCTAACACAATAGTATTCTATCACATTCATACACCACAACTTGTTCAACCATTCCCCTAATTAATGGTCACCCTCTCAATTTCCATTCCTTGCCACCACAAAAAGCTGCTAAAACATTTTTGTACATATAAATCCTTTCCCCATTTTAGTGATCTCTTTGGGATAGAGACTTAGCAGTGATATTGTTGGATCAAAGAATGTGTAGTTTTATAGTTTTCTGGGCATAATCCTAAACTACTCTCTAGAATGATTAGATCAGATCACAACTTTACCAGCAGTGCATTAGTGTCTTAATTTTCACACATCCTCTCCAACATTATCATTTTCCTTTTCTGTCATATTAGTCAGTCTAATAGGTGTGAGGTAGTACCTCAGAGTTGTTTTAATTTACATTTTCCCAATTAATAATGTTTTAAAGCACTTCTTCATATGATTATAGATAGATTTGATTTCTTTATCTGAAAACTTACTGTTCATATCATTTGACCATTTACCTGTTGGGGAATGACTTGCATTCTTAAAAATTTGAATCAGTTCTCCACATATTTGAGAAATGAGGTCTTTATTAAAGACATGCTATAAAGATTGTTTCCCAGATTTTTGCTTTCCTTCTAATCTTGGTTGCATAGATTTGACTTGTGTAAACACCTTTTTATTTAATATAATCAAAATGATCCATTTTACATTTCATAATGCTCTCTATCTCTTGTTTGATTACAAATTTTTCTCTTCTCCCTAGACCTGACAGGTAAATTATTCTTATTCTCCTAATTTGCTTATGGCATTAGCCTTTATGTGTAAATCATATACACATTTTGACTTTATATTGGTATATGGTGTAAGATGTCAGTCTATACCTGGTTTCTGCCATACTCTTTTTAGATTTCCCTGTAGTTTTTGTCAAATAGTAAGCTTTTATCCCAGAAGCTAGAGCCTTTGGTTTTATCAAACACCAGGTTACTATGATTATTGACTACTGTCTTGCATATCTATCTAATCCACTAATCTACCATTCTATTTTTTAGCCATGATAAGATAGTTTTGATGGTTACCACTTTATAATATAATTTAAGATTTGGCATGCCTAGGACACCTTCCTTTGCATTTTTAAAAATAAATTCCCTTAATATTCTTGACCTTTTGTTCTTCCAGATGAATTTTTTTTTTTTACGGTTTTTTTCCCCTAGCTGTATAAAATATGTTTTTGGTAATTTGATTGGTATGAATAAATAAATTAATTCAGGCAGAATTGTCAGTTCATTATATTGACTTAGTCTACCTATGAACAATTGATATTTTTTCAGTTGTTTAGATCTAATTTTATTTGTGAGAGTGTTTTGTAATTGTGTTTATATAAGCTCCTGCATTTTTCTTGGTAGGTAGACTCCAAAATATTTTATATTGTCTACGATTACTTTTAATAACATTTCTCTTTCCATCCTTTACTGCTGGTAATATATTGAAATGCTGATGATTTTTGTGACTTTATTTTGTATTCTGCAACTCTGCTAAAGTTGTAATTATTCCAACTAGTTTTTTGTTTGATTCTCCAGGATTCTCTAAGCATATCATCATATCATCTACAAAGAATAACAGTTTTGTTTCCTTATTACCTGTCTCAAAGCCTTCATTTTCTTTTTCTTCTCTCATTGCTAAAACAAACATTTCTAGTACAATATTGAATAATAGTGGTAAAAAAGACATTCTTGCTTCACCACTGATCTTATTAGCAAGGTTTTTAATTTATAGATAATATTTCCTGATGATTTTAGATACATACTACTTATCATTTTAAGGAAAACTTTCTAGTGTTTTTAATTAGGAATGGATCCCACATTTTGGCAACATTTAACTATATTTCCATCTATTAAGATAATCATATGATTTATTTTGGTTTTGCTATTGATATGATAAATTATATTGATAGTTTTCCTAATATTGAAATGACTACTACCTTATATATTTTATTTCAAAATAAAATTCTGGGTGACCAAAGATCAATTGAATGCTTTTATGTGTTGAAAATAAAGGAGGAAAACATTGTCATTTCCTATGAGGACTTCCCATTTTGAGTATCCCAATCCAATAGGCAGGTAGTATGAGTATTAAGTAATGAATATTTTTATGATCTCTTGTCTTGTTTAACTTTTCTACTCACAAACCTTCAATAGTTTTCTATTGTCTACCAAATGATTAAATTTATTAGGTTATCATTTAAGTCCCTCTTTATAATTTGACATGCCTTCTCAGCCTTAATTCAAACTATTTCTTTTTCATTGCATCATTGAATCTCAAAGTTAGAAGGCACTTCTAGTCTGTTACCCTATCTAAAGAGAATTTACTTCCTGTGAAATCCTGAAAAATATTGGTCTAACTTCTTCAAACTCATCAGTGACCCCATATTCTATGCTGATAGTCTATCCTCTAGTCGGATTGTTATTTATTCCCCAAATATGTCCTGTATATTACCATCTTTGTACTTTGCATTATACCCAGCCCCTCAATTCCACCTTCTCCATAAAGCCATAAAGCCACCACCTCCATTAAGCAGCTCACTACATGACATGATGTAAAGGTTAACAGGAAAGTCCAATATTCATCCTGCCCTCTCACCTCCTTCCCCTTCCCCCACCCACCCCTGTTCTGCTTCATCAAGCATGTTACCCCTCTCCAACTCCAGATTGTCCCAATGCCAATCATTAAAGCTTTATTTTTCTTTGAGATCTGAAGTTTTTTTTTTTTTTTTGTTACTTCTGGAGTTTCCTTTTATTAAGAATGGATAATCTCGAGAGTGTTAATTACTCATGTCTTCTCACCTACACCTTCAAAATACCTATTTGATAGTAGACCTCCAGAGAATAGGCCACAGAACAGGTGTGTCAATGATGGAGTATGGGAGCAAGAAAAGAGAGGAGAGTAAGAACTTGGAGGTTGAACTTTTGCAAATGGCTTCATTTAGTTCTTGTTGACATCTCCTGACCAATTTCTAAAAAGTCAGTGGGAGCAAGGGTCAGCTCGAACAGTGAGGAGGATAGGCCAATGTCTGGGGTTCACCCCCACCCCCAGTTACCCTTTGCTGGTCTAATTAACAAGTTGGGTTCTTGCCAGCTCTTTATGTCTGCCTCTGGGGTCCTGATTCCACTGGGGGCAGGCAGACAGTCTTACTTTAAGCATTGTATTGATCAGCTGCCATCTTCACGTGGTCGGAGGGCTCCTCTTGGGGGAACACTCTTGTGTTTTAAGTGCACGCAGTTACTCTCATGACTGGCTTGTAAACAGGTTTTAATGGGGCTATTAGTGTAAAAGGACAGGAAACTTTCAAAAACAGCCTCTTAAATATTCATGAGGATGTTAAATCTGGCGCTTAATCACCAGTGTTTGCACACAGCTAACTGGGAGGGCAGCTGACAGGCTGCCTTCACTATAAGCAATTGACAGGGCATTAATAAGCGCTCTTAGATGCATGATGAATGGCTGAAAGGCCAATGCTTTTTTAACAAAGGGAGGCCCTCTTCTCCAGGTTCTCTCGCTTAAGATGGGCTAGGAGTCAGGGACACTCCCTCTCCCCCCTTGGAGGTAGGGAACTCTAGTGGAGGGGGGAGACATGAAAATAGGTGTAAGTTCCTGGTCCCAGAAATTGTTTGACAACTGGATGGCTCCACTTTCTGTCCATTTTCCATAGTGTTTCCTTCTTAGACCTGGGTTCCCCCAAGGGAAAATCAACTGAAAGGAAGCAGAGAATCTCTGATGACTTTTCTACCTGGAGAATCCTTAACTCAGCCTTCCGAGGACCCATGAGAGCAGCTCTGAGGAGTGAAGATCACTCATTGCTGGGAGGTCCCTGGTGAGAAGTTACCAACAATTTTTAATACCTGGACACAATGGTGCTGAGTTAAGTGCAGACCATGCTTCTGAGCCTTACCTTGGGCTTTCCATAAACATTTTTCAGTTGTACTTCCCTCCAATGCTTTATCATCCATAGAGGCAAACTGAACCCAGTTATTTAAAATCACTAGACAAAGTTATGTTAAAAGGAATAACTGGACAATTAAAAATTATTAATATTTAGTTATTAATTACCAACCAATCAACAAGTTTGCAATGTCATTATAATGTGTCAGGCACTATGCTGAGCCAGGTAGATGTTAAAATATGTGAAAGAACACTATCACTACCAACTAACCAGTGCCTGTCTTTGAGGACCTTATGTTCTTTTTTTTTTTTTTTTTTTTTTTTTTTTTTTTTTTTTGCTTTTTTATTTCTCTCTCTTTTAAAAAAAATTTTATTTAATAATTACTTTATATTGACAGAATCCATGCCAGGGTAATTTTTTTTTTACAACATTATCCCTTGCACTCATTTCTGTTCCGATTTTTCCCCTCCCTCCCTCCACCCTCTCCCCCAGATGGCAAGCAGTCCTTTACACGTTGGATATGTTGCAGTATATCCTAGATACAATATATGTTTGCAGAACCGAACAGTTCTCTTGTTGCACAGGAAGAACTGGATTCAGAAGGTACAAATAACCCGGGAAGAAAAACAAAAATGCAGATAGTTCACATTCGTTTCCCAGTGTTCTTTCTTTGGGTGTAGCTGCTTCTGTCCATCATTTATCAATTGAAACTCAGTTAGGTCTCTTTGTCAAAGAAATCCACTTCCATCAAAATATGTCCTCATACAATATCGTTGTTGAAGTGTATAATGATCTCCTGGTTCTGCTCATTTCACTTAGCATCAGTTCATGTATGTCTCGCCAGAGGAGGACCTTATGTTCTAATGGGGAAAAGACCATGTCATTAAAAATGAAATGTACAAAATAAAGAGTAGATGTATAATAGACTTTCAAGGAGTTTTGCTAAGAAGAGGAAGGAAAATGTAAGGTGATAGTTGGAGAACTTGATAGAATCTAGTAAGGATTTTCTTTTCTTTCTTTTATAAGTTAGAAGAAACTTCAGGAGGTTCATGGGCAAAAGGGAAGGATTTAGTAGATAGAGATTGAAGATTAGGAAGTAGGGGTAATAGTGGAGCATGCGATCAAAGATACGGTAAAAGCATTGGCCTTGACAAGTAGAAGGATCATCTCTCAGCATTACCATGAGCATCATATGGCAAAATCACAATCAGAATTTATATTGTGGTTGCAATGTGGTAAAGTGTCAGCACTTTACAAAAATCCTCTAATCTTAACCTTACAATGACACTGGGAGTAGGTGCTATTACTATTCCCTCTTTACAACTGAGGAAATTGAGTCAAAATAACATAAATAATAAATGTCTGGGGTTGGATTTGAATTCAGGTCTTCTTGCCTTCAGGGCCAGCATTCTTTCTACTCTACTACCTAGCTGTTTAGTATTAGAAATGTTGGCGATAGTGAATGATGATGTCAGAAGGAATAAGCCATCTTAGTGCCTGTATCTGCCAGGTGCTTTTTATAAATATCTCACTTGATCCTCACTATAATCCTGCAAGATGGTGATATTATTATTTAGGAAGTGAGATTAAGTGACTTGGTCAGGGTCATACAACTAGCAAGTATCTGAGGTTGGATTTGAATTCAGATCTTCCTGACTCCAGATCCAGAACTCTATCCATTGTCCTACAAGTTGCTTCTGTAGAAGGATGTGAGATTAAAAAAAAAAGTAGAGAAGGAAGTCTTACCAAATGAAAAAAAAGTAGAGAAGAGGTAAGTCTTAGTGAATGGTTTCAACTTTTTAAAAAAAAAAATGCAAAAGGAGGCCTTAACTGAGAATGGTGGTGGAGTAGTATTCTGAAAAGGTAGAGGAAACAAAAAGATTTGGAATAATTGTTATGTTGAGTGGTAAAGAGAGTGATTTAGGGAAGATAATAGAATTATCTTGCTGAACTAAGGGACAAATTAAGATTAGCAGCATAAGTTTGTAAGAGATCCAATGAACTCCATTTCATAATTTCATTTAGTGAGCCAGAACGGTATAATAGATTCAGTGTTAGGATTTGGCAAGACATGATTGGTAGCAGGGTAAAAGAACAAGGGAATGGATTGAAAAGAACAGTGTACAGTTGAATTGGTTGGTTGAAATTGAGAAGGAAGAAGGGGATGAAGGTTAGGTTGACAATGAAGAACAGGTTTAAGGAGGAGTAAGACTTAGGAAGAGTTGAAAAAGATAAGAGATCAGATAAAAAAAAAATTCAGAGTTTTTGAATTTAGAGGTGGATTATTTGTGATTAATGGTAAGATCAAAGGTATGAGCATTCCTGAGCATAGCTGAGCTAGAGTGGAAGAGTATGTCATAGGATTTGAATAGATTGAAGAACTGAGAAGTTAGGAATATTTTTGGGAATTTACTGTGTATGTTGAAATATACTAAAGGAGTTGAGAAAGAGATTAAAGGCATTATTAATCAGAGAAATGCAAATGCAGACAACTCTGAGATACCACTACACACCTGTCAGATTGGCTAGAGTGACAGAGAAAGATAAAGCGGAATGTTGGAGGGGATGTGGGAAAACAGGGACACTGATACATTATTGGTGGAATTGTGAACACATCCAGCCATTCTGGAGAGCAATTTGGAACTATGTTCAAAAAGTTATCAAACTGTGCATACCCTTTGATCCAGCAGTGTCTCTACTGGGCTTATACCCCAAAGAGATACTAAAAAAGGGAAAGGAACCTGTATGTGCCAAAATGTTTGTGGCAGCCCTGTTTGTAGTGGCTAGAAGCTGGAAAATGAAGGGATGCCCATTAATTGGAGAATGGTTGAGTAAATTGTGGTATATGAATGTTATGGAATATTGTTGTTCTGTAAGGAATGACCAGCAGGATGAATACAGAGAGGACTGGCGAGACTTACATGAACTGATGCTGAGTGAAATGAGCAGAACCAGGAGATCATTATATACCTCAACAACGATACTGTTTGAGGATGTATTCTGACAGATGTGGATCTCTTTGTTAAAGAGAGCTAATTCAGTTTCAATTGATCAAGGATGGACAGAAGCAGCTACACCCAAAGAAAGAACACTGGGAAATGAATATAAACTGATTGCATTTCTGTTTTTCTTCTCAAGTTATTTATACCTTCTGAATCCAATTCTTCCTGTGCAACAAGAAAACTGTTCTGTTCTACAAACATATATTGTATCTAGGATATACTGTCACCTATTCAACATGTAAAGGACTGCTTGCCATCTGGGGGAGAAGATGGAGGGAGGGAGGGGAAAAATCAGAACAGAAGTGAGTGCAAGGAATAATGCTGTAAAAAATTACCTGGCATGGGTTCTAGCAATAAAAAGTTATTAAAAAAAAAAAGAAAGAGATTAAAGGAATTAGAGTAGGCAATGAGGAACCCAAATTATCACTCTTTGCTGATGATATGATGGTATACCTAGAGAACCCCAGAGATTCTACTAAAAAGTTATTAGAAATAATCCACAACTTTAGCAAAGTTGCAGGATACAAAATGAAGCCACATAAATCATTAGGATTCTTATATATCACTAACAAAATCCAACAGTCAGAGTTACAAAGAGAAATTCCATTTAAAGTAACTACTGATAGTATAAAATACTTAGGAATCTATCTGCCAAGGGAAAATCAGAAACTTTATGAAACACTTTTCACACAAATTAAGTCTGATCTAACCAATTGGAAAAATATTAAATGCTCTTGGATAGGGCAAGCAAATATAATAAAGATGACAATACTACCTAAACTAATCTATTTGATTAGCGTTAGACCAATCAGACTCCCAAAAAACTATTTTAATGACTTAGAAAAAATAACAACAAAGTTCATATGGAAAAACAAAAGGTCAAGAATTTCAAGGGAATTAATGAAAAAAAATCAAATGAAGGTGGCCTAGCTGTACCAGATCTTAAATTATATTATAAAGTAGCAGTTGCCAAAACCACTGGGTATTGGCTAAGGAATAGATTAGTTGATCAGTGGAATAGGTTAGGTTCAAAGGACAAAATAGTCAATAACTATAGCAATCTAGTGTTTGACAAACCTAGAGACCCCAGCTTTTGAGATAAGAACTTATTGTTTGACAAAAATTGCTGGGAAAATTAGAAACTAGTATGGCAGAAACTAGGCATTGACCCATACTTAACACCATACACCAAAATAAGGTCAAAATGGGTTCATGATCTAGACATAAAGAATGAGATTATAAATAAATTAGAGGAACACAGGATAGTTTACCTCTCAGACCTGTGGAAGAGGAAGGAATTTATGACCAAAGAAGATTTAGAGATCATTACTGATCACAAAATAGAAAAATTTGATTGTATCAAATTGAAAAGTTTTTGTACAAACAAAACTAATGCAGACAAGATTAGAAGGGAAGCAATAAACTGGGAAAATATTTTTACAGTCAAAGGTTCTGATAAAGGACTCATTTCCAAAATATATAGAGAATTGACTCTAATTTATAAGAAATCAAGCTATTCTCCAATTGATGGTCAAAGGATATGAACAGACAATTCTCAGACAAAGAAATTGAAACTATTTCTAGCCATATGAAAAGATGCTCCAAGTCATTATTAATCAGAGAAATTCAAATTAAGACAACTCTGAGATAGCACTACACATCTGTCAGATTGGCTAGAATGACAGGGAAAGATAATGCAGAATGTTGGAGGGGATGCAGGAAAACAGGGACACTAATACATTGTTGGTGGAATTGTGAACACATCCAGCCATTCTGGAGAGCAATTTGGAACTATGCTCAAAAAGCTATCAAACTGTCCATACCCTTTGACCCAGCAGTGTTACTACTGGGCTTATACCCCAAAGAGATACTAAAAAAGGGAAAGGGACCTGTATGTGCCAAAATGTTTGTGGCAGCCCTGTTTGTAGTGGCCAGAAACTGGAAACTGAGTGGATGCCCATCAATTGGAGAATGGCTGAATAAATTGTGGTATATGAATATTATGGAATATTATTGTTCGGTAAGAAATGACCAGCAGAATGATTTCAGAGAGGCCTGGAGAGACTTACATGAACTGATGCTGAGTGAAATGAGCAGGGCCAGAAGATCACTATATACTTCAACAACAATACTATATGTTGATCAATTCTGATGGACCTGGCCATCTTCAGCAATGAGATGAACCAAAACTGTTCCAGTGGAGCAGTAATGAACTGAACCAGCTAAACCCAGTGAAAGAACTCTAGGAGATGACTAACAACCATTACATTGAATTCCCAATCCCTATATTTTTGCCTGCCTGCATTTTGGATTTCCTTCAAAGGCTAATTGTGCAATATTTCAGAGTCCGATTCTTTTTGTACAGCAAAATAATGGTTTGGTCATGTATACTTATTGTGTATCTAATTTATACTTTAATCTATTTAAAAGTATCTACTTATCACCCTGCCATCTAGGGAAGGGGGTGGGGTGAAGGAGGGGAAAAATTGGAACAAAAGGTTTGGCAGTTGTCAATGTTGTAAAATTACCCATACATATAACTTGTAAATAAAAAGCTATTAAAAAAAAAGAAATATCTTAAAGGAGAGAGAATTTCCTAGGGATCATTAGCCAGCAGAATCTGGATTAGATGGCAAATTTGTATAACATGGAACTCAAAGAAAGAGACATTGTTGAGTGAGGAAGAGGGAGAGTCTGTAAGTGATAATGGGAAATAAAAAATATTCTGACTTTCTGCTAATTTCTAAAACACACACATTATGGGCCAGAACTCTGAATTTGAAACAAAGGATTCTTACAAAGTACTAAGTCAGTAGAATTGACAGAGAGAATAGTTATCTAATTTAGCATGGTTCGGTATAATTGATTTAATCCTACAAGGAGATGTTATGGGATAGAACTTGAAACAAGGTATTAAGTGGAATTGAGGAGACAATGCTTGTTTAACATGGTGCTTAACAGTTCTCTAGTTCAGTACATGTACTTAGTACTTACTATAGTTCCACAAGATTCACACCTTTGATAAGAGACCATATAAGCTCCGACAAATTCAGCCAGAATCAGAACTAGGGAAGACAGAGAAGTGGTGGCAGGCTGTCCTGTGGAGAACAATGAAACCAAGATCCAGAAGGCCTCCAGAAAAACTAGCCGAGCCCCAAGTGAAGAAGACAAGACTTTGAAGGAGACAATAAAGAATTTAGATTTTAATCCTGGCTACTCCTGTGGTGATTATTGAACTGAAACGAAGACTGCTCCCAGAGACCCCAAGAAAGCCTCAACAGAAAAAGACTACATTTTAGAGAGAATATTACACACAGACACACAGACACACACACACACACACACACGGTAATTCTAGGGGTATGAGTCAAAATGCAGCTACTACTTTGAAGGTAGTGAAGCAAGCTTGCTGTGAGAGAGTCAAGGTTTAGTGAGTGCTCTAAAGATGGAAAGAGCATGAGAGGAAGTGGTGTAAGATAATAGGAAATTTGTTAATTACAGAGCTGTGTTCCAGAGGACACAGTGAATATTGTGAATATCCTATTGTGGCTTTAGGACTATTATAGAAATTAAAAGATCATAAAATTTCAAAGCTGGAAGTATCCTCAGAATCATCTGATTTAATCTTCTCACAATGAAATTTAAAATCCTGCATTTCTTTTTGATTCATCTAAGGTAATGGTAGAAATAGAATCCAGATCTCTTTACAGTGAGTTCTATGGTAATATTAAATGGATTCTAGGATAAAGAAGTGAGGACCATAAAGACTTTTTCACGATTTCTGTAGTTTCAAATGCCAGTGGTAAAGCCTGAAGGAAAATCACCAATACCATGTGTAGTACAGACTGGCATGCTACAAGTACTTGAAAAAGGTTCTTTAAAGGAAACCCAGTATTCACAGCATGAGAGGGAATCGTTGCCTGACTCTCTGAGAACGGTTGTTTCTGACTTTTAAAAAAGTCTATCCCTGGAAAATGCCATCTGCAGCCAGAGAAAGATCTATGGAGACTGACTGAACATTGAAGCATCCTATTTTCACCTCGTTTTGCTTTATTTTGTTTTTTTTTTCCTTTCTTATAATTTTTCTCTTTTGTTTTCTTTTTCACATGACTAATATGGAAATATGCTTAAACTAATTGGAAATGTATAGCCTATATCATCAGATTGTTTGCTATGCTAGGGAGGAAGGGAATAAGAGAGGGAGGGAGAAAAATATTTGGAAATTAAAATCTTACACAGATGAGTATTGAAACTATCTTCATATGCAATTGGAAAAATAAAATACTATTAAAATGAAAAAAAGGTTTATTCCTTACCTTTCATCAGACTCTCTTTCTCCATATTTTATGTTAATCTATTTATATAGGTATCCACGCCTATATACTTTTCAGATATCACCAATATTCATCTATCTGCTCTCCTACCTGTTGCCTTCTATCTCACTTCCTTAATACTACATATGCAACTATAGCCACCTCTTTTGATGACAGTCTCTCCCCTCACTCCCACTTTTACCTGAAGTCCCTGGAGGAAACTATATCAGGAACTCTTGGACTTTTATACCACTTATAAATGAAGTCATCAGCAATGGTTCCTTCCTCTACTGTTTTTCTCTCTTCTCCTCTGAAACTGAGAACTAAAATTTTTAATTTTTATGGGAATAAGAGAAAAACCATTCAGTCATTTAAAAAAGCCTCTAGGTCCAAACCCTAATAATTAATCTTATATAAGTTGTTTTTTATCCTGAGGCAATTGGGGTTAAGTGCCTTGCTCAGGGTCATACAGCTAGGAAGTATTAAGTGTCTGAAGTCGAATTTGAACTCAGGTACTCCTGATTTCAAGGCCGGTATGCTAACCACTTCACCATCTAGCTATCCCTTATAGAAGGTTTTATCAAACATTTTCTTTACCCCATTCACTAGACCAAAGGGTCACATAACTGAATATGGGAATCTCAAAATAGTATTAGTAAATGTTTGATTTGTATACTTATTTTATATACATATATTCAGAGTCATGTAAAAATTTCTTGGGTGAAAAGGGTTCGAAAGTGGAAAAAATTTAAGAAGTCCTGCACTTGACCTTTGAAGTTAAACATTCTAAAATTCTATAGTTTTTATGTCTGTCACTTCCCTGATCAAGAACCTAAAATGGTTCCCTATCACTCATAAGGTTAAATCTAGACTCCTTAGCTCAATGGTCAAGACTCTCAGTAAGCTATTTCGTCCATGCCTCTTATCACACCTTTATTCCCCATTATAGTCTAATACCTGTTCTCATGTTATAACTGAGTGATGTTATAGACAAGATGAATATTGTCCTTAATCACAGATCTGCCCAGGGATCCAATGTAACATTTTTCTAAGGAATGTGAACAGGATAATGAAAAATGCAGCATCTCTTGCTAAACAGTTTGCATTAAGGGTTTCCATAAGAGACAACGTTTTTTTTTTTTTTTGGCAAAACTAAACTTGTCTCTTTCACTGGATATATAGCCACTGGATACTATAGGATAAATGACAAGTTAGCTTTACACAATTAGAATTGATATATTTCCACACATTTCACAAATGGTGATTGCACCACTCTCAGCAAATACTAAACACAATGGAAATCTTTAAGTCAGCTGAAGTTGAATATTGTACTTTAGATGGCTAAAGTTGATTGTCAGTTGTATGAAGTGTAAGTATGAACTTCATCTGGCTCTTTAGGTTAACAAATTGTCACTACTCTTTTTCTCTCCTACTGAAGACAATTTTGGATCTCTGAAGAGCTTCTGATTCTGATGTCTCCCAATATTCATAAAGGCTATCTGGTATAATCAGCTAGAACTGCACCACAACTTAGTAATGTAGAGTAGTAGACTAGATGGAAGGTCTGATTTTTGATCCTGAGACTGCCACAAACTAGCTTTATGAATCTGGGCAAGCTACTTTCTGATCCATAGTCTTCTCATCTGTAAAATGGGAATAATAATGACAGTTTCAATGTAAAAATCAAATGAAATTAAATGAAAATTTTTTTATGTGCAAGTTATTGTGTCTGTGATGATATGAATGATAATGTTTATAAGGCACCAAATGAAATGGAAAGTAAGGAATCAGCTAATTTGGGCTGCAAAAACAATTACATCTTTGTATTTTGCATATACATAGCATTTGTATGTGGTCTCCTTCAGTAGAGAATGAGCTCCTTGGGGGAGGGACAATGTTTTTGACATTCTTTGGATCTTTAATATTTAGTCTAGTGCCTTCCACATAGTTAAATTTTTATAAATGTTTGTTGACTGATAGTTAATTCAGGTCTCAAAATGCATATTCTGTAAATTAATTTGGCTCTCTACAATGCTATGATTATCAGTTAATTTTCAGTGACAGCTAGTTTTACAGAAGCAGAGTCACAACATCATATTTAGGAGTGTCTTTGTCTGGGGATTAAACTGAGGTATAGGGGAATCTGGTGGCAGCAATACAAATTATGATTGCAATTTTATCAGGAGAGAGAGTTGTCAGAGGAGTCAGAGACAAGGACCCTGCAAAAGAGGTGTCTGTGGTATGGTTTAGGAGGATGAGGAGATGAGGCATAGGAATGGTGATCTTCACAGGGAGGAAATATTCCATTCTAGGGAGGAAATTTTCACCTTCAGATGTTGGAATTCTGAGGCAAAGTTCTATTTCCTTTGTTCTAATTGTGGTTCTGGGGAGTTACCCACAAATATGATGTTACTATAAGGTTCATAAGACTCCTCTGATCCCAACTTTTTCCTATTATCTGCTTACCGTGGTGTCTGAAATCTTTCACTGGACTTTGGGTGAAATGGAGTGTTCAACCAGTTAAATAGAGACCATGAAAGAATAATCAATTTTAAAATTTGCTACTACAGTCATCCTTCCCTAACTGATCTTGGTCTTTCTTTTGAGGATGGGTGGGGGGACAGAACTGATGACATGGCTGTTTTCCTATAACACACTAAATCAATGAATAGGAAGGCATGCAAGTGTCAGTTCTGAGCCACTTCTCCATATCAGGCTTTCCCCCTCCCTCCTGCTTTAGTACTTATCAGTATCCCTTGTATCTTCTATTATCAGGAATCCCTTTTCCTAACTGTCCTCTTTCACCTCTCTTGAAGATCTTTAACTTGGGGAAAAGTGAAGGAAGTAGATCCTTTTTTGATGAAAATTTTTTTTAGTAAGTCTCTTCTTGAAAACAATTAGATTCTGTTGGTGAAGGCATTGAAGCACCTTCTTATAACACACTAACATTACTGGAAGGACAGAGATTTGCCATACAGACTGAAGGCAATGTCTGTGCAAGAGAACTCACTGACAACATTAAGAAAACTGTTTCTGGTAGAGAGATAGACAAGTTGCCATTTTCCTGATGTAGATCATAATGTTTAGATCTTAAAGGGATCTCAGAAGCCATCAAGCCCAATTCCTTCATTTTATAGATGAGAAAATTGGGATATAGAAAATATAAATGAGTTCCTCAGGTTCATATAACCAGTAAGCATCTCAGGTAAGATTTGAACCCGGCTTCCTGATCCCAAGTCCAGTGCTCTCTCTGCTATGGCATACTGCCTCTGTAAGAGTAGAGGACATGTCAAAAGTAGAATTCAAACTCATCAGAATGAAGGAAGAACAAGCTCAAGTCTAACACCTTAGACTTCTTGGTCATTTTGACACAAGTCCTGATGCCTTCTGTCTTCTTTGTAGTGAACATTCTTGGACTTCTATAAATTCCTTTCCTGCTACCTCTCGGACTGCCCAACCTGCCCCTGAATTGTGGATTAATTGTGTTTTTCTTTTTCAGATTATGATTTGGACCAAACCCCTTTACCTTAGGAAGATTCTTTCTAGTTAATTTCTTTATTAATTAATCTTCATTGCCAGCCCCAGGTGTGATTAAGGATTTGACATTAATACTGTTGTACAATATAGATTAGGCTATCAGATTAATAATAATGATAATAATTAACATTTTGTAGCATTTTAAAGTTTGTGAATTTTCTATATATTATTTATGTTCTTATATTATCTCATTCAATTCTTCTAGAAACCAAGTAAGGTCAAGAAACATTATTCTTCCCTACTTTAAAAATAAGGAAATAGGTTCCAAAAGATTTAGTGACTTTCTCAGGATCAAACTATTTTAAGTATGAAAGTGAGGATGTAAACCCAGATCTTCTTGATTTCTGGAAACATCTTAACAGAGAGCAGAGAGCCTGGAGATATGAAACATAAGAGGAGTAAGTTTTGAATGGAGGAGAAGGAAGGGCAGTGTTTGATGGAGAGCCAATCTAAGAGGTAGGGTCAATGCACAGGTCTTTCTGAGGGCAAAGGGAACTTGGTGGTATGAGGAACTAATCAGAAAGAGAAGGGCAGGAAGTAGGGGAATATCAAAGTTCAGTTTCACTAGTTTATGCCACTTTGTCAAAGGCCAACACCTTTTTCCCATCTCTACTGAGTGTTTTAAAGTCACAACTACATCACTTAGCAATAGAACTGAAAGTTTCCATTCCCAAATTCATGCTATACCCGTAAGACCAGGCTGTCTTAAGTTTTTCAAGTGGATTTTTCCACAACACTTCTTAAACGCTTTAGAGCCTAAATCTTTGAGAAGGCATCCATTTCACAGATAAATGCAATGAGACAAAGTCTCATCGATATTAGCGAATTGAATCCACAATGAGTTGGACATAACTACCACCTTTTTGGAACCTCAGGACTGTGTCCCCGGTATGCTCTTGCCTCTCAAGTCAGTAGCACTTAGAGCTATGTGAACACGTTTTCCAATTTAGACAGCCTGCTTTTTCCTGTATTGGATTTTAAATTCAAAACCAAGTGATGTCAACTGTGATTCCTATAACCAGGACTTTGAGCTTAATATATATGTCCTCAGGTATGCTTCCTGACTCTCCTATCAATGAAAGGCAGTGTGGATAGGGGCTTTTGGATCCGGAGTCAGAGAACTTCAGCTTGAATTCCAGGTCTGACCATCTGCAAAACCTTGGGCAAATCACTTACTCTTCCTGGGAATCTTGATGTCCTCTTCTGTAAAAATGGGGGATGAGGAATTGGGACTAGATAACTTCTAAGGGTTTTTCCAGATCTGAATATGTTATCCAATGACGATGGTGGGGCTGCTGTGATAAGGACTAGGTCATACCTTTAATGTATTCTGTCACTGTCTTGGTGCCAGATTCCCCAAAGTTAGCAAATAAATTATTGCAGTGTAATTGGTTTGGAAGTTAGGGAACTGCCCAAAAGGCTAAAAGCTGAATTCCTTAAATTCTGCTCCTGGGAACAAAGCCCTAGGGACAATGAAGAATTTACCAGGAGGGACTAATTTTATGTGATCAAATACAAACGCAAAGAAATCAGTCAGTCATGGGAACTGGTGCATTTTAATATAGCCCACTGAAGAAGTGTGCATTAACAACTCCTAGGCTTTTGTAGGAAGCATTAGGCCTCATCTTTACAGTCAGATTAATGGAGATTAGTGATTCCACTTAGGAGTTTAAACAGTGCACTGACCCAAATTGTTAGCAGAGTCTGGGCTAGTATTGTGTATTTGAGGGGTGGGCCATCTGGGGGAGAGGGGGAAGGGAAATTCAGGGAGGAAGGGAAGGTCTTAATGTTTGAACAGTGATTTCATTAATTGTCCTGCGTAAGAAAGCCAGGCTGACTTTCTGCACCTAATCCCATATATTATGCTCTTATATATTTTCCATAGTTTTAAATGCCTACCAGACAGGTCTGATGATCCTCCTTATCTAAGTATCCATTTAGTAATCAACCTCCACTGTGCTTTTCCTCTGCGGGGTTTTAGTGGGCGGAGTCCACTCTTTCCCTCCCCCACCTCGAGTCTACAATGGTTTCATTAATGTTTCTTATCCACCAGAAGGATAAAAATAAATCTCTAGCAAAAGCACTTAGGAGCTTGCCACACTGAATGGAGGGTAAGCATGGGAAGGGGTGGTGGAGACGGAGGATGGTCGTTAATTAAGGAACTTAAAAACCCTTTCAGTGCAAATGCTCCGATGCGATATCCGATGTATTCTGCAGGAGTTGGATTCTCACCTAGCACACCTAACCAAACCTAGTCCTCCTGACAGCTCAAAATTACTTTTCATTGACTAAAAAGATTTTGAAATTGATGGAACTTTGTTAGCTTCAGAGCTGCAGAGAAATTCACTAGTGAGGCGGCACTAAGAAGTCATCAGCCCGAGTCTAACAGGTGTCGGCTTTTTTTTTTTTTAAGTGTTCCGTGTGGTGAGAAATCTTCATCCTTCCGGGGTGGAGTAGACTTCTGGGAGGAGCCCAAAGTCACCTTTGGGAGCCTAAGTTGGTAAGGACGATGACCGCACTAACGAATTTTTTTTTTTAATCTGAATTTAATGAACACACATGAACATTTATATAGAGAGGAAAACAGAACAAGAGGATTCTACGTGAAACAATCGCTGTTATGTATAAACTCAAGTTTTCATTTTGATTTTTGATTTTTTTGGTTCAATCATTCACTTATTCAACAAGTATTTATTAAGCACCTACTATGTGCTCGGAACTGGGGATACAAATACAAAGGTGAAGTAGTCCCTGACCTCAAGGAACTTGCTGCAAAAATAGGGAAATAATACATAATAAGCGATGATGATGATGATGATGATGATGATGATGATGATGGTGATGATGATAGGAACTACCTAAGTTCTATCTATCAATGATAGTGGTCGGGAGAAAAATGAGCTCACAGAAAAGTAAATACAAAATATGTATACAGAATATAAATAAAGTATTTGGCAAGATGGATTGTTGAGAAGGTCTAGAACTTGGGAGGATTAGGAGAGTGACTTGAGAGTTAGAAGGGGCAGAGATAGTTTATTCAAAGGTATGAAGATGAGAGATGGAATTTTATGTATAGGTAATAGTACTGGCGTTGAAGGAAGATTGTGAATTTTCAAAGAGCAATTTTGCTAAGTACTGACTGTTGGGACATTGCCTTATGTCTTGATTTCTGTCCTGCCACTGGATTTCTTCTTTTTTTCTTTCTTTTTTTTTTTTATAATAACTTTTAATTGATAGCACCCATGCCAGGGTAATTTTTTTTTACAACATTATCCCTTGCACTCACTTCTGTTCCGATTTTTTCCCTCCCTCCCTTCACCCCCTCCCCTAGATGGCAAGCAGTCCTATATATGTTAAATATGTTGCAGTGTATCCTAGATACAATATATGTTTGCAGAACCTAACAGTTCTCTTGTTGCACAGGGAGAATTGGATTCAGAAGGTAAAAATAACCCAGGAAGAAAAACAAAAATGCAAATAGTTTACATTCATTTCCCAGTCTGCCACTGGATTTCATGACTGCAGGAGAAAATGAGGCTGTCGACTATGCCAAGTTCTGCCTCACTTAAATCCTTCATGATGTCATTGGTCCTTCTTTAGAATGAAGGACAAAGATAAACAACAAGGAGTAATGCAGACTCCCCTGAGCTCTGTTTGAGGTGGAAACATGGAGAAATTTGATTTGTTTCTTTTTATCTCAGTTTTTATGGAGCTAACTCTTAAATATGTCTGCACATTTTGTTTTCTATTCCCTTCTCATTTTATCTTTGTTAGGTTCATCTCCTTGCTGACCTCAAATGTCATTCTTATTCCTGTATTTCTACCATTGTTTATGTTCTTTTCTCCAGCAGTAATGTCATCCTCATTCTTTAGAATCACATTTTATTGATGCTTTTTGGCTTTATATCACAGTAATTTCAGACATCCCTTTATATTGAGCTTTCCCTTGTGATAAAGAAAAAAAAATTAAATGAATATTTCTGATATAGTATATGAATCTGACAATGTATATAATATTTGGTCTATATTTCCCCTTCCCTCTGTCCCATGGAATCTCCCCTCTCCTTTTCATCTAGTCAAATCCTTCTCATTCTTCAAAATCCAATTTGGAAAGGTAAGGAATAGGAAGAGAGAGTAGGAAGGAGATGGAGGAGATGTGTAGGCACTGATAATCCACCTTTTTGGGCAAATCCTGGGATGTAGAATAACAAGCTAACCCACTTACTGTCTATTTGTAACCCTCATCTTTAACTCTTCTCTAAACTCAGGTCACTCTCTATGGGATTCAAAGTTTCCAAAGTGAAAAATGAAATCTTTGAATGAATGCACAACAGCATCTCAACACCCTGAGTTAGGCCCTTACAATTGTGAGTCTGCAGGTTCACCAATCTATACAGTGTGGTTGGATTCCAGGTGAAAGTCTCCTTAGATGGAAACCACAAATACTTCCTTTTCCCTTCTTTTCTTAGAAGCCATATCATATAATTTAGCACTTAATTATACACGGTCTGATGTTGTTCCCTAATTGTTCTATGTGTATTAGTGAGTAAGAGATGGAAAGTTGTATTCTTAGAATTGGGGCAGCTAGATTGGCACAATGGATAGGGCACCGGGTTTGGAGGGCAAGTCTCTTAACCCTGTTTGCTTCAGTTTCCTCATCTGTAAAATGAGGCAAAGAAGGAAATGGCAAAGCACTCTAGTATCTTTGCTAAGAAAAGTCATGAAGAGTTACACTACAACTGATCACCACAATCAACAGGGTTAGAGAGTCCAGAACTGGAAGGAATTTAAGAAGTCTACCTAGTCCAGTTTGCTTGGATCCTTCCAGAAATGGGGAATTCACTATCTTATGATAGCACAGTTTCAAGTTTTACAGTTTTGATTGCTAGAAAGTTCTTTATGTTGAAGTGGAATCTGACTGTAAGTCCTACCCATTGGAACTAATTCTTCCCTCTTTAGCTATGTGGAAAAATACCACCCTCTTTTCCATGGACCAATCCTTTAAGTATTTGAAGACAGTTCTGAAGCCTTCTCTCTCTCTTTTTTTAAAAATGAAATGCTTTCTTCAACATAGACAATCTGCCTTTCCTCGCTGCCTCTCAATTCTAGATACTTTTGTGTGAGGGGTCATTTTCTCTGAAGTGAATAGCAATTTCTCTTTCTTACCCTAAGGGGATAGGGTTAACTTGGATCCTACCTTCACTTCAGTCCAATTGGAGCCACAACAGCTGTTTCCTTTTCCCTGAAGGCATCTTTTGCAAATCTTTTGATATCCTAAAGCTGATCTCAGAAGCTCAACTCAGGAGAAACAAAAATATAGAGATCTGTTTATCTATTTTTTTTCTTCTCCTGATCTATGCTTTGATAAAACTATCCTTGCAAATAAGATCACAAAAGTTCTAAATCCACACTGAGTATTTCCCAGACCACTCCTTCTCTGGGAGTTATAAATTAGGGGAAGAAGCAAGATTAGCATTCTCTACATTTCCCTTTGTATTGGCATGGAGGGTTAGAAATTCATATATAACTTGTTGAAAAAAATTGTTCTTATCTGCCCATTTTACTGGGGGATGTCTTTATATGCTTGGTGTAGACATCTCCCTAACTAACCTACAGGTTTGAGACTTATCCTCAACTTAGTTTAGCTCATCTGTCTAGATGGTTTACTGGAATATAATTGTTATGAATGTTATAGCTTCCTGGAGCCACAGGTGAGAGTTGGGTGCATCCAAAGTGATGTCCTGAAAAGAGTTCAGCATGCCCTCACACCATAGCTGCTAGTCTTTCTGGAAAACTCCTCACATACCCAACTGGATACTGATCTTTTAAAAAAAGTTTCTTTTAGAGGCAGCTAATTAGTGTAGTGGATAGAGCACCAACCCTGAATTTAGGAGGACCTGAGTTCAAATCTATTCTCAGACACTTAACACTTCCTTTCCTGGCTGTGTGATCCTGGGCAAATCACTTAACCTCAATTTCCTTGGGGGAAAAAAATTCTTTTAGAGAATATTTTATCAGTGAGTTTTCCTTTATATGACTGTTTCCAGGAAGGATTTTCCATTTTAGCAAAGTATAATTGACCATATAACAAAATATCTGCCTCATTCCACAGCTGTAATCTATCAACTATGCAAAGAACAGTTATGTTTCAGGTTTCTGAACTCAATTAGTTAATGCCTTGATCAGATTGTTTAAGTCCTTCAGTATTGTTTACCTTATATTATTGTGGTCTTCATACAAATCATTCTCAGGTTCCAATTACTTTACTCTGCATCAAGTAATATGAATCTTCCAGTTTCTCTAAATTTTTCATGTTTGTAATATTTTATGGTACAATAATATTCCATTACATTCATATACCACAATTTTATTTGGCTGTTTCCCAACTGATTGGTATTCACTGTCTTCCCATTTCTTTGCTACTACAAAAATTGCTGCTCTAAAATAATTTTGTGCTGATAAGAATATTCTTTCTCTCTTTCTTCTTTTAACCTCCCTGGAGTATATGACTAATAAAGGTATCAGTAGGTCAAAGGGGTATAGTATAAATACTTTCCTAGAATTCCACATTGTTTGCTTAGTTAAGCTCGATCAACAATGCACTAGCAGATCTTTTCTATGACTAAATGACATTATTGTATACATTATTTATTTTATTAGGCAAATTGTGTTAGCAAGTTTCTCCTGCCCTCCCCTTCTCCCCAATCGAATATTGATTTGATTTGAAATCTGCTTCCCAATAAATCTAAGTATATATCACAGTCAATGTGGATGAAAACCATGGCCACGTTGGAGAGGAAGACTATGAATTAGGTGCCAAAATATTTGAAGACAGAATAATGTATTTGAGGTGCCTTCAAGGATTAATGAGAGGTATAAAGATTATTTTCTCTATATTGATTGGTTCCAGACTGGATGAAATTTTTACATTCTTTTATCTGCTTTTTGTAGTTCTTTTGCCTCCATCATTGATGCTTAGTTGTCAATTATCCCTTCTTGTTTTTGTTTCTCTTTCTTACTTTAAGGGCTTCACTTTCTCCCCTTTAATTCACTGCTTTTAATCTATTGAAGAAGAGCAAGCCAAACATGTAAGAATTGTATGTAAAGTAGGGTACTCTGATGAAGGCCTAAGGAGCTCTCTGAATAAAGTGAGATGGGATATGCTTTTTACTACTTTAAGATCTTTCTTATTTTCTTCTTGGTTTTTGTTCTGTCACAGACAGACATACTACTAAATAGCTGAGTTTTTGATAAGTGAGCTTTCCCTATTGTAGTATTTACCTTATCTCTTAGGGTTGATGTAAAGATAAGTGGATTGAGCATCAGATCTGGAGTCAGTGAGGCTGGAGTTCAAATTCAGCCTCAAACACAGTAATTATGTGATTTTGAACAAGTCACTTAATCTGTTTCAGTTTCATCTTCTATAAAATGGGGATAGTAATAATAACTACCTTGCAGGTTGCAGGATAAAGTGCGAAAATAATTGCAAAAAGTTTAACACAGCAACAATCCAAGACAACTCTGAAGAACTTATGATGAAAAATGCTATCCATCCCAAGAGAAGACACAGATTGTGAGTCTGAATGCTCTATTTTTCTTGAGTTTTTTTTTTTTTTTCCTTTTCACAACACGACTTTTATGGAAATGTTTTGTATGATTTCATATTTGTCTTCTCAATGGGGGAGAGAGAAAGGGAGAAAATTTGGAATCAAAGCTCTAAAAACAAATGTTAAAAAATTGTTTAGTATGTAACTGGGGAAAAATAAAATATTAAATAATAAAAAGAGCATAGCACAGTGACTGACACATAGTAAATACTATAGCTATATATTTATATATGTGTGAATAACTATTATTATTACTATTATAAGTAAATATAAAAGTAGGACATAAAAATCCCTCTTACTTGTCTTTATTACTTTCAGAATAAAGTCCAATGTCTTCAAAATGTCACTCAAATTCTTCTACAGTTAGCCCCTATTTTTCCTGTCCAACTTTTTTTTTTTTTGGTCTGCACTTTGTGATTTCTTCATTCATCATTAAAGAGGAATCTCAGACGAAGAAACTGCCTCCAACGCAGATCAACACTCATTCTACAACCTGTTTTTAGAATTTTAACAGAGGTGCATTGAAGTTGAGAATGTGACTTGCCAGGACCAACTTAGCTAATGTGTTAGTGTCACTTGGCTGTACAGGATGTCCTGCACTGAGACAAAATTTCTCTCTACTCTGCCACAGTGCTTCTTATTTAACTTTCTATTCTATTATTCCTCAAGATACACCTTCCACTGTCCCCAATTAGGAATAAAAAAACTTTAGTTCTATGCCTGGTTCTGTCACAAGCCATGTGGTATCAGACAAATCAGTTCTCCTTTTTTAACCCCAAATTTCTGAATAAAAATGAGGAGTTGGACCATACGACTGCTAAGATCCTTCCAGCTCTAAAATTCTATAATTCTCTAAGTCACAAACAGACAATCAGAATATGAACATCTTTTACTTTGGGAGAAACAAAAGAGGAGCAGGTATAGGAAGGAGGAAAACCACTGAACCATTATAGCTAAATAAATAAATCATTTATTAAGAATATACTATGTTGCAAATGTTCATATCCAACTTTAGATACTGTATAATCCTGGGCAAGTCATTTAACCCTGTTTGTCTTAGTTTCCTCATCTGTAAAATGGATTGGAGAAAGAATTTGGCAAACCATTCTAGTATCTTTGCCCAGAAAATCTCATATGGGGTCATGAAGAGTCAGACACAGCTGAAATGATTCAACAACAACAAAAATGTTCCAATACTGGGAATATAAATAAAAACAAAAAAGATAGCCTCTGCCCTCAAAGAACTTACATTTTATTGTTTAGCCCCTTTAAACGATTTATTGCTAATAGCTTTTTTATTTTTCCAACTATATGCAAAGAAAATTTTCAACATTCACTTTTTTTTTTTTTTTTTTTTGGCTGAGGCAATTGGGGTTAAGTGACTTGCCCAAGGTTACACGGCTAGTTAAATATCTCAGACCAGATATGAGCTCAGGTCCTCTTGATTTCAGGGCTGGTGTTCTATCCACTGTGCCACCTAACTGCACCTCATCGTTCACTTCTGCAAAACCTTGTGTTCCAAATTTTTCTCCTTCCCTCCTCCTCATGACAGCAAGCAATCCGATATAGGTTAAACATGTGCGTTTCTTCAATATTTGTCATGCTACACATGAAAAATCAGATCAAAAGAAAGAAAACACAAGCAAGCAAATGAACAACAACAACAAAAGGTGAAAGTACTATGCTTTGATCTATATTCCAGGCTCTATAGCTCTCTCTCTGGATGTGATTGGCATTTTTCATCCAAAGTCTATTGGAATTGCCTTGAATCAGTTGATCATTACAGAATCTTGTTACTGTGTACAATGTTTTTATACCGTTTATATAAGCTCATGTAAGTCTTTCCAAACTTTTCTGAAATCATCCTGTTCATCATTTCTTAAAGAACAATAATATTCCATTACATTCATATATCCATAAATTTTAATTGTGAAAGACAATGGATATGTAAATCAGGGGAGGAAATCCACATGGGAACATCATGGTAGGGAAGTGAAGAGTAGAGAGAGAGGGATAGAGTCTAGAACAAAAAAATCATCACCTTGGTGCCTTG
This sequence comes from Antechinus flavipes, assembly GCF_016432865.1. NCBI lineage: Eukaryota > Metazoa > Chordata > Mammalia > Dasyuromorphia > Dasyuridae > Antechinus > Antechinus flavipes. The sequence goes on along the minus strand of NC_067398.1, from coordinate 362,661,839 downwards.
TGAAATGGCAGTCTGGGCCAAAGACTCACAAATCAAGAGAGGGTGGTAGGGTAGAGGAATCTTCAGCATGCGAAGGATACTGTAGAATGTAAAGAAACAGAGAGTGAGAAGACAGATTTCCTAAGATATATGTGTAAATATATATGTATATATAAATCACAACTTCAGAAAGATCTTCCTTTTATAGATAGAGCTACTGCCCAAGATGGAAACTCACTCCAACACTAGGTTTTATGGGAAAAGTGTTTCTAGATGTGGCCCAAAAGGGGAACCTCTATATAGAAGTTACACAGAAAATAGAACCACTATAAAAGCTATATCTGGAAGGGATCTTAGCAACTGTCTGCTCCAATTCCTTTATTTTAAAGATGAGGAAATGGAGGATCAAAGGGATGGTACACCTTGCCCAAAGTCACTTAGGAAAAATGTTCAAATCTGACCTCAGACACTTAGCAGCTGTGTGACCTTGAGCATAATACTAGAGAAGGAAATGACAAACTACTCCAGTATCTTTGGTAAGAAACCCCATGGACAGCTGATCATGGGGCCATGTGACAAAATGATTGAAAAACAAACAAATGTAAGACTTGAATCTGGATTTTTCTGACTCTAAATACAGTTGTTTTACTCTGCCACACTCTGGGAGGGCTTATAATCTAAAAATTCTTCATTATTTACCTTTTTGTTGTCTCAATTGCTTTGTCATTGTTCAGTCATTTTTCAGGCATGTCTAACTGTTTTCTTGGCAAAAATTCTGGAGTGATTTGTCATTCCTTCTCCAGCTCATTTTATTTATTTATTTATTTATCTTGCAACATTCTTCAGTTTTTACAGATGCATGCTTTACAATTCTTTTTTTATTTATATATTTTGCTTTTATTTATTTATAATAGCATTTAATTTTTCCAAATACATGCAAAGATAGTTTTTGTCAAATCTTGTATTCCAAATTTTTCTCTTCCCCCCCAACCTCCTCCTCAAGACAGAAAACAATCTAATATAGGTTAAATATGTGCAATTCTTTTAAACATATTTCTATATTCATCATCCAGCTCATTTTAACCTGATAACAAATCTGATAACAAAGCTGAGGCAAACAGTTAAATAAATTGCCCAAGGTCATACAGCTAGTAAATATCTGAGGCCAGATTTGAACTCAGGAAGACTAATCTTCCTCATTCCAAGCCCAGTGCTCTATTCACTGTGCCAACTAACTCCCCTGCCTAAATAGCTTTAATGAAATTCAAATGGCCACAAGTTCACTTTTAAACTCATGACCACAGCCCTATTTTTGGAGTCCAGCTGGAACCTCATCTTGTCTTATTTCAAGGTATCCTCTTTTAGGACTAAGGTCTGACCTCCCTGAATTCTGCTCTCTATGGGGAAACTACGGAACTCCCAGCCCTAGGTGATGCAGCAACATCTTAGATGTGCTTAACAAATTGCCTGTTCACTCAATTACATTTTATTTAATCATCTGTAATCATATAAATTATGCCTGATGGTAGTAAATGTTCATGTCAGTTCCTAATTACAGATTGATTAATTGGCTAGGGTGATTTGTATTACTACTTATATAAGAATATAGAAAGATGATGATAAATTAGGATCGGTGAAGCTGAATGTGGGAATGCTACTATGCTGGTTTGATACCTTAGTTGTCTTGTCTTTGGTTGGGATCTAGGTGGGGAAACCTTCTCCCCCTCCTCCCCTTGGAATTTTTGACAGATGTCACCAACAAGGTGAGGATTCGGTTGATGGATTTATTTATTTTTTGCCAATACCTGATCCAAGAAAAGTTTATTATATAAAGTATATGTGTGTGGGGTGTGGGGTGTGGGGAGGAGTTGGGTAGTGCACGAGAATTTGCTGTGCAGTGAATCTTTGTTTGGCAGAGGCAGAAATGACTAATGATGATCTCATTAATACCAAGTGGGCTTATCAGGCCATGTTGGGCCCTGAAAGATCCTGAAGTTGCATTTGGCATGGGGAATAAAGTGCTCAAAGAGTGGGAACACTGTACCAGAGTCTGAGAAACTGCCCATTAATAGCAGGGTTCTCAGCTCTCTTCTCATTCTTTCAAACAAGAGTAAAGTCAAACTCTCCAGATTGTTTTTAGAAGCCCTTCTCTGGTGACATTAGACCTTCATGAATGTCTTCAAGGCAACTTGCCTGGGATATGTAATTATTCGTTCCTGACTTTTGCTAACATAACCTAATTAAAAATCAAGATTCTTTCCTCCGCTTTCCCCCTCCCTCCTCTCCTGCACCTTGGGCAGAAGATAATCACCGTTCCCATTTTCTAAACAGGGAAGCTGGGGCAAGAGCTTTGGGGATCCCTGGGAAGGAGAAAGGAAGGGAGGGCACAATGCCTAAATAGCCAAGAATGAGCTTGAAGAGACCTGATCCACCTGGCTTGGCCTTGCCTGTCTCAGCCTCTGCTTGATGTTACAAGATGAGTTTTCTCCAGTGCCTCATCACTGTGTTCTCACATTCTGTATTGGGGAAGAAAAGACCCAGAAGAAAAGGAGGAGGGATTGAGAGGATTTAGTCTACTGAAGACACAGCTGGGACGTGACCTAATAAAGAATCCCAGTTTATCATCACTGAAGAGGGTGACCATTTGGCCTCCATCTCCACTTTAACAAATGGGCTGACATGAAAGCAGCAGGTATGTAAGTTAGATAGACAGAAAAATTTTTGACAAGGTTTTGGAAGATAGAAAATATCTATTAGGGAGATTTTAATTCCTCCTTCTCTGGGCAGTTTAAAATAATAATGGTATTTTGCATCTCTATACTACCTCTCTCTCTTTCTTCCTCCCTCTCCCTTCCTTTTCCTTCCTCCCTCATTCCTTTCCTTCCTTTCCATCTGCCCCTCTCCCTCAGACTCTATGAAATAGGTAAAGTAGGGATACTCCTTTCACAGAAAGGTTAACCGACTCCTAGATCCCAGGACTAGCGAGATGCAGTGATAGAACTCAAGTCAAATGATTCCAAGTTTTTCCATCACACCATACTTCAGAATAGGAATGAATATTTCATGGAGCTGTGTTGTCACGAATTCCCCAAGATGTAAACAACTGCTCCTTTGACAGCTGTAGATTGGTTTTCCCTTTTATTTTTGGTTAGCCTTCCTTGGTAGATTTCCCTTTCACCTTGGGCAGCATTCCATGCATATGGTTGGTTAGCCAAACTACATAGATTAATCCCTTTTAATCTCAGCTCCTGACTCAGTCCCTAATTGTTTAATGTTCTGGTATATTCATTAAAATGACAAGGCACTGATTCTTCCTGGGTTTCACCCACAGCATGAGCCTCCCTTGGAAACAGAGGCCTCTTATTCATCATCTGTCAACTTGTCTAGAGGCTGCACTCCCTTCACACTTCCCCTCCCCCACTTCTTACATGACAGACCCTATAGCTACTCCACATCTGAGTGAGGGTTCAACAATAAGGTTCCAGGAAGGAGGTGGGAACTGTCATCATATTTAGGAAACTATGGTATGGTCATAGGTAGTGATTGGTTGTTGTTCGTGTCACCCCCATCCAATAGCAGGGCTACTCTGTTAGCAGGATGCTAACATTCTTAGGCTGGTCTCTCCAAGGGCAATAATGTTGATGTTCATTCAAGTTGATTCATATATGTATCCTCCCCCCTACTCCAAGCCAGATTAGTCTGACACCTTCCATTGCTGACATTCCCAAAGGATTTTTTTTAATGGATGCTGATGAACAGTTTACAAATGTTCTATGCTGTGCATCAGAGCCCAGCAAGTGATTTTGGGGTCCCAGAAATGAATAATTGACCCAATAAAGATAATTCTCTGCTCATCCGTATCTTTTTCCATGGGTATCAGAGCAGGATATAGGAGTATCTGAGCAGGATATAGGATGGGATGAGAATGTGTATCCCCATTTTATAGATAATAGTTTATGTTTGAAGACTATGTTTTATTTTCTCATGTACTTTCCACCATCCCATCTGATCTTCACAATGAACCAATAAGACAGGCGGGAGAGAGGCAATAACATTACTTATACTGAGATCACTTAGGTAGCATCTTAAGCATTCAGAAGTCAGTCCCAAATGCAAAAAAACAACACCTCCAGCAACTCAAATGGATAATAAGAAAAAATTTGATGAGAACATTTTGATGACATTGCACTTTCATATATTATTATATATGTTGATTCTTAAAACAATTCTATGAAATGGGTAGTACAAGGTTATTACAATCTTGGGTATAAAGAAAATGAGGTTCAAAAGACTTGCTTAAGGTCACACAGCTAAGATGACTGCCTGGAGAAGCAGAATGTCTGACTCTAAATCCCATGCTCTTTCCACTGTTATCATGCGCTTCATTTACAGGACTTAGAGCCTATTGACTATTACTTTACAATTTTGATTTGCTAGATTTCTCAGCTCTGCTAGATTTCACAGCAGATCTGTGCCAGCAAAGCTTAAGGGACACAGGAAGAAATTCTACAGCAGGCTAGGTGACAATAACATGAAATGAGAGTTGGTAGTTTGACGTCAATGCAAAATACAGAAAAAAATTTAAAAAAAACCCTATAAGAATTGAAAAACACAGCAACGGGACAAAATAGTGGTAGACATCTCATCGACTTTGTAGGTATCACTGTTTAGCATAATATGACATTCCTGATAATAATTCCAAATCAATAAGAAGAGATTAAATTACGTTTGGCATATTGGCTTAGGAAGCCAAGGAAGTGTGAGAAGAAAAAATTTCTATTAAAAATGATGGAATTAAGAATTTGTTTTAATCTTAAAGGGGATAAGTTTGGCTATCTGGAAAATACCTTTGTATGGATATTCACTGGCAGTGCTAGATAAATAGCACATTTTGGCTTTACTGTTCTCATTCAGCTGATAAATAAACCAAGGCACAGAGATAGCACTCATTTGCCCAAGATCACACAGCGTGTTAGTATCAGAATGAAGCCTGCAGTGAACTCCCCGGATTGATTCACTAGTTGGAAAGGTACTAGTGGCAATACAGGGATCAGATTTTGCTTCCTTTAAACATATTATACTTTCATTTGATGTTTTCTTTAACTCAGTGGAATAAGAACCTGAAGCCCCAAAAGATGAGATCATTGGATTGGATGTGTGCAAATCAAGAAATTCACGTAGAGGAGATTCGTATGGGGAGACTGGATACATGTCCCGCCTCTTTTCTTGACTTAATCTGTGACCCCAGACAAATTACACTTTCTCTCTGAATCTCCATTAGAAACCAGGGTTCTTGAAATTTTCTCTGACTGGATGGTTGTGAGAAAATTTGAAATCTGGGTAAGAGGATTAAAGTACCTCAGAGGAAAGGTAATATAGAAATAAGTCATCAGTTTTGTGGAGACAGGGGCCATCTCTATATCACCTCCAATGCCAATCACACACATACTCTTTTTTCTTTTTTGTAGATAAGTTTTTTTAAAATAGGTTCTGTTTCTTATATCACCATAGTAACCTATGTTATTCTTCCCTCTGCACCAAGAGCCATTCCATGTGACAAATATATTTTTGAAAGGGAAAAAAAGTCAGCAAAATTGATCAATACATTGACAAAATCTGAACCTATATGCAATTTGTAATATCTGTGGACTTCCCACCACTACAAAGGGATATGCTGAAGACACATATAATCTTAATAAATATTTGCCAAATGAATGATGAGAACAGTATATGAAGAACTGTCTGTCTCCTAATGCTAGCCTGGGCTAAAAAAATGACTCACTGTGACTTTTTTTTCCTCTCAGATTTCCGCATTGGGATTTGTTCTGGTGCATTTTTAAAGATTTGTTTGGAGGTAAGGGTGTGTGTGTGTGTGTGTGTGTGTGTGTGTGTGTGTGTTCAGTGGGAGCACACTGTTTTTCTTCCTGCTATTCTGCCATTTTGGCTCCACCTTTCTATCTCCTTTATTTTATTGATGAGGAAACTGAGACACAAAGAGGCTTAGTGATTTGCTCAGAATCACATAATTAGCAAGTATCTGAGGTAGGGTGTTACCTGAAAAAGAACATATTTAACAAGTGGTCACCTAGCCTTTGCTTGAAGATCTGGAGAGAGGCAGTACTCATTATGTCCAGATGCAATATTTTGTATTCTGATCAATAGCATCTTTTTTTCTTCTTCTTGTTAACAAACCTAAATCTTCCTCTTTACAACTTTTATTCATTGTTCCTGATTTTTCCATCCAAGGCTGAAGAGAATATGTTTAATTTCTCTTCCATATGATATCCTCTCCAGGACAGTGAATTTCATGGCAATGGCAACTTTTATGGGACTTAAAAATAGATCCCTGAGACTCTTAACTAGAGACTTAGGATTCCACAGTCATTAAACCTCACATTATGGAGAACCAGTATTTCACCTGAAACTCCTAGAAATCAAGTGAAAGGAAAGTTGAATTAGATAAGTTGTGAAGTTCTTATCATCTCCTAAGCTTTATGATTTTCAAATGCAGTGGGTAATTATTAACCACTGTAGGTTCTGGATGGAGAAGAGTATGTAAGAAGAACTTTTTTTTAGGCCAAATGTTTTGGAGCATTTTTCTCTAGAACTATGGATAAGGAGTTAGAAGATTGGAGTGATATAATAGTGTTTCTTCTACCAACAAAATAACTGGTAGCATCAAAATAGCTGGTGAATATTTATATACTACTTTAACCTTCATAAAATGCTTTATTTCCATTAATTCTTGTAATGACTGTCCTGGAGTCAGGAAGACTTCAATAGACTTCCCTTTCCTAGATTTTCATGATAGTGCTTTTCCCATTCTCCTCCAATCTTTCTGTTTCTCAGTCCTCTTTGCTGGATCTTCATCCAAATTGCCTCTCTAACTGTGAGTATGCCTTACGGACCTGTTCTAGACCCTTTTATCCTTCTCTACTATTTCACATTTGGATCACAAGTCCTGACACCACTAGGACGTTTTACATCAGGAGAAACCTGATGAATATTTAGTCATAGTTTCTGACTTCAGTGTCAGAAAACAAGCCTCAAGCCTTCCCTTCCAACACCTTCAAGGGAAGATAAGGGGATATGACGTTGAAAGTACTTTCACTGTATTTAAAGACAATAGGATGGATTGAATGGCCTTTCTAAGTGTCCTTTAACTCCAAGATAATGAATTTGTATGCTACTTTCTCTTTTTTAAATTCGCTATTACTACCTTTCCAGAAAAATAACCCAAAGAGGTGAGTTTATTCGTCTGCATATCTTTGGGCATACTCCCCTTCCCAAATAAGCTTGTTTTATGTTACTCTTACTTAAAGGCATCATGTTATAGAGGAAAAGGGAACAGGATTGTTCTAAGCCCCACCTAATATTTATCAGCTCTGTGACTATTGAAAAACTTAAACTCTATGAGCCTCAGTTTTCTTAATCTGCAAAATGGGGATGATTATACATATATCATGGCTCTCACCGGGTTTTTGTGGAAAAAAGCACTGAAAATGCTATTTAGTGTGAGACTCTTAAAAGGAGGTAGAAAGCAGAAGTAGGATTGAATAGTAAATTTCTAATGGGGCATTTAGAGTGCCTGGCCTAGGGGTCTGTAGAATCAAACCTTAGACATTTACTAGCTATTTGTTGTGGGCAAGTTACTTGACCTCTTCTTGCCTCTGTTTCCTCATCTATAAAATGGGAATAAAAATAACACCAACTTCTCAGGGTTGCTGTGAGGATCAAATGAAATAATATTTGTAAAGCCTTTTTTATATATTTGTAAAGCCTGGCACATAGTTAAGTACTATATAAATATTATTATTTGTCTTTTCAATAATGGTGTGCATGTGCCTAGGGGTATATGTAGATATGTATGCATACATGTATGGAAGTATGTATATACCAGATTCATGCTAAAGCTAACTTGTACTAACTCATGAGAGCTGATTGATAAATTTGCCCTGAGTATTTATGCCTCAGAAATAAAAAAGTACTGTAAATTAGGACTTGATTTATTGTTTTGTTGATTCTTCAGACTAAAGAAAGTAATAGAAAAAACATCAATAATGCAAATTAAACCTAAAAGTGTGTCACAGATTTTTTTCTGAGAGACCAGTTATTAAACACTTACCAACACATCTGTGATATACATATGTATACTACACATACATGTATGTATCTCTCTCACTTAGCATAGCACTTTATACAAGTAGAGTCTTAATAAAGTTTAGTAAATGAATATGCATGTATATCAGTATTTTTGTATACATGCTTAAATCATTGAATTTTGACATTTTGGAACTGGAAGGAAATTAGAAATCATTTGTTTTACTTTCTAGATATGGGAATGGACACCCAAAAAGGCAACATCATACATCTTTTCAGTAGAACTCAGTGTTTTTGACTCCAGCTCCAGGCATCTTTCTGCTCTACCATGGGAGGGGGGAAGAAAGAGAAGGAGAAAGGGAAGAAGGAAGAAGAAAAAATAAAGAAGTAAAAGGAAGAGAAAAGTTGAGACAGACTGAGAAAGGTTGAGGTAGAGGGAGGAGGAAAGAATGGGGGGAGAGAGAAAAAGAGAGAGAAGGGGAGGAAGGAAGGGAAGGAGGGAGGGAGAGAGAGAAAGAAGGAGAGAGAGACAGAGACAGAAAGATGGAGGGAGACAGACAGAGAGAGAAAGATGGAGAGAAAAAGAGAGATAGAGGAAGAGAGAGAGAGAGAGAGAGAGAGAGAGAGAGAGAGAGAGAGAGAGAGAGAGAGAGAGAGAGAGAGAGAGAGAGAGAGATTGTGTTATATGTGTGATTGTTTGTGTATGTGTCTGTCTGTCTATAGAGTGGGTTCTGGGCTGGGGGCAGGTGAAAAGAGGTAGAAGGGGTGCTGAGTTTCAATTGATTACTTATCAGTGTTAAATTTGTTACCATCTTGTGCATCTCCCTGACATTCATCCAAACTCTTCCCTCCCGGCATCTCCCAGTTGGCCTCCCCCAGTCCCTTGTGTCCTGGCTAATCTGGCTTTCATGATACATTTCTTTCCCCATCTGTGCTGACAAAGGAGAAGAAATATTGAACCCTTAGGGCTTCATTCTGACTTTTTTTTTCTACTTTATGCCCACACCATCTCCCCCCTTCACTGTGTCCCAGTGGACAATCTCTGGAGCTAGACATCTCCATATGATAGAGCTTGTGAGGCAGGGGTAGAGGCCAGGTCAGGGAGAATAGAAGGCTTTTGTACTCATGCAAGAACAACAGGCTGGGACAGGGATGGTCTGACAGGGCCTGATGGCTTCCCAAGAAGAAATAACCTCTGTCCTTCTTGGGTCTGAGGCCTGGGACCCTCAGAAAAGATACTGCCAGTTAGAATAGCTGAGATGCCTCCCTAGGTTTTGTAGTCACTCCCACCCAAATTCTATTCTGGATGGTGGTATGAAGGGAGTGGGTGTTTCCTCTGATTAAAGACTCACCCCGAACATCTCTAGCTTTCCTAATCCTTGTTGTGGATCTGTCATCCAGGAATGCCCCTAAGACTTTCTTAGATGTATTTATCTTTTCAGTACTTTTTAAGAACATGCACTATTGTTCTAGCTTCCAATTTCTCCTTCTTCCTTCTTTGTTATCTATAGATAAGAATAGAAATACACTTTTAAACTAGGTGAATAGCATTCTTCACTATCTGTATCCAATCTACCTTTCCCTCTTTATCTCTTGCTATCTCCAATATGAACTTTTTCTTCAGTCTAGCTTGTCTACTCATGGTCTCTTCAATATGCATTTCTTGCCCCTGTGTCTTTGCTAGAAGAGTTCTTTTATCCATCTGGAATGTCCTCACTATTCCTTTCTGCATATTTGAACTATAACTCTTTTCAAGGCCCATTTTTTTCTTCTCTCTTTATTTCCCAATATGTATAAAGATAGTTTTCAAATTTCAAGATATTTTTCTTTTACAATTCTTCTTTTTTAATTAAAGCTTTTCATTTTCAATATATATGCAAAAATAATTTTTCAACATTGACCCTTGCAAAACCCTGTGTTCCGAATTTCCTCCCCTTCTCCCACCTCTTCCCTTAGATGGCAAATAATCCAATATATGTTAAACATGGTAAAAATATATATGTTAAATCCAATATATGTATACATATTTATATAATTATCTTGCGGCACAAGAAAAAAAATAAAAAGGAAAAAAATAAGAAAGAAAACAAAATGTAAGCAAGCAACAATGAAAAGTGTGAAAATGCTATGTTGTGATCCACACTTGATTCCCACAGTCCTCTCTCTGGGTGTAGATGGCTGTCTTCATCACAAGGTCATTGGAACTGGCCTCAATCACCTCATTATTGAAGAGAGCCACATCCATCAGAATTGATCATGGTATAATCTTGTTGTTGCCATGGATAATGATCTCCTGGTTCTGCTCATTTCACTCAGCCTCTGCTCATGTAAGTCTCTCCAAGCATCTCAGAAATCATTCTGCTGATCATTTCTTACAGAACAGTAATATTCCATTACATTACATACCATAACTTATTCAGCCATTCTCCAATTGATGGGCGTCCATTCAGTTTCCAGTTTCTTGTCACTACAAAAAGAACTGCCACAAACATTTTTGCACATGTGGGTCCTTTCCCTCCTTTAAGATCTCTTTGGCATATAAACCCAGTAGAAATGCTGATGGATCAAAGGGTGTGCACAGTTTGATAACATTCATTTTTATAAGACTGTGTTTCAAATTTTTCTCCCTCCCTCCCTTATCTCTCTCCTTCCCGAGACAGCAAGCAATCTGAGATAGGTTAAATATGTACAATTCTTTTAAACATATTTCCATATTTGTCATAGTTGTGCAAAAAAAAAAAAAATCAGACCAAAAGAGGAAAAAAGCATCAGAAAGAAAACAAAACCAAAATGGTGAAAACAAAATGCTTCAATCTCCATTCAGTCTCCATAGTTCTCTCTCTAGATACGGATGTCATTTTCCATCCTAAGTCAATTAGAATTGTCAAAGACCCATTTTCTTCAGGAAGTCTTCCTTATCCATTCCAGCCTACACTGCTGTCTCCTACTTTGGAATACCTCATGATCTGTACTACTGACTTTGACCTTGGCTAATATCACTTTGTGTTGTTAGTTGACACTTCCTGTGAATATCTTTTCTCAGGGGAATCTGAACTACTCAAGGGAGAGGACTATCTTGGAAGTAGTGTGGCGTAATAAAAAAAAGGCACTGTATTTAGAGTCAGAGAAAGAGTTCAAATTCTGCCTTTGTGAAGTTTGGCAAGGCATTGTAAACCATTGGACTTGGGTTTTTCCCGCTACAAAATAAGAAGGTTGAACTAGATTACCTTTCAGATCTCTTACAGCTTTAAATCTATATAAATTGATTTCTCATGAATTTTCATATGTTCCCTAGAACAAAATTGAAGCTCTGGCAATGACTGATTAGACGAACTTTTCGTAGGGTTTATTAAGACTTCCTTTAAAAAACATAAGAGAAGTAGAATTTTAGTATTTTAAGGGAACCCTCAATAAGGCATCTACTATGATCTCCTTTCCAGAGCAAGAGTTCTTTCTACAAAAAATCATTAAAGTTTTGCTTGGACATTTCTCTTCTCTTCTCTTCTCTTCTCTTCTCTTCTCTTCTCTTCTCTTCTCTTCTCTTCTCTTCTCTTCTCTTCTCTTCTCTTCTCTTCTCTCTTCTCTTCTCTCTTCTCTTCTCTTCTCTTCTCTTCTCTTCTCTTCTCTTCTCTTCTCTTCTCTTCTCTTCTCTTCTTCTCTTCTCTCTCTCTTCTCTCTCTCTCTCTCTCTCTCTCTTCTCTCTCTCTCTCTCTCTTCTCTCTCTCTCTTTATGTAACACAATGTATCTTCTCATTTCTTTACTTTGTTCCTTATAATTTTGCAACATTCAGTTTCAACTGTATTTTGGTTGCTGTTCTTGCTTGTTCCTGACTCTGCTCACTTCATTTTTCACTAGTTCATGTATGTTTCCATGCTTCTTGAGAGCCATCACACTCATTTTTTCTCATAGTACACATTAATATTCTATTATAATCATCTGCTACAATTTGTTTAGTCATTTCCCAATAAATGAGTATCTAACTTGTTTCCCATCCTTTTCTACCACAAAAAGTGCTGCTATAAATATTTTTATATATTTTTTTTGTCAATTATTTCTTTGGTGTATATGTCTAGTAATAGAATCTCTGGATCAAAGGATATGGACATATTAATTATTTTATTTCCATAGATCAAAATTGCTTTACATAATGGGTAGGTCAATTTACAGCTCCATTAACATTGCATTATTGTACCTAGTTTTTTCCCCCACAGTTTTGACTATTTCCACTATTTAATATCGTTGTTAATTTGCTGTTGTGAGGTGAAACTTCAGTGTTGTTTTAATATGCATCTTTCTCACTGATAGTTATTGAGAATGTTCTTTTAGTTGGTTGTCAATAATTACAAGTTTCTTTGAGAATTATTTTTTTCAACCCTTTGATCATTTTAACTATTATCAACTTAAAGATAAAATATTGATGGTAAGATTTCAGTAGTGATTGAAAGAGGATTTTTCTTGAGGCTCTTGGTCTTCTTTATACCAACTATATTTATCATTCATCTAAGGCCTACTCTATTGATGACTTTATAGTTTAATTAAAGAGCTAAGATAAAAATACCTTGAAAAAACAAAACACACAATATCAGCAAGAATGTGGTTTAGGGGAGAACAGTAACCATGAGTATAGATTTTTGGATGAAACCTGCTACCAGATAGTAGCAAAACCTTAGATAAGTCACTTAATCTTCACACATAATAAATGCTTAATAGATGTTTATTGAATGGAATTCTGAAAAAATGCACATTTTCTTGAGCATTTGTATTCAAATATATTTTCTGTTCTTAAAGGTTTATGGAAGGGGATTTCTACATTGGGAGGAATGTCGTATCATAGAATGAGGAACTAGAATCATAAAATGTCAGAGATAGAAGGAATCGTAGAAACCATCAAGTCTGGTCCTTTTCAGTTTATAAATTAGAAAACTGAAGAATATAAGAAAACTTATAAAGTATTTGGCCTATACTACCTAATGAGTTTGTGACAGAACTTGGATTAGAAATCAGGCCTGGTGGCACTTGGTCTAATGATCTTTCCATTGCTCCCTGTTTCCACTTACAAGGTCACCTTACTAAGTTCCTTCCAGCCTTCTGATCTGATCTTTCTATGACAAAATCCCAATTAGAAATGTATTCTTCAAAACAAATATTTTTTGATGGATGTATATACTTCAATGGTTTTGTTAAAAAAAAAAAAAAGAAAGGAAAAAAGAAAAAGGTTTGTTGTGACCTTTTCCTATGGGAAAATTATTTTGATTTGTTGTACTGAGAAAAATTTTGCAAGAATTCTTTCCAACCATGAAGTGGGGGGAGAGAGAGAGAGAGAGAAAAAGAGAGAGAGAGAGAGAGAGAGAGAGAGAGAGAGAGACAGAGAGAGACAGAGAGAGAGAGAGAGAAAGAAAGAGAGAGAGAGACAGACAGACAGACAGACACAGAGATAGAGACAGAGACAGAGATAGAGACAAAGGAAGGAAGAAAAAAGGAAAAAAGTTATCTAACTAGTTAATTACTAAAGTAATGATTAAACAGTCTCTTCTGACCTTAGGAAGAGTTCAGGTCTAACCTCTTATGTCTTCTGGCTATGATATTAATCAAATTACTTAACTTCTCTCAAGACTAGTTCTGAATGTGATCTGCATTGCTAGAAGGAATTTCCTCAAAGAGAATTCCCTGTATCAGTGATACCAAGGATCACTTAGAAAACACAGACCTTCCATTGCCAGCACCACATCATTCCTATGTGGAATTATCAGTTACAGCAAATGGTTCAGCTTTGAATGCTGTGTATAAATTCATTTACCTTGGCAGTTTACTTTCTAGGCATGTACACATTGATAATAAAGTTGATGCACACATTGCCAGAGCTAGCTCAGTGTTTGGAAGGCTCCAAAGGAAAGTGTGAGAGAAGAGAGGTATTAGACCAACTACCAAACTGAAGGTCTACAGAGCCGATGTGCTGACCTTGTGAAACCTGTGTATGCCTGTGAAACCTGAACAGTATACCAGTTCCTTGGCATGAGAACTGAATCGCTTTCATTTGAATTGTCTTAGGAAGATTCTGAAGATCACCTGGCAGGACAAGATACCAGATACTGAGATCCTTTCTTGAACTAAATTGCCAGGCATTCAAACTCTACTGGAGTGTGAAATTCCAGTGGACTGGCCACATTGTTAGAATGCCAATTGTAGGCTTGCCAAAAACACTATTTAATGGAGAACCCACACAGAACAAGCACTTGCAAGGTGGTCAGAAAAAAAGTGATATAAGGACACTCTTGGATACACATAACTGGACTCTAACATAGTGATGCCATTTTGGTCCTCTGTGAGAATGAAGGACAACTGAAACCAAGAGTTTGGTCAAACAAACAATAAAACACTATTGAATGAAGAAAGTTTCTGATTAGCTAAAAGTAATCCTGGGATTTGAGGAAGCAACCAATGAGCTCAAAGGATAGATTCCAGGTAGAATCCAGGGATGTAATTAGGGAGTGGTATGGGAATCTGGGCCATAAAGAGAATCTTGGTGTGAGGCTCTTTATGTCTAAAGAGAATTATGGATACTATTGATTAGAGGAATGCAAATTAAAATGGCTCTGAGCTACCACTTCACATCTATCAGATAGGCAAATATGATAGAAAAGAAAAATGACAAATGCTGGAGGGGATATGGAAAAATAAGGACACTAATGTACTGTTAGATTTATGAACTGGTCCATCTTTTCTGGAGAACAATTTGGAATTATGCCCAATTGATATAAAACTGTATATACCTTTTGATCTAGCAATATCACTATTAAATCTGAATCCCAAAGAGATCAATGGAAAGCAGCTCTTTTTGTGGAGTCAAAGAACTGAAAATTGAGGGGATACCTGTCAACTGAGGAATGGCTAAACAAGTTTTATGGCATATGATTGTGATGGAAGGCTATTGTGCTATAAGAAATGATGAGAGGGAGTGGTTTTCACAAAGAAATATATAAACAGATGCAGAATAAAGAGAGCAGAACCAAGAGAATATTGTATAGATATTGTACAGATATTGTGCTTTACACAGATATTCTAACAACAATCAACTGGGAAAGATTAAGCTAATCTAATTAATACATTGATATACTACAATTTCAAAGTACTTATGGAGAAAAATGTTGTTTATATCCAGGGAGAAAACTGATGAATTCTGAATGTAGATTGAAGATACTTTTAAAAACTTAATTTATTTTTCTTGTTTTTTTATTTTACCCCCAACATGATTTTGAAAATATGGAAATATGTTTTGTATGACTTGGTGTTGTATAATTGATATCATATTGGTTGCCTTCTCAATGAGTGGGGGAGGCACTAGAGCGAGGGAGACAATTGGAAGAAATTAATTAAAAAAAATTAGTGTTAAAATGAAGTATAATTATTTTTTAAAATAAAGAGAATCATATATTAAGCTATATTGATTTAAGCTAAGAAGCTTAACAGCTTAGTTTGGAAAAAGGCATATTTATCTTATATGCATGATTTATTTATTTTTTAATAATCATAACTTTTTATTGCCAGAACCCATGCTTGGGGAATTTTTTACAACATTATCCCTTGCACTCACTTCTGTTGCGACTTTCCCCCTCCCTCCCTCCACCCCCTTCCCTAGATGGCAAACAGTCCTATACATGTTAAATCTGTCACAGTATATCCTAGATACAATATATGTGTGCAGAACCGAACAGTTCTCTTGTTGCACAGGAAGAATTGGATTCAGAAGGTAAAAAATAACCTGGGAAGAAAAACAAAAATGCCAACAGTTTACTTTCATTTCCCAGTGTTCTTTCTTTGTGTGTAGCTGCTTTGTAGATTGTTGATCAATTGAAACTGAGTTAGATCTTCTCTTTGTCAAAGAAATCCACTTCCATCAGAATACATCCTCATACAGTATCGTTGTTTTTATTTTATTTTATTTTATTTTATTTAATAATAACTTTGTATTGACAGAATCCATGCCAGGATAATTTTTATACAACATTATCCCTTGCAATCGCTTATGTTTCGTTTTTTCCCCTCCCTCCCTCCACCCCCCCCCAAAGATGGCAAGCAGTCCTATATATGTTAAATATGTTGCAGTATATCCTAGATACAATACATATTTGCAGAACCGAACAGTTCTCCCGCTGCACAGGGAGAATTGGATTCAGAAGGTAAAAATAACTCGGGAAGAAAATCAAAAATGCAAATAGTTCACATTCATTTCCCAGTATTCCTTCTTTGGGTGTAGCTGTTTCTGTCCATCATTTATCCATTGAAACTCAGTTAAGTCTCTTTGTCATAGAAATCTACTTCCATCAGAATACATCCTCATATAATATCGTTGTCGAAGTGTATAATGATCTCCTGGTTCTGCTCATCTCACTTAGCATCAGTCCATGTAGGTCTCTCCAAGCCTCTCTGTATTCATCCTGCTGGTCATTCCTTACAGAGCAATAATATTCCATAACATTCATATACCACAATTTACCCAGCCATTCTCCAATTGATGGGCATCCATTCATTTTCCAGTTTCTAGCCACTACAAACAGGGCTGCTACAAACATTTTGGCACATACAGGTCCCTTTCCCTTTTTTAGTATCTCTTTGGGGTATAAGCCCAGAAGTAACACTGCTGGATCAAAGGGTATGCACAGTTTGATAACTTTTGGGGCATAATTCCAGATTGCTCTCCAGAATGGTTGGATTTGTTCACAACTTCACCAACAATGCATCAGTGTCCCAGGTTTCCCGCATCCCCTCCAACATTCATCATTATTTTTTCCTGTCATCTTAGCCAATCTGACAGGTGTATAGTGATATCTCAGAGTTGTCTTAATTTGCATTTCTCTGATCAATAGTGATTTGGAACACTTTCATATAAATGGAAATAGTTTCAATTTCATCATCTGAAAATTGTCTGTTCATATCCTTTGACCATTTATCAATTGGAGAATGGCTTGATTTCTTATAAATTAAAGTCAATTCTCTATATATTTTGGAAATGAGGCCTTTATCAGAACCTTTAACTGTGAAAATGTTTTCCCAATTTGTTGCTTCCTTTCTAATCTTGTTTGCATTAGTTTTGTTTGTACAAAGGCTTTTTAATTTGATATAATCAAAATTTTCCATTTTGTGATCAATAATGATCTCTAGTTCTTCTTTGATCACAAATTCCTTCCTCCTCCACAAGTCTGAAAGGTAAATTATCCTATGTTCCTCTAATTTATTATAATCTCATTCTTTATGCCTAAATCATGGACCCATTTTGATCTTATCTTGGTGTATAGTGTTAAGTGTGGGTCCATATATGCATTTTTTATTACTTTATCCTCTAATTTTATTTTGGTATTTGTATGTAGGATGTGTGTTGCCAATAGGGATTTGCTGAAATTTGTCTTACAGAAAGGCATAAGCAAATATTTCTGGAATCTCATCTTCATTTTTCCAAAAAAGTTTCTGATTCCAATTGGAAGGAGATCTGGAGACTGAGGCCATGAAGTTTTAAATGTATTAGAATTATGTTTATCTTCACCCTAAATATTATTGGTATAGAAAAAAGTTATTTTTTCTTAGGTTCAAGCTTTTTTCCTGATTTGATTCTTGTTCAGTCATTTCAATTTCAAATCCATTTGGCTTTTTTTTTTTTTTTTTTGTCAAAGATACTTGAGCAGTTTGCCATTTTCTTTTACAGGTCATTTAGTAGACAAGAAAACTGAAGCAGAGTTTGCCCTGGATCACATAGCTAGTAAACATCTGAGTCCAGATTTGAACTCAGGTCTCCTGACTCTAGATATGGTATTCTATTTACTGTGCCACTCTGCTGCCCTGTTTTCCTGGAATAGATAATTAGGGATAAACTATGGCTGGTTTTTTAACTCCCCCAGTCAAACCTGCTCAAGTACCAAGAAAGTTAGGAAACACAATGTTTGAATTGGAGTTCAATGATTAGAGAAAGCTTAAAAAACAGTGAAAGCATAGAAAGGTCAACATCATAGGAATATAGATTTAATTTTGCAAGGGACATCAGAGGTCATCTAGTCCAAAATCACTATTTTACTGATGAAGAAATTGAGGTTCAGAGAAGTTGACTTGACAAAAACCACACAGTTAGTAAGTGGCAAAACCAAGATCTGAACCTGGTTCTTCTGACTTCAGATCCAATACACTTTTCATTCACTATATTGCCTTCTGAATAGATTCATAAAGGAGGAGCTGGGATTCAGAGAAATTTGATAAAGTTCAGCTGAACCTGGGCTGGATCCTTTATTAGATTCCTTATAAGTACACATGCCTTAGTTGGACATTTAGGGTCACTATATCCTAATAGTTCTTCCTTATCTCGCACAACTTGAGCTCTCTCGAACCAACTTGGTCTTATTCTAATAGGCCATGCCCATCCTACCTTTATATCTTGGCTCATACTATTCCCCTCAGCTTAAATGTCCCCTCTTTTTGTTATCCAATTCATATTTTACACCTTAGCACAAATCTCTTTCTACCTAGCTGTGGCTAGCTCTGAACAGTTCAAGAGATCTTACTGTTAGATTTTCAACATGAGCATCTCAGAAATAGGCAAATGTTAGGAAGCAAGACTTTATTTATTATATTGTTGGTTGTTTAGATTTAAGAAGGTGATGGAGATAGTGTTAGAAATGCATATTAAACTTAAAAGGCATGTTGGGTATATATAACTAACTCCCCCCTTCCCCATAAAGCTGATAGTTAAACATTTATCAGCATACCACTGTCTTTAACTATTCTAAATCAAAGTGATTTTTATTTTGCTAAATTCCAATAGAGCTTTTCTGTCTATATGGTTTGTTTAGTACTTATACTATATTGCTTTGTGAGATCACTTGTGCTTTTATTGGAGTCTTATATGCTTATTTAACTTACTTTTTGGATTTGTCATGTTTCTGCGCAATTAACTTCTTAGAGGCTGAGACCTTTTTATTTATATATAACTTGGTCTTCCTAACACAAGTTCTCCACCTTAATCTTACACTGGCTAGACCACGAGTCTGGAATTCTCTCTGCCCTTTTCTCACTCTCCTGACTTCCTTGACTTTCTAAAAATCTTAGCTAAAAAACTTACCTTCTGTTAGAGTTAGTACCTACTCTCTGAGGTTATCTCCATTTTATCCTCTATGTATTTGTTTGTATTTTTATGTTATCTCGCCTATTAGATTGTGAATTCCTTAAGGACATGTTTTCCCCTTTCCTCATATTTCCAGTTTTTAGTACAATGCCTGATATTTGGTAAATGCTTAATAAATACTTATAGACTTGAATGAACACAAATTCAAATTGACCTCTGGCTAGTACTTTAAAGCTAACAAAGTATTCTGCATACATTATTTCACTTAATATAAAACCCATGAGGAATAGACCATAGATATCATGCTCATTTTAAAGATGAGAAAAATTAGGCTGTTGAAAGTTCAGAGACTTTTATATGAGGAAAAATTCACACTCAGATCTTCCCCATTCAGACACTATACTCTATCCCCTATGTTGCCTTGCTGCCTCACAGTGCACAGTGTCCTGACTATAGTAGACCTTCAGGAAATATTTGGTGATGCTAATCACCAGGCAATCAGTCAGTTAAGTACTGGGAAAACCCTAGGAACAAAGGTGTTAATGAAATGATGTGACATTAATCAGTCAAAGTCTTCCTGGATTTGTTGATATCAGTATTTTAAGAAAATCTATTTACTCTGTAAGAAAATGCTGTTGTCTGATTTTCTATTGGGAAGAATCCTGCCCCAGCAGTAACTCCCTGGTTTCCTGATTAGCCCATTAAATGCTCAGAATGGAAAATCATTTGGAGAAGAGGCCCTTTCACTGCAATGATGCAGAACTCTCTTGCCTGTTTCTTTCTTCCGTTAGATATTTACGTATGATAAGCCGGAAAGTTGGAGAGAAGTTACAGGCAAGAAAGAATCAATCATGCAGCTTTGAAAGCCGTGTTCAGAAGATGACTGATAAAGTAATGCTGCAAAAAGTTCTATTCCATTAAGAAGACTGCTTCTTGGAGAGGGAAACAAATGGATAAGAGAAGGGGGAAGGATGAGGGAACTGATGCAATTGTCTCACAGAGCTTTGATGCGTTTTTCTTATATCTGTGCAAAAATGACACCTCCATTATTATGACCTCCATAATGGGGGTCTGCATGGGAATTCAGTTTGAATTATGGACACTTTTGAAGGCAATGAAGATTATTGTACGATAGACAGATATGTAGAGTTGGGAAGAATTTCAGAGGCCATCTAGCCCAAAGTCCTAGTCAATGTAGGAATCTCCTCTACAAGATCCCTGAAAGAATAGTCATCCAAAAGACCCTCTGTTGAAAGTGTGGATACAAGCCAATTAAGTTTTATTGTCATTCCAAGAAAGCCATGGCTTGTAGAAGTCAATTTAATGACAACATTTCTCTGTCATCCAAATAAGCTCTTCCTCTTAGCAATTTCAGATGCCTTATTTTTAGAGGAAAATTTAAGGGGAAAAACTGAGTACAAGGTAAAGAAACATATGAAAAATATTGATGCTCCATTAGCATGGAGGTTACGAATTAGTCAACCGTGGTTGACATCACGGCAGATGTGAGCAACAGAGGAGAAGGCAGTTAGGGTGTCTGAGGTGTAATTGTGCCATATAAAGAAATAATATAGGTCTCAGATATGAACTGAAAGAACTTAAAACCTGATTGATCACTGTGAGGATGTTGCTGCTGCTGCAAACATGAAGATAAATGGCATTATTGTCAGGTAGTTCTAGGGAATAAAGCTCTACGGCATTGATTTGGAAGTCAGAATGGCCTGAGATCAGATCCTAATGAATCCTTGCTATCTGTGTGACCAGAGGCAAGTTGTCTAACATAATCACCCTCAGTTTCCTCTTCTATAAAATAGGGTTTATAATAGTACCTGCTTCACAGGATCTGAGGATAAAATGAGATAACCAAAGTAAAGCACTTTGCAACTCTTCCAATACCATATAAATGCTCTTATCATCATCAGTAATAATGATGATGATGATGAAAATCCTTACAAACATGTGGAAAGAAAAACATGCAAAATATGAGAACTTAACTTATATCAAATTACTTATCTTCTCTATGAGGGGTCGAGGAGGAAGAAAAGGATAGAATTTGGAATTAAAATTATAATAAAATGAGTGTTAAAAATTCATATGTAACTGGAAAAAAAGAAAATATTTACAAACATGAGAACTTGTTCAAGTTATGCTGAAATATTTATTAAAAGAAGGGAAATACCCAGGGCCTCCTTCATTTTTTGATTTCATGACCCTTTGCTTGAACACTCCTATTGACAGATTTGACTACCTTCCAAAACAGAGCATTTCATTATTGGACAGCTTTGTCAGAAAGTTTTTACTTATATTAAGCCAAAATCAGCCTCCATTGGCCCTTGTTCTATTTTTTAAAGAGCTATATAGAATGAGCATAATCCCTCTTCTATATGACAGGCCTTCAATTACTTAAAGACTGTTATTATTTCATTTTTTCCTCTCCTAAGATTCCTCTTCTACAAAATAAACTTTCCCTTTTCCCTTACTTGTTTCTCATAGATTATGATTTATAGCCCACTTATCTGCTGGTCACAATACAGTTTGTTTCTTATAATATGATGCCCATAGTTGCACACAGTACTAGAGTCTGTGTTTTGATTCAAAAGCATGCTGGGTTCAAATTCTGCTTTTCCCCACTTACTAGCTGTGGGATTCTAAGTCTATAATTCTAAGTCTATAACTTCCCTGGATCTCATTCTTTATATATAAACTAGATTCTAATATTCTAATGTGTTGTAATCTCAGAGATATAGACTTTCATTCCAATACTGCAGATCATGGCCGATCAAAGCTTGCTTATCCATATGACACTTTTCTACATTTGCCACAGATCGTCCACTCATTGTACTAATAACTTTGCCTAAATTCTTTTGCAATTGTTTTTGTATCAATAGATCTCTTGGGTTGTTCACTGGTTTTCCTTTGCTCTTACTACTTGATTGACCTTTTTTTTTATTTATAATTTTCTCTGATGACATCCACTGTGCACCAGGGCATTGAGAGATTTCCTACACCAGCATGTGATCAACACATATATGCACATGTTTATTTTGAAGGAGAGAACCTTCCTAAGTGGCCCTATTGTTTATGACAAGTTTAAGAGTTCCCCAAATTTGAGAATTTGGGAATAGGCTTCAAGAAAGATTTCCTTAACAGCATATTTCTTGGTAAGCAAGAGGATTACTAAGGTGGCCTCTGCTGCTGAATGAAGTCATACTGTGGTGAGGCAGACCATCTGAATCTTGCTATCTTCCAGGTATTCCCAAATCAACAAGAACTCCAATTGAGAATAAGATATTCAGTAGCATGTTGGTGGGCATGTTATGGCTACAGAATATACATACCATATACAAATTATTTTTATATCCGTTCTCATGCCTTGCATATTCTTCCTTCAAAAGTCACTTTCTTTAAGAATCTTTTTTGGGGCGGAGCAGGCACACACGACTCTCTAAGCTCCTCTCCTTCCCCTCATAACCAACTATTTAAACCAGCCTCAAAAATAGCTCTTCACTGCTTAAATTCATGAAGATGAGAAGCACTACAACTTACCAGTCGATCCGGAAGCTCGCCAGGAAAGGTTTGTCCTGAGGGGCCAGGAACAGACTAGCACAGGCAGCGAAAGGCTAGCGTCCTGAGCAGACCAGGGGCGGGGGTGATTTCTGTGGCTAGAGAAGTTATAGATATGACTCTGCTATAGGCTAACTGCTCTGCCTTGACTACAAAGCAGTAAACTGGCAGAGAAGTCAAAGCCTAAAACAGAGGGAACTCTAAAAAATGCCAGAACCTAACGAGATCTGGCTATAACCCCTTAAACCCGGAAGTGACTCAGGCAGACTTTACCGCAGCCCTTCGGCCACATCCGGCAGTTCGGGGCTTTTGCGGGGGCACTTACTGATCTGTACTGCAGGGGGGCATAGCCTGGGCAGCCCCTAATCGGCAGAGTGGGGGGCTCGGCCTGGGGCAATAGAACCTTCCCAGCTGACTGCTTCGGGGCAGACACTTCCAGTCCCTGCAAATCCATTTACTGCTCAGCTGCTAATACCCACAGCCCCAGGGCAGGGTTTGGCTTGGGAAGTGAAACTCTCACTGCTAAGTGTCTAGCCCCAGGGCAGTCGTTATCTCACACAGCCGGGGTTCTTTGCAGGGCACTTTCCCAGCCTGGCCCTGCGGGCCTGAGTTACTTTCAGGTGGGGAACTCTTTCCCAGAGCACTCCAGTACCTCCCTGCTTTTTGTAGCAGGCTGGCAGGACAGCTACCCATCCATATACCTTTCACTGGTCTGCAGAGGAAGCTGGTAACCTCCTGGCTCTGAAGGCAAACCTTACAGTCTTTAACAAAATGAGTAAAAAAATCAAAAGAACGATCGATAGTTTCTACACAGAAAAAGAACAGCTTTTCAACCCTGAAGAGACTAAGAGCAGACAGTCTCCAGACAATTATTGGTCTCCAGTACAAAAGGCTCTCCTAGAAGAGATTATTAAAAACCTTAAAAGAGAACTAGAAGAGAAATGGGGAAAGGAAAGAGAAGCTATGCAAGAGAGCAACAACTTCCTAAAATGTGAATTGGAAAAGATAAAAAACTCCCAAGAAGTGCAGGGAAACAGAATTTGCGAATTGGAAAAAGAAAATAACTCACTAAAAAAAAAAAATAGTGAAATGGAAAAAAATTCCGAAGAAAATAACTCACTAAAAATCAGAACTGAACAAATAGAAATGACTGATTCATTGAGACATCAAGAATCAGTCCAGCAAAACCAAAAAAATGAAATATTGGAAAAAAATGTCAAATATTTACTTGGAAAAACAACAAACCTGGAAAATAGATCTAGGAGAGATAACCTGAGGATCATCGGACTACCAGAAAATTATGATGAAAAAAAGAGCCTAGATACTATTTTACAGGAAATCATCAAAGAGAACTGCCCAGAAGTAATAGAACCGGAAGGGAAAATAGGCATTGAAAGAATTCATCGAACACCTTCTGAAAAAGACCCTAAAATAAAGACTCTGAGGAATATTGTGGCCAAACTTCAGAATTTTCTGACTCAAGAAAAAATTTTACAAGCAGCCAGGAAAAAACAGTTCAAATACCGAGGTGCCACAATAAGGGTCACACAAGATCTGGCTGCCTCAACATTAAAGGATCGAAGAGCCTGGAATCAGATATTCCGAAAGGCAAAAGAACTTGGAATGCAGCCAAGAATAAACTACCCAGCTAAGCTGAGTATTTTTCCCACGGAAGAAGATGGACATTTAGTGAAACAGAGGAATTCCATCTGTTTCTAAGGAAAAAACCAGACTTAAACAAAAAATTTGATCTCCAACAACAGGAATCAAAAGAAGTAGAAAAAGGAGAAACTAGACAACATAGTAAAGTAAGAGAATACAGTTCAACCCAACTCCTACTACAACTACTTCAACAAAGATGAGAAATTGAAGGATACACTGCAAGACTCAAGTGTTTCATTCAAGTCCTCTATCTTCAGAGTCGATGTTCTTTTCACTTGCTATTGTGCTTCCCATGGTCAGGCACACTGTAACATGCCCTTGACTCCTGTGCCTCCAAATCCTGTATTTGGAGTGACCAAATAAATGTCTCCTCCCCAACCCATTCACAAAAAGAGAGAGAGAGAGAGAGAGAGAGAGAGAGAGACAGAGAGAGAGAGACAGAGAGAGACAGAGAGACAGAGAGAGAGAGACAGACATAGAGCACAGGACCTGGAGTTATGAAGAACTGAATTCAAATCTAGCCTCACATCCTGCCTAGCCCTGGACAAGTCATTTTACCTTTGACAAAGTGGATCCATTGGATCCACTAGGGAAGATCTCTGCCAAGAAAAGGCCAAATGGGGACAACAAGGGCTGGACAAGGCTGTCACAACTGAGCAACAACCAAAGAGAAGTTTTCCTGATGTCAGGACCAGCCTTCTAGCCACTGTGCCACCCAAAATGCCCTTATTAATATGCCTATTAGCAACCTTTGTGTTATATATGTTTATTTTAATATGTGCCTATTAACACTTTTATGTTATATATTATGTGTTAATTTTAATATGTGCCTATTAACAATCTTTGTGTTATATGTTATATATTAATTTTAATGTGTGCCTATTAACAATTTTGTATTATCTTAATTTTTAACATATGCCTATTAAAATTTTTGTTTTATTAAAAAAAAAGAATCTTTTTTGATTTCTCTATTTGTCAATAACACCCCCACCCCATCACTTTATAGTTATTTCGTCCATGCCCCATGTTGACTTATTTATGAATATGTTGTATCTCCTCTGTAGAATGTAAATTCCTTGAGGACAAAGACTTATTTATAATCAGAGCACCTTGCACAAGGTCTGACACTACTATCTCCTCCCTAAACACTCACTAATTAGCTAATTAAAGCTGTGTTGCCTACTTTATACAGTTATTGTGAGGACCAAAAGACTATATACAACATGACTTGTAAGCCTTAACAAACTATATATGTATATGAATATATACATATATGTAAACATACATAAAATATATGTACTAGATACTTTTATTTTTCTTCTTATTATATTTATATGTTAGAAGATATCACCTAATCCAATCTCCCAATCCTATAACATCCATCCACAAACTCATTCAATAATTTTAATCATTAATAATTGTCCTTTTAATTTTTATCTCTTAAAAAACTTATTTATTCATTAACATTTTTCTTTTTAAATTTTGGTTTTCAGATTGTTTTTCTTCCCTTCCACTCTCCCCTTCCTCACTGAAAAGGAAAACAGTATGATATCAGTTATATTTGTGAAATTATGCAAAACCTATTTGTATATTAGCCATACCTCTAAAAAAGGCAAAAAAATAAAGTGAGAAAATTGTATTTTAGTTTGCGCTCATAATATGTTAGTTCTCTCTATGGGGGTGAATGGCATTTTCTCCATCATGAATCCTTTGGAATTGTCTTTGATATTAATAAGAGTAGTCAAGTCTTTCACAGATAATCATCATCACAATATTGATGATATTGTGCACAGTAATCTCCCAGTTCTTCTCATTTCACTTTGGATCCATTCTTATAGGTTTTGTCATGTTTCTCTGAAACCATCCCCTTCATCATTTCTTACAGCACAATAATGCTCCATTGTAATCATATGCTATAATTTATTCAGGTATTTCTCAGTTGAAAAAACTGCTAGAAGTATATATATCCTTTCATTCTTCTTTGATCTTTTGGGAGTAGAGACCTAGTAGTGGTATTGCTGGATCAAATGATATGTATAGTTTTATAGACTCTTAGCCTAGTTCCATATTGTTCTCCAGAATGGTTGGACCAGTTCACTATTTCATCAACAATTCATTAATGCTTCCTTATCTTCTCCATCATTTGTCATTTCTGATAAGTGTGTGGTGGTGTCTTGGAGATGTTTTAATTTGTCTTTCAATAATCAATAGTGATTTAGAACATTTTTTCATCTGTCTATAGGTAGCTTTGATTTCCTCTTATGAAAACTGCCTGTTTATATCCTTTGACTATTTGTCAATTGGGGAATGGCTCTTATTTTTATTAATTTGACTCATTTCCCCATATATTTAAGAAAAGAGATCTTTAACAAAGAAGTTTGCATAAAAATATTGAAATTCCTTCACTGTTTATGGTACCTTTCAACAAAATGTTTCCCTGATTATTTTTGCTTTTTCTTTGTGTAAGGTCATGATTGCTATGCCTGTTTTGTTTTTTTTTTTTTTTTTTTTTTTTTTACCTCTGCTAAAGCATGTTAGATTCTATTCCAGCCCTTTATTTATTTTAAGTCTCTCTCTCTCTCTCTCTCTCTCTCTCTCTCTCTCTCTCTCTCTCTCTCTCTCTCTCTCTCTGTCTCTCTCTCTCTGTCTCTCTCCCTCTCTCTCTCTCTCTCTCTGTCTCTGTCTCTGTCTCTCTCTCTCTCTCTCTCTCTCTTTCTGTTTCAGGTATGTCTCTTGTACACAAAATATTCAGGAAGCATTTATTAAGCATTTAATATATAACAAGCATTGTGTTAGGGCCTGAAGATACAAAGATATAAGTGAAATATTCTCTAGCTTCAAGAAACTTCTGTTCAGTAGGGAAGAAAGAATATGAATCTGTTGCATTAGTAAATATAAAATGTATACAGAGGAGGGAAGTCGAGAAGGCTGCTGTGATTCTCTAGATAAATTTTGCATAAGAAGTGTCCTTGAAGCTGAACTTAGGTATTCTATAAAACAGAGATAAGAGTACATACCAGACACAGCCCATACAGAGGCTTGGAGTATTATCCTGAGAAGGGTCATCCAGCTTCTTCTTGAATAACGAGGTCACTACAATTCAAGCATTTATTAAGCATCTATTATTTGTCAGGCATTGAGCCAGATGAGGATACAGATGCAGGAATGAAACAGACCTCAAGAAACTTAATGTTCCACTGAATTCTATTACTTTGTTAAACATCTCATTCTAGCTTTAGCTAGCTTTAGTTATGAAAGTTCTTATAGAGAATCTGCCAAATCTACTTTATATTGTAGCTATATGTGCATTTTACCTGACCCACCGTTGTGTCTTCTGAGCTTGTATTGGTCTATCAGCCTTAGTTAGACACACTATATCTTGACTTTAACATAGTGATATTATTTTGGTCTTCTTGGAAAACAAAGGATGACGATCAACTAATATGTGCATGTCTTGTCTTCCTAACTTTACCTCAAATTCCTGATGATGCTGTCTATAGATACTTAATAACCTCTTTCCTAGTGAGTTGCAAATACAAAATGCACAACTACTTCTTAAATGACCTATTCTATTAAGTAGTCTAAGATAGTGTTCATTTAAAAAGGTCACTAAGAATAATATAATGATTTATACTGGGGAGTCATTCAAGTCATTTGATTTGTGTTTCAGATATCTTCAGGTACCCCAGACAATCTCTGTTCTTTCATCAGGACAGAGTTCTTGGTCAATCAACAAGCTGTGGAAGGAACTGAAGAAGAAAAGACTTGAGGGTGGGAAGACATGGTAGAACTCTAATATCTTAAAGGATACCATATACAAGAGGGAGTAACAATAATAGAAAAACAAATAACAATTATGCAATACTTTCAGGTAGTCAAAAGATGGAAATTACAAGGAGAGAAATATCTATTCAAAATAAAAGCAGAAATAATGACAGAAAAACTTTGTAATCATTAAAGTTGCCTGGTAAAGGAATTGACTACCTCTATTGCAGTTGAGAACTTTTTTCTTATTGGAAATGTCTAGGTAGAGATCAAGGATACAGAGATTCTTTCATTGGGATGTAAGATTGATTCAATGATGGGCAACTGTTTTGGGACTTTATAGCCTCATGTGGTTCAGTACAAATAGTGAAAAGAGAGGACAGTAGGCTAGGAGAGACTGAACAGGTAGGGACTGGAGGGGAACTCCAATGACAAAGAGATGATGGGACCTGGACAGCAGCAGTAGATACTTAAGAACAGTCTAAATATCCATTGGTATG
The DNA here is from genome assembly GCF_016432865.1 of Antechinus flavipes. Taxonomy (NCBI): domain Eukaryota; kingdom Metazoa; phylum Chordata; class Mammalia; order Dasyuromorphia; family Dasyuridae; genus Antechinus; species Antechinus flavipes. The sequence continues at coordinate 362,633,164 of NC_067398.1, read as the reverse complement.
GGATGAATTGGATTAATCCTGCTTGTAGGCAGGGGATTGAATCAGATGACCTCTCAGGGGTCTTCCTATCCATATAATTTTTGAAGACATTTCTCATTGACTTGACATTCTCTAAATGCCTTTTCTTAATGGGGAATTTGTCTGCTGGATTCAATTTAACTGTTGCATTTGTATTTTGTACATGCACCTGCCCTAGGGCAATGGTTACATTTTAAATAAATCAAATAAATCAATAAATATGATATGCCTCACTTTAATCATTACATAATGCAAAAAATTATGATAATGCCACATTAAGTTGCAAATTAAAACACGCAAAAGTAAGGAAATGTGGAAATGAATGTTCTCCCAGCAACATTAACTTCCCCACATTGCGATGTGGTATAATAAAGTCTATATTTATATCCATCTACCTAGCAATATTGCATGTGGCACGGGCCAATGTGGAGGGAATTACCGCTGTTATGAACCTTAACTTTTGTGTCTGATGGCTTGTTTTAAATTTGCTGTCTTAAATGTGGCATTAGCATGGATCTTTGGATTTTATTTCTTTCTTCTCTGAATAAGAAAACTAAGGATCTTAAAATAGTAGACCTGAGAGAGACCTTAAAGAAGATGTCATTCAAACACCTCATTTTACAAATAAGGAAACTGAGGTAAAGAGAGAAGTGATTTGCACATAGGTACAAAGGCATTTAGTGATCTTCTGAGTTCTAGTTGAATTTTTTTTTTTACATCAGTACTCCCCAATGAGAGTTTGCTATAGGCAATAATCATTGTACTGCAGAACTAAATGGTGGAGTTCTGTGCTGACATAGTGTTTTAGATTCTCTCTTTAGGAGAACATTATTGCAGGGGTAGGAGAAAGGGCATGATAGAGAACTTACCTTATATAGAAGTAGAATAATCCATCTAGTGTGACTTAAGGGTTATCCCTGCCCTCCAGTATCATTTCCTCTAAAATCCCCACAATTAAAGTATCAATCCTTTGGAATAAAATTTCCAGCTTTATGATATCCTCTTCTAAAATGCAATGCCTCCTCACCCACCCCCAAGGGACAATACATTAAGTCCCTAATAATTTAGCAGGAGTGAGCTCCTTCCCTATAAGCAGAGGTAATACTGAGTACCTGAGAGAAAGGGGTCCTGAAATTGGAAACAGCCTAGGAGGCAAGATACTGAGGTCTAACTTTGTCAGAGCCAATCTGATCATTCACTGCAATCTTTGGGGCCTGAGAGAGAAGGGTAATGGTGATCTTGCTTACAGCTTCATTATTTCTTTGCAATTTTTTGGAAACTCATCAGCAAAATTATCCCATGCAATAGTCTAGCTGCTCACTAGGGCTGGAATTATGGAGTTCCCCATTGGAATGATTTGGGCTCAAATTGGGAAAAATGTAATTTGTTTTTCCTGTTTGTAGAACTCAGAAATAAATGTAGGTTTCATTATCACATTTGAGCTTTTCCCTAAGGAGCCCTGAAGGCTTTATAGACCCCATTACCACAGTATTTTCTGGGGAAAGGAGAAGGGAGAGATGGAGGGGGTTGGGAGAGGAGGAACTTCTCTAGGTTTTCACCAGTCAGTGAGACAGAGAGGCATATGTACACACATATACACACAGAGACATATATAAAGCCATATCACGGGTTGGGGTAGAGTTAAACTACATAATGGCTAAGTTCCTTCCCAATCCAATGATTGATCATTTTATCTGGTCCCAGACCTATACTAGACACACAAAAATGAAAGACACGGTCCTTGTCTTCAGGAAGATTACATTCTCTAAACATGCCTACCTGCCTGCCTGTATTTTTGGGGTTATTCCTATTTTCCTATTCCCTACTCCCCTCTGGCAGCCTAGTACAACTTGTGAAACTCTTTTCAGAATATTTGAATATATAAAAGAAAATACGTAGGATTACCAAAACCCCCAATTACATCAAAATGCAATTTTGTGTGTGTCTGTATCTATGTGTGGACTTAATATATATGTATATGTAACCTATACATACATACATATATATTTATACACACATACATATGTATGTATGTGTATAGGTGTCTCTTTATGTGTGTGTATTCAAGTTCTGAGATTCCAGGTTAAGAATCATTGCTACTAGAGCTATTGGCCAATAAACAAACATTTATTGAGCACCTACTATGTGCTTCCCATGACATCAAGAAGGAGGGGTTCTGGCAAATTTATGAAGTCTCTGGAATTATTTTTAGTACCCCCTATAGTATCTCTCCTTCCTCCATTCTGTGGTACCTTTTTTCTTCATACTATCTCTTCCCCCTCTTTTAAAATCTAAAATCTAGCACTCAGAAATCATAATTGACATTAATATGCCACTTTAAATACATAATTTCATTTGCTTCTTATAATAATCTTTTGAAGTACTAAAATATATTATTTCCTTCATTTTATAGATGGCAACCTTGAGGGTCAAAGGAATTAAGTGACTTGCCTATGGTCACACAGCTAGAAAGTACAAGGCTTGATGAGGCTTTGAATCTGTCTCTCCTGACTCTCAGCCCCACAGTCTTTCCATGACTCTTCACTACTTCTTGTAAGGAAGTAATTATCAAGTTACTCAAATGTGGCTATACCCCTTCTTTTAGAGGGATTTTTTGTTGAAGCCTTATCTCTAATGATTGAATAAAACATTATTCTCTGGTAAAAAGATTTCAGGTAGCAGCCAGCTGGTGAGAGAAATCTTTCAAAAAGGTACCTCTTGGTTCTGAAATGTTGCTCTATAGTTGCTACCTCTTTGACTGACCTATAACCCTGAATTTGGCATTGGGTACCTTGACAGGTATAAAATAAGATTTCTATTTAGGGAGACAAGGTACAAATGCATTATGAATGAAGAACAGTACCTATAAGACAAATCTTAATCCTTCATATGGTGATTTAATCAATTTGAGTATCCCTTCCATTCCTTAGTAGATGGTTTTCATAAGTTGATATTGCCAAAAAAAAGTGATTATTTGGTCCTTATGGTGACATATTTCTTCAAGTTTTGCTAAATTTGTACTTGTAAAACACATACAGACTGGAGAAGGAAATGACAAATGAGTCAAGTATCTTTGCCAGGAAAACCCCAAATGGGATAAGGATGAGTCAGATATAACTGAAATGATTGGACAACAAAAAGAGAACACATTCAGAAATGATTTCAAGGCATCAGGCAGAACTCTCCAGTTTGATAGGATGTTATGCTCTGCCAGCCTACCATTTAGGTATCACGCCTTGATGAAGGATTGGAGTAAAACTCCAGAAGAGGATATCAAAAGTAGTGAATATAGAATTAAGAATGGATGGAGTGCTTCAGACTCTAAGTGCTGCTATCTCTTTGGCTTGCACCTTATGAAAGAACTTAGCTTTGGGCTCCACCCAAGGAAAATTCATTCTCTGTCTTACTTCTTCCTGCATCTCTGTACAACTGTTTGCCCAAGGGTTTCTCTAAGGATCATTCACATAAATTTAACAAATACATATAAAGCTTCCTACTATATATGGAATGTTGTACTAGACACCACTGGAAGAGATCAAGTTTAGATGAGATATGAGCACCTCCCTCATGGATTATCATTTAGTTTAGAAGGAGGATATGCTATAAATGCAAAAAGATAGATTATAAAATAATGCAAACATATAATAGTAATGCTAAATTATATTTGTGTAGCAATTACATGTTTACAAAATGCTGACTATTTGAGATATTTTTGACAAGCATAATAGCATTCACTTCTCAATAGGATAAAATGAAATAATATTTGTGAATGCTTTGCAAATGTCAAAGTGTTATATATTTCAAAGTGCCATTATTATTAATGTATATAACAACCATCCCCATTTTACAGATGGGAAAGCTGAGTCTCTCACCAAAGTCAAATGATTTCCAAGCTTCCATAATTAGTATATTAATTCAGATCTTCTGACTTCAAATCCAGACAAGAGATAGAAACAAATTGGGGAGGATTAGTCATTACTCTTCAGGGGAATCAGAAAAAATTTCATGGAGAAAGTAACATTTAATTTGGCCTTTAAGAGAATGATGAGGACTAGTAAGAGGTGGTAGGGAGGATTACAGGCACAGATAATTACATAAACAAAGGATTGAAATTAGGATGGCATGGACATTTAAAGGCCTTCATAATCTGACTCCAGATTTCACCTTTCTAGGTTTGTTGTCTATTTCTTTCCTTCACATATTATAAATTTGAATCAAACTAGAATAATTACTTTTTAAAAATTTAACATTTAATTTTCTGCTTTTGTATTTTTACTCAGGTCCCCTTAAAATCCTTAGCTTTCCTAAAAGTTCAGCTTATGTGTCATTTCTCTAGGACAACTTCTCTTGATCCTCTTAGTTATCAGAGTTTTCCCTTCTGAAATTGTCAGTTAGATGTGTATTTGTTTATCTGCTGTTTCCCCTTTCCCCAAGGACTCTGGGATAAAGGACTGATTTTCTTTTTTTCCTTTTAGTCCCATAACAAGCATAAGGACCCTTTGAGTTATAGGCTAAATCTTTACCAAATTGCTGTATTCCACATGCTGACCTTTTAAATACTTGGAGAACTATAATCAAGTTTTCTCTCTTTTTTTAAAAAATAACTTTTTATTGATAGAACGCATGCCAGGGTAATTTTTTACAGCATTATCCCTTGCATTCACTTCTGTTCCGATTTTTCCCCTCCCTCCCTCCACCCCTTCCCCCAGATGGCAAGCAGTCCTTTACATGTTGAATGGGTTGCAGTATATCCTAGATACAATATATGTGTGCAGAACCGAACAGTTTTCTTGTTGCACAGGGAGAATTGAATTCAGAAGGTAGAAATAACCCGGGAAGAAAAACAAAAATGCAAGCAGTTTATATTCATTTCCCAGTGTTCTTTCTCTGGGTGTAGCTGCTTCTGTCCATCTTTGATCAATTAAGGCTCTCTTTATCGAAGAGATCCACTTCCATCAGAATACATCCTCAAACAGTATCGTTGTTGAGGCATATAATGATCTCCTGGTTCTGCTCATTTCACTCAGCATCAGTTCATGTAAGTCTCGCCAGTCCTCTCTGTATTCATCCTGCTGGTCATTCCTTACAGAACAATAATATTCCATAACATTCATATACCACAATTTACTCAACCATTCTCCAATTGATGGACATCCTTTCATTTTCCAGCTTCTAGCCACTACAAACAGGGCTGCCACAAACATTTTGGCACATACAGGTCCCTTTCCTTTCTTTAGTATCTCTTTGGGGTATAAGCCCAGTAGAAACACTGCTGGATCAAAGGGTATACACAGTTTGATAATCAAGTTTTCTCTTATCTAGAGTTAAATCTCCCACTTTAGTTGATCCTAATATAGGCTCAAAGCCCTTCATCATCCTTATTGCTCTGCTCTAGATCCCCATTTATCAATGTTCTTCCTAATGGTTGAAGCTCAGAACTGAACTAGTTGGAGTCTGATGAGGGTAGAAGGAAAGGGAGAATTAATAAAAGAAAACAATATCAATAACACTTACAAAAAAGAGAAAGGAGAGTATGGTGTCAAGAGATTTTGCAAAACTAGCATCTTCAGACTTGTTAATTGATTGTCTAAAAAGAGATAGGGAAGGATAAAATCATCAAAGATATCTTCTAGGATGGGAAGGTGGAAGAATAAGCGAATGATGGTACCATAAACAAAAATGGTAAAGTCAGAACAAAGAGTAGGTTTGGAAGAAAGGTAAAGAACTCAGTTTAGGGTGTATTGAGTGTGAGAAGAGGACCACCTAGGTAGACATTACTACTATTTTTTACTTGGGTGATTTGGGATGAGTTGGACAACTTCTCTGAGCATCAGCTTATTCTCTAAAATGGAGAAGTTGAACTAGATGCTCCTTCAGGTTTTTTTCTTGCTCTAAAATAATCCCTAAGTATTATTATAGAAGGTATGCCTGCCTCCAGATCATGTCTATCCATTGGTCCTAATTCTGCCCTCTGTATCAGTTCAAAACAATCTATTCCCTATTATATAATTTATAGCCTCAACTAGCTAGTTTCCATCTCTGTCAAAAACCCAAGAAGGCTTGTATCTAAAGCTGTTGCAGGATGGATTTGAGTTAGATTAAAAAGTGGAACTCACAATTTTGAGGCTCTGGAAATGTATTGACATAGCTTTAGAATCTCCTTCCCAGAAAAAAACTTTCAGTCTGTATCAGATGATTGAGGAATCACTGTGATAACATTGAGCCTTTGGTCTAAGTCTTATCTTTCCATCATTAATCACTTACTATTGAATTGTCTCCTAATTGGTCTTATTGTTCCATTCTCTACACTCTCTGATCATTTATTCACACAGCTATTCACAGAGGTGTTATATTTGTTAATACAGATTGTCAATCAACCTGACTTTTTTTGGCAATTAGGATTAAGTGACTTGCTCAGGGTTACATGACTAGCAAGTGTCTGAATCTAGATTTGAACACAGGCCCTTCTGATTCCATGGATAGTGCTCTATCCACTTCACCACCTAACTTTCCCACCCTGATATTCTTAAAACACACCTTATCACACCATTTCCTTGCTCAGTCTTCTTCAGTGGTACCTTATTGCCTAATAAAAAACCAAAACAAAACACCTTCAGCCTTGCATTTAAAACTCTCCTTAATATATCTTATTAGGACTTGTTTAATATTACTCTCCTTTATGTGCTCTCCACTCCAATTTAACCTGTCAGCTATTCCTCCTGAGTATAATTCTGTCTCCTGTCTCTGTCCCTCTGCACAGGCTGTCTCTGTCAGGTTTGGAATGCAGCTTCCTCACCTCTGCCTCTTAGAGCCAATCCCTTGTTTCCTTCCAATCTTAGCTCAAGTGTCTGTTTCTACTGAATGTCTCTTCTCATCCCCCTAGCCATTAAATGCTCTCTGTCTTTTGAAATTAATTTGTATTTCCTCGTATATTCTTTGTACACATTTGTGCTCCTGTTTTTCCAGGGTAAATTCTCCCCTCCCCCATTTTTAAAAAAAGCTTTTTATTTTCAACATTCACCCTTTAAAACCTTGTATTCCAAAATTTTTTTCTCTCTTCCTTGCTCTGACTCCTCCCCTAGATAGCAAGTAATCCAAGATATGTTAAACATGTATAATTCTTCTATACATATATCCACAATTATCATGCTGCACAAGAAAAATAAGATCAAAAAAGAAAAAATGAGAAAGAAATCAAAATGAAAGCAAACAACAACAAAAAAGTAAAACTACTATGTTGTGATCCCCACAGTCCCCACAGTCCTCTCTCTGAGTGCAGATAGCTCTCTCTATCACAAGATAATTGGAACTGGTCTGAATCACCTTGCTGTTGAAAAGGGTCATCAGAACTGACTTGTATAATCTTGCTATGCTATGTTCTCTTGGTTCTACTCACTTCACTAACCATCAGTTCATGTACGTCTCTCCAGGCCTTTCTGAAATTGTCCTGCTGATTTGTTCTGTAAGAACAAATAGTATTCTATAACATTCATATACTGACTTATTTAGCCATTTTTCAACTGATGGGCATCCATCAGTTTCTTTCCACTATAAAAATGGCTGCTACTAGCATTTTCACACATGTGGATCCTTTATCTTTTTTATGATTTCTTTGGGATACAGGCCCAGTAGAGGCACTGCTGGATCAAAGGGTTTGTACAGTTTGATAGCTCTTTGGTCATGTTCCATATTGCACTCCAGAATGGTTGGATCAGTTCACAACTCCACTAACTATGTATTAGTGTCCCAGTTTTCCCACATCCCCTCCAACATTCACCATTATCTTATCCTGTCATCTTAGCCAATGTGAGAGGTATGTAGTGGTACTGCAGAATTGTCTGAATTTGCATTTCTCTGACAAATAGTGAATCAGAGCATTTTTTATATGACTAGAAATGACTTTAATTTCTCCATCTGAAAATTGTTCATATCCTTGGCCATTTACAGAATAAACTCATTTGAAAAGGGATCATTTTTGTTTTGCTTTGTAGTCCTAGTGCTGAGCACATGCTCTTGATATAGGAGGTATTTATTAAATAAAAGTTAAATTGAATGCAGATTGCTACATAGAATTATTTGCTATTAGATAAGTCACTTCATATATCTAGACCTCATTTTGCTCTCCATCTCTTCCCCATCTTCAAAAGCATGTTTTATCACTCTTCATTCTCTACTCTTATGTTTTGTTAACTTCTGGTAAAAATGTGACTTTTCTTGCTAAGTTCATATCCTGTGCTATTTAATTACCCCTGGAAGCTTGACCCTTCCATCATTCTTATCCTCAATTTTTTATTATCTTTTAGTTCCTTCTCCAAAGATTACAAGAATTGAAAAGTCTACCCTACATTTCTCTCCTTCTCCTCTTGTTCTTGTTCTTTCTTCTCCTCATCTTCCTGCTCTTGCTTTTCTTGTTCTTGTCCCATTTTCTTCTTCCTCTTCTTCATCCTCTTCACTTTCCCTATCTTGACCAATCTAAAGTAAAGGAACTGCTCACTAAAAATTAGTATATTTACTAATAGTCATAGAAGCTTTGACCTACCCATTTCCATACTGGGTCAGTTCAGTCTTTCCTTAGGCAGCCTGGTAGTCTCTTACTTCCAGGAGCTCCTTATACTGGTGCCAGATTTAGTGTAGACACTCTCAGCTTTAGATGTAATGTTACTCAGAACTCCTAAATTCAAGGTATTGTCCCGCCTCAGTCTTCTCAGGAATATGGATTATATATGTATACCACCCCTATAATATGAGACTCGCCTCCATTGTTATGAGAACTTTCACCTGACCTGTGATCTTCTCAAACTATCATCTTATAATTCTTCTCCCTTTGACAGTAAAACTTTTGGAAATACATTTATCTACCTGCCTCCACTTTATCCATCTCTCATTTCTCAGAACTGTGTAGTCTAACTCTAATTCTACTTGTGACAAAAACTGCTTTTGCCAAGGGTACCAATAATCTTGAACTCTATACTTACTGACTTTTTCTTTTTTCTTTTTTTATTATTATAGCTTTTTAGTTACAAGATACATGCATAAGTAATTTTTCAGCATTGTCAGTTGCAAATTCTTTTGTTCCAATTTTTTCCCTCCTTCCCCCCACCCCTTCCCCCAGATGGCAATACCTGTTAAATATGTTAAAGCATAAGTTAAATACAATATATGTATACATGTCCAAACAGTTATTTTGCTGTATAAAAAGAGTTGGACTTTGAAGTAGTGTACTATTAGCCTGTGAAGGAAATTGAAAATGCAGGTGGACAAAAATAGAGGGATTGGGAATTCTATGTAATGGTTCTTTCCCTGGGTGTAGCTGGTTCAGTTCATTACTGTCTATTGGAACTGATTTGGTTCATCTCATTGTTGAAGAGGGGCACGTCCATAAGAATTGATCCTCATATAGTATTGTTGTTGAAGTATATAATGCTCTTCTAGTCCTGCTCATTTCACTCAGCATCAGTTTATGTAAGTCTCTCCAGGCCTTTCTGAAATCATCCTGCTGGACTAATGATTTTTTCTTAACCCTTATTGTGATCTTTCTGCAGCTTTTGACATTGTATATTTTCTTTCTGGATTCTTTCTCCATCTTCAGCTTCTACAACCCTTCTAATTTGTTTCCCATCTGAAGGACACTTATTTCTCAATCTCTGAGAGACCAATATTCATTTTTTTACCCTTTCACCTGAATTCCAAGCTTTTTTCCTGCCCCTCTTGTTTTCTTATCCTTTATTCTTCTTAATGACTTTATAAATTCTTCTGGGTTTATATATCATCTCTATGTAGGTGATCCACAATCTATATATCTATCTTCAATCTCCCTTTTATAATTCAGACTTACACTGCCAATTGCATGTTTGACATTTGTAACTGTTTTATAGGCCTTTCAAGTGTATATTTAAAACAGAACTCATTAAGTCAATTCTCCAAACTTCCTTGTTCCTTTGAAACTGTCTTTCCAATCAGTCAGGTTCACAACTTTGCACTCATCCTTGAATCTCTCTCTCTCTCATCTCCCATATCCAATCATCAAATCCTTTTGTTGATTTTATCTTTATATCATCATCTTTTACCTCTGTCTCCTTTTCTCCATTTAGATACAAACTTAATGGCCCTCAAAAATTCATGCATGGATTATTGTAACTATTGTAATAGACTCTTAATTCAGTTCCCTGCTTTCAGGCTTCCCCTTGCCTGCCAATCTAACCTACATAAGTGGTCAAAATAATCTTCCTAAAACACAAAACTGACTACATCAGTTTTCTGCTTAAAAAAATCTTCACTGACTTACTCCCTTGCCTCTTATGCAGTCACATTTACATAGTCTGTGTGCTCTCTTTATATTATGACCTTTTAAGAGAATGTTAGCTCCTTGAAAGCAGGATTCTTTGGGTCTTGTCTCTGTAAACTTGCACATGGTAAGTTTAAAAAATGATGGATTTAGACAGTTAAATCCTCAGATTTTAAAGAATCACAGAATCACTATCGATTATAGAGAGGTGGTGGATTTAGAGTGCAAAATGAGACTTATTTTCTTGAATAGAGCCTTTGATGGAATTGGTTTTGCTCAGCTGTGTTTACTTGTTACAAGAAATGTATTTTTCTCTTTTTTTTCTCAATGGGATGGGGAGTTGGGAGGGAAAATAGATTTTTGTTACTTAAAAAAATAGAGATATTGGAGAAGGGTGCTACAGATATAAAATGCCTCATACACTTTCAGATAGGATCACTTTATTGTTAATTTTACTTAGAAGGGAGAATAATGTGCAATTACTTGTATTGTAAAAGGAAAATACATCAATAAAACCTTGGAATGAAATAAGAATCAGAGCTGGAAGCCATCTCAGGCCTGTGATCTCAGTCCACTTTGTGATGATCCAAACCTTACAGAAATCCCTTCTACTTGTTGATTTAACAGGTAGCATGCACCTGTATGAGAAAGGTACTTTGGGAAAGGGAGTTCTGGAAATGCCCTTCAGATAACCTTATGGCCATTGCCTATTAGTAAAGTTGAAGCTCCTAGGATCTGTACATCCAACCACTCCCTCCATATACTCTCCTTGCCCCTGTGCCTCATTCCAATTCTGTTCCTCCCTTGCTCCTCACTGGGAAAAATCAGGCTTTTCAACTGGCTCTCTGGGGCTTGCTCTTCTCCCCTACTGGAAGGGTGCTATTCCAGACTCCCTTCCCTAACCAGCCAGTTCAGTCATTCTAGTTGTCACTACTTCTTGTTTGGGGCCAAATCAATGCCAGGAACACAGCTTTGCGATGGTGTGGCTTGTGAAATAGGAAACAAAGAAAGAAGAAGCAGGTGGGCTAGAGGAGAGACAGACATTGAGTTGGCAGCCTCTTGGAAAAGGAAGAAGAGGAAGAGCTTTTGGACTGTCCATCAGAGGAGAGAGAAAGGGAGTGAGGCAGTCAGAAAGGAGGGAGGGAAGGCAGCCAGGAAAGGAGGGAGGAAAGGAGAAAGTATCAGAGTGAATGATGTGCTGTGCTCAGAGGTCAGCGCATTACAAAATGATTCTCGTTAATTATTTATGTCCCATCATCCATTGTACTGCTGGTGTGGAACAGTGGTATGGCATTTGTGCCTTTCTCTGCGACCCTGGGCTCGAAGATACTCCATTCCTGCAGAGTGAGAGGGTTTGCAGAGGTCTGGGAACCCTCCAAGAAGCGTGAATTCTTGACCCTTTCTCGGTTTAGGATCAGAGCTAAAAGCCACCTGGAGTCAATAATGACTCCAACTCAGACCTCCGGTTCCCCAGATATTGTGGGGCCTAATTCAATCCATAGAACATAAGATTTTTTTTTTAATTTGAGAGTCCAGGTTTCAGATCCTTTTTGGGGGAACAAAAGTTTTAAGGAAGTGTATTTTGTTGTTGTTCAGTTGTTTTAATCATGCCTGATTCTTGGTGACCCCGTTTGGGATTTTCTTGGCAAAGATATGGGAGTGGTTTGCCATTTCCTTCTCTATAGTAAATGGATAGGGTACTGGTTTTGGAGAAAACTCAATCCTACAGCAGACATTATAAGCTATGAGATGCTGTGCAGGTCATTTCACCTCAGTTTCTTCAGCTATAAAATGAGGGGATTGGATTAGATGGCTTTTAAAAGTCCCTTTCAGTTGGAAATCTCCAGTCCTAGTTTTTCAACATATGCCAAACATTTATTAAGCACCCACTGTAGGTAGAGAATCTTTTGCCAGGCACTGGTGCTATATTCAACATTTAGACAAAACTTAGTTCTTACAGTCCCTGCAGCATAGCCACTAGTGAGGAGATAAAGCACAAATACAGTTAACTAAATTATGTGATAAATGCATGAGAGAAGTATGAAAGAAAATGCCCCTGAGGTCAGAAAAGGAAGGTTTTTAATGACAAGTAGAAATCAAGAGAGACTTAGGGGAGTGAGTCATATCTGTTTGGTTCTTTAAAGGATGCCAGCAATGAAAAATCTACTAGATTTGGATTTGGAGGAGGGCTCAGATTTTGTATCTTCTACTTACTATTCATGTATGGCAAGTCCAGCAACTTGCTTTACTGCTACTAGCCCTTAGCAAAATAGGTGACTTTCTTCAGAATTTCCCTCCTTGCTTGAAATGTCCTCTTCTTTCTTCTTTGTTGCTCTTCCATCCAAGTCTTTTCCTTCTGGAGTGAGCTCAAGTTTCAGATAAATGTCTATCCCAATCAACAGCAACCTCTGTATTTTTTTAATTATACAGAGCACTATCTGTACTAAGCACTTTACACTTCCCCCCTCCCAATTATTTCACGTCTGTTATTCTTTCCTTACTTACTAGACTTTAAGCTAGGTTGGGGACATTACCTTTTTTTCTTTTATTTTGTGCCTCAGGACACTTAACCAGAGCTGGGCACAAAAGAGGAACTTAATAAATTCTAACCAAATTCAACCAATTTAAATTACACTGAATTAATGTCTATGATCAATTTTCTGATACTGTTTGTATTTCCAGAAGAAATAAAAATGGCAAAGGTAATAAAGAAATAAAATATTTTTATTATTTTATAATAAATAAAAGCAGCAAAGGTAAGAGAAAAAGGGCAAGAAAACCCATACCAGGGAGATGTAGTAGCCATGAGATGTCCAACCTATGCCTAGGTTTCTTTGAACTGTCATGAGTTTGATGATGCAGGGGTGATGGCATCTCCCATATCTGTAGGTACTGCATTTAATCTTTCTGGTGATGGGGGCAAAAAGCCTCAGAAAAATACTGCAAGAACATAAGGTCTTGGAATCATGGTTCACTCTGTGTCCTTCATATGTTCATCATATCCTTAAATGAGGAAAAGAGAGGGAGGTATAGAACATGGGAAGGTGAGAGAAGAGAGGTGGTTTCTTTGTTACCTTCTTCAGGTAAGTTGGACTGATCATATGTCCTGGCATTATCTGAGTTTATATAGCCCTTATAGTATACAGATTTTGCCTTTATCTATGTTTTTCATTGCATATATTCCTTTTGTCTTTTCCTTGATCATTTAAGATCCTGGAATTCAAATCTGCAAAATATCTTTAAGACCCTCTAGTCTAAACTCATTTTAGAGAGGGGTAAACTGAAGTTCAGAGGTTATATGATTTGCTTAACGTCACACAGGTAGTTAGTAGAGCCAAGATTCAAACTTAGATGGATTCCAAATGCAATGTTTTTTTCCACTATACTTTGCTGTCTCTCATATCTTGGCTATTTTATTAGATGGTAAAGTAAGAGAACTGCCACTGAGATATCCATTTCTTTGTACCTTTCTTCTTAGTGATTAGCAGAACAGGGGTTTAAATGGCACACACAGACACAAAGCTGCCCTTTCTCATTTCTACTGTGTGCTAGCTCACTACTTGGATATTTTTGAGAATGAAAAATGTCCTGGTTGCTTCCAGCCATGTGGTCACCCAGGATTGAAAAATTTGGTACTCTGGTGTGATAAAATAATCCCTTGGGTGTTCTTTGAATTTTTCTATCCCTTTCCCTCCACAACAGGCAGCAGGTGGAATGATGAATCAGATGAAAAGAAGAGAAAAGAAGAACTTTGGGCTTTCTTTCCTCCTCTGACAATCCTGGCTTCCTGTGAAAGGTTGGGTGGTAAGTGCTATCAGCCATGTAAAATTGAGTTTCAAGTAGGCAAGCTTGAGGCTGGGTCTTGGCTTTGTGTCTCCTCCTGAGAACATGATTAAATATCAGTCTTAAGATGGGTAGTGTCCAGACCTGGAGATAACCATGTGGATTTGAGAGGCAGAAGAATTCTGAGTCTATCAGCTGTGATTGATAGCAGCAAAGGAAGTTTCTGCATGGTAGAAGACAATATGATGAATCAGGAGAGAGTATATGTTCTCTGCAATCATACTATGATTCATAGGCCAGCTGGTCTCTTTATAGATGAGAGTAGGTCTACTGAATAGTACCCAGGTGAGCTGATATGGAAGTCCTCTCTCTTTGCCTTCCATACTTCCTTCCTTTCTAGTCCCTGGCCTTCTATAGGTACCTTTCTATATATTTCCTATAATAAAAGCTGAAGAATGCTCATATACAGAAAAATTACCTTCTCACTTCTATCTTCTTCTCCCTTCCCCAAATACTCTCAGTAATTGACAGACTGGAAATAGGAAAAATACTTACCATCTCATTGGAGCTGGCCTCTGCACACACCTGATAAGATCACCTCCTAAGGACTGTATAGCATCAAGAGCTCCTGAATTATTGTCTGGAAATCTAGGTTCAAGTTTAGGATTCAGCACTTAGAAAGTGTGTACAGCCACGGGCAAATTATTTAACCATTCTAAACCCAGTGTTATCTGTAAAATGGGAATAATATTCATTACAGTACTTATCTCAAGAAGTGGCTGTGATGAAAGTACTTTGTAACCTTAAAGCAGAAATTGTTAAAGTCACTCCCAGTTCTTGGAAATGGCTGTTAGTAGAAAAATAGATAAAGAAGATTAAAATCTAAGGAGATTTCTTGGGTTGGGGATGGGGATGGGTGTGAAAATGGTAAATCAGCTAGTTTAGATTCATCTGAACTTCTGTTGATCCTGGAACCAGTCTATCATTTTCTGTATCTATCTTACCCTATGTCTTTCTGTTTCTCTCTATGTCTTTCTTTCTTGAAGTCCTGCCTTTTTCCTAGATTCTTCCCAGAATTGGTGGGGTGGGGGAAAGGGGAGATGGGAAACACTTCTCTTTTCTCCTTACCCCCAGCTCAGTGATCCACAAATACATTTACTCTTGGCTTATGTCTAGTCTAAAGATTTAATTTTGCCTCTTCATGCATTAAATCAATGTTTATGCTTCTATTATTGCATATACTTTATATGTTTATTTGTGCCGACTTTTTTGTGAATTTAGATTATAGGCCCCTATAAAGTAGAGACAAGTTTGCTTGTTTATAAACTAGCCATTTGCATTGTCTGTTCAGTATCTAGCCAATTGTATGTCACTGTATTAATGAGCAACAACTTCATGTCTAGTCCTGGATGAAATACTGTCGCTCCCCTCTGGGAGGTTTTGCTCTAGTTGGAGAAGGCAAGATTAGTATACATGAAGCAAATTACTTTTCCAAGCCTGTTACCTTATCTTCAAAGTGAATGCTTTTCCAGCTCTATAACTCTGATTTTATAAAATAATAATAAGCAATACAGAATTATTTATATAATTTAGTTGTTTGGTGAGAATTTTACTTCTTTAAGAATTTAGAGATCAGGTCAAGGAAGCCTCCGGTAGCTAGAAGGAGAATGACTTGAAATGGATGCTAAAGGATTTGGAGAGTTAGATAGAAGGCTGGGAGGATATTTTTTTTTTTTGAGCTACAGCTATATAACCTGCAGAATTCTCCCTCTTCCTTGCTTTTCTCTCATGAATTGATGATATTTAGCTCATATAGCCTTGTCTTAATGTGATCAAATATCTCTAAGATACCTTTGAATGCTAGGTAAATGATAGATCCTTTTTCTAGGCTTAGAGGTTTTTGGTATTTTAAAATCAGTGCTCTCCATACACTTGAGCTCTGCCAATTTCCATCCCTTCATCTGTCCCTGTAAAGCCTGACTCTTGTTGCATCTCTTTCATCCTTCACTATTAGACCTTCATTCTCTTCATCACTGTTATCCTTTCCCCCTCAACCCTGCTTCTCGTTCAAGTGTTTTCCTGATGCTGAAATCTTCATAGTGTTCCCCATCCAATTTATTCAGGGGACAGGTGCTATAGGGATGTGCACATGGAGAGAATGAGATATTTTCCCCCCACACTCTCTGTAAAGGGAGGATAATGATGCTGAGCTCTTCCCTCCCAGGGCGTTATGAGAATCAGTGAGTTAATGTCCATAAAGTATTATAATTACTCCATGGAGTCATCTGATGGAGCGATGAGAAACTGGGCATCTGGCTCTAATTTACTCAGAGCTAGAGAATTTAGGCAATAGCAGCAGCATTTTTATTCCATCCCTCCCCTTTTATGTGTACTAACCACTCACCCTAATGCAAAACTGAATGTCTGAGCTGAGAGAGATATATACTAGGGAGAGCTAATCATAGATATTTAGATTTCAAAATGTTAGAGCTGAAAGGAGCCTTAAAGATCTAGTCCAACTTTCTCACTTTAGATATGGAGGAACTGAGACTCAGGAAGAGAAAGTGATTTTTCCAATGTCACCCAGAGTTGGGATTAGGATTTGTCTCCTAATTCCCAGACCAGTGCTATTCATTCATTCATCTATTTAAATATAAATTGAGTGTCAATTGTATGCAAAGGATTATTTTAGATATTACAGCAATTCATCAGCACTGCTTCTTCATTTTAAACCAAATTTGAATAATCAAATAGCTTTTAAAAGTCCTTGTTACTTAGTAGGCTTTTCTGCTAACCTTTGTAGCCGTCTGGCAAGTAGTAAGTACTTAATAAATGCTTTAAAATTGATTGATCTTCTGTTGTATTCCTATGTACCTCTTATCCTTGACATAAACCAAATCTCTTTTCTGAAATACTCTGTCCCTTCTCTGTTAAAGCCATCAGCCTTCCTGCTTTCAAAATCCTGTTAAAAAGCCACTTCTAATGGGCAAATTTGTCTTTACAAGACAAATTGTATCTTGTTGGTTACTGAATTCACTTCAACATTCCTTTAGCATTTATATAACAAATTACTTATAGCTATTTTAATTTACCTATTTGTATAGTTTTACCATCATTTGTTCTTTCTCATATATGCATATGCTATTTCTCCCAATATTTTAAGCTGTAAGCTTTTGGAAAACAAGTGCTATCTGTTCTATTTTCCTTTTATCACCTCATGGTGCCATGCTCAGAATTCAGCACTAACCCCTTCTTAGCATAACATTTAAGGCCTTTTACAATCTGACTCAATGTTTCTCAAGATCTTTTCCCTGACAGAAAACTTGGAGGCTTTCATTGCCTGTCAAACTTCTGCATTCTCACTGCCATGCCTTTTGTTCATATTGTTTCTCCTTCATGGAAAGAGTTTGTGTCTCCTACCTCACCCCACCTCAAGCACTTGGGATCCCTTCTTTCTTCTCTGAGTGCTGGGTGGGGAGAGGCTGTGTAGGCACTGACTTAATCCTTTCCCTATTGGTAGCTCAGGTAGGGGCCCTGTGCTGGGTATTGTTCTAGCCCTTCCTCCTGCTGGGGAAGTAGGAATTTATCTTCCACCCACATTGGATTTTTCTGCACTGTGTTCCCAAAGGATTCTGACAGTCTTTTGGTACAGTTCTGGACCGTGTGGAGGAGTTTATAGATGTTTTACTTCTATTTTCTTTATTATGATTGCTTCTAGTGAACATTTTAGCATATTATTGGAGTGTCTATGGACAATTTGGGCTCTTCTAGGTTCTGACATGTTGCCATGTTCCCACAATGTAGGACCCTTTACTTAATACTCAGTTTTCTTATTTGGAAAATAGGAAAATTAGACTATATAAATATTAAGGTCCCTTCCAACTCTAAGAGAATTATAAACCTGAGTCCTATTATCATTTGCTTCCAAATTATGGTCAAAGATTTCATCAGTCCTAGGTTGCAGTGGGATGAGGAAAAAATGGATCCCTGATGGGGGGACAAAGATGCACAGTATACAAACCTGTTAATAGACCATGTTGTTGGGGAAATGAATCTGGACAAGTTCATCTTGTCTTTGTGACCAGAATAGGGTCAATGTCTGTAAACGGTAGACAAATGTTAACAAAGTCACTAAGTTTGGTTCTGTCTCTAATTCCTTTATGAAGGTTGGTTATTTGTTAAGTTCAGTTAAGCTTGTGCTTTCCTAAGAACTATTAACCTTTGAAAATGCTGAATTTATGAAATTAAAACTTCATTTACTTTACTTTAATTCAATTGCTCTTACTGGTAGGCATTGATGACTAGATCAGACTAGGGAGCTATCAGTTCAAACAAACAAATATTACAGTTGACTACAGAAGGATGAGCCAAGAGGCAGCATGATGTAGCTACTTTTGGAGTAGGGAAGACTTGAATTTAGGTCTCACTCTGGCACATGCTTTCTGATCTAGGCAAGGCACTGAAATTCTAAGTGCCTAAGGAAATTCTCTAAGATATTAAATTAAATAATTATAGCTAATATTTATATAGTGATTACTATGTGCTATGTACCGTACTAAGTTTTTTTATAATTATTATCTTGTGTGATCTTCAAGACAATCCTAGTACATAAGTGTTATTTTTATCCCCATTTTACAGAGATAAAACTAAGGTAAAAAAAGTTAAATGATTTCCTACGATCACACAGCTAGGAAGTAGCCAAGGCTGGATTTGAAATGCTATCTTCCTAACTCCAGGTCCAGGGCTTTATGTATCATCTTTCCTGGCTGCCCGAAGATACAGAATAGTTTTTTAGCATTAGAGGAACATTCTTACTGGGATTTCTCTAAACCACTGAAATCACATATATGGACCCAAATTAAAATTACTATAATGGACCAAGAAATTGAATTTGCTAATAATTATTTCTCTTTTATAAAAATCAGTTCAAATTCTTTCCCTCGCCTTCTCTTTCTCCTTTCCTTCATCTACTCTTTTTGCCTCCCTCTTCTCCTCCTTTTTATCCTTTCCTCAACTTCCTTCCTTTCTTTATGTACAAATTTCCCCCAATCTTATGCACTGTGGCTTATTTTCTCATTTGCTATTTTGAGAAGTTTTTCTTTTTGATGCCCATACCTCGCAAGCCATACATTTGGAGATTGTTTGTTGATTAATACCTTGTTTAATTTCTTTTTCTAAAATGGAACTATTTAAGTAATTTATTTCCTCTTCTGTTAATCTGGGAAATCTATATTTTTGTGAAGTATTCCTTCATTTCACTTAGTTTATCATATTTATTGACATATAGTTGGACAAAATAACTCCTAATTATTGCTCTAATTTCCTCTTCATTGATGGAAAGTTCTCCCTTTTTATTTTTGATACTAATAATCTGATTTTCTTCTTTCATTTTTTTCTGATAAAAAAGTATATTCCTTTGTACTCATTTAATTTTCTCTAAGCATCTATCAAATCTAACTTTTCTAGAATTTTATTTACCTCCTTAACTTCTTTCTTATTTATTTTGTGATTTGATTTATTTAGTTCTGAGAGAGCAAGGTTGATATCCCCAACTAGTATAGTTTTGCTAATTCTTCTTGTAGCTTTCTTAACTTCTCTAGGAATTTGGATGCTATATGATTTGGTATGTATATATATAGTATTGATATCATTTCATTAAAGCAGGGGTCCTCAAACTTTTTAAATAGGGGTCCAGTTCACTGTCCCTCATAGTAAAAACAAAAACTTTTGTTTTGTGGGCCTTTAAATAAAGAAACTTTATAGACCTGGGTGAGGGGGATAATTGTCCTCAGCTGTGGCATCTGGCCCACGTGTCTGCTGTAGTTTGAGGACCCCTGATGGGATCCTTTAGCAAGATGTAGTTTTCTTCCTTATCTCTTTTAATTAGATCTATTTTTGTTTTTGCTTGATCTAAGATCAGGATCACTACCCCTGCTTTTTTTTTTTTTTAAACTTTAACCAAAGCATAATAGATTCTGCACCAGCCTTTTACCTTTATTCTGAATGTATCACTTGGCTTTAAATGTGTTTCTTGTAAACATCATATTGTAGGATTCTAATTTTTAATCCAGTCTGCTATCTGCTGCCATTTTATGGGAGAGTTTATCCCATTCATATTCACAGGTAAAATTACCAACTCTGCATTTCCTACCATCTTGTATTCCCCAAGTTAGAGTTTTCTCTTTCTTTTCCCTCTTTTCCTTCTCTCCAGTATTTTGCTTCTGATTATTACCTCCCTCAAACAGCCCTCTTCTTTTACAGTCCTTCACCCTTTCTTATACTTTTCCCCTTCTACTTCCATTCTCCCTTCTATTAGTCTCCCCCTTTCCTTTCCCTTTTCCACTCCTACTTCCCTATAAGATAAAATAACTTTTCTGTGAAGCTAGATATATCCGATTTCTCTCTATGAGCTAAATCTGATGAGAGTTAAGATTCACACAATGCTTACGCCCTCCCTTCTTCCCCTCAATTGTAATAGGTCTTTTTTGTCTCTTCATGAGATGTAATGTACTCCATTTTAACTCCATTTTCCTCTTTTTCCATAGAATCCCCTTTCCTCCTCTATTTCTTTTTTATATCATCACAATAAAATCACATTATACCTGCACTCTCTAAGTATATTCATAACAGAGATACAGATTTCAAGAGTTAAACATATCATCTTCCCATATAGGGATGTACGCTTTTTAACTTTTAAAAGAAATTTTTTTCTTTTCCTTTTTTACCTTTTTATGGCAGGCCATGCACTTGGAAAGGAGAGATTCTAATTCTAGATTCAGCTATACAAATTACCTCATAAACCTGGGCCAGAGAAAAATTAGATTTGGCCTAAAAGATATAAAGCTGTGGGCCAGGTGAGGATTTTAATTGAGTTGTGGCCTACTTGAAGAAAGCCTAATTTATGGAACTTAGAAATTATTCAACAGCTAACACAGGGGGTGATTCCCCCCATTACATCCATAAAATAGATTCACCTTAGAGATTTGGGGTAAAGAGGGGTTGAGTAGAGAAACTTAAAATTAAAGTCCCAGAAACCCCTGCCCAATTGAAAAAGAATCAGATAGAAAGAAAATAGACTTTATAAATGTTAATACTGTCTGTGAAAAAAAAAAACTGGATTCAATTAATAAAAATTCTGCTGAAACAATTATTGCATAAAGCAAAAAGATGTCCAAATATATCTAAACTCTGACCCATAAAACTGAACTGGTTTTGCCGAATTATAGAATTTTAGAATGAGAAGAAAATTCAGAAAATGTTTCCTCCTAATTTTTCCAATGTGCAAACTTAAGGTATGCAGAGGTGAAGTGACTTGCCCAGAATCACATATCATGCTAATGACAGAATTCAAACAGAATAGGGTCTCCTGAAATTTTAGCCATTTAATTTCTGATACAAAGATTTGGCACCATCTGGAAATGGGTGGGTGGGGCTACTTCCTGGTCATAGAAGTGGTCCAAGGAGGTTGTGGGGTAATAGTTTTACATAACCTGAGGATCCTCTGGTGTTTTAAAAGTCTGGTGCATCTAGCAAAAGATGCCATTTTCCCTGGATGCTTTCCTCACACTGGCTTCTGGGGTACAAACATTGTTATTTGGCACATCCGGTGGATTTACCTGGAGTATGTGCCTTTGTTTAGCCTTCTAGGCAGGAGTTAGTGGTCCCAATTTTGTTTCTCAGCTGTCTTAAACGGAGATAGCTAACAAACAGATCTGTGGCTGGGCAAGGCAAGCTGGGAAGAGTCCCTCCATAAACTTACCTCCCCAGAGTCCTGCCTTTTTCCCAGGTCCTCAAGCTCTTTAGGGACAGAGGTGGGAGATGCTACCTATTGCTACTTTGAAAGAGCCTCAACCCCTTCTTTGAGAAGCACTGGCCTATTCTGGGGGCCCTGTGCCATAGAGCTTCCTGTCTCTTTTCTTTTGTTAAAGCCAAATGAAACAATGTAATTAGCTTGTTACAATTAAAGTGACTCGACTGGATAAATTGTAATCACCCAGAATCAAGTCAGGCATCCCTGCAGGTCCCGGACATCGCAGCTGAGCTGCCTCATTTGCATAATTAAAATATACAAATGATAATGGATTTTGTACTCAATTTCCAGCGGCTGTGAATTTGAGAAACTCTGAAATTAGAATAACGGAGATGAAGCCCGCCTTGAGGGTAATGGGGATGACAAGTTTTGACAGTAGGGGTGTTTATAACGCTAGTTTCTCGCTACAAAATAAATAAGTACAAAAAAGATTAGACAGCGATATTAGTTAATAGTTCCGTGGGCAGTGCGAAGTGCCGATAGACTAGTGATTACCTCTGCAAATGTGCGCTGCCTTTTTTTTTTTTTTTTTTTTTTTGACAAGCTCTGCCTAACCTTAGGGGATACCTTCCTCCTGATTATGAGAAATTGAGAATGAATTAAATGCATAAAAAGGGTTGTCACAGATCGACAAACGGAAGGAAGAAAGAGAAATGAAATTAGTCTTGCTGCTCTAGCTTCTAGCTGGGGAGGGAGGGAAGAAGAGGGAAAGTATTTGTGGGGGTGGGGAGGGGAAAGGCAAAGCTTGAGAGAGGGAAAGGATAGAGAAGTGCTGTGGCCAAAGGAGAAAGTGGGGGCAGTTACAAAATCAGGGGCTACTGGACCAGACTTACAGATAGGAGACAGAAGTGGATCTTTATATAGTGTGACTTGAGAGATTCTGGGGACATCTTCCCCCAAATATTTTCTGGGTCTCTGAAATTCCAAAGCTCACTCCTTTGGACTGATTATTGCCCTCCTTAATTAAATTTAATGCAGCAAACATTTATTAAGTGTCTATGGTATAGAAAATACAGTGCTCAGTGCTCTTTAGTCTTCAGTGTGCCTTTGTGAATGAATTTATGTTTAGTTTCCTAAGTAACAGGGCATATGAAATGGTGTTGTGGAAAACTCTTAAACTTTGAGTCACAAGCATTGTGGATAATATGTATACACCATTCAGGTTAAAGACATGCCCCTAAATCTGACTTTGATTCCAGTGGACGTGATTAAGCGGTAAAGTATGAAATACTTTAGAAAATGCCTGACTCCCATTCATGAGGACCTGAGGAGATCATTGAACTTTTCTGGGCCTTTCCTCACTTATAAAATAGGAATGATAATAATACTTGTACCACTTATCTCACAGGGTTGTTGAAGGGAAAACACTTCATTAATCTTAAAGTATTACAGAAATGTACATTGAATTTTCTCTGGCTCAGATGGGTTCTAGGGCAGTGTGGAGGTCTTGAACACATGTTTTGAAGAATAAGAAACAAGAAAAATGAAATTCTGAAAGTGAGGAAGGAGTTGGATGGATGGAGCACAGAAAAGAAACCAACCACTTCACAGCCACTTCATATCTGGCTCTGGCGAAGGAATTCTCATCCCTTAACCTCAGGGCACCAGCTGCAACCAGGCTTGAGTCTCTGATACCCTCTCCTCTTTTCAGTTTCTTTTTGTGAATTATCTTCCTTCATCAGATTACAAGCTTCTTGAGGGCAGGGACTTTTTATTATTATTATTATTATTTGTAACATCTGTATTTGACATATAGAAAATACTGAATAAATTCATTATTGACTGACTGAGATGATTTGTCCTCAATCAGATAGTTAATAATAGGACTGCCAGGATATGGACTCAAGTCACTTAACTTCTGGTTCTACTATGTGATATGAACCCAAAATGTGGCATAAATGACAAGAATTAATTGTTTAACTTCAATACATTTTTGTCCTGTTCTTTGATTTATACCTCTACCTCTATCTCTACCAACTTATATATCAAATACTTAAAGATAAAGAACCTTATTGACTGCTGGCCTTTGCCTCAGTTCAGTAAATCAAAAAGGGACAAACCACAAAATAAAAAAAATTTTTTTCTTAAAAGGTTAGACAGTGATATTCATTAATAGGTAGGAGAAAGATCATGGCTTCATGTGCAGAATAACATGGGTTTGGTTTTTGCCACCAGCTTGGCCAACCACAGTATTGATTTGGGGTTATGGAAGGAAGTTAGTTGAAGATGGGGACAGCAGCTAAAAAAATGGCTTTAGGCTCTGGAGCTGCTAGCTCTGGTATAACCTTTGTGGGGGCTGACTTTGCCTGAATTAAAGGTTTACTAGTATCATATGAAGGACACAATCATTTCTTTTCTTGAGTTCAGAGTGATATTGGTGGATACCTATTTAGCATAGAAGATAGGCTCCAGGACTTGGAATCAGGAAGAACTAAGTTCAAATCTGTCTGACACTTACTGTGTGACTCTGGGCAAATGACTTTAAAAAAAATCTTTGCTTCAGTTTCCTTATCTGTAAAATTGGGGAAGAGAAAGTATTCTATTGGCACAATGAATATAGCATACTAACAGTCTGTGTATCACCAAAATTGATTGGTGCTTAGTTAAGCTTTTCATTATGAAAGAGCAAATTTTGGGACTTATTTTAAAAGTAAAAAAGTTTTTAAATAATCAGGAGAAAGAAGGCATTGTGGACTGAAGTGATCAGGGAAGGTTTCATGAAGAATGCTTGCAGTTTGACTTGGGCTTCACTGGATGAATTGTATTTGTATAATAGAGGAAAGGAAAGCTGTGATCACATGAGGGGAGAGAACAGGTTGAGCAAATGTACAGAAGAAGAGAAGTTAGCTAGAGCTTTAGATTGAGGTAAAGGGGTATTTAACAGACTAGAGAGGAGATTCAGTAGCTTAATCTGATTCAGCAATGGGTATTATAAGTAAATATCTGACCCTAGAAATAAGGAAAACAAGAAGTTGCAATTGGCACTGATCTTACTGAGTTCTGTGAATTGGAGAAGGAGATAAAATACCATCATGAGTTTCCAAAAGGGATTCTGTCTCAGTAGGTCTCCCAGCAGGATATTAATTGGCAACTCGTATTAGCCTATGAATCACCCTTCATGGCCCTGGGTTGGAATTGATTGATACCTGATGCCAAGGAACAATGGGGAGAGGTGCCAGGGCAACTGCACCTTCTCATGCCTGAGGAGGCACCACATGTGACTCTTGGCAGAAACCTCTGACATATGTGTCATATTCTCTCTCCCTTGGAGGATGGTACAATTCCTTGTCTTTTAAATAATCCTGGAAAAAGATTAAAACCAGGTGACCATTGATGATTGTAATTTTTTGCCTGGTGAATGGATCATAGAATAAGAGTTACAGCTGAAAGGAATCTCTGAGGTCTTTGGATCCAACACATTTATTTTGTAGGTGAGGAAATGGTGTCAGGTAGATTTAATGATAATATATAGCAGAGCTGAGACTTGAATCCAGGTTTTCTGACTTCAAATTTAGCAGTTTTTTCACTGTGTCACATTGCTGAGGGGAGATGGTGGTGATGATGTGTCCACTGGAATTATATATCCACTGGAGATAGGACCCTTTGATTTGATCCAAAGAAATTATTATGGTGGTTCATACAAAAGCATCTAGATTAGAGTCAGAGGACTTGGTTCAAATACCAGGCTCTGCCACCCATTATCTGTATCAGCTTGGGATGATCATATCACCTCTCTGGGCCTTTGTTTCCTCATCTGTAAAATGAAAGGGCTGGACTAGATGATCTCCAATCGGTATCCTTCAACTCTAAATCATTGATCTCAATGACCACATCCCAAAGAAAAGCAATATCAAAAGTTTGAACAAGCGATTCAGATATTTCTAACTTCTCTTTGGGGCAGTGGCTAGAGTGCTTGGTCTAAGATCAGGAAAATCTGGCCTCAGACACTTCTTAGATATGTGACCTTGGACAGGTCACTTAACCCTGTTTGCCTCAATTTCTTCATTTATAAAATGAGCTGGGGAAGGAAATGACAAACCACTCCAGTATTTTTGCCAAGAAAAATGGAGTCATGAAGAGCTGGACATGACTGAAACCATTCAATGACAGCAACACAAACAAACAACAACAACATCAACAACAACCAATTTCCTCTAATTTCTTACTAGGGATCTTTCCATTAAATTATGTAAACTCTTTTTGAATCCTCATATATTGTTAGCCAGTGTCACTTCTGGGGGATAACAAATTCCCTCTGGCTATTAAGTTAACTATAGAAAGTAAGTTTTGTTTTGTTTTTAAAATTTCTCCTACACAGTGAATAAAACACTGGATAGGAAGATTTGATTTCACATCCTGCCTCAGTCACTTATTAGTTGTGTGACCCTGGGAAAATCATATAACTTCTCTGGGTCTCAGTTTTCTCATTTGTAATATGAATTGTTGGACTTGATGACCTCTATGAACTCTTCTAGTTCTTTTGATCTTGGGATCCTGCCTCTCTCAAACTTTGGAAGGATCTACCAAAGTTCCAGTGTCTGTGATTTGTGAACAAATGATTACCCTTCTCTTTATGTCTATCCATGATGAGTTTATAGACTTTCCTCCTATTTCCTTTTATCCTATGTATCTCAAGAAGAGAAATCTAATTGTTAAATTCTTTACTCAGCTCATTCTGTTTATTTACTCTTCTATTCTTTTGTGGAGAATGTGGGAAAGCCAAGAGTCAAGTTTCTTCCCACCACCATCTTGTCCCCTGATGTTTCTTAACAGGGTATAACCTTTCAGAGTTCTGACTGGCCCCATGCCACATAGATTAGGAGAGTCTGGCATACAGTTGCATGACAAAGCCCTGTGAACTGGCATTTGGGAAAAGGAAGGGCTCAGAGTTTTGTGCCAACCTGTCATCAAGGCTGCCAGGTTCACACTCTCTCCATGTATGATGCCAGGCAGGCCTGGCCCTCAGCAAAATTGTGAAGTAGGAGAAGTTTGTTTTTGGCATGTTGATGCTTACCATCACTTAATTGGTTTGGAAATGCAAGGCCAGCCGTAGGTGTAATCTGATTATTTCCTCCTAGGCATTATGCCTGCAATTCCAGTAGTTGAAATCAGATGACATGTGGTACCTATTAATGGGGACATTGCTTCAACAGTCATTTCTCCCAAGTATGGCTAACTGAAACTTGAAGAGCATATGACCCATTCAAATCGTATTTTTTTGTTACAATATTACACTTTATTTAACTTTATTAATAGAAGGGAAAAGAAAGGGAATAAACATTTATATAGTACTTACTATATAAGGCACTGTGCTAAGGGCTTTGTCTCATTTGATCAATACAATCCTTCAAGGGAGATGCTATTATTATTCCCATTCTATACTTGAGGAAACTGAGGCAAAAAGAGGCTCTTGCCTAGAGTCACACTAGTAGAAAATGTCTATTAAAATAATAGTATTGATTTTTTACAAGGGTGACTAATTTTTTTTAACAAACAAGTCTATGGGTCACATTTTTATAATGTATAAAATTAGTGGGTTGCAGAGAAGTCTCTCCCAGGTTGGAAATTCTAAATCTAAGAATCATAAAATATAATAAAGAGCTATTTTGAAAGAAAGACAAACACCTAAGCAGTGATTGATACATTCTCTGGCCAAACCTCAACTCTTATCAACTCTTGCTTAACTTAACACTTTGTTTCCCAGTCTTAAGTGGAATTCCTACTGATTTTTTTAATCAGTGATTTAAAAAAAAAAACCGTGCCCGTGGTTTTTTGTCAGGTCTGGCTGAACTAGAAAAGCTTTCAGTAAGGGTTTCACTATAAACTCTTTCTAAGGCCCAACCTAGCTAAATGGAAGAAAGCTTGGCACCAGAAACTTAAGTGACTGCCAAGGCAACTCAACATTTATCTAGAATGCCTACTGTGTGCTAAATAACTATGCTAGGTGCTGGGAATACAAATGGAGAAATGAAATAGGCCTTACCCTTGGGGAACTTATTTTCTACTGGAGAGATTTATCTTTTTGCCATCCAACTTGTGAAAATAGTCAGTGAGATTTCAAAGTCAGATTCTTTTTGTGCATCAAAATAACTGTGTGGACATGTATACATATATTGTATTTAACTTATACTTTAACATATTTAATATGTATTGGTCAACCTGCCATCTGGGGAAGAGTTGGGGGGGAAGGAAGGGAAAAATTGGAACAAAAGATTTTGCAATTATCAATGCTGAAAAATTACCCATGCATATATATCTTGTAAATTAAAAGCTATAATAAAAAAATATTCATTGAGGATCCACGGAGCTATGATCTATCTCAGTAAAGGAAGAACCTTATTTAAAGTGTTGAAGTGTTAATACCTTTGTGTTAATACCTCGGCTTTCAAGATGGTGCTTTGTCTCTTTGATTTAACATCAAAGGACCGTACAGTGGTCCTTGACCACTTCCCCACCTCTCATTCAGAGTCATTGTGTCAAAGTCTCTAATTAATTTGCTGACAGCTTACCAGTCTTACAACACATATTACTTTCCATTTCTCATCCTCATCCCTTATATCCAATCCATTGCCAAGTCTTGTCACTTCTATCTTTATAAATATGTCTCTTCTCCACACATATTGCCATAATACTTGTACTTTCTATCCATCATTTCCCACCTAAACTATTGTAGTAGCCTTGTGATTACTGCCTGAAAGGTGATCTTCCTTCTTTCTCTAGGAAGTTAGCATCTGAAGACAGTGGTCTTCCCTTCTCTCCAACATTTACCCTTATGCTAAGAGACTTCAGCAACCATGTTGATCTTTATTCAAAATTCTTGCTCTCCTAATTCCTTAGCCTTCTTAAACCTTATGACCTCCTTCACCTAAGTAACACACAGGGATGGTTACCCATTATTTCTCTCCATTCTCTAGAAACATTATATTTTATTAATTAAAAACTCTGACCTTCTGATCATAACTTCCTTGTAATCAATCTATTTCTTCATCTCTCTATATGCGTCACTTTTCCTAAACCCATCCTTTGCCTTTATAGAAAGTTCTAATCCTTTTATCTTTCAGTACTTTAGCAGGCCTTTATCCTTGCTGTGACTCCCTCTCAAATATTGTGACTCTGTTTCTATTACATTCAACCTACACTTTCCTCTTCTCTTGAATGCCTTGCTGGCTTGTCCTCTCATTGCTTATTTCTTGCCAGACTTCAATCCTGAATTAATCCCATCACCTGCCTTCTCCATTTCTATTGGTATGCCATTGAATGGGGCTGAAGGAACTCAGATAACCTGCTGGCTGGATAAATTATAAATTCATGTTATACAACTTTAAGTGGGCTTTTACAAAATCAAGTTGGTCCTTTTATTCTTTCCTGTTTGGTTATATTCCACAAAAACATAATACTCTTTTCCTCTCAAGCTGGCATTTGATGTGGGCACTTTCTTTTCCTCCTTTTCTTTTTCTCAAAACCAATTGACAGCATCTCCTACTCCTTGCTCATTTCTCCCAGTCTCTGATGGTGAGTTAACCATTCTCTTTTTTTAAGACCAAAAATTTTACATGTGCGCTTGATGCCATCTTCTCTTTTCTTCTCCAGCAGATTATAACTTCAATCAGCTCATCTCTCTCTTTGATTTTCTGCTTCTGTCTCTGTCTTTTTTTTCTGTGCCTCTTTCTATATATCTTTCTTTATCTCATTGGGCCATGTCACTCCATTGCTCAAACACCTCCACTGATTCCCTATTTCCTGTTGGCTAAAATGCAAAATATTCACTTTTCTTTATTTCAAGACTCATTCTGGTGCCATTTCCTCTGTGAAGCCTTCTTATAGTCCTATAGTTTACTCACTCCTTGACTGTTTGCAATATAGCTTCTGACTTTGTTAAACAATTGTGAAATGGCTCTCTTCAAAGTAACCAATAATCTCTTAATTGTGACATTTAATGCCCCCCCCACTCCCTCACCCCCAGTCCTCATCCATTTTGATTTTTTCTGTTGCATTTCTTAGTTTTATATCCCCATCTAGACATCTCAAATGGAATGTCCTGGAAACATCTCAAACTGAACATGCCCCAGTTGTAACTAATTGTCTTTCTTGGTGCCCCTCCCAAAACTCTTTTCTCATCCAAACATCCCTATTTTCATCAAAGGAAACACCATCTTTCTAGTCTTCCAAGTCTGTAACCTTATACATGGAATCACTTGCCAAATCTTACCATTTCTCACATTTCTCAAATACAACTCATTCTCTCTACTCAACAGTTGCCTCTCATTCAAACTCTCTTCACCTCTCATTTAGATTCTTGCAATAGCCTTCTAATTGATCTCCCTGCCTCAAGCCACTCCCTACTTCATTTTTACACACTGATGCCAAAGTGATTTTCCTTAAGTGAAGATCTAAACATGTCATTCTTGTCCTCAATAAATTCACATGGCTTCCTATTGCCTTTAGAATAAAATATAAGCTCCTTTAGCTTTAAAAGCCCTTTAAAGCTTGGCTCCAACCTATCTTTTTAGCCTCATCGGACATTACTTTCCCTCCAGTCTCCTATGACTCAGTCAAAGGGGCCTTATCTATGCATCTCATTTACAACACTACATTTTTCATATCCTCTGTCCAACTGTCCTGTGTGCCTGGAATACAAATCCTCTTCATCTCTCCCTTATAAAACTTCTCTCCTTTCAAGACACATCCTAAGTACTACTTTTTACATGAAGCATTTCCTGATCCCCTCAATTGCCAAGAAGTAAGGAGGAACATAAGCATTTATTAAGTGCCTTTTATCTCAAATTATCTTGTATTTAATTTACATTTATTCTGTACATACATACACACACACACACACACACACACATCCTTGTTGTCTCTTCCATTGGAATGTTAGTTCGTTGTAACTATGGATTATTTTATGCATTGTATTTTTATCCCCAGTGCCTAACTTTTTATTCCATTGTAGATGCCCTAAATGTTTGAAGTTATGCTGTTAAAGATAGTGTAACTAAAGATAGTTAAATATAAAAAAAAGAAAAGTGAAAAGATAGTGTACCTGTTTAGACTTTTGTTTTTTACAACCTACTTTTGTTTTTGAGAAATATTTTATTTTCTTAAAGGGGTTAAACCCTTTTTCTTTTCAACATTAAAGACAGAATATGGTGTTGTAGGAAAAAAACTTCCATTGGGAATCAGAAAATATGGTCTGAATCTTGACTCTACAACTTACCACCATGTGAGAATGGTAAAGTCACTTAACCTTTTTTTTTTTTTCTAAAATAACCTCAGTTTCCCCTGTAAAATGAATGATTTGAATGATTCAGAGGTCTGTCCCACCTTTAGGTCATATTGATCCTATAATAGAACAATAAAAATGCATTTTACATAGTAGTTTCCTCAAGGAAATCCTCACCACAAACTCTTTCATTAGCTATATGCTTTTATCTATTCCTTTGATCAAAACTTAACTTTTCTGTGCCTCATTTTCTCAGGGTGTATCCTCTACTTAAAAGGTGACCCTAATTGCCAGAATAAATAATCTATGCCAAGGTGTTTATGACTAATAATGGATTAATGTTTAATTCTTCCTAGGACATTTTTGTGGCCTTCAATGCTTCAATGATGATGATGATGATGATGATGATGATCATGGGAATGATAGGCACTGTGACAGAGGCATATGGTATAAAATATGTGGAGAGATTCGGTTAGCAAGTCATGCTTTCTTCTTTTACTTCAGTTTTTTTTTCTCCCCTCCCCTCTTGTTCTGTCTTCTTCTTCTCCTTCATATTTTCCCTCTTCTCCTTCTCCTTCTTCTTCTTCTCCTCCTTCTCCTCCTCCTCTTCTTCTTCCTTCTCTTCCTCCTCCTCCTCCTCCTTTTCTTTCTTCTTCTTCTTCTTGTTCTTCTTCTCCTCCTCCTCCTCCTCCTCCTTCTTCATCTTTGTTTTCTTTTTCATCTTCATAATCATCATCTCCTCCTCCTCCTCCTCCTTTTCCTTCTCCTCCTCCTCCTTCCTCTTCTCTCTCTCTCTCTCTCTCTCTCTCTCTCTCTCTCTCTCTCTCTCTCTCTCTCTTTCTCTCTCTCCCTCTCCTCTCGCTCAACTTACTTAACTAGTAAATCAAATGAATGTAAGAACTGGTGCTGGTATATTTTTGTCTTTGCGTCTCTAACACCTAGCACAGGATATTGCATATAATAGCTATTTAATGAATGTTGGATGAATGTAAATGGTGACTGGTTAAGATTAATTTCAAGGAATGATATAGTTATAGTACTTATATTTAGTCCTGGCCTTTCTCCATTGTGTTGTCATTGTGGTGAACTAGTATGTTCACAAGTGTCTATGTCAGCCAGATTTATGGTTTGTGCTGCTCCAGAGTCCACACGCAGCATGTACCAGAATTGGGGAGGTAAGTGATGATGAAGTCATGTTCCAAACCCCATTCTCAAGCTGCCTATCTGAATTGTACCAGCTGAGCTTATTTCTGATTTTTGGTCCCTTGAGTACAGTGCTTGGCAGCAGGCATACATAACACAGAGTGGGCTCCAGCTGTGTGCCAGATCTCAATAGAGAAACTATGGCAAGGATAAGAATCCTCTTTTTTAGGTGCCAGTGGTATGAATTCATCATTGTAGTCAATAGGGAATTGAACTCTGGGCTGCAGGACACAAATTTTTGGCAGGAGATAAAGAAAACCCACCATTGGTTAAATGTCATGCCCACCTCAGTATTATAGTCCATGAAGATGGTTGTTAAAGTTACTAGATTGGGAAAGAATGATGGTTCAGAGACATTTCAGGGGAAGAGCAGTCATGAAAGCCAGTGTTGCTAGAAGTGCTGCTCCAATTGGAAGCTGTTACCCTGGGCCTATATTGGCTAGCAATAGAGATTCCTTTCATGATGGTGATCTAATCAACTGCTTTTATTATCTTGATGGAGGATATATAAGTCTGGGATGATTTTCAAGAAGGACATTCTTATAGGAACATGATCTCTGTTCTACAGATCTTTATTATTCTACAATGAGTATTATCCTTTCTTCCATTGACCAAATGGTAACTTTATATATCTCATTTGGGGTCAGCCTGTTTCATTTTGCATAGGGGAGATATGTTCTTGGAAACTGAGGGTCTAGCCAATAACGCACTTAAGCAACTTAGTCAATCGGGGGAGATCTAAGCAGACCAGCAATGGTAAGGCTGAGAACTTAGAGAGCTACTAGAAGTAGTGACAACTAGTAGGATTAATACACTTTAATTCTAGGCTATGGATA
Organism: Antechinus flavipes; assembly: GCF_016432865.1. Taxonomy (NCBI): domain Eukaryota; kingdom Metazoa; phylum Chordata; class Mammalia; order Dasyuromorphia; family Dasyuridae; genus Antechinus; species Antechinus flavipes. The sequence goes on along the minus strand of NC_067398.1, from coordinate 362,600,009 downwards.
ACAAAAGACTCTCTTTAAAAAACGAACTATGGAGGAAATACTTTTAGATTTAATTGTATTATTAACATTTTCTCTATCACTTTCTTAAGTCTAAAAATCCACGAATAACAAATCAAGCCTTACTTTGTAGCATTTGCTAATTTCCAAGGTAACTTTCATACTGTAACTTTAACTTTTGGTTCTTATAGACCTCTTTTAGCTTGCTCTAGCCTATTGTTCTAGCCTGCTTTCAGTATGTGGGCAGCCTTAGCTTCTTAGATGCTGACAGTCACTAGAATAAAGTCACAGATACAGAGGTGGATCTTACTGCTGATTGAGTCCAGAGTCAGCTAGACTAAGGGTGGAGTGGATAGAATCTCTAATTGAGAAGTTTCAGTCTTAAACGAAATGATTTCCATGGTAAAAAGTATTTAAAGCCAATAATTACCACCAGGGTAGTCTCTTTGGAAAGATTGGACACGTTAAATTGAGTCAATAAGAGTTTCAGCATCATTTGTTAAGAGATACTATTAGTTTTCTGTTCCTAGTGGAAATTCTCTTCTTGTCACATAATCCTAATTAATTATTGTTTAAAGGCCTGAAAACTTCAATGCACGAGGGAGTAATAATCTTATGTTTCATTAACTATAGCTTCTGAAGGCAGAACTAAAATTGGAAATAGCATTCAAGGCCTGTAACAGACCAAGCACCTCAACAAATATGGGTTCTACATATGAACTTCAAGCCTAGAAATGGTCATGGAATGTGTTAAACCGAGCTCACATTTAGTCTTTTAAATATGTTGCCTCTGTTAAGCATAGTTTTATAGGAGGCAGCCAATCAATAGGAATTGCAAGAGTATCTGGCATTGATTTTGCAATATGCTTTGTAATTACTGAATCAATACAAAATTCTCAGCTCATTAGGAGATTAGCTATTTTTAATCATTTATATTAATGTATTTAGCCAAAGGCACTGGAGTTTAACAAAAATGACTTATTTAATCACCCACATTTTAAAATCTAGGGATGAAAATATCTTTTGACTAGCCTTGCAAATAGCCACTGGCTTAGGAAAGCCATAATCCAGAGTAGGGGAGAAGAAGTATCTGATTTTTTAAAAAACTCTTTGAACCTGGTGAAGATTTGGTTATGATGTATATGGATGCATTACTAGGATCTGAATATATCTCGATGCCTGTCCCAGGGAAACAGAGTATAGTTAACTGAATGTAGGCATTTAAAAAATACTTGTGGAACTGAATACACATCATCAGAGCCAATTCTGGACTCAGGCTTGGTTTGGAAATTCTTTCTTGGGCATGTTACTCTTTATTGAGCCTTTATACTTTTCTTACAACAAGGTATGTTGACTTATTAAATAGTAAAAGCCCTCTTTCTGGCATTAAAAAAACAAGTATTTTTGTGAAGAGCGATCTTTCATTCTTTTTTGCTCTGTACTATGTAGCAGCTTGTGGCCCACCTTGCCTTTCTCTCATCTCATCGCTGCTTCTAAGTATATAACTGTGTAGCTCAGTGATAGCAGTGACTCATACTACTTTCATCTGAACTATCATAATCTCTTAAGTCCCAATCCCTCGAGCTTTTGAATCCATCCTCTATACAGCTATCAAAGTAACCTTTCTAAGGCAAACCTAATATCTAATGATAGTCAATTTTGATATAGTACTTTAAAGTTTGCAAAGCCCTTTACATTTATTATCTCATTTGGTCCTTGCAATAATTCTGGAAGGTAGGGGCCATTATTCTCCCCAGTTTTAGGGGAGGAAATAATAGAGGAAACTGAAGATGACAGATTAAATGACTTGCCCAGGATCACCAACTAGTAAGTGTCTGATGTAAGTGTCTTGATAAGATCAAGTCTTCTTCATTCCAAGTCCAAGTTGTTGTTTAATAATTTCAGTCATGTCCAACACTTTATGACTATATTTGGGATTTTCTTGGCAAAGATATCAGATTGGTTTGCTATTACTTCTCCAACTGCTTTTACATATGAGGAAACAGATGAGGCAATCAGGATTAAGTGACTTGCCCAGGATCACACAGCTATTAAATGGCTGAGACTGTATTTGAACTCAGGAAGATGAATCTGTCTGAATTCAAGCCTATTATTCTCTCCACTGTGCTGCCTACCTTCAAAAATATCTATTATTAGGCAGATAGATGGCTCAGAAGATAGCATGCTAGAGCTGGAGTCAGGAGGGCCTGAATTCAAATTTTGCCTCCAAGACTTACTAGATTGTGACCCTGGATAAATCACTTAATCTCTGTCTGCCTCAGTTTCCTTCTATGTAAAACAAAGATAATAATGACAACTATCTCCCAGGGTACTGAGGATGATAAAATTAGATCATTTTTACAAAGTGTTTTGCAAGCCTCAAAGAGCTACATAATGATAATATAATAATAATAATAATTATTGCTTTCACCTTTATGTTTTCAGCACTCAACACAGTAACTTGCACATGACAGGTAGGTGCTTAATACATGTTTGTTGAATGAGAAACCATGTGTTCCAATAGGTCTTTTCTAGTTCTGTCTCTGCTATTAATTTTCTGTGTAACTTTGGGCAAATAATTTAACTCCTCTGGGTCATAATTTCCTTTCTTGTAAAAGGGTTTATTAATATTTGCCATACCTACCTACCTCACAGGTGTATAGTTAGAATCAAATGGAATAATTGATGGAAAAGTGCTTTGAAAATTTACGTCTCCATAAATGCTTAATGAATAAATGAAAAAGCATTTGTTAAGTGTCTGCTGCTATGTGCCAGGCATTATGCTTGATGATACACATTATTTGCTTTGTTCAAACCTGACAGGCATGATGGCATTTTGCTGAAGCCCTTTGGCTGTTGCTATCTATTAATCAGAAAGAAGCTAAAGGAAGAACTGATCTTACTGGTGGAATTTGTTGTAACTTTTCCTATAATGTTATTGAATGAGTAGGAGGTAATAATTGCCTGTTCTTTGTTGCTTTATTCAACAGTTTTAGCTAATCAGGCTATAGGAAAACTATTTTCCTCATTCCCTCTCTCTTTCCTTCTTCCTCTCCAACTCTTCCATTTTCTATTGAGTAATTGAGGTACTTTACTCTGTGAAGGAGAGATTCTTTGTCTCTAATCAACTAATAAGGTTGGTCTGTCTTCAACTCATATATTCTAAGAAACCTCTTGGTTTGAGGCTCTCCTTAGGATCCCTTATTTATAAGTCTCTTGTTCCTCTGACCTTATCATTCTGTTTCACTGGATTGCCATTAGAAAAAAAAACATTGACACAAATCTAGACCATTTGGAAAACTGTAATGGATTCGGTGCTGACATGATAGTTTGATCCACTCAGGGACAAGATAGTTTGATCCCTGAGTGAGTTATCATAATATTAAAAACAAAACAAAAGAATTAAAATTCTTCTCTGGCCCATGCTCTGCAACCCTAACCCAATTAGCTATCTAATAGTTATTGGCCATGACAAGAATGGGATGAGAATTAGAATGAGTTTATGCCAATTATACCCACTATGAAAAATGAGCTTAACAGCACATGGCCTCTGACAGAATATAAGCCTCTGGAGGGTAGAAACCATTTTATTTTTGTCATAGTATCAAGTTCTTGAATGATATCAGGCATATAGCAGGTACTTTTTTTTTTGAGTTTAACTTTTTTTTTAATAGCCTTTTATTTACAAGTTATATGTATGGGTAATTTTGCAGCATTGACAATTGCAAAACATTTTGTTACAATTTTTCCCCTCCTTACCTCCACCCCTTCTCCTAGATGGCAGGATGACCAATAGATGTTAAATATATTAAAGTATAAATTAGATACATAATAAATATACATGATCAAACCGTTATTTTGCTGTACAAAAAGAAATGGACTCTGAATTATTGTACAATTAGCCTGTGAAGGGAATCCAAAATGCAGGCAGGCAAAAATATAGGGACTGGGAATTCAATGTAATGGTTCTTAGTCATCTCCCAGAGTTCTTTCGCTGGGCATAGCTGGTTCAGTTCATTATTGCTCCATTGGAATTGGTTTGGTTCATGTCATTGCTGAGGATGGCCAGGCTCATCAGAATTGGTCATCATATAGTATTGTTGTTGAAGTATATAATGATCTCCTGGCCCATATAGCAGGTACTTAATAGATGCATGCTGTTGTGCCCTTGTGATTGTGGGTCAGGAACTAGAATGATTCCTCATTTCTTTCTTTTTCTGTGTGAGGCATTTGAGGTTAAGTGACTTGTCTAGGGTCACACAGCTAGTAGATATTAATTGCTTCAGGCCAGATTTGAACTCAGATTCCTCATTTCTCTAATACTTTAAGGTCTAAAAAATGCTTCTCTTGCATAATCTGTGTAAAGTAGTGAGAGGAAATAGATCTCAGAGAGAGAAGTAACTCTGAGGTTTACATGCTTAGCAAGTTTTGGAACCTGGTCTCAAACCCAGATCTTCTGACATGAAGTACTCCTTTGACCATTGGCTGAGATTGATTTCCTGTCATTTATCAAGACCAATAGATCTGTTTGTCTGTGTGCAGTCTCTTAATTCACCATTCCCTCTCTCAGGATATAGTGTGAATGTGGAGGGATCAATATTTAATTGAGAATCAAGTTCCCTTGCTTGACCCTGCCACTAGTTAGCTAGCAGCAAGAGACCTTGGCCTTTTTAAGCTAAGATTTTTAATGGGTCTCAGTTTGATTGAGAAAGAACTCATAAATTCTGAATGTAGATTGAAGCATATTAAAATTTTTTTTGTTCTATTTTCTTTATCAACATGGCTAATATGGGAATAAGTTTGGTATGACCCCACATGTATAATTGAAATCAAAGTGCACACACCTCTCAGATTAGCTAAGATGAAAGGAAAAGAAAATTATAAATGTTGGAGGGGATGTGAGAAAACTGAGACATTAGTACATTGTTGGCAGAGTTGTGAAATGACCCAACCATTCTGGAGAGCAATTTGGAACTATGCCCAAAGGACTATAAAACTGTGCATACCCTTTGATCCAGCAATGTCTCTACTGGGCCTGAATCCCAAAGAGATCTTTAAAAGAATAAAAGGGATCCACATGTACAAAAACATTTGTGGCAGCCCTTTTTGTAGAGGCAAGAAACTAAAGACTGAGTGGATGCCCATCAGTTGGAGAATAGTTGAATAAGTTATGGTATATGAATGTTATGGAATATTATTGTTCTATAAGAAATGATCAGCAGGATGATTTCAGAAAGGCATAGAGAGATTTACATGAAGTGATGCTAAGTGAAATAAGTAGAACTAAGAGAATATTGTATACAGCAATAGCAAAATTATACGATGATCCGTTCTGATTACTCTTTTCTTTTCTTTTTTTAGTTATAGCTTTTTGTTGACAGAGCATATGCCTGAGTAATTTTTCAACACTATCCCTTGCACTCACTTCTGTTCCAAATTTTCCCTTCCTTCCCTCCACCCCCTCCCCTGGAATGGCAGGCAGTCTCATACATGTTAAACATGTTAAAGTATACCTTAAATACAATATATGTATACATATTTGAACAGTTCTCTTGTTGCACAAGAAGAATTGAATCCAGAAAGGTAAAAATAACCTGGGAAGAAAAACAAAAATGCAAACAGTTTACATTCATTTCCCAGTGTTCTTTCTTTGGGTAGCTGCTTCTGTCCATCATTGCTCAATTGAAACTGAGTTAGATCTTCTCATTGCCAAAGATATCCACTTCCATCAGAATTGATCCTCACACAGTATCGTTGTTGAAGTATATAATGATCTCCTGGTTCTGCTTATTTCACTTAGCATCAATTCATGTAAGTCTCTCCAAGCCTCTCTGTATTCATCCTGTTGGTCATTTCTTACAGAACAATAATATTTCATAACATTCATATACCACAATTTACCCAACCATTCTCCAATTGATGGGCATCCATTTAATTTCCAGTTTTTAGCCACTACAAACAGGGCTGTCACAAACATTTTCGCACATAAGGATTCCTTTCTTTTCTTTAAGATCTCTTTGGGATATAATCCCAGTAGTAACACTGCTAGGTTAAAGGGTATGCACAATTTGATAACTTTTTGAGCATAGTTCTAAACTGCTCTCCAGAATGGTTGGATCTGTTCACAACTCCACCAACAATGCATCAGTGTCCCAGTTTTCCTGCATCCCCTCCAACATTCATCATTATCCTTTCCTGTCATCTTAGCCAATCTGATAGGTGTATAGTGATATCTCAGAGTTGTCTTAATTTGCATTTATCTGATCAATAGTGATTTGGAACACCCTTTTCATATGAGTAGAAATAGTTTCAATTTCATCATCTGAAAACTGTCTGTTCATATCCTTTGACCATTTATCAATTGGAGAATGGCTTCATTTCTTATAAATTAGAGTCAATTCTCTATATACTGATGACTTTTTTCAACAGTGAGGTGATTTAGTCCAATTCCATTAAATTTGTGATGGAGAGAGCCATCTGCATCCAGAAAGAAGACTATGGGAACTGAATGTGTGGATCATAGTATAATATTTTAACCTTTGTTGTTGTTGTTTGCTTGCTTTTTTCTTTCTCATTTTTCCCTTTTTGATTTGATTTTTCTTGTGTAGCATGGTAAATGTGGAAATATGTTTAGAAGAATTGTACATGTTTAACCTGCATTGAATTATTTGCTATCTAGGGAAGGAAGATAGAGAGAAGAGAGGAAGAACATTTTGGAACACAAGGTTTTGCAAGAGTGACTGTTTAAAACTATTTTTGCATGTATTTTGAAAATAAAAAGCTATTATCAAAATAAAAAAAAATCAAAATACTTATCTTTACTGGTTGGTTTGCTCTAAAGGAAATGTGATTCATGATCAAGATAGATTCCTTCTCTGGCCATCCTTTTCTCTTCTCTCAGTTATATTCTATCCATCCCTCCAATCAGCACACTGCTCATCTGGGCTGCTTCTACTAGCTACAAGTACATAATGGAAAGAGGATTGTTGCTATAAATAAAGTACTTTGTAAACCAATTTAGTTAAATTCTCTGGGCATACAAAGTGCCTCATCTCGGAAGTTTACATTCTCCTGGGTAAGGGGAACAACATATATACAGAAACAAACAAACAAATAAATAGTGTATGTGTGTTTGTGTGTGTAATATAGAGTAAATATAAAATAATTTGTAGTCAGCAAGAGAGCATTGACGGGGTGGGACAGAAATCATTGAAGATTTCACATAGGATATAGACTTGATCTGTGTTTTAAAGATAATTTGGGAGATAGAGGGGAGAAGGAAAATACTCTTGGGATGTGTCAGCCTAAATACAGACACAGAGAAAGGAGACCAATATGAGTGTGCAAGGAATAAATACCAAGTTCATTAGACAAGAATGGAATAATGTGTGATGATTATTATTATCATATGTTATATTACCATATCAATATAGCTATATGACTCTCATCTGGAAAAATTTCTGATCAGCGTTAGATTGTGAAAAACTTTTTCCAGTCCCTCTTCAGCCATATTTCACTTTAGTTCCCAGCAACCATGAAATCTCTGAGACTTCTGCTCTAGGTCCCTACTGTACTTCTCAGTCAGTGCCTCTGGAGTCTGCTATAGTTAGTTAGGCAAGTTTCAGTCATGCTTCATTTTACTTCTCACAATTGCTCAGTAAATGCATATTCTCCTTCCTCTTCCATTAAATCAATCTACTCCCCCACAACTCTATTCATCATCCCTGCAACTTTTCTAACAAAAGTATCATTTCCTGGCCACCACTCCCCTACATGTGTTTTCCCCTCTTTTATATCATAAGCTCCTTGAGGACAGGAATTTCTCTTCCCTTTTTAGAGGATGTCAGTTTGGCATGAAACATTGCATAAAAACTATTATTCCTATTATTGGGACTTTCCCATGACCATCTTTTTCACTGTCCTTCAGTGTTTTGCACATAGCCAGCATTTAATAAATGTTTGTTGAAGTAAATTCTCACACATCATGGAAGTTTCCCCATTTACAAACTCGTCCCTCACCTACAAAGATCTCCCTTCTGGATTAAGCACTCTACTCAAGTAGAACCTCATGCTATACACCTCCCTCCAATAAGACTAACTTTTCCAAAACTAACCAACTATTGGAAGTCCTTCTCCTTTTTCTAAGAATATGATCAATTGATTTACATTGAAGTGCAAAGTCACTGTGACTTGATATGCTACCCCCTCCTAGAGGTATCTAAAGTTGATCAGGGATAAAGAAGTTTCCAATGGTAGAATTCTAGGCATGAGTGCTTGCTAAGGGAAGTACTTTTGGGTGGAATTGGCTCAGAGAGAGGCAAGAGATTTTCCAGGATTATACATTGCAGGTGGCCATCTATTTCACCTACCTGTAAGCTTGGACATGGCTGAGAGCACGAGTTTAGTTAGTGACAGCTGGGCACTCACACTCCCTCTGGAAAGAGGGAAAGCTTGGCTGCAATCCCAGTGACTCCCTTTAATAAATCAGAGTTCTGTGCCACCAGCTGCTTGGCATATTGTTCTTGTCCCAGTAGTGTAGTTGCCAAATTGTTAGTGTGCAAGATGGGGGAGGGGACCTGGAAAGGACATGGGTGTGTGTGTCTGTGTGTGTCTGTGTGTGTGTGTGTGTGTGTGTGTGTGTGTGTGTGTGTGTGTATGATTAATCTGGAGACTTTCCCACTCAGACTTCATCAGGAAAAGCTTGGTTCCTAGGTGCTTGTGTGAAGGTAGTCCTGGAGATGAAGATTTGAATTTGAGTCCCAGGTCTACAATTTACTGCTACAGGTGTGACTGTAGACAAATCATTCAACCTTTCTCTGGTCTTCATTTTCCTCATCAGTGAATGCAGATGGTTTCTAAAGGAACTACCACCTGTAGATTTATGACAATCCTATGTGACAGTAGGAAAGATGGTACCTGCTTGTTGAAATAAGAAAAGGATTAAACAGAAAAAGAGATGTTGAGTGGGAACAGCCACTTTTTGGTCTGGTACTTTTTGTGATAGTTATTGTATGAAGGAATTATATAATATTCTAGGAATGCTTTCCTAACATCACTCTAGTCTATCCTACCTAATACTACCCAAGCAATTTTCCTTACTCTTAGATATAACCTTGTGATTCCCTTATTAAACCAATTCCGGTGGCTTATTATTACCTCTAGCATAAAATGTAACCTCTTCTTCACGATTCCATTTGGAGTTTTCTTAACAAAGACATTAGAATAGTTTGCCATTTCTTTTTCCAGCTCATTTTACACATGAGGAAACTGAGGCAAACAGGGTTAACTGACTTGCCCAGGGTCATACAGTGAGTGTCTGAAGGCAGATCTGAACTTAGATCTTCCTGACTCCAAACTGGGCATTCTCTTCACTTAGCTGTGTGTATTCCTTCTTTACCTCCATCTTATAGAATCCCTCTCTTCCCCTTAAGATGCAGTTCAAGCACCATTTTCTGCATGAAGGCTTTCCTAATTCCCCTCCCCCTTCAACTATTAGTGACCTCCTTTCCAAAGTACCTCCTATAGTACATTTTATTAATATTTCCAAAGACAACTATGCATATATTTTCTATTTTCTAATTTCATATTTATGCTGTGTATACTTGTAAATGTTTGTGATGTTCTCTCTCCCATTCACTCCCAAATGGTAATGTAAGTTCACTGCAAATAGGGGTTTTTTTCATTCTCTGTATTTGTATCCCTCATACTTAGCACAGTATCTGGCACATGATAGACACTTGATAAGTATTTACTGTTTTGATTGCAAAAAGACCATCATTCAGGAGTTTTTTATAAATTGAAATTTTATGCTAACTGATTTTTTCAAATTTCCTTTAAAATTTTGAATTTAGCAATTGTCAAAACTCTAAACACATAATATACAAAATAAAAAAAGATGATTTCATTAAAATATGAATTTTTGTTTATTTTTAAAAGGTCCATAATAAATTTAACATGATTGTAATAAAATTCTTGTTTGTGACTCCTTTTGAATTTCTTTTTTATGTCTTATTGTTTTTGTAGGGGATTGGCTAATGAGCCTGGCTCTTATAGATAGATGTAGGTGTGCTTAACTGATAGAATTTTTCAACTGGAAGGAGATAGAAAATTGGATTCTGTTGCAAAGTGGCGATGACATAACAAAATTGCCTTGGAGAGACAGATCACATGTAGATAATTTGTAACTGGTTCTGTAATTGATTCTGATATCTACTAAGGGACCTTAGAAATTGTATATTGACTCTAGTATAATTTCCTTACTTTACAGAGAAGGAAACTAAGGCTCAGAAACGGGAAACACTTTTATTCAATATCACACCTATTAGATAATAACAGGTCTGAAACTAATATTCAGGAGAGAGTCCTAGATTTGGAATTGGAAAACTGGAGTTCTGGTGTTCATTCTACCATTAACCAGCTATGTAGAGTTGGCCAGGTTATTTTACCTCTCTAAGATTCAGTATCCACACCTGTAATTGGATAATATTTATTAGCACAACCCATTCGAGGTAATGGAATTTTTCCCCATTACTATTTGACTCATAGAGTTGGTAAGACCTTTAAAATCAGTTACTAAATGTAACAATGACTGAAGTTTTTGATACACAATTATCTTCTCCTGGATATCTCTCTTCTCTAGGTTTTTGTGACACTGCTCTCTCCTATTTCTCCTCCTACCCAAATGACTGCTTCTTTTCAGTCTCCTTTGGTAAATATTCATCCAGTAGATGGTAGCTCTAACTGGTAGATCATACACAATAATCATAGATACCTCTCAAGGATCTTTCTCTTCTATCCTATCTTGATTATTGATATTGTCAGTTGAATCAGATGATTCCCAAGTCTATTTATTCAGTCCTCTCCTAACCAAAGCTGATGAACTAGGGGATGGCCAAGATTCCTTCTAACTTGAAATACTATAATTTGAAAGCTTTTAAGTTGTATCTCTCTCCCTCCCCAGCACATTTTATCATCTACTTCTTCTCTTGTAATCCTTATAACAATCCTGTGAAGTAGGCAATATACATTATTAATATGTGTAATTTTGCGAATGAAAAAACCGAAGCCCAAGAGGTTGGATTACTTGGCCCAGACCACCCAACTCATAAATGGCTAAGCCAGGACTAGACCTCCCAGCACAGCACTGATTCTGCTTCATCAGTGCTGGGAGTGGGCATAATGCCTGAACTCGGTCAGTTCAGGTTCCATGCTGGGATGAAATGAGGTCCTCCTAAGTTATTTAACAGTTACCAAAAGGAGGTTTACTTAGCCCCTGAAGAAGCAAGGACAAACTACAAGAATCCAGTAGCACTTAGATTCTATAGATATGGCTCCATTATTTTCCTATTTGGAAATGTGTCTGTTCAGCAGGGCAGGATGTGGTCACTCTGTAGTCTTCCTACATCTATTAAATCCAAAGGGCCAGATTCTTCCTGAGTAGGACTTATATATACCTTTAAGTATATATAGCATCTGATAGAAAGCTGCTTCAGGAGAGGTAGGGACCTATGAGAATATGGAATGTAGCATTCTGGTTGGTTTTCTGGAGATCTCTGGACCAGCCTTCATTTCAGCAGAGTAATTACCACAAGAATAGCCAGGGATAAAGTCCAAATTCTTTATTATCTCCTTCACGGTCTAGTTTCCTTGCCTGGGGCCCAGGCTAACTTTCTTGAGGTCTTCTGAAGTATGTCTTGGTTTCTGTGGAGGAAGCAGGAGGACCACCACCACCACCACCACCACCACCACACTCTCTGTCTTGAAGTCTCAATCTGAGAGCTTGTGTTCCTGTCTTCTGTCTTCTCTGAGTCTGTCCCTGGCCCTTCTGAATCTGAATCAGGAGCCTGACCAAAGATGGAATCTCCCCCTCTCCCCCTCCCCCTTTCCCTTTCTTTTCTCTCTCCCTCTCCCTCTCCCCTTCTCTCTCCCTCTCTCCTTTCCTCTCTCTCTCTCTCTCTCTCTCTCTCTCTCTCTCTCTCTCTCTCTCTCTCTCTCTCTCCTTGTTGGTTTCCTATATCCACTATTATAATTACACCATCATAGGTGTGAAGTTTGTAGAATAGGTGTTAATCTTGTAGAACTATATGAAGTACTAAGTTCATGGACTGAACTAGAAAACATTTAATCACCATGCTAAACTAGATAACCATTGTATTATCAGTCCCAAGGAGCTAACACCTTGTAAGCATCCTTGTTTCAAGTACAGAGTTCTGGCCCATAACAATGGAATCTTTGTCATTTTTTAGAGAAAACTGACCCATCCAGAGGTGGGAGGAGAAATGTGCCTAAGCCATGCTGTAGGGAGAAGGAAGCACAGGTAGGTATTAGTCTTATCACATGACCAGACATATTGCTTCCATTAAAATATAAGCTTCTTGAGAGTAGATTCTATCTTTTGTCTCTGTTTTTATTTCTAGCCCTTTGCACACTGCCTGGCACATAGAAAAGCACATATCAGAGCAGTTTGGAGTCACAGACCTGGGTCTAAATTCTGTATCTGATACTAATTATTCATGTAGCCTTGGATGAATCACTTCCTTTCTCTGATCCTTGGTTTCTACATCTATAAAACGGAAATAATAATACTTACATTACTTCATCACAAAGTCATTGTGAGGAAAGCACTTTGTAACCTTTAAATAACTAAAGAAATATTGGATTTGTTGTGACTGCAATATTAGCTAAGAAAAGGTCTCATAATCTGTGAGTTTCATATAATTACACTATTCTTCTCCTATAATCAGGTAACATTTTAAGTGTAAGCATATAGCCAGAAGAAGGCAAAATAAAAGATTCTATCCCTGTAGCCTCTTAATTGCTTTTGGCATTGTTTATCATTTGTGATGATCTAGCCACCCTGGCTGCCTTGATTTAGCATATTAATCTGAGGGTTGGGGGAGACACTCAGAGAGGTACAAAACCATTAGAGAAGCCGAGTGGAAGACTGGTGATGAACTAGCCATCATTTGACCTGAATGCAGACATATATCCTATTGGATTGACCTTTTGGGAGAGAAATGGGTGTCCCCAGCTGTCATTGGCTGGTTGGACTTAGGGAAATGTATCTCATGATCAAGACAGATTCCTCCAATGACTATCCCTTCTTCCTCCCTCCCTTCCCCCAGTATCAATCAATATCCTCAGCTGGGTCACTCACTAGCTACAGTTGTAGAAAGCAAAATGCCTTAAACTAGGATTCAGAACTGAGTGCTAGTCCAATATCTGCAACTGTGTTCCGTCTCTGAGCCTTAATTTTCTTATCTCCAAAATGAAAAGATGGGCTGGTTGAGCTGTACTGTTGTGCAGGTTGTACATTTCTGAAATGCTATAATATTGATAAGATAATGTGGTTTCAGGGATGATCTTGCAAGCTTTGTCATTCTGGGTTAGCCCTTGATACATATTTTGGAATCAGCTTAGTTTGGTTTTGGTTCTCCCTCATCTCCTGTCTCTTTGCTTCTCCCTCCACATTTAATGACCACCTCCACCCTTACCCCAGCAAAGTGAACCAGGGGATTAGGGCCTATGATTGCCCCAAGGTCTATTTCCCTTTCTCCATAAAATTTTTCTTGTATTACTTACCCTTCTTTTAGCTAACAAGGAGGAAAAGAAAGGTTTCTGACAAACCTGCTGGTCTTTGAACAAGATACTCCAACTATAGACATTTGCATATTCCCATGTCTGGAATATTTTTTCTCCTCATCTCTTCCTCTAGATTTCCCTGTGTGTGTGTGTGCTTTTTTTTTTTAACCCTCAATTAAAATCCTATCATCTATGGGAAACATTTCCTGATCCCTCTTAATGTTCTAGTATCTTCCTTCTGTTGATCTATTTATCCTTCATATTGCCTGTGTGTAGTTGTTTATATGCTATTATCCCTACACTCCTATTAGATCGTGAGCTCTTCAAGGAACTATCTTTTTCCTTTCTTTGTATCCTTGCTGTTAGTGCCTGGCACATAGTAGGCATGAAGAAATGTTTATTTACTGACTAATCATTAGTGGATTTTTATGTTCCCCTTCTGTTGTACTTCTAATCTGATTTAGGCTAGTGTGGTGGTAGGTTGTGATTGAAATAAAATACGATTCTCATGGACTATCTGAAGGTTGTCAAAAGGAGTATTACTTAAAAATACAGAACTGATTCAGTTGAAGGAATTTTCTTGCTTCTATTTTTGCCAATGATTTCCCATTTGTCAGAACTGGGTACCATGCCTGGGGAGCTGCTGCTGCCACCTATCATCTCTTTTGCATATAACTGACCAAGAAGTTACTTCATCAGTACTTTTTTTCCTCCCTAAGTAATTAATTATTGTATTACTAATGCTATTATGTTACCAATAAAGTAGATCAGGGACACTCTTGAAAGCCAGAAAGCAATGATGGTGGTAGGCTCACAATTTATATGTCCTTGGAAAAGTGGGTGTTCTTGGGGGTGGAAATCAACTCTAATTGATGAACAATTAATGAAGGAGAATGAATATTGCAATGAGAAGACCAATTCTAATGAAGGGATAGGAGATGTAACTTTTGATTGTCATTTACTTCTAAATTGCCCAGCCTTGGGCAACCTAATCAAAGAATTATTCCCCATCCATACCTGTATAGGATGAGTTTTACCACCTTAGATTAAATTACTTTTAAAGTAGATTGGGATCTGAACAAGATTGAAGAGAAAGTTAATTCAATCTCATAATCAGTAATGTATCAATACTTTTAATTCTCTCCCAGTATTGTATAAAATAATAATTTCCTTAGTCCAAAGGAATGAATCACCAATGGAAGAACTAAAACAGAATGGTAGATGATTTTTAACAGTCATATATCCTTGAAGAGGACACTGCATACCAATGATTAGGGCCATCACCAGCCTGAAAACTTCCCTTTCTTTACTTCCTCTGGGACCAGGGTCCAAGTTGGGATCTCAAAGAGAGAATAAAACAGATGCCAAATCATAGAAGGAATCTGAGCTTTCCGGAAAGGCCAGTGTCCTATAGATGAGGCAAAAAGAGGAAGTCAGAAGCCCAAGCAATTTTCAAGCCAGGGAGATCTGCTCATAAATTAGAAGGCACATTTCTAGAGAGCTAGTTGTATGGTAACATCTGCCTTCTTGAGGTTTCATCCTTTTATAGCAGTGGCATCTATATCACCCTAATTCTGACATTTACCCCATGGTCATAGTCCAGTTAACAATTAATTTATATAGAAATTATTTGAAGCCATTGTGTTAAGTGCTTAATAATGATTTTCTTATTTGATCCTCACAACAACTCTAAGAAGGAGGTGCTGTTAATTTTCTGAATTTGTGGAAATTAGAGGCTAAGTGATTTATCCAGGATCATGCAGCTAACAAGTGTCTGAGGCTAGATTTTTAATGAATTAAAATTCCTCCTGACTCAAGCTTGGTGCTTAGGTCTCAGCAACTTATGTGAGTTTTAGTGGTATTTGAAACCCCTTAAAATCATATTATTCAGCTGGTTGTCTGCATTACTCTTAGAGAGATGTAAACATTACTGTATATACTTTTCACGAATCTTCTCATCCTTAAGAGAAAGGATTTAGGGGATAAGAAGTCTTTTCTTTTTCCTAGGGAGATCTTATAAAGACTGGACAAAAATAAGAATACTTAATAATTTTTTTTTGAGAGACCTGAGATTTAAACTCACACCATTGAAAAGAGAACTATTCTTTCCCCTTTGGTAAAAGAGGCCCTTTCAGTTTTACCAAGAAATTAGTCTTTACAAAACAGTTCACATTACCCCGGCCTGCCTTTCCCATTGGATATCTACCAACCAGAATCATATTTATTGAGAATCTACTGTGTAAAGAATCCTATACTTAATAACTTTGATGGCAGAGACTAAAATAGTAGAATTGGTTTTTCCTTTGAGAAACTACTTAAAAACTTTTACAAAGCCCATGGAATCAAACACACAGTGATATCTTGCAAGTCTTGGTTAACTGTGATCATAGACTCAGAATTTTAGGCAGGAGACACCTCAAAAGTTATCTAGTTTAATGTATACTGACCAATTCATTATAATACCCCCAGAAAGTAGTTTTCCAGTCTTCCTAAAGATGTTTTGTGGGGAAAAAATAACCACTTCCAAGGGAGCCCACTCCATTTTTGGAGACCTCTCTGTATTAGAGCTCTCTAATACCAGTTTTGGAAGTATTTTGAGGAGCTATAGTTGGAGTTCTAAGAGCTCTGATGATATGGCTAAATCAAGATAGTGTATTTAATGAAAACTAAGGTGAATTGGCCTTTTTGATTATTATGGTTATTTTAGTGAATTGGAAACTCTTGATAATTTAATAATAGATTACATCTTTTTGATAGAAATTATTGTCTGGCCATGCATCCTCTATCTCATACTGGTACAGTTGATTTTTTGAACTTATGAGAAGGATTTTATTTTTATCCCTTTTAAATTATACTTTATTGGATATGACAATGTTTTAGTTTCTCTTTTGGAAACCTATTATTAGGGGTCACCTCAAAATATGAAGATGGGAATGTATGTTTGATCTACTTGAATAATCTCAGAGAAGCCAGACTATCTTCATTCCACAATGAGGTATGATAATGACTATTTATATAGTATTCTAAGCATGATAAAATGCTAGCTTTACAACAACTCTCTGAGATAAGGTGTATGGGCATTATTTTATTTTATTTTATTTTTTGCAAGGTAGCTGGGATTAAATGATTTTTCTAGGGTCACACAACTAGTAAGTGTTAAGTGTCTGAGACTGAGGAGTATGGGTATTGTTATTCCCATCTTAACAGAAAAGGAAACGAAGGTATAGAGAGATGAATGGATATTTAAAAAAAAATTTAAAGCTTTTTATTTTTAAAAACATTCATGGACAATTCTTCAACATTAGCCCTTGCAAAACCCTATGTTCCAATTTTCCCCTTCTTCCCCCATGTCCTCCCTTAGATGGCAAGTAGTCTAATATATGTTAAATATGGTAGAAATATATGTTAAATCCAATATATGCATACATATTTATACAATTATTGTGTCCCACCAGAGAAAAAAGTGAAGCAAAATAAAATACAAGCAAATAACAACAAAAAAGAGCGAAAATGCTATGTTGTGAGCCACCCTCAGTTCTCACAGTCCTCTCTCTGAGAGTAGAGGGCTCTCTTTATCACTGAACAATTGGAACTGGTTTGAATCATCTTATTGTTGAAGAGAGCCGTGTCCATCAGAACTGATCATTGTATAATCTTGTTGCTGTATGCAATGATCTCCTGGTTCTGTTCACTTTACTCAGCATCAGTTCATGTAAGTTTCTCCATGTCTCTCTGAAATCATCCTGCTGATCATTTCTTACAGAACAATAATATTCCATAACGTTCATATACAACAATTTATTCAGCCATTCTCCAATTGATGAATGATCCATTCAATTTCCAGTTTCTAGCCACTACAAAGAGGGCTGCCACAAACATCTTTGCACATGTGAGTCCCTTTCCCTTCTTTAAGATCTCTTTGGGGTATAAGCCCAGTAGAAACACTGCTGGATCAAAGGGTATGCACAGGTATAGCAACTTTTTGAGCATAGTTTCAGATTGCAGAACACACTCTTTCTAAAATTTTGTCCCTAGCTACTCATTTGCATAAAATCAAATAGGAGTGTGGGAAGTATAGTTTGATTGAGGAAAGCCACTTTTTAAAAAGGTAAGAAAACCAAATCAGAAAGGTTTGATCTCACCTATCTTCTGCCTGGAAGTGACAAAATTCAAGGTTCAGGCTTTGAGGAAGTCAATAAGGAGGAGCTTCTGCCAGTCCCAGTCCTTTCTGAGCATAGAAGCTCTCTACCTGAAAGGGCATTGTAATGCTCCAAATAAAGAATACAGTACTACAAGCCAAGGCAGTGACCAAAAATAGAGAATGACTATAGTTGCCCACTGAATGGTAAATCTAGGGAAGCATGTCCAGCAGACATTTAGTGCCCTGGGAAGAGTCCCTCAGCTGAGCACCATGACCATTGCAGTCTGGAAGCAGCAATGCAGGAGCTTGACTCATGGCAGAAACCCAAGTGACTTGTTTGGCCAATCCTGTTCACAGCTGAGCAACCTGCTTGATCCAGCTTAGCAGCGGTTGGACCTGTTCAACCAAAATACTTTGTCCTACGAGGATCCAGTCTACCTAAGAATCCAAATGAAACATCTATCACCAATGCCATACCCCACAGTCAATTTCATAAGGACCATCGAGAAAGGAGGCCCCCATTCTTCTGGAGATGTGAATCGCTTTGGCCATGTGCCTTACTGGATCCTACCTATCTGCATTATTATCCATGTACTATAAGCTATGTTCACTATTACTCTCTCTCTGTGTCTCTGTCTGTGTTTCTCTTATCCTCTCTGTCTTTCTCTGTCTCTGTCTCTGTGTGTGTGTGTGCGCGCGTGTGTGTATATGTGGGCTTCAGGTGCTTTCTCAGTCCTATTCAATCACTGGTTAGGAAATCAGGACTATAGAATTTAGAGAGCCATAAGGATCTTAGCGATCATTTAATCCAACTGCCTCATTTTATAATGAATTTCTTCATGAGACTGAGGCCCAAGGAGATTTTTCTTCTACTATAAAAAAGGAAGAAAAAGAAAAGACCTCTTGTAAGATTTGCTTCTTCACTTAGAAAAAAAATAATTCAATTTGATATCTAATTTACACTGTAGTTTCATGAAAGACATCTCTCATTCTTTTCTCACATGCTTCAATAACAATAGAAGTTTTTTGAAGGCAGATGAATTTATTGATAGGATAGTAAGGTTGGATTTGCAGGCTGGATGGAAAGATTGTTTTTGCAGTGGATAAGTAACCCTCTGGACCACTGGAAAATATAACTCACTTTCCCTTCTTTGATCCCCTTTTGTTCCTTTCTCTCAGTAAGAATGGGAAGATAAAGTCCTAAAAGGACTTAAAAAGATAGAAGTCTAGGGACAGGAAGACTCATCTTCCTGAGTTCAAATATGACCTTAGACAGTTACTAGCTGTATGACTCTGGACAATTCACTTAATCCTGTTTGACTCAATTTCCTTCTTTGTAAAATGATCTGAAAAAAGAAATAGCAAACCACTCCAGTGTCTTTGACAAGACAACCTCAAATGAACAGTTGAACACAACTAAAAAACTGAACAACCAGAAGTAGAAATCTGAAAGAAGCTAAGTAAAGATATTGGGATTAAGTCAGACCAACTCTACTTCTATAACTTCAACATATTCACTCCACAATACCCAGGTCATAACCTGCTTAGTTAATTTGACTTAAACAAACTTGGCATTGAGGAAAGAACATTGAGTTTGGAGTAAGAGGAACTGGCTTTAGCTCCTGATTCTTTATTATCTCTTTCATTTTGGCTGATCAGCTAACCTATCTAGGTCTCAGTTTCCTCATGTGTAAAATGGTAGGTTTGGACTAGTAGCCTATAAGGTCCCTGTGATCCTTTAAACTTCAAGATAATTTCTTGCTCTTCTTCTATGACCCTCTTTAAAAAGCTCTGCTCATTTGATACAAAAGAAACTTTCAGATTTTTGGAAAAGCAAACACTCCCTCCATTGACCCCTTGGTGACAAACTGATTGTAAAGCTATTTAAAAACCAAATTTCTTTTGGACTCAGTGTTTGAGGGAGCAGCTGGGTCTCTTGCAATCCAATAGGCATTAAGGGACCTTTGAATGGATGGATTATTGGTCTGACTGTGTAAATACGTATTTAGGGAGCTTTAATAACACATATTATTGACTAGGTAGGGTTGTGGAGACATTCTTGTGCAAATCCATATTTAGTGTGTTATTGATCCACGTCAGGCAGCCAACACCATATTAATTTGGATGTGAGGATTAAAAACATTTTGTAAAAGTTGCTGCCGTGCAGAAAAGCACTGACACCTGCCTGCTGACAGCATTGTGTATTTCCTCTTAAATATCTCCGTGATGCTGAGTTGACCCGTTTCTTTTCCAACAGCACTTTCCCCCTTCCTTTCAGAGCAGCCTTCACACACCCACTGGCTTGGCAAACCCTGCAATGTCTGCAATGGAATAAGAGCTGGTTGAGGCTGGGAAGGCCTATAGAATACCGACTCCCCAGCAAAATGTAAGCTTCTGACAGAAAGGGAACATCTCATGCTTATCTAATCCAGTATCTTGAATATAGTAGAGCTAAGGATAAGGATTAGAATTATGCTTTTATAGCTAAAAGGATGTTCCAGATGAGGAAACTCCCTACATCAAATCAGGTTGCAGGGTGGCATCTTCTATACAATTTATAGTTATAATGAGCTTTCTAGAACAGAATGAGAGATTAGGTGCCCATAGTCACAAACCCAGAAGGATTCAAACAAGGTCTCTATCCATTATGGCCATGATATTCCTTACATATAGCATGCATTCCAGCATTCAAGGACCTTTCTAATCTTAGTGCAATATACCTTTCCATTTTCATCGTATATTCTATTCCTTCATGTACTCTGTATTCCAGACAAACCCTAATCCCACTGTCTTCTGTTTTTGTGTTTTTGCTCATAAGCCTCTCCATGCTGGGAATAGACTCCCCATTGTCTCTACCGGGAACTACCCTGAGACTGTAAAAGACAAAATTCTGGACTTCACACTTTTGCCTCTGCTTTGCTTGACAAAAATTATTTCCTTCATCCCTGATCTACCAAGAGTTAAATGTAAAAGGCTGGTTTGGGGGGATTGGTCACCTTCGTGAGATGAGAATAACCCCATCAATCACATCTTTGATGGAGGAAAGGCTTTGTTCGAACTTAACTTGCTGGGATTATTTGACTAGATCAAGTTATTGTGGATCATCAACTACATTATTTAGCTAATATAAGGGTGCAGCCACCATTGTCCTTCAGACAGAGTTGAGAAGAGTCAGTCAGCTGACAAACATTTATTAAGATCTCAAACCTGTCAATGAGTTAGGAGGATGTTTACCCCAACCATGTGAAGACTTCCCATGGCAGAAGGGATTGTGAAGAGGCTGAAGCAGAAGCTATAGAGTTTGGTCAGACATTAGAGATGCCAAGGTCATGCATTGTATCCTGGGTCATTCATCTTGATTTTTGTCTTCCATTGGACTTTGATGACTGGAAGGCAGAGTAGGACTGATGACTTTATGCAATTTTGCCTTATTTAAATCCAGTTCGTGCATGAGTCAAAGCATCACCCCATAATTTGATTGATCCTCTTTGAAAACAAAGGACAAACATCACCAACAACATTAAATGCTTCCAGTATGCCAGGCACTGTGCTAAATTCTGGGGACACAAAGAAAGATTTCTGTGCAACTAAATTAAAGATTTGTGCCAAAAAATTTTTTTTGATAGGCTTTAAGTGCTGAGATATTGCTTCTGCTCTTTGTATTTAAACTCCCCCAAAAGGTTGTCTACAATAGTTGCCTCCACTTTTTCTCTTCTCAGTCTCTTCTTAGTCCTTTACATTATGACTTCTGATCTTATCATTCTCTTGAAACTGCTCTCTCCAAAGTTATTGATGATTCCTTAGTTGTCAGATTCAGTGCTTATTTCTCAGTCCTCATTTTCCTTGAGCTGCTCCCTCATATTCTCTGCAGCCTTTGGCAATGTTGATCTCTTTTCTATAAACTTCTCTTCTCTAGGTTTCAGAACATCATTTTCTCTTGGTTCTCGTCCTACCATCTTCTTCTCTGTCTTCTTTGCTAATCCTCAGCCAGATCGCTCCAACCCCACAGACCATTGCTCTCTGTCCTAGAGATTTTTTATTTTCCCTTTTTTACTGTATCACTTGGTGATCTCATCAGCTTCCATGGGTGTAAATACCATTTCTATGCTGATGATTCTCAGATGTATCTTTCCTATTCCAATCTCTCTGCTGACCTCCAACCTTATATCTCCAATTTCCAGACATACTGAATCAGATCATCCAGCAGACATCTTAAACTTAATATATTTAAAACAGA
Source organism: Antechinus flavipes (assembly GCF_016432865.1). Taxonomy (NCBI): domain Eukaryota; kingdom Metazoa; phylum Chordata; class Mammalia; order Dasyuromorphia; family Dasyuridae; genus Antechinus; species Antechinus flavipes. The sequence goes on along the minus strand of NC_067398.1, from coordinate 362,578,053 downwards.
ACTCACTATCTTTCCCTCTAAACCCTCCCCACCTCTACCTTCCCAATTACTGTGAAGGGCAACACCATTCTCCTACTGTTAGAGACTCACAACCTAGGAGTCATACTCATCTCCTCACTATCTCTTTCTACTCCCTGCCCCATATCTGATTTGTTGCCAAGGCCTGCTGATTTCACCTTTGTAACATCTTTTTAATACGTGCCCTTCTCTCCTCTGATATTTCTATAACTTTTCTGTAGACCTTCATTACCTGGACTATTACAATCATCTGTTGTCAGGTCAACATGACTCATCTCTTCCCACTCCAGTCCATGCTCCATTCAGTTACCAAAATGATTTTCCAAAGCACAGATCCAACCATGTCACTCCTACCACCTCCACTCAATAAATTCTAGTGGTTCCCAGTCACCTCCAAGATCAAATACAAATTCTTATTTGTTGTTCAAAACACTTTATAACCTTAGTTTCTATCAAATTGTTCATACCCTTTGATCCAGCAGTGTCTCTACTGGGCTTGTATCCCAAAGAGATTATAAAGGAGGGAAAGGGACCCACATGTGCAAAAATGTTTGTAGCAGCCCTGTTTGTAGTGATAAGGAACTGGAAACTGAGTGGATGTCCATCAGGTTGGAGAGTGGCTCAGTAAGTTATGGTATATGAATGTTATGGAACATTATTGTTCTGTAAGAAATTATCAGTAGAATGATTTCAGAAAGGCCTGGAGAAACTTACATGAACTGATGCTAAATGAAGTGAGTAGAACCAAGAAACAACATTATATGATGATCAATTCTAATGAACATGGTTCTTTTCAACAGTAAAGTGATTCAGGGCAATTTTAATAGATCACAACATAGTATTTTCACTTTTTTTTGGTATTTGCTTGCATCTTGTTTTCATTCTCATTTTTTCTTTTTTGATCTGATTTTTCTTGTGCAGCATGATAATTGTGGAAATACATATAGAAGAACTGCATATATTGGATAATTTGCCATCATGGGGAGGGAGTAGGGAAAAGGGGGGAAAATTTGGAATACAAGACTTTACAAGGGTGAATACTGAAAATTATCCATGCAGATGATTATGGAGGTGTGTGTAGCGGAATTGTACATGTTTGGTGTATATTGGATTGCTTGCCATGGTGGAGGGGTAGGAGAGGGAAAATAATTTGGAACACAGGGTTTTGTGGGAGTGGATATTGTGGATTATCTGAGTTTTGAAGGGAGCTTTAAAAAAAAGGAAAAAAAGGAAAATTATCTATTCATTTGTTTTGAAAATAAAAAGCTTTAATAAAAAATAACCTTAGCCTCTTCCTACCTTTCCAATTTCCTTATACCTTACTTCTCACTATGTACCCTTTGACCTAATAACACTGATCTCTTTGCTCTTCCATGAACAAGACACTCCATTTCTTTGCTCTGGGAATTTTCTCTAGCTGTCCCTTATAGCTGGAATGCTCTCTCCCCATCTTTATCTACTGTTATCCTTGGCTTTTTTTTTTAAGTCCCAACTAAAGCTCTATCTTTTATAGGAAGCTCTTCCAACCCTTCTTAATTCTAGTACTTTCCCTTTCTCATTTTCTATTTATCCTGTTCCTAATTTTTACTATTATTGAGTACTTCATCTCTCCTTCTTCCACTTACTGTACCCCAGTCTTCTGGGGGAATGCTCAGAGTTCTGGTAATCCTTCTCCTAGAAGAAGAAGGGAAGAACCTGGACCAAGAGATTGCAGGAGCTGAGATGGAGGCAATGGAAGGAATGTCAAGATAACCTGACTCCTAACTAAATCTTTTGTAGAGAAGAAGATAGAATATGAAACAATGAAACTTGAAAAACAACAAAGGGACTGAGCCATACTGTTGTGATCCAACCTGGACCTTCCCTCTTATTTCCAGTTGTTGGGGACAGCATGGTTTCAATGGGAAAGGATTGTAGTTCATTTTGCTTCCAGTGAGAGTTATAGGCTAACAGCTTAACTGTCTAGCAGTCTATGTAGATCCTGGGGAAAGGGAAGGATAATTTTATTAATTGTTTATGGGTTATTATGAATTTTTTGTACTATTTTACATTTTTGATTCAATGAAATAAAGATTGTCCTATACCTGATAAGCACAGGAATTAGATCTAGCCATCAGCTATGTTCTGAGTTTTTTAGAAGAAACTTGGGTCAAAAGGGACTAAAGAGATATAATTTGGGGAGTTCCCCAAGATTCAGACCAGTCCTTGCACACACCAAATTTGGGGTTTTAGACTATGTGAGTTTGTACTAAGGGTGAAAGAGTATAAAAGGGGCCTGTCTATAATTAGGGGAAACAAATTAAAATAAATAAATAAGGAAAGAAGAAGAAGCATCATGCTCAGAACCACTATCTGATAAATGTTCCCCATTTGCAATCTTTTTTTCCATAGCCCTGGTTTACCGAATTTACTCCTTTGAAAAGGATCTTAAATTCAATCTAAACTTATTTAACAAATATTTATTGATCTCCTACTATGTGCAAACTATTGTGCTCTCTTAATGAGAAGAAATTAATGAATCTGTGCTCAATCCACCAGGGTAATTCTGTTTCTCCTCCTCATGAGTGTTACATATGGCCTGCAGGCTATAAACTACCCTAACAGGCACCATAACTTAACATGTTTCCAATCTGAAGAAGATCATTGCAATAAGGTAACAGCTCCTACAGATGCCTCTATACTTTAAGTATGGGTGTGCTTGCTTAATGGTGTTACCTGAATGATCTACATCCTGCTTTTGTCAATGGTAATTTCAGAAGTGATTTGGCTTATGTTTTGTGTGCCTGCAGAGGCAGAGGGGTTGAGAGTGACAGCAGGAAGAGAGAGACCTGAGGGAAGAATCTTGGCTGTCTAGAGAGCAGAGCTCTAGGTGAGGATTTGAATCCTGGTTCTATTGTTTACTTCTTTTGTGATCTGGGTTTCTCATCAGCAAAATGACTTGTTGTAGGTTCTATTTGTAGCCCCCACCTCGTGGGCTCATTATTAAGCAAAAATGAGCTTGCATATGTTAAGTACTTAGCAGTACTACACAAATATCAGGTATTATGGGAGTCCAGTCCAAACCCTTTCATTTATAAATGAGGATGTGGTGAGGTCATGGAATAATTTATATTTGGGCCTGGATGGGACCCAGTCCAATCTCCTCATTTTACAGATGATGAAATTTTTTTAAAGAGTTCCTTTTATATTAAAGAATTTTATTTTCTTTTAATTTTTTTAAATTTTAATTACTTTTTTATTATAGCTTTTTATTAAAAGAACATATGCATGGGTACTTTTTCAACATTATCCCTTGCATTCACTTCTGTTCCAAATTTTCCCCTCCTTCCTTCCACCCCCTCCCCTAGATGGCAGGCAGTCCCATAGATGTTAACATATTAAAGTATTACAGATGAGAAAATTAAAGAAGAAATGATTTGTTCAAGATCACATAGCGAATAAGCAAAAGAACAAGGATTTGAACTTAGGTCTTTGGACTTCTTTGTTCCCCTGGTATCCAATATTCTTTTCATTACACCACAAAATTCTCTGAATTTTTAATATTTAGAATAGTGTTGTAATGGGCACTACAGCTGTCGACCCAAGGCAGCTTTCCAAGGGGCTGGGACAGGGAGATAATTCAGTTTTTTTTTCAAGAGGGCTCGGATCCATTAATAATTAGGGAGCTCACAGACGTTGCTGTTTGTCCTTCCTTCTCAAAGAGGACATGACATCAGGAAGGGGATGCCAGGACATACAAGTAAACTGGATTTAAGTGAGGGAGGAAACCTGCCTCACTTTTTCCTCCAGAGCCATTTGGGTCCAGTGGCCAGATGTAGATTAGGATGACTAGAAATGGCCTTGCATTTCTAGTGGGAGATCTTGGCCTTTTTAAGCCAAGGTCTTCAATAGGTCTCAGTTTGACCCAAAGCACACAGATTCAGTAATCAAGGCCAGGTAGCAATTGGAGCAAAGAATCTCCTCTTTCACTTAAAAAACTAAATAAATAAACAAATAAATCTGGATGGTGCATTGAGTAGCACATTCAGCCTGGAGTCAGGAAGACCTATGTTTAAAGTGTCCTGCCTCAGGCACTTACTAGTCAAGTATGAACCTAGTCAAGTCACTTAATCTCTGCCTCAGTTTTCTCAAACAAAAAATATGGAAGTTAATACAGGACGGGTTGAATTGTTGACATTCAAAAGATACTTTCTACTTAGTTAATTGGGATGTGAGGTCACTAGGAAGTTGCCAGGGGCAGCTGGCCTTCTTACATCCTTGAACTATGTTTTGAATGTTTACTCATCCATAGGAACATCTCAGTTAGGGTTCATCAGATACTACCTACTACAGTCAGTCGCAGTTAGATCTTGGAACTGGAGGGGAGAGCTGGAGGCTATGGAGGGAAGAGAATTGAATAGAATTCAAATAATCTCAAATAATTCAAATCTATAATCAGTAAATGCTGGTCAGTAAATAAACTCTAATCAAAAGATATACTAAGCCCTGAAGAATGAACTCTCTCTTTTGGATTAAAATCTTTCTGAGTAGTGATGAAAAAAGGGCCATTATCCAAATGAGGGTGGATAAGATGATTAGATGTTATTTACAGAAAGGGCAAGGGAGCAAATGAAATCATCTCTAGGATGTCCCTTGGTTATGCTTACCAAGATATTATTGTATTATTATCATCATTGATTTTATTGTTGCAAAGGAATAACCCCAGGGGGTTGGTGGAATACCCCTGTTTCAGTAATTGTGGATTAACATATCATAAATTAGACAGTCTGTCAGCCTTGATGTCGCCATGCTTAGGGGCCCTGTATGTAAGGAAACTCTACTTTCTTCTACAAACCAATCAATCAGTTGACAAATATTTATTGACCATGTCTACTGTGTGCAAGATACAAACATGAACAATATTCAATCCCTGCCCTTCCAGAGTGTATGGCAGAGTAACAGAGAAAAAGCATATACACAAATAACCTGGAATAATATAAAGCAGTATTTGACAAATGCTTTTATGGTATGGTAGTTAAAGTGGTTGGTTCGGAGTCAGGAAACTCAGGTTTGAATGCTGCCTCAAGATCTTACTAGCTGTGTACCCATGAATAAGTTCCTTAACCTCTCAATTGCCTAATCTATATAATGGGGAAATAATATTTGTATTTTTTTTTTTTTTTGCTTTATGGGGTTGTTATGAAGAAAGTACTTTGCAAACCTTCAAGTGCTATCTAAGTAGAAGGTATTACTTTGAGTTGTATATAAAAGTAAGTATTTTAGGAGTTCAAAGTAGGGAGAGATCCATGTTTTTTCCCTTTTGCTCTGATTTTTCTCTCCCACCATGATTCATAAAGGAATGTGTATTAAAAATAGATAAGTTAAAAAAAACAAAGTAGGGAGAGATCATTGTGGCTAGAGTGGTCAAGAATCTCATGAAAATGAGGAGGTAGTCTGTGAGCTTACCCCTGAAGATGAGTAGGATTTTAGTGGTGATATTACAGGAAAGTTACTCAGGGTGAGGGAGATGCATAGTATGAACAAAGGCTCAGAAATGGGAAAAAACAAGATGTGTATGGGAGATAATAAGATTGGACTATTTGGATTTGAACTTGTCATTTGAGGGGGGATATATTACTATCTATGGAACTCTAGGCAGTAAGTGGAGTTCTTCTCCTTCTTCAGGAGAGGGCTGCTGAATCATAGAGGCAAGAGTCCTGAACTTGCCATTTGAAAAATCTGTAGAATGGGCTGCCTTGGGGGTGGTGATGGTAAGGTCTCTCTCCCTGTAAATCTTTAAGAAAAGGATGGATAATTGTCATTCTTCAGGGGTGTTGTAGATGGGCATCTTGTTAAGGTATATGTTAGTGTAGCTCTAATCTTTATGATTTTGAGACTGAATTTTTTTCTTGCTCATTTCAAATCTCTCATTGGGTTTGCTTGTAACAGGGCAACACATTCTAATGACGCTGTCTTTCTTCTACTTCTGATACACTTGGCCTGTAAATCTGGAGGGAGAGGGTCTTCGGGAAGCATCTTTGGATGCTGGGAAAGCTCTGTTGTCATTCTGAACTCCATGTTGTCATTCTGAACTGCATCTGCAGTATCAAGTTACCCAACCTGCCACTCCAAAGGCATTTTAACTAAAACCGATCCTGCCGGCTTCCAAGCAAAAGTGGCTTGCTCAATCTATCTGGGCATGGGGAACATGATTGATAGTAGAGCTGAGCACAGGGAGACAAAGACATTCTCTTGCTTTTTGTATTAATGCTGGGTTATCTCCCGCGGTATTGATTTTTTGTTTGGCTTCTGAAATTTCTCTTCCCCATTTCTGAGCTCTTTCTATAAAAATGAAGGAGGAGGTGAGGGATGATGGAGCTGGGGCTGACAAGCTTTGCTGACTTGCACTATAAATGACCATTTCCCACCAGGGCTTCTAGACCTTGTCAATTGCTGCTGCTAGGTGGAATTATATTTAATTTCATGCAAAGGTAGCAGTATTAATACTTTATGCATGGACATAGTGTGCTAGAGTTTAGAAATAAAATAAAAATTTATCATTTAATTCTTACAGTGATCCTGAGAGAGCATGAGGGTAGGAATTACTATCCCCATTTTATAGATGAAGAAACTGAGATCCAGGGATATGAGGTAATTTACGCAAGTTCAGCAGATAGTAAATGGCAAAGACCAGTCTCAAAGAATATATGGGATCTTTTCCTCACTTTGGGTAAACATAGTTGGAGTAGGGGTGGGATAGAGACAATCTCACTGAGATGCAGCTTTGCTGGGAGGTGGGGTATTTTGGATCTTCCTTTCTATTAGAATTGAGAGAAGAAGGGTGCCATTATAATAGATACTGGATTGTGTATGTAAATTCTCTTTAAAATGTTTTTTCAAAAATAATTTCTGGGTGAAAGTCTGTCTTATATGTGTATTTAAATATATGTTATATTATATATATACATTTACATGTATATAAGAATGTATACATAATATGACAGAATATGCAGTTTTTGTGCAAGAATTCAGGTATATGTGCACACATATATATATACACCCATCTAAGTATCTCTCTCTTTCTCTCTCTCTCTCTCCATACATACACATATATACACACACATATACATACTAATACACAAGATTTCTTATCTGACTATATAAACATCTCTATGTATGTGTATATGGAAATACAATTATACTCAGGTGTGTAGCTGTAGATAGACATCTACACATCTAAGAGGATAAATATATATATATATGTCTGTGTTTATCTCTTTCTCTAAACACACAGTCACTCACCCACATATTCTTCTTACTTGAGTATATATACATCTGTGTATATGTGCATACACACATAGATAGACATATATACTCAGGTGTATAGATATAGATGCACACACATACACTCCCCCAGAAGATATATGTATGCATGTTTCTTTCTCCCTCCCTCTCTCCCTTTTCTCCTCTCCCTCCTCCTTTCTCTTCCCCTCTATCACTCTCTCTTTTTACACACACACACACACACACACACACACACACACACACACCTACCTGAGTTTTTGCATGAGAAACACATTTTCTGTCAAGAGCTAGACATGGGAAACATTTTGATATTTTTAGAAGTGACCTTGGGTCAGGGAAAAATGAGCCAAATTCCAATGTTCTTGTTGGGACTTAAGCCTGAAATTGGTCTATTTAAACTCTGAACTTTAGTTCTGTGCCATATAGACACAAAAGTCAAGGAAAAATGAATGAACCACTCCCTCTCTAAGGATGTCCTTTTCCATTTCAAGCCTGAACATAGTACAATTGATTTTACTGGGATGAAAAATATATAGATGGGTAAAATTTGTTCTGCTCTTTCAATCCTTAGTGACCATCTTGGGCTCCTAATCCTCTAGGGATGTTCTATTTTCCATTAAATATAGCTCTGGACCCCATTAGGGACATGTCTCACTATTTCACAGAAGGGCCATAATGGTGAAGAAAAAAGAAGCCTGCACTTAGATTCAGAGAACCCAGAGTTCATTTTCAGCTCTGCTGCTTATTAGCTGTGTGACATTTGTCCAAATTTACTTAGCCTCAATGGGACTTACTGTAAAAGGAGCATCATCTGGTATAGAGATAAGCTCTAAGCTAGACTACGATGTAGGCAAAAATATTGTTTTATTCCTGTGTTCTCCAAGAGGACCATGACATCACGGAGGGGATGCCGTGACATACAAGTGAATTGGATTTAAATGAGGGAGGGCTGGGCAAGGTCCCCATCCTCATTTTACCCTCCAGAGCCTTCTGGGTCTAGTGACCAAATCTATATCAGGAAGACTGGAGATGACCTGGATGTTGTGGTCTTTTAAAGCTAAGGTCTTCAACAGGTCTCTGTTTGACAATAATATTCGAGAATAAGCCAGCCTACCCCCTTCTCCAGCTTTGTTGTTTATCGTACTCCTCATCATTTTAAAAGTTCTAGTTCAGGCTCCAAGTGTTCTGGGGACAAAGATCAAAAGCATCAATGCCCTGTTTAAGGAGTGGGGTAGAGTTATTGCATGCTGTCATATGTATTCAAAGAATCTCCTAATTGAGTGTTCATAGAATTTTATTGAGAGTATTGAGTGTGGTGTGTGTGTGTCGTGTATATATGAAAATGCACACTCACTTGAATTCTTCTACTAGAGACATGGGTGGAATCCATCCATATCTCCTTGTCTGGTTTCCAGTAAAATATATAGTGTACATTTATGGGATAACAAGCCAGGTTTGGGCTATAGTCTACATGTAGGGAAGAATGTGAACTCAATTTATCCATTTAAAGCATTGAATCCAAGATCCTAGATGCCATTTACAAATCAAACCCTGATTTTAGGCATTTGCTTATTCCTGAGGTGGAAATATTCGCACTAAAAATTTAACAATTACTTCTCAAACAGATTGGAGTTGGATCACACCTTTGAACTTGACCTTTCTGAATTTTTTCATCTACAAAGTGGAGATAATTTCTGTACTGCCTCTTTCAAAGAGTTATTTTAAGGATGAGATGGATGTGAAGTTAGTTCTGTTGAATGAATGGAGGCCTGATTTTTCCTTTCCCTTACCATGCACCCTTCCCCTGCCAACAGACCCAGATCCCATCGATTGTATGCTGTCTTCCATATGCATCTTGCTTTCAGAGCCAATTGTCCAAGGTCAGCCAGGAATAGCTATTACTATGAAGGTTTATGTTCCCAATCTTTTCATTCTAAATGATCTTTCTTCACACTTCACCCTCAAATTCTGTGCCTTTCGGAAATCCTTGGATGTCTAGACTAGTTGCATCACCCAGACCCAGACCCAGGCCTGGACTCCCCAGCATCCTTCTATATTAAGAATATTATCCTCAAAAATAGACTGTTACACTTCCTCATCCTCCCATCAAAATGTATCCATTCTGGGTTTTATTACTTCAGGCCCCTCTTGAGAGACAGAATGATTTGGACCAGACATTTGGGGACCAGAGTTCTAGTGTCAACTCAGCTATCTACTTGTATGACCTCAAGCTCAGTCTCTCTGGGACACAATTTCTTCATCTATAAAATGAGAGGGCAGATGGAAATGATAGCTAAAATCTCTTCCAGCTTTCACAATCTGTGACTCTATTTTTCCAGGTGAAATCTAGTTCCCTGGAAAAGGATTCCAGGTTCAAACATCACTATTTTGTCTTTCCTAGGGAAGAAATTTGCATTTTAACAATCACTCATGCAGCTGCAAAACTTTAATACTGTTCTTAGTTATATTTAAGACAAGTTTTTACATTTGTTTTTAAAACTTAAGTTCCAGATTCTCCCCCCCCCCAGTTCTCATTGAAACTACATGTGAAATTGTACAAAACATTTCCATAAAAGTCATGTTATGAAAGAAAGCATAGATCTTACACCCAAATTAAAAAAAAAAACTCTCAAGATGTATGACCTTGGGCAAGTCACTGTGTAACCCTGAGCAAGTCACTTAACCCCAATTGCCTCAGCAAAAAATAAATAAATAAAAATCCTCAAGAAAAATAAAGCTTAAGAGAGAGAGAGAGAGAGAGAAAGAGAGAGAGAGAGAGAGAGAGAGAGAGAGAGAGAGAGAGAGAGAGAGAGAGAGAATCCTTTGATCTTTGATCTGTATTCAGACACAATCAGTTCCTTCTCTGATATGGATTCATCATTAGTCCTTCAGAGTAGTTGTAGATGCTTGTATTGAGACCAGCAAAGTCATTTACAGTTAAGCCATCCCAGATCATTGCTATTACTGTGTAAACAGAACATTTTACTTTGCTTAAGTTCATGAGAACTTTCCTGTAGAACAATAATCAACACGATTCGCATACCACCATTTATTCAGCTATCCCCCAGTTGATAGGCATCCCCTCCATTTCCATTTTTCTTTTTGCCCTGAGAAGAGAGCTGTTACAAATATTTTTATATGTATAGATCCGTTTCCTTTTTTTTTTTTAAGTCTCTTTTGGTATTCATGCTTAGTAATGATATTGTTAGGTCAAAGGATATACATGAATTTAAAGCCCTTTGGACATAGATCATATCATTTGATCATTTATCAATTGGGGCATGGCTCTTTTTTTTATTAATTTAACTGTTCTCTCTATGAACTCCTTCAAAATTCTTTTTACAATTATTATTGCTAACTGTATTTTCCTCCCAATTATTGACTTGGAGTTTTTATGTCAAAGCAGGGAAGTGAAAGAGATAATTTGGTTGCTGGTCCCGTTTTGCCTGTCTCAAATCACACCATATTAGATGGCCATTTATTCTGCCAATATACATTTAGTGATATTTCTAAGAACAACATCTATATTTTTTCTGTATCTAATAATAATAGCGAATGTTTATGTAGCACTTATTTATGCAGGCGTTGTGTTAAGTGCATTACATTTGTTACCTCATTTGATCTTTACTACAATCCTGGGAGGTAAGTGTCATTATTACCCCCATTTTATAGATGAGCAAACCAAGGCAAAAAGGAGTTAAATGACTTTATCTAGAGTCACACAGCTAAGTGTCTGAGGCTATATTTGAACTCAGGTCTTGCGACTCTAATCTATTTGCTACCTAGTTACCCTATCTAGTTATATAGAATTAATTAATATGATGTTGGGCAGACCTTTAATATTCAATAAATGTTTGTTTGTTAAATGAATGAATGAATATAGATTTGTGCTGATTCTTACAGGATTGCTGCCTAGCTCAAAGAAAGAGTAATGGATTTGAAAAATCAGAAGACCCGAGTTCAAATCATAGGGGGTATACTTTCTAGGTGTGACTGTGGGCAAGTCATTTAAATTCTGTGACGTTCATTTTCCTCACCTATAAAATGGGAATGTGATACTTGCATTTCCTACCCCAAAGGATTATTGCTGGGAAAGTTCTTTTGTAAACTGCAAAGCATTAAATAATTGTGAACTATAAACATGAGCTATTATTCTCCATCAGACCCTCTAATCGGCCCTTGTATTAAAACAACAACAAACAACAAAGCTGTGGGTTTACGACTTGGCAACTGTCTCAGCCAGATTCCTGCAGCCTGAAGTGTGATCTTATTTCTTATCAGCCTTATACAAACTATGTTACCTCAAGAACTACTGTGACAGGGCTCAGAAATTCTCCCAAGCATCACCCCCACTGCCAGACTGCTGCTAGATTTTGAAAATGGCTTTTCCTATGGGAAGTCGTGTGTGTGTGTGTGTGTGTGTGTGTGTGTGTGTGTGTGTGTGTGCTGTTTGCCCCCTCCCCAGGCTGATACTCTCTTCCGGTGATGATGTCACCTTAGTTAGCAATATTGCTCATTAGCTCTGTAGAATTCTCTTTAAATTGTTCCCATTGTGGAGAGGGAGAAAGGGTATGAGAGTCTCTAAAGAGACAAAAACACAGAAAGAGGGAGGAAGAGAGAGAGAGAGAGTGAAGATAAGAAGAGAAACAGAGAGAGATGAAGAGACAGAGGGAGGTAGGAAGATTGAGAAGGGGAAGAAAGAAAAGAAGGGAGAAAGAGAAGGAGAGTCACAGAGAAAGAGGTGGGAGGAAGGGAGGGAAGGAAAGGAAAAGAAAAGAGAGAGGGAAGGAGAGGGAAAAGGAGAAGGAGAGGAAGAAACTCAGAGAGACTAGGGAGAGGTAAGGTAGTTTGTATAAGACCGATGAGAAACAAGTATACAATTTCAAACAGACATTGGCACAGGACTGCCCAGCATGGTATGCCCACATTAAAGAAGGTGCTGTGCTCTATGGGCAAAGTAGAATTGCTGCAGCTCAAAAGAAATGAGATGGACAAATTTATCTCCATTCCAAATGATCATATGGGCTATTTGTACCCAATCTGTGGTAGAACCTTTCAAGCTCACTTTGGTTTGATCAGCCACAGTCAGATCCACTGTACCTTGACATAGCGAGGTCATTTTGGTCCTCTTTGAGAATTAAGGAGGAACAATAACAACAGTAGGTGAGTCCACACGTGCGTACCACCTCCCCAACCAAGTCTTAAGAAGCCACAGATATCCACCATGTGGGAAAAGACAGAATATCATTGAATATCTTTGTCTATTTTGAGTTTTTGGTGGAGAATGTTTTCAAGGAAAGTTTTAAGTTAATAAAAAAAGAAGGTAAATTGTAGTAGAGGCTTCTATCAATGGCACCTGAAACTCAGACAGATACATCTCTTCTCTAGCCTGGTTGACAGTCTTTAAGATTATTCCCATTTTTTAAACTTAGGTGAAGTTTATTGCCAATTTATTTTAAATAATGTACTAAATTCTGGGCATACAAAGACCAAAAGGAAGCAGTTTCATAAGAAGCTTATATCTTATTGGACCCACTGGTCACTGTCGCCCAGGATCTAGAGACTAGGGGTATTCCAATAGTCAATTAAAATGATAGTATTAATAGTTCACTTTTCTCAAATAATTTGACGTTTATAAAGTGCTTTCCCCACAGTTATCCTGTGAGCCTATCTCTGACTTCTGTGTGACTCATATGTACATTGCTAAAGCTCCCTTGTCTCAGGATCATCATCTATAAAATGAAAAGAATGGTTGATCTCTAAGAGACCTCCAAACTTTCTTTCTTTAAGCTCTACATCTAGGATTTAATTAATTATGAAAACCTTTTGATGAGACATCCATTTCTAGAGGCAGTCATATGCCTCTGACTGTTGTGAGGAGTTGAGGGACCATGGATTGTCCCCATGCTGTCTCTACTACCTGTCTCGTTTCACCATTAGATTCACTTACTAAGTGTTAGGGTCTTGAAGGATTTTTGGTGTTCTTGAAGTCCTTTTTAATATACATCTGTTTGATTGTGGTGATTGCTTATGAATCCATCACCAATCATTAATACTTTGGGGGAATAAGTTGACATTTCATTGAAAACAATCCAGATAGATAGGCAGTATGAAGGGGCACTAATTTTGGTATCAGATCTTCCTTCCATTCATTCAGTAAGGATTTATTTAGGACCTCTTATGTGCCAGGTATCCTCTGAGGACACAAAGACAAGAATGAAACATTGCTGACCTCAAGGAACTTGGTGGAGAATAGCATGTGGAATCCTAATTATTACTGTTTTAGAATGACTAAATCATTTCACCTGGGAGAGCTTTCCTTACTTTTAGAATTCTTGTACTATATTTGCCAACTTCCAGAATTATTGTGAGAAAAGCATTCTGTAAACCTTGAAGTGTTATAGAAATGTGAACTAATAAAAGGTGAAGGATGAAGGAAGTCATAAGGGACACGGCATTAGAAGGAGAGACTGGACAACATAAGGGACAAATGTGGTTAACATGACCGTTTTGTCAAAGGCTTCTGGGATCCCCTGATGAAGGGAGATGGGTGGGTGGATAAAACATTAATATCTCTCTTCTCTGATCTCATTAGTGAATAGAAAATATATTTAGCTGGGTTGTATATGCTTGGTTAATGCCTTCTCCCTTGGAGCAGGGGCTTCTTTCATCTTCTCAGAGCATCCAATACCCAGAAAATAAAGCCGTGTGTGTGTGTGTGTGTGTGTGTGTGTGTGTGTGTGTGTGTGTGTGTGTGTGAGAGAGAGAGAGAGAGAGAGAGAGAGAGAGAGAGAAGAGAGGAGAGAGGAGAGAGAGAGACAAAGACAGAGACAGAGACACACAGAGAGAAAAAGACAGAGAGACAGAGACATCGAAAGAGACAGAGAAACAGAAAGAGGTATTTGTCCATGAGCAAAATGTTACCTATCTCTGCCCTTTGCTGGGACCTGCCATTGGAAATGGCAGAAAAATCAGCATTTTCCCTAATCATGCAGTTTAGTGCTTATCACCAGAGTTGTAAGTAGGTGTATGTTATTTGGAGTTAGAAAGAAAGACAGCTCTCATGGTAGAGGAGTGTCAGAAAGATCCAAAGGAGACCTACCCCAACCCCTTCTGAAGGCTCCCTATCCTGTGTTTTTTTGTTAAGGAGAAGGAAGCTTTTGACTTGCCAGGGATTTTGTTTCCTTAAACCATATCTGTGTTTGGTGTTCCTTTGGTAGAATTTCTTTTTTAAGCATAATGGGAAATAGAAATGGGAGAAGAATCAGAATTTGGAGAATTACTAAAATGATAGACATTAATTAAGGGCCTCCTATGTGCCAGACCCTGGGCAAAGTGCTAGGGGGATGAAGACAAAAATAAAACACTTCCTATTCTTCAGGAACTTAAATGCCCTTCTCTAAACAGAACACCAAGAGTCAGCATCAGGACTAGACCCATAGCATCACTAGTATATGGAGATCCTGGGGAGCCACTAATTAGGCAAAATTTTAGAATTTGGAATTTCTGAATCTGGAACCTGGAAATCTATCTGGAAATCATACCAGTTTCCAGATTCAGAGATAATGTTAGGAGTTTAAATAATTCCAACATGACTCATGGTGGTCAATACTGAGGATTTGAAGGACTTTCCCAGACCAGCACAGAGAGAAAACTAATTATTTTCAGAGGCACCAAGTTGTAGAGCTCTTTTTTCTGAAGTTGACTTCTGCTTTTTGCAAGTCTGGCAGAATTATTTTCACATTGTTTCATGGCTGCAAATCAACATCCTAGAACGTCTCAGCTCTTTTCCATGTGCTGAGAATAACAAATGAGCCGTCGATTTAGAATGACAGTATGTTGGACAAAACAGAAATAGCCCAGCTAAAATTATTTGCAAAAAAATTACCCCCTGGAGGTAATTTTTAATTTTTGGTTTCAGTGCAAAATGGAAACCCAACCAAGGCAGCCCTTCTAACCCAAATGTTTGTCTTGCCAATCAATTATCAAAATGAGATTTGCTTTATGCTACAGAATGGCTCTCTGTGTTTTCTCTTTTAATATGTCAAGTCTACATTTCTTCTACTATAGTGAACAGCTTTGGGCAACTGACCTGTTTAATTTTCTAGTGTAGAAGGGAAGAAGAAAAACATTTCCATAGAAGCCATTTGGTAAAATGGCATGAACTTTGAATTCAGAGGCAAAAGAGCTAGGGTTTCAGTGTTGGCTACTGTACTTACTAGTTATGATCTTGAGAAGATCGTCAGATTAGATTAACATGAGTTGACAGGTTTGGATCTGGAATGGATTTTAGAGATCACCTTACCTAATCCTTCATTTTACTGATGAGTTACTTGTCTCATTACTTGTCTAAGGTCACAAAGAAGTCTGGAAGGCAAGATTCACACTCAGAGTCTTTGACTCCAAATACAGCAAACTTTCTATTGCAATGTGATACCACATTGATCCGAGGCATAGCTTCTGAGCCTTAGTTTTCTCATCTGTAAAAAGGGAGGGGAATGATAATGCTTTATCCTTTCTACCTTGCTGGGTGGTTTTGAGGACCAAATCGGATAATGTATCCGAAAACACTTAAAGAACCGTAAAGCACTATATAAATGTCAAGTATGATTATTATAATATTCAGTAAAAGGCAACTTAGAAAATAGAGTGAAAAACCAGGGGCCAAAATTAGACTGAGTCACATCAAATGGGCAGGGCGGAAGTCGACTGTGGTGCGCCAGTGGTTTGTTTGGTAAAGTAGATGAATAATTCAGCCCCTAGCGTAAGAACCAGGCTTAGGTGAGGCAGAATCAGATGGGCATGGAGGTTAATTGGTATCTAAGGGACTATCTCTAGTCATCGGATATTGTTAAATAGCATGGATGCTATTTTTGGTACTTTTTCAGAAGAGAGAGGGAGAGAGAGAGGGAGAGAGAGACAGACAGAGAGAGAGAAAGAGAGGGAGAGAGAGACAGAGACAGAGAGAGAGAGAGACAGAGAGAGAGAGAGAGAGAGAGAGAGAGAGAGAGACAGAGAGAGACAGAGAGAGAGAAAGAGAGAGAGAGAGAGAGAGACAGAGAAAGACAGAGAGACAGAGACAGAGAGATAGAGACACACACACAGAGACAGAGACAGAGACAGAAAGAGACACAGAGAGATAGAGAGACACAGAGAGAGAGAGACAGAGAGACAGAGAAAGACAGAGAGACAGAGACAGAGACAGAGAGATAGAGACAGAGAGAGAGAGAGAGACAGAGAGAGACAGAGACAGAAAGAGACACACAGAGAGAGAGAGACAAGAGAGAGAGGGAGGGAGAGAGGGAGGAAGAGAGAGAGACAGACACACACACACATACACAGACAGAGACAGAGAGAGAGAGGGAGGGAGGGAGGAAGAGAGAGAGAGACAGAGACAAAGAGAGAGAGAGAGGGAGAGAGAGAGAGAGAGAGAGAGAAGAGAGAGAGAGAAGGAGAAAGGAAAAGAGAGATGGAAGAGAGAGAGAGAGAGAAGGAGAGAGAGGGGGAAAAAAAGAGAGAGCGAAAGAGAAGAGAAAGGAAAGAGAGGAGAGACAGAAAAAGACAGAGATAAGCAGATATACAAATCGAAAGGGAAAGAGATAAAGTGGGACAAGGGAAGGAAGAGAGAGCAAGAACGCTAGGGAGTCCTTTTCTTAGCATCAGTTTTTCATGAAATTGTTCTCCAAACCCAAGCAGAAAGGAGGGTGGCCTCAGAGCCTTGATAGACTTGAAAAATGAATTCCCTTGCACTACCATTGTAAGCCTGGTGCGTGCTATTTAAACTTGACATGTCATAAATCCAATAGCAGCAAACAGGATGGCAATAGTTTGCTGTCTGCTTTTATTTGTGTGGGTACAGGAAATCAGCTTGCCATGTGGAAATGAGAGTCACTTTGGCGGAGCTGGGGTTGTGAAAGGCAGGGAACCAACAAGGGCTGGGAGGACTAGGAATGGAAGTCATAGGATAACCTCAGAGGTTATTTTTCTTCTTACAACAGTAATTGGGTATAGTTAGATTAAGTGATTACTCTGCTCCCTCCCATCTCTAAAATCCCATTATCCTCCACTTTAAGTCTGAAGTATCACTCCAGCACACAGGTAGACATTAGAAGGTCAGTGCCTTGCTGGGCATTCTGAAGGTAAATGGAAATAGAACAAGGAACTCTTCTCATGTGTGAGAACATTTGGAAGACCAGTTGCCCTGGAAGGGGATGAGAGAAGAGGAGTGAGAAATTCTGCCTGACAGACTCTCCTTCCCACAACTCCCATCATTGATTACTACTTAGGTTTGAGTTTTCAAAGGCCCCTGTTAAAGTACAAACCAGTTTTCTAGATAGGCAGACATAGATAGCAACAAGTTCCAACGAGGATCTGGGCTCAGAAGACTCGGATTGAAGAATGAGCTCTGCCACTAATTTATGGTAGGGAGTCAGGCAAGTCACTTACATGGAAATGGGAACAATGTCTGTCATATAGAGAGAGGTGGGAAGCTCAAATTCTCCCCAATTCTCTCCTGGTTGTAACTTTTAATGTTCTGTGACATTCCAAGAATTAGTGTTTATCAACACCTGCATGTTAGCCTATTGGTCAATCAACTAGCATTTATTAAGCACTTAGTGTATGCCAGGAGGCAGCTTGTGGCACCTCAGAGTGCTAGGCCTGTAATTAGGATCTTCCAGAGTTCAAATCTGGCTTAATTATATGTCTCTACTTGCCTTAGTTTCCTCATTTTTAAGATGAGCTGAAGAAGGAAATAGTGAACCCATCCAGTATTTCTGTTGTGAAAACCTCAAATGGAATCACGTAGAATCAAATATGAGGAGAAAAATGATTAAACAGCAAAAAAAAAATATATATACCAGGCTCTACGTATAGTTCTGGGAATATGAAGAAAGACCAAAACTAATCCCTGCTTTCAGGAGCTTATAGTCTAATGAAAGAGACAACATAAATAATGATGTAGAATATACAAGCAAGATATAGGATATATTGCAGATAATCTCCAGGGGAAAGAACTAGAAGGGGGGGATTGGGAAAGACTTCTTGAAGAAAGGTGAGACATTGGCTGAAATTTGAAGTAAAGTAGGAAGCAAGGAGAAGGAAGGAGACGTTTCAGACATGAAGGATAGCCATTGGGAATTTCCTAAATCCGATCTGTCCCTGGGCTTGAAGATGGAGCCTTGGGGAAGAGGTCTCTGGAGGGAAGAGTATATTATGGTGGTCAAGGGATTGTAGAAGGAGGATAAGAAGACTGGAAAGGTAGGGACTGGGCTATAAAGGGTTTAAATTCTGGAGGTAATAGGAACCATTGGAAACTGTTGAAGAGAGAGGTGAAGAGTCAGATTTTTTACTTTAGGAAGATTTATGTGATTACTGCTGTTCAGAGGAGAAAAGGAGCATATATGGGAGAAATCGTGAAGATCAAAATGACATAAATTGACAACAGATTGGCTATATGCTGGAGTGTTGGAGTGAGGAATCAAGGATGAAATCTAAATTGTAAGATAAACACCGAGAGGATAGGGGCATCCTTGACTGTGATAGGAAAATTAAGAAGGGAAAGCTGTGGAGTGGGAGTAATGGGAAGCAGATATTTTGGGTTCAGTTTTGGACATATTGAGTTCCATGATGTTCAATAGGCAGTTCTTGATGCAAATCTGGAAGTTAGGAGAGAGGGTAGGGCTGGAGAAGTGGACCTGAGGATTAGCAGTATGATATAGAACTGATCATTGAATCCACAGGGGCTGATAAAATAATTTTGTTTCAATTTGCTTCTTTTTCTGATTACCTGTTTGGAGCAGGGAAATCACTCCACCTAATAGAGCTTAACTGGGTTTTGATTTATTGAAGTTTTCTTTTTAGTGTGTGTGTGTATAACTTTTCCCCTCTAACTCAAAAAATTCATTTAACTTTGGTTTCTATTTATTTTGATGGCTAGATGGTAGAGTGGATGGGATGTTAGGCCCAGAGTCAGGAGAATCTGAGTTTGAAACCAGCCTGGAACACACTAGTTCTGTGATGCTGGGTAGTCATTGAACCTCTTTCTGCTTCAGTTTCCTCAAATGTAAAATGAGGATAATAATAGCACTTACCTCACAAGGTTATTGTGAGAATCAAATAACACCCAAAATAATATTTGTAAAGTGCATAATACAGTGCCTGGCATATAGTGGGCTCTCAGTAATAATGCTGGTTCCCCTTGTCTTCCCTTCCTTTTAGGGGCTACTAGATAGATCTAATTTTTAACTGGGCTTGGTATTTTCTCATCAAATAGTGGAATAACGGAAAGGGTACAGGGTATATATTCAGAGGATCTGGATTCAAATCCTGACCCTTTCAATTCCTATCTATATGATCTAGGACAAGTCATTTTTCTAAGTCTCAGTTTTCTTATCTGCAAAAATAAGGGAGCTGGATAAGATGGTCTCTGAGGTCCTTTTTATCTCCAAATATATAATTCTTTTTTCTTTTTAAAAAGTTGAATAACTAGTTTTATTGAAATTGCTCATCTTTAGGCATATATTGACACATTTTTAAGAATGAGGTAGGAGTTAGGCAATCATTAAACCTATAATTCTGAGAGATGCCTTTTTCTAAGACAAATCTTTATTTAGAGCTTTTTCTTCTATTCTTTTCTCACTGTCATTGTATCTACTACCATTTTGCTCTCTTAAGTCCCACCTCCTATATCTACACTGAAATGTCCTGGACTGATAACAGTTTGGTGTGTATAAGCCCTCTGGGGCTAAATACAATTGAATAGAACTCCAATCCATCAACCAAACGGTGGAATTTCTCTTGCCAATTGGATTTCAAGTGTCTTCCATGTTGAAAGGTACTTTTATAGATAGGGGCTTTCTCGGTGCCCCTGAATTTCTGCCTTATAAGTAGTTTTCTGATCTTCAACAGTGGTTCCAGTGTGGGGGATCAGTGGATGGATGCTTGACCTACTGGGCTGGCTGGATAAGTACAGAAAATGTTCCTTCTCCTTTTCCTTAGTCAGACTAGTCCACAAAAATGACATGTTTACATAATGATCTGAAGAAGTGTAATAACTGTAGGTTTATCAAATGGACAGAATATGAAAGAAACACATGGTGTAGTGAGATGATTATAATCAGGAAACTTGTCTTCAAATCCTGGTTCTGACATTGTTTGGTTGGATGAATGAATGAAAAGAAATAAATGCAAAACCATTTATTAAATGCTTATTATATGCTAAATATTAAAGATACAATTAGAAATCAATGAGACTGACTTGGCTCTCAAGGAGCTAATAGAGGAAGACATAGAAAATAAATCCCTTAACTTTCCCAAGCCTGGAGGCTTTGTCTGCAAAGTAATAGTTTTACTTCTTAATTCACAGATCTATGGGGGAAGGTGCTGTGTAAATTATGAAATACTTTATGAATGCCGAATTATTGTTATCTTCTTCAATTCCTTCATGCACAAAAAAACTAGGCAGCCAAAGAGTAACAGTGCTCTAAGCTTTCAGATTTGGGGTCAATATGTTCTAAGGAAGCACAGAAAACATGGGACTAAATTAAAGCACCATTTATAAATACTTTAATAATGATGAATAAATGATTCATAGAAGTTGCTTTACAAAATAAATTATTCCAAGATGCACAGAGACCTGTCGAAATGATTGCAAACTAGTTAATAGATGATGTTATCACAACTTGCTAGGAAGCACTTCAGAGCTGCAGCCTCAGAAATTATTGATGTCTCTGCACATCTTAGCATAATTTAAGAAAAAGGGAAAATTACTTATCAACTCTTAATAAAGTATTCATGCTGCCTTAATGTAGAATGGTACCAAAATTATTTAGTGACTTATTGATTTGCCTTGGCTTTATGTTCCTCTTGGTATTCTTCCTTATTTACACCATGTGGCAAAGTTAACTAAGACAATATGGCCTGTGATTTATACAGTCATTCCCTGGAGATGCTGCAGATTAGATCTCAGAAACTTATCTGGGGTGCTAGTTAGGTCAGCAAGTGGACCAGTGGGATTGTCCTGCAGTGTAAAGAAGCATCAGCCAAATGTCCTGTTGGCTAGCCTATACAAACCAGTTTCTTTGTCTCTTCTTTTTTTTCCCTGCCCATTCATCCTTCCCATTGCCCTCAGAATAGTGTCAGCATTCTATAACTTCTTAGGACAAGAGGTCTGGAGGATTTAGAGCTGGAAGAGACCTTAGAGACTAGATAACCAAACCCCTGAATTTGTAGAGACTGAGGTCTCTAATAGGTCAAAAGAAGACCAATTTGGATGATGATCCATAGAAGAGGAAATAGAAGTATTACATTTTTTTTGTGGGACTGTACTATAGATCACTTAACTGAAGAAGGAAATGGACAAGGACTTCAGAAAACAAGGGAATGACCTATCAGTGATGGAGGGTTTCACCTCTTTGAATAATTGATGGAGCTCTCCATCTTTTTTTAAAGCAGAACATCTGAGAAATTCTTGACTTGCCTTAATGACAATTTCATTTTTCAAAAAGTAGAGGATGGAAGTGAGAAAACTGGTACTTGGGACCTGATTCAGACCAAGTAAAAGGGATTCTGAGGAAGATGCAACCCAATAATTAGGGATAAAAAGAGAAAAACCTGGTGTGATATCATATGCATCCTAGTTAATAGAACAATTTTTAAAAAAATTAGATCGTTTGTTGTAAAAGAATAAAAGAAAAGTCAGACTAAGAAGGATAAGTACTGAAGAATAAAATCCTAAACGCAAATGAGAATGCTCCATATCTCCTGACAAGAACATGATAGATCCAAAATGGACAATGAGACATACATTTCTGGACATGGTCAATATAGGAATTTGTTTTCTTTGGACATGTATTTTTTTTTACAAATGTTTTGTTTTTTCTTTTTTCCATTTGTGGTAAGTGGTAGGGAGGGAAAAAAAGAAAGCCACACAGAGACACAATTCCAACAAGGAAGAAACAGGGATGTGATCTAAAGAGATTGATGTGGATGCTCAAGAAAGTTAGCTTATATTTGAAAAAGGCGTGTAAGGTGAATAAATACAAAAGAGGGTAATAGTCCCATAAGAATAATGTTAAAGCTCAGAATAATAAGAGTTTGACCATAATTTCCAAGGACAACAGAAAGGGCTTCTTATTATTGAATGGCATTCATGAGTAAGGGTAAGAGAAAGATGAAAGGAAAAATAGGATCATTGTCTATGGTCTAGCCCTCCAGTTAATCCAGTAAACAGCCTAGAGAAAGAACTTTAGTATCAGAGAAAATCTGTTTTCTCTCTACAAATAAAACAAGAAGATACCTAATATAAAGCCTGATTTTTAAAAAAAATTCCTTATTAGAACCTGTCCCAGAATACCACCAAGAACTTGGTGTTAACAATATATTAAGTCTTAGAATTAGCTTCTCATAACACCATTGTGGATCCCCTACTGCCATCATGTCTAAGGCTTTGAGATGTCATCCTCCATTTTGCTTTGACTCTTCTCCTTCCTGAGTTGATGGACAGCTTTAACTCCAAGACTGAATATTGCACTAATATTTTTCCTTTGGCCTTTTCTATGTTGCTTTGGGGGTCTGCAGATAGCTGAATTTAATATATAGAAAAGCAGTTAGAGGAAATTGTGTGTATGTGGTATGTATGTTTGTGTAGACCCCATCTCAGTGATCCTGAAGCCATATCATGCAGATTGACCATTTTATATACTGTTAAGACAAACTTTGAACAGAGACAGGAAACAAAAATAGGGTAGAGAGAGGCAGAATAGTATATACACTGGTGAAAGAATTTCTAGAGTGTATATACCAGTGAAGAAGCCTTTAGGGAGATCATTGATCTGGAGGTAAAGGAAATCAAAATCTAGACTTGCCCAATTTAATGGAGAAAATCCATTTCTCTAAATGTTCTAACCTGAATGTTCACAAGCATAATGAAGTTTAATTTTACATTTGATGCATTAAAAATCTGGTATGAAGGCTGCTGACTCCCAAGATCCTTGTGGCTGACTGGATTGAAGGCTTTAAGAACTTTAAGTTCTACTTAAAACAAGGACCAAAATTTATAAGCTAAGGTCCTTTCTTTGGAAGACAGCCTCAACCCCAAAGCTCTTGCTCAAAGACTTACTCTGCTAACTCAAAAGACACATTCTTTGTTTTCAATTTGTTCCATATTGCAAAGGACAGTGGAAAACCCTGAGGCCAGAACTGGTCCTTGGCAATATTAGTATGAAGAGAAAATTTTAGAGTTTCCCACCAGAACCAGGACTGGGAGTCCACAAGGTAGGCTATCATCTATAATGCAATAAGGGTGGGAGAAGAGAAAAAAATTTATGTAGCACCTATTATGTGCCAGGCACTGTGCTGGATATTTAAAAAATTATCTCATTTGGACCTCACAAAATAAATTGGACCTCTACAAGATATATGTTATTCCCCCCCCCCACCATTTTACAGTACTGTGTTTTGAGGAAGGTAGAAGTGAAATTATTACTTGCCCAGGTTCATATAGTTAGCAAGTGTTGAAAGCTGGATTTGAACTCAGCTATTTCTAACTCCAGACCCAGTACTCTATCCACTTTGTCAACTAGTATTCATCTAGCATATCCCCACACCCAGTACATCAAGGGATTCAAAGGAAGATACTTTTCCATATTCCTTCTTATAAATGCATACTTTAGAAGAAAAAAGAATAAAGTAAAAAGTGCACAGTACAGAACAAAAGAAAACTTACACAGAAATAAAGAAACTATGGACTTTTCTGAATATAGTATGTAGTACTTCTTATTTAGGGTTTTTTGAAATGGAAATGTATTACTTTAATTTTGAATCCTCTCATATTCTGCTATGCACATGGCAATTTTTTAAATTTTCTATTTAAGCTTAAAACAAACAAATAAGTGAATGAATAAAAAGTAGAAAACTCTTGCATGTGTTTTGAAAAATAAAAGCTATTAAATAAATAAAAATAAATAAATGCATACTTTATTTACGTCCAAAGAATCTGCCCTCCGTGGTACATAGGTAGTTTTATTTGGCAAGATCAATTGCCATGATTTCAGTGAAGGCTCAAAATCTTCAGTGGACAGCAACCTAGAAATCAAGTTTCAAGTCTTGCTTCAGGTACATAAATAAGTTTTCCTTGTTTTATTTTTGACACGTTTCAGTCTATCTTCTCTGAGTTTTCTTCCTCTTTGAATTTTCCTTAAGCACTTTGTCCAGTGGGTTGTTTTAATTGCATTAATAAAAGGTGAGGCTGAAAATGTACTTTCCTTCCCTTTTTGACTCCCTCTCCACCCCTGCTCCCTCCCCTAGTGCCTTTATGCTAATCCCTGAATGTCCCAGTGGCTGTACCGAAGCACAGATTTGAAGATAGAACATCTGGGCTTGTTTTCCTCTATTCTCTTGCTTTAAAGTAACCTTCAGAATGAACAAAATTTAAGGTAAAATTCGGTATCTTCCTCACTACTTTTTCCTCAGTGATTTATTTCAATACCAGTCTTATTCACAGACTTTGATTAGAGTATTCCTTTCAAACTCACCAAAATAGTCTTAATATGGTGTCTCTACTCTCTCAGGGCTTGTGCTAGATTCCTGGCTTTTCTGGCTGGTTTGGGTCAATGTGCTTCCAGCTGTTTTCATCAGCTGCTCGTGGCTTTGCTCTATCTCCGCCATAGGTGGTCTATTTACCCTGCTCAGTCTCTAAGAGCTAATTAAAGGGATGACTTTAATTTTCCTTGTTCTGTGGATCAGCTTGGAATACCTTGAAGTAGTCCCTATGATTGCTCAGTTTGAAAGTTCTTTTCTCACTCTCTCATGCCTGAGAAGCTGAAAGGAGCAAAGAGAGCTTATTCTGGCACCCCAAACCTGATAGGTCATTTTTTCCTTCCCTAATCAGAAAGCGGTAACTTCCCACTTTGCTCTTAAAAAGGAGAGTCCTCCTCCTTCTGGTCTCTTGATGACTATAACTGGTTTAAAGTAATTTACACACATCCCTTAAGAGTTTAAGAACTAAGTTGCCTTAGCAACACTTAGCAAACTGCAGCACTACCCCAGAAAGAAAAATTTCAGAAACGATTCTTTTTTCAAGAGCTCATTTCTCATGCAACAAGACATGTTAAACATAATTCAAAGTTTTTTTTTTACCCCAAAAAGTTACTAATGACAAAAATTTCAGTTGTTGTGATATATGCAGGCCTGCCTTGAAGCTAGTTTGAGTTGTACAGTATTTAATATATTTAGATTTCCATAGTGCTAGGCTGACTTTCTATCCCTAAATCCTAGGGGTTTGGGGTTGACAGATTGAATCCATAGGGACCTCTCCCACTTTTTATAATGCCCTTCTGCTTTTCCTCTCAGTGGAAGCTGGAATGTTGTTGTTGTTCTTGTTGTTTATTCTTCATCTTCTAAGTGGACTATGACATCAGGGAGGTGATTCTATGACATGCAAGTGAGTTGGATTTATGTGAGGGAGGGTATACTCTGCCAGAAGGGGCATATCTGGCCTTTTTAGGGGCAGCTCCTGGCTGGCCTGAGGGCGTTGTAGGAGCTTAAAGAAAAACCACATCTCTAGTGGGACATTTATTTGGTGTTGACCAAGGACACAAATTAAATCAATCTGCAAGTATTTCATGAGTAACCATCTGTGCCCAAAAGTAAAGTTGGAGTTAAGGAGATACAGAAAAATGATGTTATTGCCTTTGAGGACTTGACAGTAAGGGTGGTCTAATGAGGGGGTGATAAGGCAAATTACATCAGAAACAATAGAAAACAATATAATAAATTATTGAATTAAATACAAAATTCAGTTGCACAGGTTCCATATATCAATGACATAACTATAGATCATCAGTGATGGAAGGTCTTCTTGTCCAGTTCTAATCCTGTCATTTTATAAGTGGAGATGCTGAGGTCCAGAGAGAGTAAATGGCTTGCCCAACATTACACAGTTAGCAAAGTTCAGAAGAGAATTACCAGTGAAAGATGTGGTGGGATAGCAATTGGAGAGTGTTTAGAGATCATTTAGTCCATTGATAATAACTCCTGTAGGCTGCATATTGGCTTAGAAAATCACATGTTGACATCATCCACATTCTAATGTATTTTTTGGCAGCTAGGTAGTATGATGAATAGTGGGCCAGACTTAGAATCAGGAAGACTTCTGTTCCTGATTCAAATCTGGCCTCAGACACTGACTAGTTGTGTGACTCTGGGCAGATCACTTAACCCTGTTTGCCTCAGTTTCCTCATCTGTAAAATGAGCTGGAGAAGGAAATGGCAAACAATTCTAGTATCTCTATCAAGAAATCCCTAAATGGGGTTAGGAAGAATAGAACATGCTTGAATGACCACAAATTATATTTTTATTTATTTTGTTAAGTATTTCCCAATTACATTTCAATCTAGCTCCAGACACCCAAATCTAGTCCACACTAGCTATTTTCTTAACATCTGTCTTGTCACCATACCAGACCAGAGACCATAGCCTGGAATACTTAACCCTTTCACTTTTGGAACTCATGCCTTGTTGTACTGGGTAGAATCTAGCTCAGGTTGGTCCCTTTGTCATTTATATTTGATAGTGGAATGAAATGAGACATTGGTAGATCATTTATTCAATCATTAACAAAAGAGTTACTCAGCCATAGAGGACAGGGGAATTGATTTAGCTGAGCAAATCTCCCCTGCATCTGAGATGTCCATCACAGTCTGCTGGGCAACTATCAGAAGGTACCTGTAACTTTTTCATTTTTTGAGCCAATTAAGTCTTGAGGTTGGTTTCAATATCTTTAAAGGAAAAAGTAGCGTAATTAGTCTGAGGCCTGAAAATTAGGATATGGCTGTGTTGCCCCTTTATCCCCTTTTGATGGATGAGTATCTTATAATGCCTACTCTACCTAGCTGTCCCTAGTCAGGCCTTCAATTCACAACTAAGTCCATTTCTGGCACCATAATCAAATCAATACTGTTATTGCTACTAGAAAGGGTCTGCATCGTACTCTCCCATGACTCCATTCTTTATTGTGCCCTGTGACTTTTTAAACAAAATACCCCTTCTTGGTCAGCACTCTCTCATACATGTTATCATCTCTTCCCTTATTAGGATGTAAGCTCCTTGAGGTCAGGCTTTATAACACTTTTAAAATGAGTATTCTTATCACTTAAGTCAGTATCTGACACAGGAAATGTTTAGTTAATACTTTTTCATTTATTTATTCTTTCTTGCCCATCTTTTTAGCTCTTCCTTCTTTCCATTTTTACCATTGAGACAACTGAGAGTGATTTAACCAAGACCACACAGGTAGTAAGCTGGACAGGCAGGTTTTGGAGGGCTGTCCTGTGGCTTCAAATATACTTATTTTCCACTAGTAACATAAATAGTATATGGGCAAGATTTTCTAAAGAAGGTGGTAATAGGAGCTTGATTTTAAAGAGGGGTTAGGATTTAGAGAGGCAAAGATGATTACAAGTAACAAGGCTACTGTTTGTTAACAATTGACAAATTTTGGAAGTTTGATTGCAGGTCTTTCTTTGGCTGAGATAAGAGGCCTGCCTGCCTCCCCTAGGAAATCTTTGCTACTTTCAGTCTGAACTGATCTGATTGTCCATTAGCATTCACTGTCTGAACCATCTCTGATGGAGCTGGATTACATTCAATTTATTGTATGTTGTCTTATATTGTTCCTTGTTGTTTAATTTCCGTCAGATCTGTCTGACCAACTGAAATGTAAGCTCCTTGAGGGACCTTCTCCAATCTCACAGAATTAGTGCTTAATAAATAATTTTTGCACAAGACTGAATGTATCTGACTTTAAACAGAGTTTGGCCACTGCTCTTTTCCATATTTGAGCTGCTTGGGCATGAATAATACCCTGCAGTAGAAGTCAGGAGCCTGGATTCTGGTTCTAATCCTGTTGCTGATTTACTCTTTAACTTAATATTTCCCCTCTTACCTGTTTCCTCATTTGTAAAATTTTTCTTAAAATCTCTTCCAGTTCTAACATCCTGTGTCTTTTTGATTAAAACAAACAAACAAACAAATAAAACTCCTCCAAAACAATTTATATTTTACTTGTGCTGGGGGACATTTAACACATTAGAGACATATATATGCCCCTTCTCCCCACTTCCCACACCTTTTTTTTTGACCTCTTTACTAAAAGGAAGTTAAATTCTGGTTTCTTCTCTACCACTTAGTTGCTTTGTGACCCCGGGGCGAATCAGTTAGGCCGTCTGAGGCCACAGCTGCCTCTTTGGTAAAATGGTAAATAAGAATAGTTATCAGCTTGTAAATAGGTGCCTGAACCAGATGATTTCTTATGTTTTCTTCCCATTTGGGGTGGTCTCTCTGTCTCTGTCTCTCTGTCTTTGTCACTTCCTCTGTCTCTGCCTTTCTGTCTCTCTGTCTTCCTCTCTCTCTCTCTCTCTCTCTCTCTCTCTCTCTCTCTCTCTCTCTCTCTTTCTGTCTCTCTCGCTGTCTTTGTCTCTATTGCTGTCTGTCTCTTTCTGTCTCTGTCTCTATCTCTCTTTGTCTCTGTGTTTTTGTGTATCTGTCTTTCTCTGTTTGTCTCTGTTTTGACTTTCTGTTGCTGTCTCTCTCTCTCTGTCTTTGTCTCTATCTGTCTCTTTTTCTCACTTTGTCATTCTGTCTTTTTTTGTGACTGTGTATCTGTCTATGTCTGTCTCTGTCTTTCTCTTTTTGTGTCTTTGTGTTTCTGTCCATTTCTGTCTGTCTCTGCTTGTCTCTCTATATCTCTTTCTGTCTCTATCTTTGTTTATCTCTCTCTGACTCTGTCTCTATCTGTTCCTGTCTATCTCTTTCTCTGTCTTTGTCTCTGTATCTTCCTTTCTTCTTCCTTTCCCTCCCCCACCCTGTCTCTCTCATCATGTATTTCTTTGCTTCTTCCTTCATAGTTCTCTGGCAAATGTATTCAAAGACTGTGGATTCGAGGTGGAAGGAATAGAAAGAACCCTCAGAGGCCATGTGGTGAAGTCTGATCCCTTCATTTTATGAAGAAACTGATGTCAGGAAAGTGAAGGTGGGAGATGTCAGAGGCAAGATTTGAACCTAGGGCCTTTGCCTTTAGAACCAAGCTTTTTGTATTGTACCAGAGAATCCACTCCCAGTAAATGACTGTAGGTATTTTTTTCTTATAGGTCCAAAATGCAATATTTCGAGTTAAGACATAACCAGACTTTTCTTTCTTTTTCTTTCTTTCTTTCTTTTTCTTTCTTTCTTTTTTCTTTTTTCTTTTTTTTTAACATTCTTGTTAATGCTGTCTTTAAAGCCAAAAGAGGGGGAGGAGAGGGGAGTGTAAGAGACAGTACTTTTCTTCATTATGTACAGCTCTCCCCTTCTTATTGGTTGGTGTGTTTCCCCCGACTCCCCCTTCCCATAAAGCTTTTGTTGGGTGAATGCTGGAGCACCCTCACTGCTAAACAGTTCCAATTTGTCCCTGTCCTCCATTGCCTGGGAAAAAAAAAGTGGTCAAGTCTCATTGTCATCTGGGGAAAAGCGATTGAAAAATCTTTTGTTGAACGAAGCACCTTTCACTTAAAAAACCGAGGCAGAATAAAATGACATGTTGCTAATGATGTATTTTATGGACTGCCATCTGTCTTGCAAAAGGTCAGAGAAAAATAGCAACTGCTTTGCAGGGGACTGGGTAGGGGGCTGGGGGGAAAGCGGGAACAAATGGCTCTCCTCAGAACATGACAAGAAGTCTTTGTGACATCATATAAATGCCCTAATTGGGAAGTGGTCAATTGAGCAGGCTTGACTTCTGAATTTGATGTGTCAATAAACAAGTTCAAGGTGACATGTTGGATCAATACCCCTCGACAAGAATCATCCGACAAATTTACTGCAAAGTAATTGGGTGCAAAATGACTCAACTCAACCTTCACACTGCCGAAAATCAAACAAACAGCCGACCTCCCGGCAGCCGTTTATATGTGTCAGGAGCTGCTTAAGGTGGCCTGCTGCCGTTGGGGGAGCCCCCAAAGCAGGAGAAGGGGTGGAGGTGGGGGGCTTCCTTTATTAGCAAGCTGACCGTGGAGGAGTACGGACAGTACGGCTTTGGGCAGAGTTAAATATGAATGTGTGTGTATGTGCATATATGTGTCTATTATATATACATGTATATTATGTATATAGATATATATCATATATACACATATATTGACATACACATATGTAAAACTCAAATATACATTTTCTCTATAACTGAATTTAGATGGCAAATAGAAAAGAGTTGGGAAAGTTATTTATTTACTTCTTTTCCCTGAACACAAAGGAAAGGCATTTAGATACTCACCCCTTTTGCATTTTTTTTTTCTGAAAGAAAGGAAGTGGAAAAGGAAGAAGAAAACTAGAAAAAGGAGGAAGAAGAATAAGGGAGTGTTAAGATGAAGAAGTCAAGTAAGGGAAGGAGGACAAGAAAAGGGAAAGAGGACAAAGAGGTAAAGAGAAAGATGAATAAGAGGAAGAAAGGAGAGTGGAATGAGGAGGAACAGGAAGGGAAAGGTGAAGGAGCAGTAAGAAAAGGGGGAGAAGGGCAGAGAGAAGAGAAGCTCGAACTGCTTTACTTCAAGGTGTCATTCATTAGGGACTTTGTAGTAAGAGTAGGCAGGATGGGTTGTTTTGTCTTTTCTGGCACCCTTGAAGAAATCACTGACTTATTTGTGTGGTCCTGGTTTGGAAGGCTTGCTAGCCTTCTCTGTATGAGACCATGAATTTCTAAGAAGAGATGATTATTGGGGAGTTATGGTGTCTGAAGATTGAAAGAGGAGAGGAGAGCCAGTTTCCTGTGAAATTTGCATTCTGGCCAGGGATAAATTGTGCACTTTGGATGTAGCAGGGAGATAGATCACTTGTTAATTATACATTGGTTTGAAGGCTTAGGAGATGGGGTAGTAAAAGGAGTGTAGAGAAAGTCAGGTAGAAGCCAGCACTCAAGGAAGGGATGCTATTTGTGCTTATATCTCCTTATCTTTTCTCCCTCAAAACTTTTGAGTAAACACACCTAGAAAATCCTATAAACTGAACTTATTTAGAAGACCTAGTATGGCATGATGGAAAGGATGCTAGCCTAGTAATTCAGAATTTTGGGTGTTATAGAGCAATAGTTCTTAATCATAACTTAGGAAGGAAAGGAAACAAGTGTTGATTAAGAATATGCCATAACCAGACAAGGTTCTAAATGCTTTACAAACATCTTGTTTATTCCTCACAACAATCCTGTGAGGTAGATGCTATTTTTGTTTAAAATTTTTTCAATGGTATTTTATTTTTCCAAATACATGTAAAGATAGTTTTCAACACTCATTTTTGGAAGACTTTGTGTTCTAATTTTTAACTCCCTTCCTCCCTTATTGTTCACTTTTTTTTTTCAGTTGAGGAAACTGAGAAAGATAGATTAAGTGACTTGCCTAGGATCATACAACTAGTAAATATCTGAGGCTAGATTTGAACTCAGGTCTTCCTGACTCCAGTTCAGAGATCTATCCACTTAGCTTGTCCTTTTAGCATGAGAACCCCATCTTTGAATATAAAACATGTTTTAAACTCCTAAATAGTAATTCCCCATGGATTAATAGATAATAACATTCGCAGATCATACTTTAAGAAATATTTTGTATGTTATTCATCACAACTCTATATGTATTTGAAAATCTAAAACTGTAGACCTCATGCTATTAATAATAACAATCAATTAAATAACATTTTATAAGCACTAAATAAAAATAGTAATGCTTGGTATGCATAAATATTTGCAGATTCCTTGTAATAAATGTCCTATCTTGTAGGGGTCTTGGGTATATAGGTTGGAAGATCTGCTATAGTGGACAGAGTGTATCTCATAACTTCTCTGACTCTTAGCTTTTTCATATGTAAAATGGAGACAATAATATTTGTACTATTCATGTTTATAGAGTTGCTGTGAGGCTAGCCATTTGGTAAATCTTGGAGTGCTATAGAAATATAAGTTATTACTATTACTATGGTCTATCTGCTTGATACCCAAACCATGGAGGATTTGAGGTAAATTGATTATTCTCTTTTCATTTTGAGTAGATCATGATGAAAGTCCAGAATGTAGCTATCAAGAGTCTAGAATGTAGGAAATAAAGTATAGAAAATATGTTACTTACTTTCTGTGAGTCTTAGTTTCCTCATTTATAAAATTAGAAAATTTTCATAAACAAAACCAATGCAATCAAAATTAAAAGAAAGCAGAATACTGGGGAAAATTTTGCAACAAGTATCTTTGATAAAGTCCTTATTTCTCAAATATGTAAAGAACTGAATCAAATTTATAAAACTACAAGTCATTCTTCAATTGATAAATGTTCAAAAAATATGAATAGGAACTTTTCAGACAAAAAAGAGCAAAGCTATCTATCATATGAAAAAATGCTCCAATCATTGTTAATTAGAGAAATGCTAATTAAAATAACTTTGAGGTACCCCTTCATATCTATCAAATTGGCTAATATGACAAAAAGCAAAATTATTAATGTTTGAGGGATTAAAAAGAAAGAAAAATACATGTGGGAAAATTGAGAGACATGGAAAGGAAGTGACTTAACCAAGATCATACTGGCAGTATGTGGGAGTGTTGGTATTAGAGCCAAGGTTCTTTGACTCTGAAATGTAGCTATTTTTCCTCAGTTACAGGCTGTCTTCCCAAAAGAATGAACTCTGGCTTTCTTCCTATTACTCACTGAAGCTTTTATGGGAGTTTTCCCTCTGTGACAGGATGCTTTGAATTTTTTCCTGTTTTGTGAATTGTTAAGCATTATATAAATATAATCCATCCTTATCAATGAGTCAATCAATCTACAAGAATTTATTAATAGAAGTCATGGTATTAAAAAAAAAGAGACTGGAATCAGAAGTTATAGACTTGAATCCTGGCTTAAATATGTATTATTACCTCATGATCTTGGGCAAGTTATTTCTTTCTCTCTGTTTTCTTAAGTACAAACTGAGGATATTAATAATTGCCTTTTTTTTAATCTCACAGTGTTGTTGAGGCTAGAGCTTCAAAATGCATTTTGAATTTGAACAATTATTAGAGACCCATGGAAAGAAGAGTTGGGTAAGAATTATGATGTAAATGAGAATGTTTACATTTTTGATGAAAATAATTGTCTTGGTTTTTAAAAATTTATCAGTAGTATTTTAATTTTTCCACATGTAAAGATATTTTTCATCATTTATTTTTGTAAAATTTTGTGTTCCGAATTTTTCTCTCTCCCTCCCTTACTTTCCTTTTCCCCAACACAGCAGGTAATCTGATATAGATTAAATATGTGCCATTCTTTTAAACATATTTCCACATTTGTCATATTTTGCAAGAAAAGTCATACCAAAAAGGAAAAAATCACAAGAAAGAAAAAACAAACAAAAAAGATAAAAATACTATGCTTTGATCCACATTTAGTCTCCATAGTTCTCTCTCTGGATGCGGATGGAATTTTCCATCCCAAGCTTATAGAAATTGCCTCGAATCACTGAATTGTAGAGAAAAGTCAAGTCCATCACAGTTGATCGTCACTTAATCTTATTGTTACTGTGTACAATGTTCTCTGCTTCTGCTCACTTCACTCAGCATTACTCATATAAGTCTTTCCAGGATTCTTTGAAATCAGCTTGCTCATTATGTCTTATAGAATAATAATCTTCCATTACATAGATATAGCATCACTTATTCAGCCATTACCCACTTAATGGACATCTACTCATTTTCCAATTCTTTGTCACTACAAAAAAGGGCTGCTACAAACATTTGTTACTCAGGCTTCTAGCAGAAGAAAAGTTAAGCTCTTTGGGAAACTGGATCTTCTTTGTTGAGATCTGCCTAAATTCAGTCCCCACTCCAATCCATTCAGTCCTCAGAATAATTTCCCTGAACCACAAGTCCAACAAGGTGGTCCTCATACTCAATAAACTTTAAGTGTCTCTAGGGTCAAATACAAAATCCTTTGTTTGGCTCTCAAAGCCATTCACAACCTACCCCCTCCTACTTTTCAGTTTTCTTCTACCTTATTCTTCATCATGTACTCCTTGATCCAATGACTCTGGCTTCCCCAAATAAGACACTCTACATTTGGTCTCTGGCCATTTTCTCTGCCTATTCTATATCTTCATCTCTATCTACTGGTTTCTTTGTAGGAAAGTCATAACTGAAATCTCATCTTCTATAGGAAGTCAATCCCAGCTCCTTTTAATTCTAGAACCTCCCCTTTTAAAATTATTTGCTATTTATTCTGGAGTTTATTTGTACATATTTGTTTGCTTTTTGTCTCCCCCACTAGATTATGAGCTTCTTCAAGGAAAGTAACAATCCTTTGTCCCCCAACACTTTTTTGTATCCCTAATACTGAGGACAGTGCTTGACACATAGAAGGTGTTTTTTTAATGTTTATTGATTAATTACTGACTTGTGAATTTCTTTTCCTCTATAGAAAAGATTAAAAAACCAGTCAGAAAACCTATATAGAGTATCTCCTATGTGTCCAATTAATATACACACATATATGTATCTATATCTATATCTGTATATGTGCATATGTATGTGTTTGTGTGTATGTGAATGTTGCATTCCAGAGTAATCAGAAAAAGAAATATGTCCTCCAACCTCCAGGAGCTTTCCATGTAATCAGACATATGTAAAAGGGAAAATGGACAATTTAAGAACTGTAGAAGAACTTGCTTTGTGTAAGAACTTTTTGTTGATTATGATCAAACTTTGAACTTGGGAGATCAAAGGAAACTTTAGTCTGCATGTATCCCTAAAGAGATGTAGAAAGAGACTTGAGGACTATCTGCCCAAATTCAATTCAAAGAAAACCTGAGTGAAGGCCAGGGAGAAGCTTCTGACTTTGTCTTGACTGGTCCTTTCTCTCATGGTTGATGAAAGTGGAAATTAAGGGCTGAGGGAAGAACAGATAAAAAGGCAGGTCATATAGAAGACTGGGGATTATATTGAATCATGGCTTCTGAACATTGTTTATGGGGCAGAAATTTCATATAAGCTTTATATATATCTTAAAAGCTATTCACTGGGAGTGGAATCATACAAAGCACCTTGCTAAAAAGCAGTCTTCTCAGATATTCAATTTAATAAAAATTTATTAAACATCTACTTTTGTCAGGGTAAAATCATTTGGAATCAAAACAAAACAAGAATTTATGTCTGGATTATAAATGAGGGGAATCAGGAATGAGGGGGGAGAGAGAAGAGGGGTACATATCAACATGTCCATTGATATAATATCTATAAAGCTATATAAAGTATTTCAAGAGGGAGACAATACTAAAAATTGATGGAAATCAGGAGAGTCTTATTGGATGTGGTATTTGAGTTGTGATCAAAAGGAAATGAGCAATTGATTCTAAAAGTGAGATGAGGAGGACATATATTCCCAACAGGGAAGATGAGAGATGTAACGTTGTATACAGGGAATACCAAGGGGGCATGTTTGGCTAGAATGGAGAGAGGATAAAAGAGAATAATATAAAAAACTGGGGGCCATATTGTTGAAAACTTTAATGATAAGCTGAGGATTTTGTATTTTATCCTAAAAACAATAAGGGAACCATTTAAGAAATTTGAGTAGATAACAGACTTAGATCTATGTTTTATTTCAACTTGGAAGCAGTGTTGAAGATGGGTTAGCAATTGACTGGATATTAGAGGAATGAGGCATAGGAAAGAGTGAAGGATGATGCTGAAGATATAATCTTAAGTTACTACAAAGATGGGGATACCCTCAAAAGACATAAGGAAATTTGGAGGAGAGATGGATTTAGGAGAGATAATAATGAGTTCTGTTTTGGACATGTTGAGTTTGAGATTCCTATGGGACCTCCAAGAAAAGATGTCCAGCAGGCAGTTGGTAATGTGGGACTGAGGTTCAGGAAAGAGATTAGGACTGGATTTATCGATTTGGGAGCCATCTGTATAGAGATAATAATTGAATCCATGGGAGTGGTCCCATGGCATGGGCCCTGAGGGTAGTTTTATAATAGGAATCCCTCATACTTGCATAGTGATTTATGCTTTTCAAAGTGTTTTCACATGCATGATCTCATTTGATCCCATGAGGTAGGGAGGGAAGTTATTATTCTAACATGATACTAGGAATATAGTAGGTAGCTAAATAGAGTCAGCTGTGAGATAGGGGAAAAGAACACTGAACTGGCAACCAGGAAGCCTGGATTTGAGACATGACCCTGTCAGTGGAATCAGAGAATATTAGAGCTTGAAGGGACCTTAATCATACTCCAATACCACCCTTCTTCTGTCCCCTCCCCACATATTTGACTTTTATTTTTATCAGCTATAAAAGAAAGCACCAGTTGAGAACTTATCAGGGTCCTTCCTCTTGCCATTGTCAACTAAACCAAATACCTTGTTTTTTAGATAAGGAAACTGAGGTTCAATAAGGAAAAGAGATTTGCCTGAAGTCAGAATCTGAAACTTTTGATCAGAATTGGCAGGTAGGCAGTTGCAGAAGGAGTAAAAGTCTGGGGGATACAGAAAATAGATGCTTAACAATAATTTTTAAAATTCTAATAAAATTTAAAATATTTTAAAAATTCTTTTTATACTTGTTCATATGTTTAGTGCCAAATATTTCCATCTCTAAGGTACATTGGAATTTGTTTTGTTTTAAATCTAATCCATTAATATAATTCAATAGTCATTTGGTGAGGGTTTGCTATGAGCAATGCACCAAAGATAATATGAAAAAAACTGGGACCTGATCTTGGGGAGCTTGTATTCTACTATGGGGATGTGACATATAAACAGACAAATATATATATATATATATATATATATATATATATATAATATATATATATATTATATATATATATATATATATATATGCAAATTGCAGTCAGATTCAAGCCAAAGTGAGAAGATAATTTTATTTTATCTTATGAGCGATAGAGAATCATTGAACTTTCTTCTCTCTCTCTTTCTCTCTCTCTCTCAAACTTAAATACAATGGTATATGAATATTATGGAATATTATTGTTATATAAGAAATGATCAGGAGAATAATTTAGAAAGGCCTGGAGAGACTTACATGAACTGATGCTGAGTGAAATGAGCAGATCAAGATAACATTGTACACAGCAACAAAAAGATTATGTGGATTATGGGATGATCAATTCTGATGTAAGTTTCTCTTTTTAACAATGAGGTGATTCAGGCCAATTCCAATAAACTTGCAATGGAGAGAGCTATCTGTACCTAGAGAGAAGACTGTGGGAATTGAGTGTGGATCACAATATAGTATTTTTACTTTTTTTTTTATTGTTGTTTGCTTGTTTTTCGTTTTCTTTCTTATTTTCCTCTTTTTGATCTGATTTTTTCTTGCATAGAATGATAAATATGGAAATATGTATAGAAGAATTGTACATATTTAACATAGTTTAACGTGTTTAACATTGTACATGTTTAACATAATTGGATTACTTGCTGTCTAGGAAAGGGAGTAGGGGGAAGAAAAGGAGAAGAATTTGGAACATAAGGTTTTGCCAGGATGAATGTTGAAAACTATTTTTTATATAGTTTGAAAATAAAAAGTTATTAAAAAAAATAAAATTTAAATACAAAATAGGAAAAGAAAAAATTGCCATGCACATAGCAGAATGTAAGAGAGGATCCAAAATATAAAGCAATAAATTTCCATTTCCAGAAAAAAGACTATATGATAAATATTACATGTTGTGTTCAGAGCTGCCCATCTTTTCTTTATTTTCTGATTGGTTTTCTTTTTTCCTCTTCTATGTACTTTTTACTTTATTCCACCCCCTCCAACCGAAGGCTATAATGAAGCACAGATATATAACATAGATACACATACACATATACACATACATACGCACATATACACAAACATATACATACACATACTTTATACATACACACACACACACACACACACACACAACTGTACTGTGCTTGTTTGTCCTCCGTTTCTCTGAAGGTGGATAATGTCTTCCTTTGTAAGTCCAAGTCTTTCCATATTTTTAAAACTATATCATTTCCTATGACATAACAATTTCCCAACCTATTACTAAATAATCTAAAATAATATTGATTAATATGGTTGACATACAGTATAGTTTCCCTTGTTTTCTTTTTTGATTAAATCTATTTTAACTTTAACTTTGTCTGAGATCATGATTACTACCCTTGCTTTTTTACATAATAGATTCTACTCTTGATCTTTATTTTATATTTATCATTGAAGTTTTTTGAGTAAGAAAATGACATGGAAAAACTTCTGTTTTGAACAGCTTAATTTTAATTTCCAGAAAAATTCTAGAAGAGTCATTGAAGGCATGGTTGGTAGAGATTCCAAAGAGGCAGCAAGCTTTATCAAGAATGGGTCATACATGACAGATTAGCCTAATTTTCTTTTTAAAAATATATATGAAAAGTAAACTGGTAGGTAAGGTGAGTTTTTCAGATTATTTATGTAATTTTTAGCAAGACTTTTTGATATTCTTGTGGAGAAGTTAGAAAGACTAGATAATACAATTAGAAGGATTTTTAATTTATTGAATATCTCCACTGCAAAGGTTCAATGGTTTAATAACAATGTAATTGTAGGTTTTCAATGGAGTACCCCAAATAGTTATACTTGGCTTTATGCTATTTAATATTTTTGACTTGAATAAAAGGATAAATGATATCCTCATCCAATTTGCATATGCCTGTAAGCTGGGAAAGAGAGAACTAACATACTGGATGATAAGAGTCAGGATTCCAAAAGATCTTGTTAGGCTAAGATAAGTTGACTCTAACAAAGTGAAATTCAGTAGGAATAAATTTAAATTTTACATTTTACACATATATTTAGATGGGATCAAAAAACCACTGATATATATGTATATATATGATTATAGGACAGCAGAGGGAGTTTAGAGGCTATAGAGTCCACCCTTCCTCACTTTATAAATCAAGAAACTGAGAGGCACAAGGAAGTTAATGAAGTTGGCTAGTATTGGACACTTTCTAAATATATGAGCCAGAATTTGAATGGACATTCTCTTGTATTCCAAGTCTGATGTTTCATTTTCTACTTCATGTTGCCTCTTGGGATGATGGAGATACAAGCTAGGAAAGCTGTTGATACAGTGTCTTAAGGAGGGTAGGATAGGGTTGCAGGATTTTGGAAATGTGAAAGGGACCTCTGAGGCCATTTGTTTCAGCCATGTCCAAAAGGAATCCCAACTACAGCATACTCAGCAAGTGGTTATAAAGCCTCTGCTTCAGGCTCTCTAAGGAGGGAATACATAGAGCAGTGGCTAGAGCCCTGGGTCTTGGTGTCAGGAACACCTGAGTTACAATCTGGCCTCAGACACTCACTAGCCAGATTGTAACTCAGGTGTTTCTGAAATAGCTCTATTTTCTAAACTTGTTTTGACAGCTGTGCAGAGGATAGATTGGAGAGGTGCTACTAGAAACTGCCCCAGACATTGAGGGGTGGGAGGACATGAGAGAAAGTGTGGCCAGTACCGAGTGGCCAGAGAAGCAGTATCTGCTGAGATGGGAGCCAGGCATTTAAGGGAAGGAGCATGAGGGGGAAAGGTGTAAAAGGAAGAGAAGTTTGGTAACAGTGGACCAAGAGTGTTACCTCCATGCACAAAAACACGTGGGGTTTAATTTTCTTCTCTGGAATAAAGCACAAGGATAGATCCCTCATGCGGTCTCTGCCAGTCTGGTCAAACCTTCACCTCCACCACCACTGATCTCTCATTGGGACTCTTGACAAAGTCATTAGCCTCAGTTTGCTGATGGGTAAAATAAAGGGGTCGTAGTGGAGAATATTTAGGTCCTTGATCTGTCCCTAGAGCTCTGTGAGTCTATGAAATTCCTGCTGATCTATTGCTCTCCATTGGACAAGTGGGATATCTGAGACCTATCAGGGCAAAGTCATTCATCCATGGTGACCCACAGAATTAGTGCCTGAGCTGGGAGTGGAGCCCAAATCTCCTGACATCTGGTCCCATGTGTCAGAGTACCTATCCTTCTATATTATGACCATGAGACTAGGTAACTATAATCAGTCAGGGGTGGCTCATGAAGAAAACATTAAGCACCAGCCCTTTTCAAAATTGCTCCCCTCCCCCTTCATCTTGAGCTCTCCCTTTCAAATCCTCTTTTTGCTCAGTGGGACTATTCTGGGTTTGCCCTTATTCAGTCTTGTCCCCATGCCTAGATTGTCCTTGGGTTATCAATCACGCTAGTTATTTTCTTCCCTGACTTAAGAGGATTATCCAGACTGGATTTTTTACTTTGTCAGTATTATGTAGTGACACTTTCCCTCTTAGGGCTCAGCTCTGCCCAGAGAGTAGGGCCAGCGCTTTCACTCAATCCAAATGGCCTGATGCCAACATCTGTCTGGCTTCCTACATTTTGATGCCAGTATCTCAGGGAACCAACACATGAGCTGCAGTCTGTGAGGGAGGCAGTGCAAACTCTGAGACAGGCAGAGCAGGAGCAGGTTCTGCCCCATCTGCATTGGGGACTTCAGTTCTCTATAGAGCAAAGCCCTCTCC
Organism: Antechinus flavipes; assembly: GCF_016432865.1. Taxonomy (NCBI): domain Eukaryota; kingdom Metazoa; phylum Chordata; class Mammalia; order Dasyuromorphia; family Dasyuridae; genus Antechinus; species Antechinus flavipes. Next base: position 362,537,165 of record NC_067398.1, on the reverse strand, counting down.
ATCAGCTCCCACCAGAGCATGCTTTTAAGGACTTTAAGAAAGTGTCCCTTCTCTCTCCTTCGCCTATTGGATAGCTGGTTTCCTCTCGTAGATAGAAAGAACGAGAGATGGTTGGATAGATAAAGCATTTCTTAAATTTTGAACTATGTGCCAGGTTAAGTTCTGGGGATACAAATACAAATCTATTAGGAAAATTAACACACAGGGCAGAGATTACCTTCTGAAATTAGTAAAGTGTGGAGCAGTAGGATAAACTAGGTGACAGCATTGGATATAGCACTGGATAGGGAATTAGGAAGACATCCTCATGAGTTCAAATTGGTTTCAGATACTTCCTAGTTGTGTGACTGTGGGAAATCATTTAACCCTCTTTGCCTATTTGTCCAGGGATTCGTTTCATTTCTGCTCTCTTTCCTAGCTTTGATGGCTTCTATTTGCCTCAGTTTCTCAAAATGAGCTGTAGAGAGGAAATGGCAAACCACCCCTATATCTTTGCTAAGAAAACCCCAAATGGGGTCATATATAGTTAGACATGACTGGAAATCATTTGACAATATAAACAAGGGATTAAAATAAAAATACCCTGAAAGAGGGAAAATAATGACTTTAATTTTTTTTATATTAAGGTATAAATGGTTGATATAAGAGTCTTTTCTTAAATCGTATTTTGAGAGGAGGAGATAGGAGAAAGCTAAAGGTCTTGGCAGCCTGAAGACAGGGGGCTAAATGATGGGTAGCATAGAGTAAAGTATGATTAAAGTTAAAATGGGATTGAAGGTATTTAATAGAGAGGGATATTTTGGCAGCTTCTTTATTTGGAAGTTTTATCCTTGACCACCAATGATATTTTGCCCCATAACATCCAATAGTCAGGGATTGACGCCCAGGATCTTGAGATCAGCTAACCCATCACCAAGTCTTTTTATTTCTTCCTTTGAAAATTTTCTCAACTTTGTCTTTTATATTTCATTCCCATGTCCATCATGGTAATCATGCTAATGCCCATCATATCATGCCTCACTTACCCTTCCTTGGACTCTCTCTATCCCTCTCTTTTTTTTCTCTTCTCTTCTCTTCTCTTCTCTTCTCTTCTCTTCTCTTCTCTTCTCTTCTCTTCTCTTCTCTTCTCTTCTCTTCTCTTCTCTTCTCTTTCTTCTCTTCTCTTCTCTTCTCTTCTCTTTTCTCTCTTCTCTTCTCTTTTTCTCTTCTCTTTTCTCTCTTCTCTTCTCTTCTCTTCTTTCTCTTCTCTTCTTCTCTCTCTTCTCTTCTCTTCTCTTCTCTTCTCTTCTCTTCTCTTCTCTTCTCTTCTCTTCTCTTCTCTTCTCTTCTCTTCTCTTCTCTTCTCTTCTCTTCTTTTGTTTTCTCCCTTTCCAAGATAAATTGAAAGAAAGATTTGTTTCCTTGAGCCATTCCTTCGATCGAGAAATTGCAATGGCTCCAGAATACCTAGACTCAAGCTCTGACTCATCAATATTGCCTTGCCTTGCAAAGTTGAACTTTTTGATTAACATTCGGTGTCTTTTCTTATTCATAAGATGAAATGGCTCAACTAGAAGATCTCTGAGGCTCTCTGCATTTCTGTATCTTAAGAGTCTAATCTGGTCTCATTCTTTCTCTCCAGCATGAGCTTCCCCCTTCCACACTCCAGAACACCGCCCCAAGCTGTGTTCTTCTATGTCATTCAGGGCACTTGCCAATTTATCATCCCCTGCAAGTACCAATTCTCAATCTCACCACATGCCCCTTTACAATAAGGTGACAAAGTAGATTTAATGCTGGACCTGAGGTCAGAAACATCTGACCAGATGTTCAAATCAGATACTTATTAACTGTGTGACCCTGGCAAATCACTTAATTCTGATGGCCTCAGTTTCCTTCTTACCAAAATGAGAGAATGGAGAAGAACTAGAGAAGAAAATGGCAAACTACTCCAGTATGTTTGCCAAGAAAACTTCAAATGGGATCATGAAGAATCAGATCCAATGCAACAACAATAAAACAACAACAGATCATTAAGACCAATATCCTTATTTTATAGATGAGAGAAGTGATGGGTAAGTTGCCTTGTCTAAAGTCACAAGGAAAATTAGTAGAAAAGGGATGAGCATGTTATGAATTATAGTTATCTTGTATTTGGAAGGTAGCAAGGAAATACTCATTCCACTACTTTGGCTGAACCTGAATCAGCAGCAGCTCTAGATCTCTTCTCACACAACCAGGATGTTGCTGTTGATTGACGATGGCCTGATTTTCTGGGTCGCTGTGAACAGAAAATCTAATTTTGATTGTGTATAAGAGGTAAGAAATGATCTCTGCAAAGTATGACTGATTTAGAACTTTAGAATTGGAGGGACTTTCAGGATCATTGGGCACAACTCCCTCTCTTTCTAGATGAAGAAACTGAGACCCAGAGAAGCAAGGTGTTTTGCCGGATGTCACATTGATAGTAAGTGTCAGAGCCAAGGAAATGCCCACGATGCCAAACCACTAAGCTGTGTCCAGGGATTCATTTTGTTGCTGCTCTCTTTCCTAGCTCTGAAGCCTCCTAAATTGCTAGATACCCCACAGGCTACTGGGCAGGCACCCAGATGCCCCCGGGGAAAATCCATACAACCTCTCCTTGCCTGCTTGGCACAAAGAACACAATGCCCACTGTCTTTTTTCTTTTAATGACCTGCTGAGATCCAGGAAGGATCAAAATAGAACCTTCCTTTAAGCAATTCCCGTACCCTGCCCATGCTCATTCCTCCTGTTGGCCCACTGGGGACACCTCGGTACTCTGGGAGTTGGAGAAAGTTTCCAGTATCTGGGCCTTGATCCAAGAGTTTCATTTTGGTGCACTCAGGCCACCTTCTAATCTGCCCCATTAATAGCCATGGGAATGGGGAGCTACTTGGCAGCAGAATCAGGAGAGTGGGTAGGAGTCCTGCTGTCCCATAGTTGCAGGGACATTAGTAGCTTGGGGTAGGGTTAAAGGAGAGGTATGGAGGAGGGGGAAGAGTCTGTTTACAAATGAAGGCTATTATATATTGGGGTCTTGGTTAATGAGATTCCGTGTAGAGGCATAGTCCATTATTCCGCCACTTGAGGCTTTGCCTGTTACATAAAGACTGATTTTTAGTTCACAAATTATTATTCAATGGATTAATGAACTTGGAGGATGCCAGTGCTTTTACCCAAGTGTGCTGGTTTACCTTGTGGGGAATTTCTCTTTGTGTGTGCCTTGTTCATCGGTGTTTTATAGTACCTGGGGAAGAAATATTAAACACCACACAAATACACACATGCACATGTGCACATACACACACAGTTTTCACAGTTTTGCTGAAATGAAACATAATCATAGAATGGCCCCTGGTGTTTACTAACTGGGCACTGACTTTCTTGCTGCATGCAGCTTCCTTAACTGTACAAGAAGAGAATTGGGCTATATGGCTTCCAAGACCCCCATTCAGCTCTAAATCTCTTCAATATTCTATTTCTAGTGTGTGGGGCTGGAATTGAGCTGATTTTACCCTTTACAGACTGATGGTGCATAGTCTCAGTCAAGCCCTCTTTGCTGCTCAACCATGCCTTTCTTCTATACTCATGGGCTTCTTAGCTTATGTTCCATAGGATCTGTTCTAAATCTTTTTTGTTTTCTCCTTCCATCTCCCAACTACTTCCCCTCTTTTCTCCACACTCAGAGCAGATGAGCTAGCCTTTTACTTTACTGAGACCATCAGGGCTATCTAACATAAGCTCTCTTAGCTCCCTTCCTCCATTCTCATCATCCCTTTCCTTCTGGCCAAAGAACAGGTATTGTTGTTGAGTCATCTCTGTGATACCATCTGGGAATTTCTTGGCAAAGATCTTGAAACAAATTTGCTCATTTTATAGCTCTCCAGCTCAATTTATAGATGAGGAAACAGAGGCCAACAGAGTTAAATGATTTGCCCAAGGTGACAACTAGGAAGTGTCTTAGGCTGGATTTGAACTCTTGTGTTCCTGACTCCAAAGCTGACACTCTTTCCACTCCATCATCTAGCGGTTCAGAACAAATGTACCTATTCCTTATTTGGACTGGTCTCTCTAGCTTTACCCTTTATTTCCTTCTTCAGGATTCTCCTAGGTCTTTGGAAACCTTTCATCCGTTTTCTAGTAGTTCCTTCCCATCAGCTTATTAATATGCACAGGTCTTCACAATACTGAAACAAATACACAGAAATTACTTCCCTTGACTATTCTACCCATCAAACTATTATTCCATCTCATTCCTTTCCTTTACTACTAAATTTCTAGTTGTTGTTTATACCCAATAAATGAATAAATGGATGGAAAAAACCCCATTTATTAAACATTTACTATGTTCCAAGCTCTGTGATAAGCACTGGGGATACAAATAGAAAAAGTGAGCTAGTTTCTGCTCCAAACAATGCTTCTCATTTTTTCTTGTTCACTTCTCAGCCTCTTTCAATCAAGATTCTGTCCCTATCATTCTAAAGAGACCACTTGCTTAAATCTCATTTTGTATTTTGAATTTTAATGAGTACCAAAAAGAAAAAAAAGAGAACATTTCTTTATACAAAGGAGAACAGAAAATGGAGGTTAAATGCAAATTTCTATTATATATACCTTGCTTTTAAAAGAGTATACAGTAAATGAAACTGCTCTTTTAAAAGTCACCTGTGATTTCTTAATGAACTAATCTGATGGTTATATATCCAGTCTTCAGTCCCCTTAACTAATCTGAAGCTTTGACTGTCTCCCTCTTACTTTATCTTACTCCTATACATCTTCTTGTTTTACTTCTGTCCTCAAAATTTTCCAGTGGGAACCCATTTTAGAATCATGAGAATGATTGAAATTTGTACAGTTAATATTTGCAGTGTTTGCCTAATGTTCTGCATAGCTCTTTGTGTACCTTATGTCATTTGAATCCCTTCACAGATCTCTCAGGTAGACCTCCCCAAGTAATTTGATACCCATTTGACAGATAAGGGAAGTTTACCTTAGAATAGTTAAGTGACTTGCTCATGGTTATATAACCAAAAAGTGTTGTGAGATAGGATTGAAAACCCAGTTTTCCTAACTACATCTTCATCAGATGATTCATTCTACCCATCACATATATTTTTCTGTGATGTTTACCAAAAAAAAACTTCAAGATGTTCCACATATTGGCCCTACTCTATCTTTTCAAAATCATCTTATATCATTCCCCTCCAAGTGTGGTTACTTTTTGTGCCTTCTGTGCCTGTTCCTTTCTGTACTTTTGTCCATAATGTTTACTATTTGGAAAGCAAAGATATCCATCTTTGTTGTCCTTTCAAGCTCAAATTGAATACCATCTTCTCCCTGATCTTTCTGATGCTTTTTATCTTCCTCCCTGGAATTGACAAACCTCCTTTCCTTCTCTTCAATACATTTGTCATATTCTTCTTGATTTTATAGTTATCTTTTTTGTATTATATCCTTCTAATAGATTATAAGCTTGTTGAAGGCAAGGATTGTCTTTCTCTTTTTTTAGAATTAGTAGTTTTCTTGGAAGCTGTCACAATCCTTAGTATATGTACTTGTTTTATGAATATTTATTTACATATACTAATGTATGCAGCTGATTAATAATAAAGCCAAGATTAGAACTCAGGGCCTGACTTCTGGTCCTTCCTTGATTTTTTCTATTATCTCATAGTCTAAATAATATAACAATAATATCTTATGCTTGTGTTAGGTATTAAAATTGGCACAACAATTTCACATTTATTATCTAACAAGTCAGTTCTGTGGGCAAAGAATATACTTCTACATTTCTGTTCTATAGATAAGAAAATAGATGAAAAAAGTTATTCAAAGTTGTATAGCTGGAAAGAAACTGGAATCCACGCTTTCTATTACCTAATCTCTGTTACCGGCCATCAAGAGGAAAATGCAAACCCTGGTGGTTTTTCTTATGGCCTGTTTCCTTTTGGGCCTTGGATTATAAATACCTAACTTATACTCATACCTCAAGAAATTTGGCATTTCCTGCCCCCCTCCCCCCAGATTTTGTATTAATGAGGATTCACTTTTTGACACACAAAGGAGCTTCTAAGTAGTATAATGGATAGAATAGTGGACCTGGAGTCAGACAGAGTCAAATCCTCCCTGAGACCCTCAAGTATATGACTATGGGCAAGTCATTCAGCTTCTCTCAAACTTAGTTCCCTTGACTATAAAATGGAGACAATAGCCTTCACCTCATAGGGGTATTGTGAAGATTAACTGAGATAATACATGTAAAATACTTAACAAACTTTAAAGCATTATTGAAATGTTAGTTATTAAATGAATAGGTTATCTAGCTCAAGTGGGCATTCCCTCTAGTGATGACATTTATAATGCATTGATGCCTGCCTAGTTCATGTGATTCTTTTTCATGTCTTCTCTTAAGTTTTCCATAGGAAGTCCATCTGCTATGTAGGGACCTTCTTTGATTTGTCCTGATATCACCATTGCTTATCTCTTCTTCCTGACACATGACCAGATCATTTTCTTTCTTGTTCATATTTTTCTACAATGGCATCCTTCTCTCCTCTATTCCTTTTGTTATTCTTTCTTTGCATCCTCTTACAGCCTGCCATGCTTTTTTCAATTGGTCCTTGTTTGATACACATTTACAATTCTGTGTGTACTCTGGTGCTCCATATCCCAGTCAGGCAGTAGCCCTAGAAGAAAACTGGTATTAAAAAGATCGGACTTTTTCTTAGGGAAAAACTTGAAGTCACTGAAAGAACTATATAATTTCCTAAAGATAATCCAGCATTCCTCTCAGCTTGTTCAATTTTGGGCTCAAGTCCTTGTCCATTTTTGTATATATATATATTGATGGATGAGCTCTAGAAGGTGTTCATATGACTACATATATGTGGACAATAGGCATTATTTATCCATTGGGTTTTTCTTATGTTATATTCGGATCAAACTCTTTAAAAATATTCTTTAACTTTCATGTTTTGATAGTGGATTCCAAATTTTCTCCCTCCTTCTAACTCCTTCCTCACCTGTTGAGAAGGCAAACAATGATGCTCATTATTCTTGCTGTTTGTCCTTCATTTTTGAAGAGGACCAATGGTTTAATAGCTGTGAACTGGATTTAAGTGAGGCAGAATTGCCCGATCACGAGCCTCATTCTTTCTTTCAGAGTAATCATGTCCTGTAGCTAGACAAAAATCAAAATGATTGGTGACCTAAGAGGAGAAAGTATAGTAGGCATGGAAAGCTCGAAAGATTAGGAAGAAATCGCAACCAATATTGGGTCAAAAGGACATGAGGAATGAGTAAAGGGCATCAACAAAACTAATTTTCTGATTGGCAAAATGTAGATAATATTTCACTCATCCCTAGGATTGTTATGAAGTGTTTTGAAAACATGAAATGTTGTTTTTATATGTACAATTTAGTACTGGAGAAAACAATGAATTAATGAATAAATATTTATAAAGTACATACTCTATGCCAGGCAGTGTGCTAATCATTAAGGATACAAAAAGAAGTGATAGTTGCTGCCCTCAAGCAATTTACAAACTACAAACAAATAAGTGTATTCAAAGATGGTTAAATACTGGATAAATAGGAAATAATTAACAGGGGGAAAGTACTGGAATTAAAAGAGGTTGGGGAAGACTTCCTGAAAGAGACTGGGATTTTAGTTGGTACTTCCTGAAAGCCAGGGATGTCAAGTAGTTAAAGAAGAGGAGGGAGAGCATTCCAGGCATGAGGGAGAGCCAGAGAAAATGCTCAAAGTTAAGAAATGAGGTGTCTTGTTCATGGAACATCTGGAAATCATTTCATTGATTCAATATTATGTGGAAGGGAATAAGATGTAAGAAGAGGTTGGAGGGATGCAGGTTGTGAAGAGCCTTGAATACCAACAAAGCATTTTGCATCTGATCCTGGAAACAATGGAAAATCACAGGAATTTATTGTGTCTGTATGTAGAGGAGGGAGTTGCTTTAGAAAAATCACTTTAGTAACAGAATGTATGATGAATTGGAGTGAAAAGACATACTTGAGAAAGGCAGATTCAAAGTGTGTGATCTGGAAGTTCTATCAAAGAAGACAGAGAAGGAGTGGTCAGATAAGTAGGAGAACTAGAAGAGGGTGGTTTCCCAAAACCCTAGAGGGAAGAAAGTATCAAAGAGAGTGATCGAAGTCATTCTGGTGACTGAGAAAAGACCATTGGATTTGGCAACAAAGAAATTATCAGTAACTTGGAGAGAGCAGTTTTAATGGAATAAGACTGGAAACTGAATCATAAAGGATTAGAAAAAGAATAAAAAAAAAAAGAGGCTACCACATGTTGAAGAAAGGCCTAGAGAACAATATGAGATACTAATTAAATGCCAGATTTTTTTTTTTTTTTTTTTGGCAGAGGAAAGAGGACATCAGAAAAGAAGGAAATCAGTATGGATCACAACACTCAAAGAAGACTTCTTTAATTGAATTTGAGTTGAGCTCAAGCTAGAAGAAAGAGAATATTAATTTCCATAGCCAGGTTTATGTCCTTCTGGAATTCTCATTCCAGAATTCAATTCAATAGGACTCTGGTCCTATTGGCAATTCTCTGAATCTGGAACTAGTTTAGTCTTGCTGTCACTATCCCCTGTAAACTCTAGGAATAATTGATCCCATTTGAGCCTGTCCTTGAGATAAAATATTTCTTTTCTTAGTTTAGCTGAGACAACTTGGGAATTTTTAAAAAGGGATATTAACTAAGAAAGTAAGGAAGAAAAACAGACAAACAGGAAGTCAAAGAAACAAGTGAGTTGGCAGAATAGTTTCCCGATTCAGATTTATTGAGATTTTAGCTACCAGCTCAATGAACATGACATATGGGGTACCCTAAATGCTGTTTTCATCTTGCTTGCTTCAGCTCTCCCTATCTGCTAAGCAAAGACAATGCATCTATTTGGGCAGAGGTAGTTTTAGAATTTGCAATGCTTTGAGTTCTTGCCAGACCCTGCTTTCCAGGCTTGTCTCTGAGTATAATGCTACATGAGTGCACCCTGTGACTGGACTTTACTGAACTTCCACTGACTATCTTCTATGTAAATATATGAGTCTAATTTTTTTCTTAATCAGTCAGTGGGTCTCCATGGATGAAATCTTCTCTGCCTGGAAGGATCTCCCATCTGTATGGTATCTGGTAAAAACCAGATCAGTAAGATCCTTTCAAGCTTTGGGCTCTTTGATTTGTGATTGCAAAATATTTTGGGCAATGAGAAAAGGGGAAAATCAAAGTCAATTTATCAATAAATATTTATTGATCCCTACTTTATGCAAAGTATCAGTGTTGGTTGAAATAGATAGGGTCGGCTTCATGAAGGATGCAAGACTTAAGTAGGCCCTTGAAAGATGGATAAAATATGTGTAAGTAGAAATGAAGAGAAGGCCATTCCAGGTAGGAGGGCATAGTGTAGAAATGAGGAATAGGGAACTAGATGTTTTTCTTTGTGGCACCTAAGAATGAAAAAAATTAGCCAACATTCATTGAGTAGCTTCATTGCTAACACTTTGGGAGCCTCTGCAGGGGATATCTGGCTGAATGATTTGGCGTGCAAGCCTTCACCAGGGCCATTACACATAACTGCTCATCTTCAGCAAAAGACAACTTCTTTAGCAATTTAATTTGTGCTAAAGTTTGTGTTTTCATGCAAGGCTAGTTTTCCATCCACCTTCAAGTGACCTTACCCTATCCCATTTCATGGTTCCCATCCCTAAATAATGTTTGCATTCTCCATTTGTTGGACTTTCTCAATTGGATGCCACCCACATGCCCAGCTTTTCCCAATGCTTATTTTAGGCATGACATTTTCTTTCTTCTTAATGTCTAGTCGACTTACTATTCATGTATTCAGTCATTTCACAAGATTCTATTAAGTACTTTGTATATACTGAGGACTTTTCCTAGGTGTTGAGGAGATAATGAAGCATAAGGCAAAGATACTGGAATGGTTTGCAATTTCCTTCTCCAACTCATTTTACAGATGAGGAACTGAGGCAAACAGGGCTAAGTGACTTGCCTAGAGTCACACAGCTAGTAAAAGTGTTTGAGGTTAGATTTGAACTCTTCCTGATTTCAGGTCCACTGCTCTATCCACTGTGCCATAGAATTATAGCTCTAGAACTGGAAAAGATCTGGAGGCTATGGACTATATACCCCTCATTATACACAGAAAATGAAAACCCAGGGATATGGAGTGAATAAACATCACTAGGTATATAATCAGATAGTGCTTTTCTATTTTAAAAACAGGGAGAGTTTGGTGGCTCAGGGGATAGGATGTCAGGAAGACTCATCTTCTTCAATTCAAATCTAATCTCAGACACATACTAGCTAAGTAACCTGGCCAAGTCACTTAACCCTATTTGCTTCAATTTCCTCGTCTGTAAAATGAGCTGGAGAAGAAATGGCAGATCATCCCAGTATCTTTGCCAAGAAAAACCCAACAGGGGTCATGAAGAGTTGTACATGATTGAACAATAACAAATTTTTAAAACACTCCATAAGTATCATCTCATGTGATATAATATATATCAAAATTTGTTAAGAAAGGACACTAAGTGCTAGCGCAGCTCAGAGAAGCAACATTGTCTTCATGATATTAAAATAAAGGTTTCTTGGCAGAGAAAGCCTGATATTCTTATCTTGTATGTCATGGAAATCATTTGGTAAAGCTTAAAATGTTATATAAATGTGATTTATTTTATTATTTCCTCCTAAAAAAAAAGCTGGGGCTCTTGAGCAGACTGGTGCTTTCTCATTGAAGAGAAGCAAAAAAAAATCCCAGCTCAAAGGCCCTTCATCCTAATTTGCAGTCTTCCACTGGTTGTAGCTCCCTGGCTTCCCTCCTCCTTAGTTGGCTTCCTCCTCCCTAGCTAGATAACTTCCTTCTCACCTTCTCTGCCTATTTATCAATATACTCTCAGAGCCCTAAGCTAACATACTGAACTCTTCCCATGACAAAATTGTAGAATCTTCTTATCTAATTTTTTCAGTCATATCTGATTTTTTTCATCTCATTTGGGGTTTTCTTGGTGATAATACTAGAATGGTCTGTCATTTCCATTTTCGGCTCATTTTGCAAATGAGGAAACTGAGGCAAACAGGGTCAAGTGACTTGCCCAGAGTCATATAGCTAATAAGTGTCAGAGGTTGGATCTGAACTATAATGGCTTCTTGGCTTTAGGTCTGGTGTTTTATCCCCTGCACCATCTAGCATCATTTAATCCAATTATTATGTGATCAAGAATCCCTTCTCCAATATCCCTCACAAGTAGTCATCTATCTACTTTTGGCTAAACTTACTTCAGCTCCATTCTACCTTTGGACAGTCCTTATTGTTAGAAAAGGCAGCAAGGTGACTCAGTGGATGGAGTACCAGTCTTGGAGTCAAGGAAGACTTGAGTTCAAATCCAACCACAGATACTTACTAGTTTTGTAACTTTGGACAAGTTCCTTAGCCTCTGTTTGCCTTAATCCATTAGAGAAGGAAATGCCAAACTACTTCAGTATCTTTGCCAAGAAACCCCCCTGGATGGTATTGGCATGCTATGCTCCATAGGATCACAAAGAGTCAGACATAACCAAATGATTGAATAAATCAAAATTGTTAGGAAGCTTTTCCTTGGGTTGAACTTAAATTTGCCTATCATTTCTATTCATAGGAATCACCATTTTCTTACCATCATCACACCATTCTGTTGAGCTTTTCTAGCTGCCCCACTCTTATTTTTCTTCCATTTTTCTACCATTTTCTACCATTATTTTCTACCATTAGTAAGCTCCTTGAAAAAAAGGAAGTGTTGATTACTTGTATTTGTATCCCTAGTACTCAGTACAGTGCTTGGTGTCAAATGAGAGTTTAATAAATGTTTCTCTCTCGCTTTCCTTTTCTCTTCCTCCTTCCTTCATCATCCCCCTCCTTCTTTTCTCTCTCCCTCTCCTCAGTTTCAGTCTCTTTCCCTTTTCCCCACCTCTTTCTGTCTTCCTCTTTATCCCCCATCTCCATTTTCTGTCTCTTTTTGTCTTTCTCTCTCTGTGTGTGTCTGTCTCTCTCTCTGCCTCTCTGTTTTGTTTTGGTTTGGTTTTTTGTTTTTTTGCTTCTCTCTTTTCCTATGTCTGTCTGGCTTTCTTTTTACCCCTATTTCTCCTTCTATTTCTCTGTCTGTCTGCCTGTCTCTCTTTTTTCTCATTTCCTCTAAATTCCTTTATGTCTCTCTTTTTGTCTCTGTAGGTCTCTTTTTCCCATCCCCCCACCTCTATTTCTGTCTCTCTGTCTTTTTAATTCTTTTTCTGTCTCTCTCACTCTTCTTCTCCTTGCTCTTTCATCCCTCCTTTTTAACTATCCTAGAGCCTAGCTATGTGTCTATCTCTCTATATCAGTCTATATTGGAATGCCCATCATCAGTTTGCAGATGTGGGGCTTGCATGGTTACTTCCTTGTTTGACCTTAGAGATTCATCTAAGTTCCTCTCACTGTTAGGAGTGCAGCCTTGAAGGACCAAGTTCCTGGGGCTGAGAAAGTACAGACACGACTGGACTGCTACTTAGCAAACATTGTTCTCCTCATAAATGGATCATCCAGTAACAAGCCTGAGTGAAATTTTCAAAAGGAAAAATCTATCATTAGTTCCTTTCTCTTCTACTTTTCTGGTTTAATTTTCTCCTTTTGGTGCCTTCCTTAGCTCCCAGAGATCTACAATCCTCATACGGTTCCCCAGCTGTGCAGAGATCTCAACTGATACTTATTCTCTCCCTAGCATCCCAATTTCTGGGCTTTTCTTGACTCCTGACTCATTCCTGTCACCTAAACTCCCCCATCTTATACCCTATTCCTAAAATCATGGAGCCAAAAAAGATCTCAGAAAGTATTTAGTCCAAACTTCTCATTTTGCTGATGAGGAAACTGAGGCCCAATGAACGTCAATGACTAGCTCTGTGTCATATAGGTAATAAGCATGAGAGGAGGCATTTGAATCTGTGTCTTTTGACTCCAGAGACAGTGTTCTTTCAATTGTATTATGCTGTATCCTCAGAGTCTTTCTAAGAGGCCGCTTGCTTTACTTAAGCAGCTAGGTGGTACAGTGGATAGGACACTGAACCTGGAGTCAGGAAAAAATGAGTTCAAATCAGATCTCTGACTCTTTCTAGCTATGTGATCCAGGGTAAGTTGTTTGACAACAGTCTGAGTTGATTTCTTCATCTGTAAAATAGGGATAATAATAATAATAATATTTATTTCTCAGGGTTGTTGTGAAGGACAAATGGGAAAATATCTATAAAGTGCTTTGCAAAATTTAAAAGACTATATAAATGCCAGTCATTATTATTAAGGTAGTCACTATTTATTCTATCTAGTAACACTTGCATTTTAGAAAGAACCTTTAATGCCTTCACTCAAAAAAATGGGCTGTGATGGGAATTTCAGATCCTAAAGCAAATGGGCAAGGGCAAGTTGGAATATGTAGTCTTTATTCAAAAACCTTTTAAATGACCCTAATACTAACTAAGGTTGATTTTGGCTAGACCCCATACCAACTTGACAATTTTTAGAAGGTATTTAGTTTTCAACAATTAATGAGAGATAGTCATTTAGAAAATGTTGTGTTCTCTTCATAGGAATATCCTCAAAGCTCTAGACATCATCATCAGTCATGGCCATACAGCTATCTCTAGTGAAGGAAGTCAATGTTAACATTTTCCTTGTGGATCTCTAGTACAGAATTCCTGCTATCACCCAATGATTCAAAAGAAATCTTCACTTCTAATTTATGCTGAGAAGGAATTCATTAATTTATTCTCTTATTCAACCTTTCTTCCTGAAACTTAGTACAAGCATGGCACTGTTTAGGTACTGTAAAGGTTGGAAGAATTAATGTACTAAAAAGGTCGTTGGTCTGAGAGTCAAGAGACCAGGCTTCTGAATCTTCCTTTTGTCACTAACTAGCCACGAATCCTTGAGAAAGTTAGTCCTCCCTTTTCAGCCTCAATTCCTCATTTGTAAAATAGGAAACTTGGACTAGTAATTAGAAGTTCATAATCTAAGGTACACAAACTTTTAAAAATTGGTAACTATTTCAATATAATTGGTTTTCTTTGTAATGGTATGTAATTTTTATATATGTAGAAACATTATTTTGAAAAGGATTCCATAAGATTCAGCAGACTGCCAGAGGGGTCTATGACACAAAGAAAGGTACAAACCCTTGAATCACATGCTGTATATGTTCCTTTGAAAACAGGTAAATGATCTTAGAAAAACTTGCACAAAATAATTAAGAGCAAAATGATCAGAACCAAGAGAATATTGTATATAATAACAATAATATTATTTTAAGAATGATATTGAAGTGAATAAGTAATTGTATCTACTATAAATCCTTGAATTAATTATAAAGGATATACAAAGAAAGATGTTATCTGTATCCAGATAAAGAAGTGATAAATAGAAGTATATGTAGATCCAGCATTCTGTGACTCTGAATGACAGCCCCTACCCTCAGGGAGTTTATAATCTAATTATAAAAAAGCTATATTGCTTACTTAAGTGTCATTGAATAGGATTTGTTTGTATTGTCCCCAACACAGTAAGTAATCTAGTATATATTATACATGTATAGTCATGTTAAACACATTTCCACATTAGTCTTTTTTATGAAAGAAGACTCAGAACAAAAGGGAAAACCCACAAGAAAGGAAAAAAAACCTAAAAAAGTGAAAACTATGTTTTGATCTACATTTAGATTCCATAGTTCTTTCTCTAGATGTGGTCAGCATTTTTATCTTGATTCCTCTGGAATTGTCTTGAATCATTGCATTGTTGAGAAGAGTTAAATCAATCATAGTAAATCTTTGTACAATGTTACTATTTTTGTGTACAATGTTCTAGGAGATGTATTCTTAAGCAAACAAAGAATAAAAGCAATTACAAATGATAAAACATAACTTTGATCATGTGAGATTGAAAAGCTTTAAACATAAAACTAATCTATATAGGATAAGAAGGGAAGTGTCTGAATGGAAAAAAAAATCTTTGTAGTAAGTTTCTCAGAAGGTTTGGCATCTAAGCTATGAAGACAACTAATGTATCTATCATCTCCATAATTGTATACATATATGTAAATATATCTTGAATGCCAAACTCTTGTCTGAGAAAGAAAAAGCATGATCTAACCTCCTTTGTTAAGGTGGAAACTCATAGGGGTAATATATTGTATATATTTTCACACTTTTTCCTACATTTGCTTTGTTTTGCTCATTTTTTTCATCTTCCTCTTTTTCTTTTTAAATGAAAAATATCATTTGGAGAGGAAATAATCCAGGTTTTAGATTTAGCACTTAGAAAAATTATGGAATGTTATTTTTTCTCTCCCTTCCCCCTAATGCAGCAGTACAGCTTATGATTATAAGTAGTTTCCAGGAAAGTTTAGCTAAATGTATGAACAACTGTTGTACAATGTGTAAGATTAAGGGAAACTGATGTTTGGAGGAAATATTTAATCTTGAAGTTGATGTCAAGGAGGGTAGTCCTTCATAGCCTGTGCTTTAGGTACATACATCAGAAATAGAATTGGGCCTTTTGAATTGTTCTAACAAAGTAGAATTCTTATGTTGCCATGATCCAGTCAGCTTCAGGGAAAGCTTGACCTTAGGGACCAATTCAGAATCATAGAATATGAGAATTGGAAAGAAATTCAGAGTTCACCTAATTTAGCTAATCTAATCAGAGCACTCCCCCACTCCCATTTTATTGGTGAGAAAAATCTGAAGCTGAGACTTAAGGTGCCTTTCCAAGGTCATCTAGTTAGAAACAGCAAAGCCAGAATTAGTACTCAGATTTCCTGACTCCCAGTCCTATTTATCTCTGGGCACTTAATATTGTACTAGATCAGATTGACACCTATGAGAATATCTCCTTTAACAGTAGTGAAGGTAAATAGGACTTGGATGAATAGAAAAAAATAAAACATAAAACCCCACACCTCAGAGAATGGCAGGGACCAAGATCATTAAGGCCAAAAGTCTCATCAACATCTTCCATGAGGAACTGTTGCTTACAGATCTCCTATTTACTTTTGTATCATATCATGATTTCCAGGAGACAAGCCAAAAAGAGACAGCACCATAGCTGGACATTTTCATAGTTCTGGTTTGTGTCTCTCTCCTTTGCTCCCTCCCCACCCCCATCATATTGAATCACCAGGGTGTGAAATATAATAAAGCATTGTACCATTCAATCTGTCGGCTATTCCTTAAAGGTGTACTCCAGGTAAATATCCCCTTGGCCTGTGAAAAATGAGCTTACCTGCAACAAATGACTTTGATGAACCTCAGCACCCAGCCCTCTATCATTCTTTTCCAATTGGCTTCCTCAGCCAAGCATGGTTTCCCAGCACAAATTTGTCTTGCTGAAGGAAGAGTTTCTCTAATTCACTTCCCTCCCAGTAGCCTGCCTCCTTTGCTGATGCTGTCACTTTATCCGGTCTGCCACCAAGGCTGGAATGTCCAGGAAAATATTTTTGGGAATAGTTTTCAGAGAACTGGGTTCTACATTTACTCATACAACACAAGCTGCACCCAGCTGATCAAAATTTGAATCTAAATGAATCAATGAATCTACCAAGAAGTCTTTATCAAGCATTTAT
Source organism: Antechinus flavipes (assembly GCF_016432865.1). Taxonomy (NCBI): domain Eukaryota; kingdom Metazoa; phylum Chordata; class Mammalia; order Dasyuromorphia; family Dasyuridae; genus Antechinus; species Antechinus flavipes. The sequence goes on along the minus strand of NC_067398.1, from coordinate 362,520,497 downwards.
TATGTACCTTAGGAGGGTACATCCAAGAGAAATAAAAGACACAATCTTTTTCTTCATGGAGCTTATAATCTAGTTAGGAAGACAGGATTGGTGCAAAATAATTAGAAGAGGTACAGAACAGAATTTGATTAAGCATTAAAATTTACATGCACAGTCTATAAATGGACATCAAAAAAAAAAAAAAAAAAAAAAAAAAAAAAACAACCCAACTACAACAAAAAACAAAATACCAGGTTCTTTGACTTGCTAAAACCTACTTGTGTCCTTAATTCCATCCTCTTTCATCTCCTTTAGGATTTTCCTCCAGAAACAATCTTTGTTCTCCCCTGAATTTTTGACATTTGCCCTCCATTATTTTCTTGCCATTAGCCTACAATCATAAAAAGACCTTAATTTATTGTCTTTACCACACTCAGCTAGTACCTCTCTTTTTCTTTTTTTCATGTGAGATGTAGATAATTGGCTATATTAAATATTCCACTTTTTTTTTTAACCATTCACACCTTCCTTATTGTCTAGCTCCTGCCTCCTATTACTCTCTCCAAAATCCTTAGTTTCTTAATCATCAAGTCCAGTTGACTTTTCTTAGAATTAGATTATTTAATTTCCAATTGATTTTTAGTCTATCTTTTCCTGACCCTTTATTGAATATAATTTTTATTGCATTGAGGTCTGAAAAGGAAGCATTTGCTATTTTCTGCCTTTCTGCATTTGATTGTGAGGTTTTTATGCCCTAATACTTGGTCAATTTTTGTGTAGGCGGCATTTACTGCTGAGTAAAAGGTGTATTTATTTCTATCTCTATTTAATTTTCTCCAGAGGTTTATCATATCTAGATTTTTTAGGATTCTATTAACTTCCCTAGTTTCTTTTCTCTTTATTTTATGGTTAGATTTGTCTGATTCTGAGAGGGGAAGGTTGAGATTCTCCACTAATATAGTTTTGCTGTTCATTTCTTCCTATAACTGGCTTAATATCTTCTCTAAGAATTTGTATGCTCTACTACTTGGTGCATATATATTTAATATTATTACCACTTCACTCTTATGGTTCCCTTCCTTATCTCTTTTAATTAGATCTATTTTTACTTTTGCTTTTTCTGAGCTTAGAATTGCTACCCCTGCTTTTTTTTTTTTTACTTCAGTTGAAGCATATTAAATTCTTTTCCAGCCTTTTACCTTTACTCTGTATGTGTCTCTCTGTGTCAAATGTGTTTCTTGTAACATATTATAAGATTCTGATTATTAATTCACTCTGCTATTCACGTACTTTTATGGGAGAGTTCATCCCCTTCACATTCAGTTATGATTATTAGCTCTGTATTTCTTCCATCCTATTTTCTCCTCTATATATACTTTTATTTTCTCTTTCCATCCTGTCCTTAGTAGTGTTTTTTTAACCCACCCTACCTTCTACTTTATCTTCTATCACCCTGCCCTCTTCTCTTACTTTTTATCCCCTAGTGTTTCTGCCCTCCTTTTTATCCAACCCCTCCATTTTCTTTCTTATTTCTCCTCCTATTTCTTTATAGGGTTAGATAAACAATAGACTTTTCAAAGTTATTATTTTCCTTGATTTCCATCTCCTTTCACTATCTATAATCTTTGATATTGTGACCATTCTCTTTTGGATAGTCTTTCCTCCATTAGTTTCAACAATATTAAGATTTTTTAGATACTTTTACTCTCTCTTAAACCATCGCTTCTCTGTTTCCTTCACTGTTTCCATATTCTCTATCTTAAGATGGGTGTCCTCAGACCCACAAAACACCAACATCTGTAGGGTAATTTGAACTTACTACCTCCACACTTTGTGGTTCTTTTCCTGCCTTGAAGCACCATTCCAGAGGATCCCACTCCTTTTGTGAGTTCTACTCCCCCCTTTCCTGCCACTTCCTTGAACTCATGAAAATTGGGGTAGGGTTACAGGATTAAAAATTCTCTAAGGTCTGAATCTGAACTCTGGAAAATGTACTATCCCACTACTCCTTACACATATCTCCCCTCATTTTGCCCCAAGTACTGAAAGCCTAATTATGACTCAGGCTCTCTTCTTTCTACATTTTCTTCTTTGGAGATCTCATTGATTACTGTGACTCCAATTACCATGTCTATGCACACAACTCAAATTTTTGTCTTCAGTCCTGGTCTTTTCTCTGGCTATTTCCAAATTCTTTCTGGGTGCACTTACTGGCCTTCAATCTCCATATGGATACAACTGAGATATATATCTTTCTTTCTGTCTTCATAATTTTTGCTAGTGGTCCCATTATTCATTAAGTACCCTATTTTGGAGACTCCAAGATTTGGCATCTTTCACTCTTCCCTCTCTTTCCTTTCTGAGTTCTGCCAGTTCTATATCCTTTCTATTCTCATTGTTACCATATTGCCTATTACATATTTTTACAACCCTGCTGGCCTCTATCTGTATCAATCTATGCATCCTACCTGTGCCAGACTAATCTTTCTCATGCAAAGATGCTCAAGTTATATCACTTTTTAGCTCAAATTCCTTCAACAGGTCCTAATTGTCTATCAAATGAAATCCAAATACCTTAGGTACCACTTTAACAATTTCTTTTGTTACCATAGACCTGTCTTTAATATTCATAATCATAACTTTTTGTAATAAAAATTCATTTGGGGAATAGGAAGAGACTCTGGAACTCAGGACAGAAATATCTATCAGGGTAAAAACTACTCTTCTCTGCTGAGGAAATACAAATCCAAGACACTGGCTCCTGTGGACTGAAATCTTGAGATCCCAGGACTTATCTAGAGTATGATCAAGCAGGGATAGATGAAAGCCCACAACTCTGGTAGCTTCATGAATCAACAGAATATAAATGAGATGCTAAGTTTTGTTGTTTCTTTTTGTTTTTTTTTTTTTTTAAATTTTTTTTTATTTAATAATTGCATTATATTTACACTCATTTCTGTTCCGATTTTTTTTTCCCCCTCCCTCCCTCCACCCCCTCCCCTAGATGGCAAGCAGTCCTTTATATGTTGGATATGTTGCAGTATATCCTAGATACAATATATGTTTGCAGAACCGAACAGTTCTCTTGTTGCGTAGGGAGAATTGGATTCAGAAGGTATAAATAATCCGGGAAGAGAAACAAAAAATGCAGATAGTTCACATTCGTTTCCCAGTGTTCTTTCTTTGGGTGTAGCTGCTTTTGTCCGTCATTTATCAATTGAAACTCAGGTCTCTTTGTCAAAGAAATCCACTTCCATCAAAATATGTCCTCATACAATATCGTTGTCGAAGTGTATAATGATCTCCTGGTTCTGCTCATTTCACTTAGCATCAGTTCATGTAGGTCTCTCCAAGCCTCTCTGTATTCATCCTGCTGGTCATTTCTTACAGAACAATAATATTCCATAACATTCATATACCACAATTTACCCAGCCATTCTCCAATTGATGGGCATCCATTCATTTTCCAGTTTCTAGCCACTACAAACAGGGCTGCTACAAACATTTTGGCACATACAGGTCCCTTTCCCTTCTTTAGTATTTCTTTGGGATATAAGCCCAATAGAAACACTGCTGGATCAAAGGATATGCACATTTTGATAATTTTTTGGGCATAATTCCAGATTGCTCTCCAGAATGGTTGGATTCGTTCACAACTCCACCAACAATGCATTAGTGTCCCAGTTTTCCCGCATCCCCTCCAACATTCATCATTATTTTTTCCTGTCATCTTAGCCAATCTGACAGGTGTGTAGTGGTATCTCAGAGTTGTCTTAATTTGCATTTCTCTGATCAATAATGATTTGGAACACTCTTTCATATGAGTGATAATAGTTTCAATCTCATCCTCTGAAAATTGTCTGTTCATATCCTTTGACCATTTATCAATTGGAGAATGGCTTGATTTCTTATAAATTTGAGTCAGTTCTCTATATATTTTGGAAATGAGGCCTTTATCAGAACCTTTAACTGTGAAAATGTTTTCCCAGTTTGTTGCTTCCCTTCTAATCTTGTTTGCATTAGTTTTATTTGTACAAAGGCTTTTTAATTTGATGTAATCGAAATTTTCTATTCTGTGATCAGTAATGGTCTCTAGTTCATCTTTGGTCACAAATTTCTTTCTCCTCCACAAGTCTGAGAGATAAACTATTCTATGTTCCTCTAATTTATTTATAGTCTCGTTCTTTATGCCTAGGTCATAGACCCATTTTGATCTTATCTTGGTATATGGTGTTAAGTGTGGGTCCATGCCTAATTTCTGCCATACTAATTTCCAATTATCCCAGCAGTTTTTATCAAATAATGAATTCTTTTCCCAGAAGTTAGGGGCTTTGGGTTTGTCAAACACTAGATTGCTATAGTTGACTATTCTGTCTTGTGAGCCTAGCCTTTTCCACTGATCCACTAATCTATTTCTTAGCCAATACCAAATGGTTTTGGTGACTGCTGCTTTATAATATAATTTTAGATCAGGTACAGCTAGGCCACCTTCATTTGATTTTTTTTTCATTAATTCCCTTGAGATTCTCGACTTTTTATTGTTCCATATGAATTTTGTTGTTATTTTTTCTAGATCAATAAAATATTTTCTTGGAAGTCTGATTGGTATAGCACTAAATAAATAGATTAGTTTAGGGAGTATTGTCATCTTTATTATGTTCGCTCGGCCAATCCAAGAGCACTTAATATTTTTCCAATTATTTAAGTCTGACTTTATTTGTGTGGAGACTTTTTTATAATTTTGCTCATATAATTCCTGACTTTCCTTTGGTAGATAGATTCCCAAATATTTTATGGTATCAACAGTTATTCTGAATGGAATTTCTCTTTGTATCTCTTGCTGTTGGGTTTTGTTGGTGATGTATAAAAATGCTGAGGATTTATGGGGATTTATTTTGTAGCCAGCTACTTTGCTAAAATTATGAATTATTTCCAATAGCTTTTTGGTAGAATCTCTGGGGTTCTCTAGGTATACCATCATATCATCTGCAAAGAGTGATAGTTTGGTTTCCTCATTGCCTACTCTAATTCCTTTTATATCTTTCTCGACTCTTATTGCCGAGGCTAGTGTTTCTAATACGATATTAAATAATAATGGTGATAGTGGGCAACCTTGCTTCATTCCAGATCTTACTGGGAAAGGTTCCAGTTTTTCCCCATTGCATATGATGCTTACTGATGGTTTTAAATATATGCTCCTGACTATTTTAAGGAAAAGTCCATTTATTCCTATGCTCTCAAGTGTTTTTATTAGGAATGGATGTTGGATTTTATCAAATGCTTTTTCTGCATCTATTGAGATGATCATGTGGTTTTTGTTTGTTTGGTTATTGATATAGTCAATTATGTTAATAGTTTTCCTAATATTGAACCAGCCCTGCATTCCTGGTATAAATCCTACTTGGTCATAGTGTATTATCCTGGTGACAATTTTCTGTAATCTTTTTGCTAATATTTTATTTAAGATTTTAGCATCAATATTCATTAGGGAGATTGGTCTATAATTTTCTTTCTCTGTTTTCAGCCTACCTGGTTTAGGTATCAGTACCATATCTGTGTCATAAAAGGAGTTTGGTAGGACTCCTTCAATCCCTATTTTTTCAAATAGTTTATATAACATTGGAGTTAATTGTTCTTTAAATGTTTGGTAGAATTCACATGTAAATCCATCTGGTCCTGGGGATTTTTTCTTAGGGAGTTGATTGATAGTTTGTTCTATTTCTTTTTCTGAGATGGGACTGTTTAGGATATTTACTTCTTCCTCTGTTAGTTTGGGCAAGCTGTATTTTTGGAGGTATTTTTCTATTTCATTTAAGTTGTCGAATTTATTGGCATAAAGTTGGGCAAAGTAACTCCTAATTATTGCTCTAATTTCCTCTTCGTTAGTGGTGAGTTCTCCCTTTTCATTTTTAAGACTAACAATTTGATTTTCCTCTTTCCTTTTTTTAATCAGATTTACTAAGGGTTTGTCTATTTTGTTGGTTTTTTCATAGAACCAACTCTTAGTTTTATTAATCAATTCAATAGTTTTTTTACTTTCAATTTTATTGATCTCACCTTTTACTTTTAGAATTTCAAGTTTAGTGTTTGACTGGGGGGTTTTAATTTGTTCCTTTTCTAGCATTTTTAATTGCAAACCCAATTCATTGACCTTCTCTTTCTCTATTTTATACAAATAGGCCTCTAGAGATATGAAATTTCCCCTTATTACCGCTTTGGCTGCATCCCATACATTTTGGTATGATGTCTCATTATTATCGTTTTCTTGGGTGAAGTTATTAATTATGTCTATGATTTGCTGTTTTAACCCAATCATTCTTTAGTATGAGATTATTTAGTTTCCAATTATTTTTTGGTCTACTTCCCCCTGCTTTTTTGTTGAATGTAATTTTCATTGCATCGTGGTCTGAAAAGGATGCATTTACTATTTCTGCCTTACTACATTTGAGTTTGAGGTTTTTATGTCCTAATATATGGTCAATTTTTGTATAGGTTCCATGAACTGCTGAAAAGAAAGTGTATTCCTTTCTGTCTCCATTACATTTTCTCCAGAGATCTATCATATCTAGCTTTTCTAGTATTCTGTTTACCTCTTTGACTTCTTTCTTATTTATTTTCTGGTTTGATTTATCTAATTCTGAGAGTTCAAGGTTAAGATCTCCCACTATTATAGTTTTACTGTCTATTTCTTCTTGCAGCTCTCTTAGTTTCTCTTTTAAGAATTTAGATGCTACCCCACTTGGTGCATATATGTTTAATATAGATAGTGCTTCATTATCCATGCTACCCTTTAGCAAGATATAGTGTCCTTCCTTATCTCTTTTAATTAGGTCAATTTTTGCTTTAGCTTGATCTGAGATCAGGATGGCTACCCCTGCTTTTTTGACTTCACCTGAAGCATAGTAGATTTTGCTCCAACCTTTTACCTTTAACCTGCATGTATCTCCCCGCTTCAGGTGTGTTTCCTGTAAACAACATATTGTAGGATTCTGGCTTTTAATCCATTCTGCTAACCGCTTCCTCTTTATGGGGAGTTTACCCCGTTCACGTTTATGGTTAGAATGACCAATTCTGTATTACTTGCCATCTTGTTAACCCCGGTTTATGCTTTCCTCCCTTCTTTCCCCTTTCCCCCCCTTCCAAGTATTAAGCTTGGGAGCACCCCTTGCTTCTCACATCCCTCCCTTTTTAGTGTCCCTCCCCCCGCCTTAGAGTTCCTCCCCCTAACTTACCCCTTTCCCTCCCAGTTCCCGTATTCCCTTCCGCTTAGCTTATTCCTTCCCTTTCCACTTTTCCCTTCTCACTTTTCAATGAGATGGGAGAAGTTTCACCATAGATTGAATATGTCTTAAGATTTTTCACTTAAAGCCAATTCTGAAGGCAGTAAGATACCCACTATATTCATCCCCCTCCATTCTTTCTCTCAGATATAATAGGTTTCCTATGCCTCTTCATGAGATGTACTACCCCCACTTTACCCTTTTTCTGGTACAATGTCCTTTCCACATCAATTTCTAGAACAAGGTATACATGTATTCTTTATACATCTATATAGTCAAAATATAGTTCCCAAGATTAATCTTTACCTTTTTAGATTTCTCTTGAGTTCTATATTTGTAGATCAAACTTTTTGTTAAGTTCTGGTTTTTTCATCAGAAATAGATGAAATTCGCTTACTTCGTTGAATGTCCATCTTCTTCCCTGGAAAAAGATGCTCATTCTCGCTGGGTAAGTTATTTTTGGTTGCATACCAAGTTCCTTAGCCTTTCGGAATATCATATTCCAGGCCCTTCGATCTTTTAATGTGGATGCTGCCAGATCCTGGGTGATCCTTATTGTGGCTCCTTGATACTTGAATTGGGTTTTTCTAGCCGCTTGCAATATTTTTTCCTTCGTCTGAGGGTTCTGGCATTTGGCCACTATATTCCTTGGTGTTTTGATTTTAGGATCCCTTTCAGTGGGTGATCGATGAATCCTTTCAATGTTTATTTTTTCCTCTGTTCCTATGACTTCTGGGCAGTTCTCTTTGATAATTTCCTGGAAGACAGTGTCCAGGCTCTTTTTTTCATCATGTTTTTCTGGGAGTCCAATGATTCTCAGATTGTCTCTCCTGGATCTGTTTTCCAGGTCTGTTGTCTTCCCCAGAAGGTATTTCACATTTTTCTCCATTGTTTGATTTTTTTGGATTTGCTTGACTGATTCTTCTTGTCTCCTCGAGTCATTCAATTCCACTTGTTCAATTCTGATTTTCAGTGAAGTATTCTCTTCACTCACTTTTTTAAAATCTTTCTCTAATTGTCCAATTGAGTTCTTTTGTTCTGTGGAATTTTTTTCCATTTCGCCAATTTTGTTTTTTAGAGAGCTGTTTTCTGTTTCCAGTTCACTAATCCTATTTTTCAAGGATTTTACTTCTTTATCCACTCTCTCTTTAACTTTCTCCAGGCTCTTTTGCCAAGCCTCCCTCTCCTTTTCCCAAGCCTCCCTCTCCTTTTGCCAAGCCTCACTCTGCTTTCCCCATTTTTCTTCTAGCTCCCTTGTGAGAGCCTTTTTAATCACTTCTATGAGGTTCATCTGTGCTGAGGAACAGATGATTTCCTCCTTTGGGGAATCACCTGGGGACTGCCTGTTTTTAGTCTCCTCAGGATTTAGAGTCTGCTCTCTATCTGTATAGAAGCTGTCAAGGGTTAAAGTCCTCTTCAGCTTCTTGCTCATTCTGTCTATTAATCAGAGATAAACTACCAAAGAAAAACAGAAAAAACTGGAGTCTTTCTTTGGGGGGGGGCTGGGTGTGTTATCGAGCTTCCTCTACAGACTGCAGGGGGCAGCAGTGAGGCACTAGCAGGACTGTGCTGCGCCTGCGCTCTGAGATCCCAAAGCGTGCTGAGTCACTGAGGGGGGGGAAGGGGGGGGGGGGCAGGTCCTGAGAGACTCCAGCTGTTTGCGGTTGTATTCTTCAGCCCCGGTGTTTTTAGCTTCTCTGCTGGGCTGTTGACTTGCTGCAGGTTCCAAACCTGTAGCGAAGCTCTCCCCGCAGAGACGGCTGCGATCACTCCCCACCCCCTCTCAGCTCTGCTCCCGTGCTCTCACTGCCGCTGCCCTCAGCCTGCGCCCGATCTAAAACCGCCCCAGCCCTCCAGTAAAGACAGACCTTTCTTGGCGGATCTCAAGGATGGCTTCTCTTGGTAACTATTTGTGGGTTTTTTTCAGTCAAGCATTGATTCAGAGGCTTGTAATGAAGTGGATAGTGAGAGAAAGCGCGGAGCTTATGCAACTGTGAGCCTCCTCTCCGCCATCTTAACCGGAAGCCCTGTTTCTTTTTGTTGAAGAAAACAAGTACTGGCAGTACCCTCTAAATTTTTTTTTTAATGGATCAAAGTATAGTGTTTTCACCATTTTGTTTCTTTGTTTTTCATGTTCATTTATTTATTTTTATTATAACTTTTTATTGACAGAACATATGCCTGGATAATTTTTTATGACATTATCCCTTGCATTTGCTTCTGTTCAGACTTTTCCCTTCCCTCCTTCCACTCCCTCCCCTAGATGGCAGGCAGTCTTATACATGTTAAATATATTATAGTATAGTCTAGATACAATATATATGTGCAGAACTGTGTTGCACAAGAAAAATTGGATTCAGAAAGTAAAAATAACCTGGGAAGAAAAACAAAAATGCAAACAGTTCATACTCATTTCCCAGTATTCCTTCTCTGGGTATAGCTGATTCTGTCCATCATTGATCAATTAGAACTGAATTAGATTTTGTCTTTGTCAAAGATATCCATTTCCATCAGAATACATCTTCATACAGTATTGTTGTTGCTGTGTATAATGACCTCCTGGTTCTGCTCATTTCACTCAGCATCAGTTTATGTAAGTTTTTCCAAGCCTCTCTATATTCATCCTGCTGGTCATTTCTTACAGAACAATAATATTCCATAACATTCATATACCAACAATTTACTTAACCATTCTCCAATTGATGGACATCCATTTATTTTCCAGTGTCTAGCCAGCACAAAAAGGGCTGCCACAAACATTTTGGCACATACAGGTCCCTTTCTCTTCTTTAGTATCCCTTTGGGATATAAGCCCAGTAGTAACACTGCTGAGTCAAAGGGTATGCACAGTTTGATAACTTTTTGGGCATAATTCCAGATTGTTCTCCAGAATGGTTGGTTCTGTTCACAACTCCACCAACAATGCATCAGTGTCCCAATTTTCCCATATCCTCTCCAACATTCATCATTATTTTTTCCTATGATCTTAGCCAATCTGACAGGTGTGTAGTGGTATCTCAGAGTTGTCTTAATTTGCATTTCTCTGATCAATAGTGATTTGAAACATCCTTTCATATGAGTAGAAATAATTTCAATTTCATCATATGAAAATTGTCTTTTCATATCCTTTGACCATTTATCGATCGGAGAATGGCTAGATTTCTTATAAATTAGAGTTAATTCTCTCTATATTTTGGAAATGAGGCCTTTATCAGAACCTTTAACTGTAAAAATGTTTTCCCAGTTTATTGCTTCCCTTCTAATCTTGTTTGCATTAGTTTTGTTTGTACAAAAGCTTTTTAATTTGATATAATCAAAATTTTCTATTTTGTGATCAATAATGATCTCTAGTTCTTCTTTGGTCAAAAATTCCTTCCTCCTCCACAAGTCTGAGAGGTAAACTATCCTATGTTCCTCTAATTTATTTATAATCTCATTCTTTATGCCTAAATCATGGACTCCTTTTGAGCTTACCTTGGTGTATGTACACTGTTAAGTGTGGGTCCATGCCTAGTTTCTGCCATATTAATTTCCAGTTTTCCCAGAAGTTTTTGTCAAAAGTGAATTCTTATCCCAAAGGTTGGGATCTTTGGGTTTGTCAAACACTAGATTGCTATAGTTATTGAATATTTTGTCCTGTGAACCTATCCTATTCCACTGATCAACTAATCTATTTCTTAGCCAATATCCAAAGGTTTTGTTGACCGCTGCTTTATAATATAGTTTTAGATCAGATACAGCTAGGCCACCTTTATTTGATTTTTTTCATTAATTCCTTTGAAATTCTTGACCTTTTGTTCTTTCATATGAATTTTGTTGTTATTTTTTCTAGGTCATTAAAATAGTTTCTTGGGAGTCTGATAGGTATAGCACTAAATAAATAGATTAGTTTAGAGAGTATTGTCATCTTTATTATATTTGCTCAGCCTATTCAAAAGCAGTTAATATTTTTCTAATTATTTAAATCTGACTTTATTTGTGTGGAAAGTGTTTTGTAATTTTGCTCATATAATCCCTGACTTTCCTTTGGTAAATAGATTCCCAAATATTTTATGCTATTGACAGTTATTTTGAATGGAATTTCTCTTTGCATCTCTTGCTGTTGAATTTTGTTGGTGATATATAAAAATGCTGAGAATTTATGGGGATTTATTTTGTATTCTGCAACTTTGCTAAAGTTGTGGATTATTTCTAATAGCTTTTTAGTAGAATCTCTGGGGTTCTCTAAGTATACCATAATATCATTTGCAAAGAGTGATAATTTAGTATCCTCTAAATTTTGATGTCCTGAGAAAAAGCACTAATGACTTTGACTTGGTTATTGCATTGTTGGAATGTTAGAAGAGGATGGGAGCTTAAGGGGTCATCAAACCTAAGCTCCTTCATTCGTTAGATGAAGAAAGAAAATGAAGGTCTAGCAAAGTAAAAGGGCTTGACTACAGGCTAATTGGCTTGACTTGACTTGACTACTGAGGTCACAAAACAAGTTATGGGAAGGAGCAGGAATAGAACATGGGCTTTGGGCTGCTCATTGAGTGCTTTGCTATGAGAACAAAGGAAAGAATTAATGGTGAGGGTGATGGTCAAAGAAGAGAAAGCACTAGACTGAGTTCTTCTTTGAAGGAAGGAAATGGAAAATTTAGGTATGGAGAGAGCATTTGAGATAGAAAGAACAATATGGCAGAAACCGGCAAGTGAAAAGGATGTTGTATAGCCTGACTAGAGGAGAAGAAACATTTTAAGGAATCATGAGCTATTTTCTATAATAGGTTAGGAAATAATTCTTACATTAAAAATTAGGTGGAGGAAGGAAATAAGGTAAACAGGAAAACAATCTACTTAATGACTATAAAATTAAAATGGAAAACTGAGCACTGTGTAATTTTAATAATCAAACTGTCACAAAGAAAAATGGAGAAAATATATCTTCCCCCCTTCGTTGCAGTGGAGGATGGGGTGGGCTATGAGTAAGGAATATTGCATGTACTGTTGGATAGAAACAATGTTTTGGCTGGTTTTGTTATACTATGTTTTTTTTTCCCCTTGTAATTCTTTGTTATAAGAGAAAGTTTCCTGGGTCAAGTAAATGGGGATGGATATATATGGAAATGAATGTGATGTAAAAACCAAAGGTAAAAATCATTTTTAAATAAGTGGAATATGGGGGCCATGCCTTATATGAGACAGCAGAATTATCATTAAATGAAAAACAAAGAAATCAGTTACCCTTTACCACTTCCACATGAGCCTCCCTTATAGTTAGTATAGATACATCCCCAAGTCCTATACATAGTCACAAATCCTAGGCTTTCCACTAGCTCACTATATGACCTGACCTTGAGTGAGATGGTCCAGTTCTCTGAGCCCTATTTTCTTTATTTGCAAAATGAGGAAGTTGAACTAAATGAGCTCTAGGGTTCCTTCTTGTCTGAACCCTCTGTGATTCTATCATTCTATAATGAAAACAAAAGCATCCATGTATGCAAATCGTACCTATATACCTTTGAGGGGTTTCTATCTTTGCAGCCACTGTAATTTTAGATAAGTACCGAATACCTCTTTACTCTCAAATATAAAAACATCGAGAAGATTAAGCCTCGCGCTGTCTTATAATAATCTGGCCATCCAATTCCAGCTTTTTTTTTTGATGAGGAAAGCTACTTCTTTCTGAATGCAACTAGAAGGGAAAGGAAGGAAAATTGGAAAGTCCAATATTTGCAAAAATACTGAACAAAACAACACTGAAACAAAATAAAGCTGAACAGCCTAGGTTGGTCATAGGCTTTCTCTTTGAGTGGGGACATTTGCATGCTTTTTCCAGGCAGTTGAGGGTAAGTAATATTGTTTTCAGGAAGAGGTACTTTTCTATGGATTTAGGGAGTTTCTGGACAGTCAAATGCCACAGTGGATGGAGTACAAGGACTGAAATTGGGAAGACTCATTTTCCTGAGTTCAAATCTGGCATCATTCACTTACTAGTTGTGTGACCCTGGGTAAGTCACTTAACCCTGTTTGCCTCAGTGTCCTCATGTGTAAAATGAGCTGGAGATGAAATAGTAGATATTTCTAACATCTTTACCAAGAAGATTGCAATTAGGGTCACTAAAAGTTGGATATGGCTGAAGAACTGAGCAAAAACAATAAAGGAAGGGAGTAATATGGAGATTGTCCCTGGGTTCAGAGGTAAGATTCTTGAAAGCACCTCCTGAAGCGTTGTCAGGTATAATGGGAATTTCTCAGTCCATAAACCAAAATGTCCCCAAAGGGTTCCTTCATTCTTGAGGAATTGTAGAATAAGCATAACTCCACCTTATCCTGAAATTCAGGTATTTCTTGGGCTAAGTATACATTTAGAGAGTGAGAGGAAGAAAGTGGCTGGATTCCAGTCCATACTTTTCCCACTTTGCCTTAAATTTGTGATTCACAAATCTTTTTGGCCTCAGGATCCCTTTTTACTTTTACAAATTATTGAGGGAATCTAAGAGCTTCTGTTTATGTGGGTTCCAGAAAGTATGTCAGAGACTCCCAGAAATTGTTAGACTACACTTTGAAAATCATTGCTTTAGATTTGTTCTTCATGCAAATGACAACATTGCAGACAACTAAATTCTCAAAAAGCTGTCCTTTTAACAATGGTATGTTGTAACAAACTTCCTTGGTCCTTCTAATTGGTAATAATCTCCCTTCTAGGATTCACTTAGGACTTTAATTCTCTATTTTGATACCATATTTATGCATTATAATTATCTTTGTGTGTTCCATATCCTGTTGCTAGAATATTCTTTCAAAAGCAGTGACTTTATCTTATAAAAACTTGGTATATACCCAGTGCCTAGAATAGTGCAATATACGTATAACAATAGGTGCTCAATAATGTTCATTGAATTGACTTGAATTCAATTTAGGACATATTTTTATCTGTAGGTAAATCCTGTTTGTGCCACAGAATAATTTAACTGTATAATTGTAACAACCAAGCTTTGACTCAAAGAAGAATTAAGAAAATGTATCTCCTTCCTTTCATTGCATAGATGGGGAACTATGAAAATTAGGCAGATACTGTTGAATATAATCAGTGTTGGCTGGTTTTGCTAAACCAAACTAATCATAGAATGTTAGTGTTATAAGAAACCTTAAAATCATCTACTCCAAAGCGTCTTAAACTGTGGCTTTTGACCTCATGTAGGACTGTATAATTGAATGTAGGGATCATGAAAAATTTAGCCATAGTAAAAGATTTCTGAATCCAAGAACTCAAAATTAATCAAAAACCAAACATGTAGTGAATCTGAGGGATTTCTGGCAGTGCTTTCCTGTGTTAACATCATGCAACCTCATTATGGCTTTAGTTCTGAAAAACATGTGTATTTTGCACTACATATGCACAAACACTGCTAGAATATCTTGGTCCAGATTTGAGAAAGAGTTGTATAAACATTTCTTAGGTCATGATGGGGGGAATATTTAAGAAATTTTGATCTAGTCCAGTACCCTCAATGGATAAATTAGGAAATTGATGCCCAGACAAGAGAAATGACTTACCAAAAATCACATAACTCATCAGTCAATAAACATTTATTAAGCACCAACTATGCACTAGGTAGCAAAGTGGCTTAGTACAAAGAATATCATGTCTAGAGTCAGGAAGATCTGAATTCAAATCTGACCTCAGACACTTACTAGTTGTGTGTCACTTAATCTCTGTTTGTCTTAATCCATTAGTGAAGGAAATGGCAAATCCCTCAAATATCTTTGTCAAGAAAATCCCATGGATTCTATTGTTGTGCTATGGTCCACAGGATCACACAAAAAAGTAGGACACAGCCGAATGACAACAAATGTACCAGGCATGGTGCTAAGCAATGGAAATTCAAAGAAAAGTTTTTTAAAAAAAATAATTCCCATGCCCAAAGGGCTATAAAATTGTGGATACCCTTTGATCCAACAGTCTCACTACTAGATCAATATCCCAAAGAGATCATAAAATAGAGAAAAGGACATTATATGCAAAAATGTTTGTAGCAGCCCTTTTTGTGGTGGGCTGCCCATTAATTGGGGAATGCTGAATAAGTTATAGTACATGAATGTAATGGAATATTATTGTTCTATAAGAAATGATGAGTAGGCTTATTTCAGAAAAGCCTGGAAAGATTTACATAACTGATGCTGAGTATAATGAGCAGAACTAAGAGAACATTGCTCACAGTAATAAGATTATGTGATGGACTTGACTCTTCTCAACAATATGGTAATTCAAGGCAATTCCAATAGACTTGGGATGGAAAATGCCATCCTCATCCAGAGGGAGAACTATGGAGAATGAATGTAGATTGAAGCATAATATTTTCACTTTTTTTTGGTTTGTTTATTTGCTTTTTCTTTTTTAAGGATTTTTCTCTTTTGGTCTGATTTATCTTGTACATGACAAATATGGAAATATATCTTTAAAAAAGAATGCCAAAAATAAATAAATTATTAATTGAGAGAAAAGACTATAGATAAGCAAAAAAAAAATCTTATTCTCCAGATAGGGGAGACAATCTGCAAATAAGTATGTACAGACAAGCTATGTATAGCATAATTGGAGATAGGAAGAATTAGAAGAAAGAGGGTCAAGAAAGACTTCTTATAGAAGATAAGTTTTAGGTACGATTTGAAGGAAGCCAAGGGCAAGAGCTGAATCCAAATTGCCCACACTTGTATATGTTCCAAACTTCTGAGGTTTGTGTTGTAACTGTAGGGGAATTCTCTCAACCTCCTGGGAGAAGGATATACACAGCATGGGGCCAATGATTCTATGTCAGATAGGTATCCATACTGGAAGATTTATTAGCATGCTAAAGAACTTGTTCTCATTGATAGCAAATTCAGAGTCTACAGGTACAAATTTCATTTTTATAACCTTTCAGACCCTTTTAGAGGACATAGCCAATCAGCAAGATTCTGCAGCAATTTAGTATAGAAAAGTAAAGCATTACATACGAGAGGGAGGGGGAGAAAAAATGGGGATCAGCCAAGGGAAAAAAGAGAAGTATTTGGAATGCAAGTGGCAGGATTTATTATCAGAATAAGAAAACATTCTCTGTTCAAGGGCAGGAGACAAGGGAAAGAGACCAGACACTTTTACAATTGTGAAAGCAATTCTTTTAGACAAAACTGCAAGGTCTTTTATCCAAGGACAGTGAGTAGTTGTTACAACAGTGGATGAGACCATTTGCTTTACCCTGTCCTTGTGTAAGGGTTGGGGACTTTCTGGTATTAGGTCACTAACTCATAGGGGGATTTCTATAATGTTACTTCATCAAGATATGGTGGAATCATTGTGGCCCCTATTTTTCTTCTGTTAAACATAACAGTTTGCTAGTTTATGATAGGTCTTTCTAGACAATACCTTAAATTGTAGACATTTTCTAACTTTCTTACCCTATCAAACCTTACTTGTGCCATAACAGATCCCCTGCTAGAGCTGGTTATTTGGTTTAACTAAAACACTTGGCAGCATTAATGGTTAATTAGTTTCTTCTCTTAGGTAACGTGCTATACATTTAAGATAGACCTTTAATCTCTTTTCCCCTATTTTTTGTCTCAATAGTAGTTTATTTTTCCAAATGCATGTAGTTTTCAACATTCATTTTTGTATAACTTTGCATTCCAAATTTTTCTCTCTCTGTCTCTCACCTCTCCCTTCCCCAAGACAACAAGAAATCTGATATAGGTTAAATATATACTGTCCTTTTAAACCTATTTCCATATTTGCCATGTTGTGCAAGAAAAATCAGACCAAAAAGAAAAAAACCCATGAAAAAGAAAATAAACAAACAAAAAGATGAAAATACTATGCTTTGATCCACATTCAGTCTCCATAGTTCACTCTCTAAATGAGATCGGCATTTTCTATCCCATATGGATTTTTAATCTCAAAGAAGATACTGTTATGGTAGATTTTAGGCAACATAGCAAACAGGAGGGAAGATTTGGGGGGAATGGAGAAGGTAAGAAGGGAGGTTATAGCATATCTTTTTAATGTACATTCTGATTGCACACCAGATTAACTTTGATTCTGACCCTTCATATCAGCCATACTGTCTTATGGAGATTCTTCATCTCAATGTAAACTTTCTATGAAGAGACACTTTGTATTCTATTTCCTCTCTACAGGTTATATACAGGTTAATGAGGGGAATTCTGTAGATATAGTTTACCTAAACTTGAGGTCCAATCTGGAGTACTATCTGGAAGCTATATGTCAAGATGTCAGGTATAAAGTCAGGACGACTCATCTTTGTGAGTTTAAATATGGCCTCAGACACTTACTGGCTCTGTGATCCTGGACCAGTCACTTAATCTAAGTTGCTTCAATTTTTCTTCATCTGTAAAATGAACAAATGAAGAATGGCAAAATCACTCTAAGAAAACCCCAAATGTGGCCATGAAGAGTTGGACGTGACTGAAACAATTTAATAATAATAATCATGAGCAAGGCATTTGACAAATTTTCTCAAGCTATTCTTTTTAAAAAATTTTTTCTCAAGCTATTCTTATAGACAAGATAGAATGATATAGAGAAAACAGTTGAGTAAACCAACTCAAGACTTCCCTTCCATGGTTTGATTCTATGTCAGCTTGTAAGGAGCTATAAAATAGAATGCCCCAGGAAACTCTGCTTGAACTGTACCATTTAACTACTTTATTAATGACTTGGATAAAGTCATGTGTGATATACTTATCAAGTATTTATCACATTTGCAGATCATAAAAGCTAGATAAGGAGCAACTAGATGGTGCAGTAGATAGAGTCAGGAGGGCCTGAATTCAAATCTGACCTTGTCACTTAACACTTACTGGATGAGTGATCTTGGGCAAGTCACTTAACCCAAATTGACACACACAAACACATACACAAAGCTAGAAAGGACTGTTCAAATGTTAATTGACAGAATCAGATAAATTAGGCAATCATCACACATTTATTTGGTGCTAAGTAACTAGGATTGTTCAGTGGATACAGTTCTGAGCCTGGAGTCAGGAACTCACTTTTTTAAAGTTTAATTCCTACCTCAGATACTTACTGACTGTGTGACCCTGGGCAAGTAACATAACCCTATTTGCTTCAATTTCTTCATCTGTAAAATCAGCTGGAGAAGGAATTCACATACCAGTCCAGTATCTCTGCCAAGAAAACCCTAAATTGGATTCTAAAAAGTTGGACACAATTGAAACAATTGAAAACCACCAACAACAAAACTATGTGCCAAGTACTGTGCTAAATACTGGAGATGCAAAAGAAAAGATTCCATTCTAAAGGGAGAGATGATATATAAATAGGTACATGAAAGATACATACAGAATAGATAGAAGGTAACTATAAATAGGAAGCCTCCTATAGAAGGTAGGATTTGAGTTTAGTCTTAAAAGAAGCCATGGACTTTAAGAGGGGAAGAGGAAGAGAATTTTTTGTATGGGGGTCATCTAGTATGAAAACATAGAGATGGTCCATGGAATATTGTATATGACATAGCAAACATGTATGTATGACTAGACCACAGGGTACATGGAGAGGAGTAGTATGCTTGCTAAAAAACTAGAAAAATAGGAGTTAAGTTGCAAAGAACTTTGAATGCTAAAGATTATACATTATGTATAATCCTGAAAACAATAGGGTATCAATGGAATTGATTACGTAGGAGAATAGTCAGAGTTATATTTTAGGTCAGGGCTTCTTAAACTTTTTTCTACTTGCAAACTCAATTTGAGAAATTTTTACATGACGCTGAGTCATATATCTATATATATCTATATCTATAAAGTCTAAATAAGTATATAAAATAGGCATATAAATCAAACATTTACTGATAACAAATCATAATTTCATGACCCCCACATTTAGTTCCATGATCCCATATGGGGTTGTGATCTATAGCAAGAAACTTTGCTTAGGTAAAGTGGGTTAGCAGTTGGGTAGAGGATGCTTGGGAGGGAAGACAAATTTGAGAGAGGGAGACCAATAAAAGGCTATTACAAAGAATAACTTTAGATATATACATATATGCATGTATATACACACATATGTATGCGTATATATGTATACACACATATACATACCTAATTGTGTGTAGTGATAGCCATCACTAGGGCTGGAGAAGAGAGGGAAGGAAAAAAAATAATTTATGTGATAATTTTGTTGAAAGGAATAGCAAATTGTACATAGCAGACTATACAATCATCATTTTTATGATGTACTATGTTATGAAAATGTATGTTTTATTCTATAAATTAAAAATAAAATAAATAAGAAGGCTATTATAATAGTCCAGGAAATCGGTGATGAAAACTTTCCTAGGATAGTAGCTGTTAAGGAAAGTGACAAAATTTCACAATGTTTAGGATTTATGGGGCAAATGGAAGTGAGGAATCTAGGATGACAATGAGGTTGCGCACCTGTGTGACTAGGAGAATGTGATATCTTCAACAGAAATAGTGAAGTTTGGAAGAAAAAATACAAGTTCTGTTTTTGACATGATGAGTTTTAATTGTCTTTAGAACATTCAGTTTAAAATGCCCAATAAGCAGTTGGTTTATGTAGAATTAGAACTTAGGAGAGAGACTAGAGTTGGATATATAGATCTGGAAATCATCAGCATAGAGATGATAATTGAACCCATGAGAGTTGATGAGATCATCAAGTGAGATAATGTAGAATGGAGAGAGAATGGGCCCAGTGCTGAACCTTTGGGAACATCCACAGTTAGCAGGCAAAAATATCACAACAGGCTAGAATATTAGGCCAACTCTAATAAGATGAAATTCAGCTGGGCTCAAAAAATGAACTTTGTAAGTATAAAAGTGGGAGGGACCTCACAAAAGAGCAATTTGAAAAACTATTCAGATGGTTTAATAGACTACTATATCATATGAATCAATAATATGATGTGATAGTCATTAGAATCTAACTGCACAAGATAGCTATGGGGTTTCTGGAGACAGAAGCTCTTCTGTATAAGCACTTGACTATAGACAATAAGCACATAAAAATAACTCATAATTTAAAGTTTTGGATAATAAAGAACAAAATAAAATTAGGGATGTTAAGAACCATGTCATAGAGAAGGTCATAGAGGCCTATGGTGGTCAGTGAAAAGGAGGTAAAAATGAAATCAAGTTAAAGATGGCAGAGATTTGGACAAATGGAGAAGGGACAACATTTTAATAGGGAAGATTTTGGCCAAAACTGTGGAGGCAAAAACATAAAAGACATGTTCATGAGATCATGATGTTGACCAGTTTGAGAGAAAGCTGGAAACATAGTCTGTGAGTTATGGTAGCATTATTTATTGGATAGAATACTGGAAAAAGAATCAGAAGACTTGGATTTGAGTTTTGGGCTCCATCACTTACAAGTTGTGTAACTTCAGCCAAATCCCTTATTGTCTCTGGGATTCTTATTTCTCTCTCTCTCTCTCTCTCTCTCTCTCTCTCTCTCTCTCTCTCTCTCTCTCTCTCTCTCTCTCTAATTTAATAGTGTAGTGTTTTGTTTTTCCAAACACATGCAAAGATAGTTTTTAACATTCATCTTTGCAAAACCTTGTGTTCCAAATTTTTTCCTTCTATCTGCTCCCCCAAGCAGCCCCAATATAGATTAAACATGTGCAATTCTTGTAAAAAATATTTCCACATTTGTTATGTTGTGCAAAAAAAAAATCAGAACAAAAAGGAAAGAAAATGAGAAAGGAAAAAAAACATCAACCAAACAACAATAACAAAGTGAAAATACTAGGCTTTGTTCCATATTCAGTCTCCATAGTTCTATCTCTGAATATGGATAACACTTTCCACCCAAGAGACTCATTTCAAAAAGAGGATAATGATACCTTTCCAGCTTACTTTATATAGATAATGGGATATAAGGATGTCCAGGTAAAACTGGAGTTTTTTGGTGTGAGATCTTGCTGATCCCTTTTCAGGACTGCTCATCCACCTTTGATGTCTACTTGTTACCCTACTCTCACCTGTGGATCCAAGCAGCTGTAGTGTGTACAGTGGTCACATCCAAGTAAAACTGCCTAACAGGCAGTTAAAATAGATTGAGGGTAATGGAGGATTCTCAAATCCATTGGTGAGTTAGAGGAGTCTCTACCCCGAGCATGTGAAGACGTTCTACCAAGCAATGAATGGGTGAGGACAGTTTGTTCCAAAGGGCATGAAGATGGCTGACATGTAGATTGCTTAGAACTTGGTCTGATAGAGAAGCTCACCTACTGCATCTGGGCCATTTACCAGTCCTCTTGACTTGTTTTTTTCACTGGATTCCAAAGATTCTAGAGCAATTTTAAGCAACTCTGCCTCTCTTAAATACAATTTACGTTTGAACATAAGACATCACCCATACCATTTTACCATCTTTACCTATTTGGCCTGACAACAGCAAGAAAACAGAAGTCCTCTGCCAGCCAGCACCACACCATTCATCCATGGAACCATCAATTCCAACAAATGGAAGAACATTGACTGCTGTGGATAAAAATTCACTGACCTTAACAGTATACTTTCCAGGGATGAATGCAGAGATGAAGTTGACACACACATTGCCAGAGATAGCTCAATGTTTGAAAGAAAAAGAGTTATTAGGCTGCCTATCAAACTGAAAGTCTATAGAGCTGTTGTACTGACCTCGGTGGATACCTGTGACAACTGGACAATATACCAGTTTTATGCTGAGAAAATGAATTGTTTCCATTTGAATTGTCTTAAGAAGATTCTGAAAATACCTGGATTCTGAAAAGGTAGTGGACACTGAGGTCCTTTCTCACTGAGTGCCCAGTGTTCAAACTCTACGGTTGAGAGCACGATTCCAATGGGCTGGCCATGTTGTTTGAATGACAAATACACATTTTCCTTAAAGACTGTTCTGTGGAGAACTTACACAGGTCAAGCACTCACACAGTGATCAGAAATGATACAAGGCACTTTCAAGGTCTCTCTGAAGAACTTTGGGATTGATTGTGTGACATGGAAGACACTGGCACAGGACTGCCCAGCATAGGTTGCCCTAATCAGAGAATGCACTGTACTCTATGAGTAATGCAGAATTATAATAGCTTAAAAGAAATGTGACATGCACAAGTTTAGAGATCCCATCCCAAATGTTCATGTGGAGTGTTTGCGCCTGAACCGTAGAAAAGCCTTCTGAGCTCATATTGGTATGATCATCCACTTTATAACAGTTTCTTGATCCTGACATAGTGCTGCCTTCTTGGTTCTCTTTGAGCACAAAGGACAACAATTCATCTAGGTAAAAATCTAGTCTTAGAATTAAGACTTAGGTTCGAATCCTGCCTTTGACACAGGGGTTATGGGATCCAGAGCAAGTTGCTTAATCGCTTAGTATATTAAGCAGCTATCTATGAGTTGTATAATAGGTACTCACCTGTAATTGTAGAGGGAGTATCCTTCTTGGCAATTCCTGATATCAATGAATCACAATTCTAGGAAAAACAAAACAAAACAACTACCTCAAAACTTGCCTAACGGAGTAATTGTGAGGATCAAGTAAGGCGAACAAATACAAAGCTATTTGTAATAACCACGTCTATCGCTGACAAAAATGGCTGCAATTGCTGGGAGAAAGGTTAGAAAAGATTGTGGGGAATTCTGAGTGCCAGGTTGAGGAATTTAACTGATTCTGTAGAGAACAAGTTGTTGTTAAAGGCTTTGAACAAGGGAGTGAGATATATAGATATATAGACATATATAGATATAAATGGTGTTTTAGAAAGATGAAACTGACAGGTGGGATTGTGTGCTTTAGCACTTTATTGCATAGTATATAATTTGCTAAGAGTTCCACATGTCTTCCCCAACAGATTTGTTTATAATCTCAAAAGGACAGATTGTGCTTCATGCTTCTTGTCTCACTCCCTCTGTACCTAGCACTGTATCTGCACACATCAGTCCCTCAGTAAATCCTTGTTGATTAACTCATCGATTGTTCTTTCTTTGTAGAATCTGCAGTGAATATATAAATATGAGTGTAATAGATAATACTTATATTGTACTTTAAGATTTGCAAAGTGCTTTCAAAAATTATCTCAGTTGTTCCTTAGAGAAACTCAGGATAAGTGCTATCATTATAGAAGAGGAAACTGAGGAAAACAGAAAATTTAAGTGACTTGCCACTCGGGATCATAATTACTAAATGTTTAAGGCGATATTTGAACTCAGATTTCCCTAATCCTAGGTCCAATGTTCTAACCACTGTACAACATAGCTTCCTTTTAACAGTGGAAGTAGAATCTATCTCTTGGAGACCATTCCATCAGCCAGGTAGTGTTGTTCAAATCTCTTAAGCCCATAGCAGAAACATTATTAGGCTGAAACTTACAAAAAAAGTCAGGATGTCAAACATTTGAGAATTTTAGGGAAATTTTTTTTAGCCATAGGTCCTCCAAGTTTCCTAAACCTGATTGTCAATGCTCACATTATCACTATGTTTCTCTTTATTAACTCTTATTAGGTTTCTGATAATGCAAGATATAAACAAATTCATCTTTGATTCCCCAAAGCATTTATTAGGATCTATCTATATGATTTCATGCACTGTTATTATTCCCATGTAGTTGGAAAATTATATGGACTATAGTCATACAATAAGAGTATGGAGGGTTATATTAAATCCAAGTCGCCTAAACTCCCTTAAGCATTGAATTCCATCATGTATGGATGAGATATTAAAATTCAGTCATCATCAGCTATTTTATTTGAGAATAGAAAAGCTAGCTAGGTGGTAAGAGGCTCTAGACCCCTACTTCTGGAATCCTAGTATAAGAATTATGATTAGAGTCCCACTATCCAATAGTGGTCATGACTGACTAAGACCTAATGTGTCAAACTTCTTGTGGGTTTTTGTATTTTAAATAGGAACTTTCATGTCTTATCCTAAACAAAACAAAACAAAAAAGATTCTCTAATGGAGGAATTTTAGCAATACTAGCCAAAAGAGGTGATACTTTTGGATGCAGAAGCTTTTTGGTATTCCTTTGAAATCTAGCCATTTAGGTAATTAGGACAACTGGTCTACCTTCACATGCTATTACTTCACTGATAATATTCCTGAAGAGTGGAAAGAATTTTGAATTAAGCTTATCATCTATCTGCATTGAATTTCCATCTGGAAGGTTAAAAAATGTATTTTGTCTTTATTTCCTTTCTCTTGCTAAATCTAGGGGCCATCTACTTCAAATCCCAAGACACTGGAAGCCAGGTTATGAATTCAGTTCTAAAGTGTATTGAGTTATCCCTGTTCCAAGTGCTTTGCAGTCTTTGTGGCTTTCAATGATTTCAGCAGTTGAATAGTATCAAGACAACTGAGAATCCAGGGGGCAGTTTCAGCAGTCCATTTTTTGAGGGGAAAGGGAGCTGCGTTACGAGGGAATGGAAACAAGGGGTTAAGTCCAGAAAGACTGGCTAAGGCAGAGAGGAGGAAGAAAGTATCAAGCATTCAGGCAGTCAGAATCCAGCAATGCCCAAGAATAACCTCATCACACTCTCTCTCTTTGTGTTCCACCAGTCCCTTCAGTGGGAGTCACTTACCCCTGATTTGTAGGGTTCACCCTCCAGGAATAATCCAGTCCCTAATGAGTGCTACAGTTTGACAGCTCAGCCTCAAACCAGCCTTGTTGCTGATCTAGCTCTGATGTTGTTCCCCTGGTTTCAGTATTTTGGTTCCCTGAATAACACAACTATCCTTGTGGGACTAAAAGGACTGTCTGATTCTTCCCAGTTGTCCTGAGGATGTCTGATCCTGATTCCTCATCTCTGGTTGCGTCTGTTCCACCTGATGCCTTTCCTGTCTGCCCTTCTCAGGCCTGCCTGGACTGCTGCCTATCGCCAGCTGCCAGACTCCCCTGATGATGCCCTCTGACTACCTGCCAAGATGCCTACTTGTTGCTGACCATTGGACTTCTCCAATGCTAACTGAACTCTTGTCTGGATTTCTTCACATTGCCTGCCTATGAGATCTGCACTGACAGCTTGCCCCACCCTAATATAATTATTTTACTAGACAGTTATTTCTGCACCCTGGACTTCTGTTCCCAGTTTAGCCTGCCCTGGTGTTGATTGATTTCAGACACAGACAGGTACTAGGTAGTGGCGTTGAACTCTGAGCCCTGGGTGAAGAGAACTTGCAGTTTTACTTTGCTCTTTTTTTCTGTGGGCAGTTCTGATCTCAAATTACGGATTCTTAACCTTTTGGTGATATGGATCCTTCTGGCAGTTTGTTAAAGCCTAGAATCTCTTCTCAGAATCATATTTTTAAAATAATTGAAGGAAAGGCAAATTTTCAAATAGAGAATAGTGGAAATAAGGATGTAAAATTTTAAATTCCAACTTCATGAACCCTCTGAAAAAAGAATATCTATCTGTTTAAGAATTTCTATCTTAGAGATATTGACCACATTCAGGAGAAGTTGGAGACCACTATCTGAGAACCTGGGGCTTTACTTCCTGTTATAGATATATAGATTTTATCCCATCATACAAGAAATGTGCCAGGATAGTGAGAGCAATGGAGATTGTACTCTGAGAACTGGTTGCAAAAATTTGAGATTGCTTAACATCAAGAAGGGAAACCTAAAAAGCTGACTTCAGTTATTTGAAGGGCTATCTTGCGAAAAAGGGAGGACTTATCTGGTTTAGCAAGAGAGGACAGAACAGGATACAATGGGTGGGAGATGTAAAGAGAAAGGTTTAAGCTTGCATTGAAGAGGAAATTCTTAACAGCCATAGAAATCTGACAATGGAAAGGGCTGCTTTGGGAAACAGCATTCTTTCTAAAGACAGACCTTCAAGTCTTGGTGGCTATCCACCCTTCTTAGTAACATTGTAGAGGGTGTCCTTCTTTTGGTATGAGCTATATCAGATGATCTCTGAGGTCCCTTCTAAGTAGGAGATTCCCTGAAAGGACTTCTTGCTCTGAAGGAGCTGTTCCCTCTCTTCTCCCCCATTGGAATGATTAGATTTTCTAGCTTTGCTTTCCAAATCTGAGCCTAAACTCCAAATTAATATTTTCCAATTCTAAAAGGAATAAAACAAACTCAGAGTTGTTCCAGCTGGCCACTTTTTCGGGGTTCACCTTATCCAGGTGAACCCTCAAAGTCTCCATTATTCTGAATTAGATTTGTCTTGAAGTGCCAGATATTTAGGCATTTGATAACCCCAAATATTTCTTATCCTTTAAGGTTCTGTCAAACTTTCAACATGAGCCTCTGGCTTCTCTGAGCCTCAATTCCCTTCTTTGTAAAGTAAAGGGATGGTCTCTAAGGTCCTTCTAGATCTATCGTTCTATGATAGTGCTTCTCATTATACCTTCAACTTGGTCTCAGCCTTACTCCCTTGCCCCTCCTCCACCCACCCCATAGAAAATGCACCAGTCTGAATCCGGGAGAACGTAAAAGCAGCACAGGAGGAAAGTGGTAGATAAATTTAACAAGCATTAAAGTAATATATAATTTAAATATGTATAAAATTATTCCATGTATCGATTAGAAAATGGGTTGTTGACCGTTTCAAGGCAACAATCAATTTCAAAGTTCACAGGTCAGGTCAAGTTTCTTTCTAATGATCTAAAAAAGAAGACAGCATTAGGGAGATAATGAACTCCGCAAGATTACAGACGTGATCTATAGCCATGTGACGGCACAGGACCCACCCTGTGAGGGAGGGCCGGCTCCTGAAGTGCAGTCATGGAGACGGATGCAAACCGGGTTTGCTTTTTTCCCCTCTTCCTTTGGTGTGTGTGTATTTTTTAAAAATCTTTTGGCTGGGTGACAATCTATGATGTAATCAAAGGCAATCTGTGGAGTGACTTGACTTTTTTTTTTATGACGACCACAGGGATATAGCAGCTCGTGGTTATCAATGGGCAGCCGCGGTGGAACCCCATTAATGCGGTCTGCACAGATAGCTTCCCCTTTTCTGGGAAGTGGAGAGTGGGCACCCTGGGCTCTGTTAATCACTTGCCTTTGACAGTCTGCTGGGCTGCTGGAGAGGCGGCCCTGGCAGAGGAGGTGAGCTCATCAAAGGCTTGTTCCAGTGGCTCAGCAGCACGCCCAGCAAGTGGGCAGGGTCCTCCCAATGGAGCGGGCTGCTTCTGTATGGAATACTCTATTCTTCCTTACTGGACATTTGAATACAATATGCATTATGTACAACCAAGATGGGTCCACAGTGACTAAAGGAATTGTTCCGCTGGAAGGCAATGTAATGGGGGGAGGGGAATACAAGATTGGAAGTTAGAAGATCATTTTTTTTTTTTATTCAACAGTATTTTATTTTTCCAATTACAGATGAAGATAGTTTCTGACATTCATTTTTTGGGATTTCGAGTTCCAGATTTTTCCTCCTCTCTTCTTTATCTCCTCCCCTCCCCAAGACAGCAAGCAGTGTGATATAGGTGACACATAGACAATCATTTTAAACATTTCCATGTTAGTGATGTTGTGAAAGAAAAATCAGAACAAAAGGGAAAAAAACACTAGAAAGAAAAGGCAAATAAAAATTACTATACTTCGATCCACATTCAGTTTCCATAGTTCTCTCCCTGGATGCAGATGGCGTTTTTCATCCCAAATTTATTGGAATTGTAGAAGATCAGTTTTTGAATCTCAGTCCTACAAATTACAAGATTGTATGACTTTGGGCCAATCACCTTGTCTCTCCAAGCCCATTAGTAAATTGAGGACATTGTACTAGATAACCTCTAAGGTCTCTTCTAATTCTAAATCTATGTTTTCATCATCTAAAATATAGGTATCCCTTATCATCCTTATTTTCTCAATCCATCTCAGATTATAGATCTAGAGGTTATAGTGGCAGGCAGAGGTAAGGCCCTTTTCCTTCTTGGATGGAATACTGACTTTTTCCTTTCATCCTTTTCCCTATAGGAGGGAACCCAGATTCTCAATTTTGGCAAAGAGCCGGGGTGGGAGGGTGGAGAGAGGGAGTTATCTAATAAAAGTTTATCCACATGAGTTGTATGTGTTCTGGTCATGAAGAGAAAATTCTAGGTCCTAACTGAGATTTCCATTTCTTCTGAATTTATGATCAGCAAATATACAATAAGGCTGTGAGGATCAGAAGAAACAATATATGTAAAAGGGCTTTGCAAACTTTTAAGCAAAATAAAAAAATCCGTTGCTGTTGGGTTATTTCAGCCATGCCCACCTCTTTGTGATCCCATTTGGGATTTTCTTGTTAGAGGTATTGGAGTTGTTTGCTCCTTCTCCAGCTCATTTTACAAATGAGGAAACTGAGGCAAACAGGATTAAGTGACTTGACTGGTTGTTATTATTCTAGCCCCAAGATTCTTTAGTGAAAGGACTTCCTGGTGAGGAAATTTCCTCTACTAAAGCAAATTGGTGCAGCTGCTCTGAATTTTATAGACTTAGACAAGATTTTGCCTGGGGAAGTGAGAAGTTAAAGGATTTGTCCAGAGTTACACAGTCAAGATGTATTAGAAGTAGGACTTAAACCTATTTTTTTTCTGATTCCTAGACTGGACCTGCCTCTCTTATGTCACATTGACTTGTCATGCATCATCATCAAAATCATCAACATCATCATCATCATCCCATCATCATCTCCAACTTATACATGCTGAGGGCTTTATGGCTGACATTTTCTTCATGATCATCTTGTGACATGGGAAATGCAGCTATTATTATCCCCTTTGTAGAGGTTAATAATAATAATAACTAAGATTTACATAACACTTTAAAATCTGCAGAACATTTTATCTGTATTCTCTCATTTGAATTCTACTGTAGCTCTGAGGTAATATAGATATTATTTTCATTTTACATATAAGGAAACTGAAACCCAAGGATGAGAAGTGACAACTAGTGAGTGTTAAGGTCATGTTTTGAATCCAGATGTTACTAGTTTCATGTCTAGCACTGTTATCAACTATTCCCTCTGCCTCTTGGAAGCTGGGCTTGAACCTTGATGAAGGATCTGTTATATATTGCAGGGTAAGGGGAAATGGCAAGAACTGGGGATGGATATTTCCTTGTACTGCTGTGTGGAGGAAACATGCTCCTTGATGTTTGTCAAATACCTGGTTTCTTTGCTCTAGTTATGGCTTTACCATGCAATAATATGAATGGAACAGGAAAGTAAAGCAGTTAATCCCCCAGTTTGGGGGGAATGTGGGAAGGGGAAGGGGTATCACATTGGTGATGAAGAGAGTTGGAAAACTGTGAGCATACTAAAGAAGATTAAGCATTCCTGCTCTGGAGTTTTGTGTGCCTCGCCCTACAGAGTAGAGACAGAGAATACCAATTCTAGGAACAAAGCACTTGGGGTGTAGAAAAGAAGGCAATGTTCCAGAGCTCCACAGTTTTCCAACCTTCTATATTCATAATTGAAAGAACTACCTGGAGGTCCAGAATTAGTAAAAGCCACTTATGAAAGAACCCCTTTGATCATCAAAGTTAACTGAAGTGTAAATTCTGAGTGGTCATTTTCTCCTCCCTATTGCCCCTATCATCCACATCTCCACCTATTTATTCTGTCTGTTTATTTCCCTCAAATTGCAGAACATCTGGAGCTCAGCTTCTCCTATAGGTCTACCATTGCTGCATTCTGAGATACTAAAAGAGGTGAGAATCATGCTGGCTAAATTACATTCATGTGTCTCCCAAAGCTAGAGGAGAGAAGACTGTCTTTTGCTTCAGTGTTTGGTCACCATCATAGGCGGTATGAAAAACATGTACAAAACCCTATAAACAGGTTTGTACCAATCTCCTCCTTCCTCACCTCATTAATCTCCTGAAGTGGAGGGAGGGAGCCAGGAAGCTGAGTGAGGCTCTGCAATGTATGTACATTACTGAATTAACCAGCCATGTAATTAGTGCTCAGGTGCTCAGTGGAGTACAGAACCTGCTTGGGATTATTCAAATTTGACTATAATGGCCCCCAAATTGGGATAGTGACAGTGCCTTCCTATCCACCCACCTGGCATGCGTGACAGCTTCCTCATCATCGCAGCCTAACCTCAGCTCCCCCTTTATGTTCTCTTACCTCATATGAATGTATTTTAAAGTATTCTGGGATGTTTATGGAGATTTATGTAACCATTTTTGGTGTCATAAATCATGTTCCAATATGGGTACAAAATAGCTACACGGCAGGAATTGCCATACCCCAATGTCAAGGAGCTTGTAGGAGCTGCCTTGGTATAGGTAAATGATCTCAATATGTTCTAGTGGAAAGAGCACTGGATCCCAAGTCCCGAGTCAAAGACCTTGGTCCTATGAAAATATAAGGAGGTTGGACCAGATTATTTTTAAGGTTCCTTTTGATCTGAATCCTATCAATCTTTTCCATTTGATGAAATTGGAAGTAGAATCTATATCTCTGTACTCCCAGACCATCTCCTTTTGACTGTGATACATTTTCTTAAGTGAATGACTTTGGATGGGAGTTATGACATGGCCCTGCCTAATTTGGAACCCTCCATAGGTTTATGGAGGATAAGAAAACTTGTGTCTGTTTTCCTTTAAGGAATTTGCAATGAGTAGTGCTTCTCCTTTTCAGCTCCCAAATGGAGGATGTTTTTATTGCATCTTCTCATGCTGAAATGGTCTTAATAATAAAGCAGAGTAATTAATCCAAGATAGATGTTTGCTCACTCAAATAAGAAGGATCATTCACCTAGGATGGAAGAGAAAGGAAAGAGTATTGACAACTTTGTAGTTAGATTGAGAGTAGGAAGGAAAATGGCTAAACACAAAATATAGATTAGCATATTTGGGGAAATTTATCATCTATTTTGTAAGTTAATGGTATTGCTTTATTAATGCTGGCAAGAGTTGGACAAAATGACATCTCTTGGTTCTCTGCCTTTAAAATTTGACCCAAGTTCTAGAGGATAAAATTTGAGTTCCTTAGTCCGGCATTCAAGATCCTCCATAGTCTATCTCTTAACTTATCTCCCACTATTGCCTCACATGTACCTTTGACCAAATAGCCAAATTGGCTTTTTTCATGCTCTTAGATGTGCATGCTACCTTCCCAATACCTATCCCCGTTATAATGTAAAGTTCTACAGGGCAAGGACTTATTTTTGACTTTGTTTCAGCAGCTAACATAGTGCTTAATTAAGTGATTAATGCTTGCTGACAACTGGTTATTCTTGAACATACATCGAACCATCTCCACATCATTGTTTATCCTTCTCTAGATCCACCTTTCCTTCCTTACCTGGAAGATCTTTCCTTCTCCTCTTCATGAACTCAAATCTTATTCCAACATTCCAGATTAAGTCCCTTTCCCCTCTATGAACCATTTCCTGATTGGAGGGGTTGTTTTTGTTTGCAGATGATTCCTCATACCTATGATGTGAAACAATCTGGGATGAGAGCAAGTGAAAGTTTTCAAGGTCACAGCCAGGATGAAACAGCCTGGTCAGGTGGGAGTGGATAGATGTGTCTGGGATCCTCAAGGGACCTAGGCAATGTGATTGGGGGTGACTGAGGAAGGATTTCCTCCGGTGGTCACATGCTTGCAACCTGGCAGAATCAGACATCTGCCTGGGCACTTGACTAAAACTGCTGAAGGCTTGTGCTGTGCAAATAACAGCCGGCAATAATTGGGCTCAGTCCCAGAGCTTGGCTATATTTAATCAGCTCTTTATTAATTTGTGCTTGTTTATATGTTCCTCTGTCAGTGGCTTAATGCCTTTTCATGGGTGTTTGGCCTCTCTCCCTCTTTAGATTTGAAAGTGAGAGGGGAAATGGAGGCTGCTGTATCAAGATAGACTAAAACTAGGATGTTTTCTTTAATTGGAAAAAAGACACAGACTAAGAAAGAATAAAGATCACTCATTCATTCATCTAAAAACCATTTCTTAAGTGCCTACTAGATGCCTAGTACTGTCCTGGCTGCTACGGATACAAGAACAAAAAAATGCAGCCTTTATTCTTAAGGAATTTACATTTTTTGGATAGAAGAAAACATGTGCAGAAAATTTAAAAATGCATAATGTAATTACAGTAAAGAATGAAGGGGATAGAGAAGGTGAACACAACAATAAAAGCTAGCACTATTGGCTCTTGCATCAACACACTAATAATCTCTGTTACCACCACACAGGTGCACATACATCCATGAAGCTTGAAAGAGGTCTTCATAGATGATTAGAGACTGAATGGATTTAGGGCCCCATCTAGTCCAATCTCCTCATTTTACAGAATGGAAAGCAAAAACCTGAAGAAAGTGATTTGCCTAAGTCCCACAGCTAATTATAACTGGAATTCAAGTATTCTGACTCCTGGACTAATGCTCTTTTGAGTGTATGCCATTGCAAATTTAGACAAGATAAAATAAGTACTCTTTTATCTAAGTATGTTTCTGAAATTGCTGTTTTTAGAAGATGATCCAGAGGAGGTCAAATGGCTCATTGGACTAATGGAGTATGGCAATTGTTAGGGTCTCATGTACTTTATCTGAGAGGAGTATCTGACGACTTTAATGAATTATCCAATCAGTTTTTTCAAATTATGGGACACAGGTGTCTATTTGGAGAGATCAGAGGGATTCTTCCCCATAGAGAGCACTGGCATATCAGTGGTGTCTTGGTGAAGGTATACAGAATTTCTGGTTTGCTTTCTAGGGACTGCAGATGCCTCCTATTGTATGGCTAAGTCTCTGGATGACAGACTGTCATCAGGATCACCGCCAGCGTGTTCTCCTTTTCACTTCCTTTTCACTTTCCCCTGTTCAAAAGTCAGAATAGTATTCAGTAAACTAGTTCTGGTCCTGGAGTGATGGAAGCCTATGACCTTGCATAGTCTACTTTCCCCAAGAATTGAAAATGACAGCTTTGGAGCAAAGACATAAGGAGTTGTGTGTCCTTGCATGTAGCGTCAGAGGAAAGATAGTGGATTTTTCCAGATTAGGAAAAGAGAGCACCTAGAAAAAATGAGAGATTTCCAGCAGAAGCATAGGACAGAAAAATATGTGTTTGTCTGTTATAGTTGATAGAAATCTCAATCTTAAGTTCAAGAGTTTGAGATATGGACTTAAAAGAGAAAAAGTTATTTCCTTATGTGGTATTCTCTTCAGAGTACATACAGACCTTTTTGGAAAGCAAAACTGGTGAGTTGTTCAGTGAAGGCAGATAGGAAGGGTACTGCTTATTCAGCAACCTCAAAGTATGTTTGCCTTCTGGGGGCAGTCCAAACCACAGGGTGACATTGTGAACCTTAGAGAGATTGTGCAGGACCCTGTGGGAAAAGGGTGGGGAGAAGAGCCACCAAAAAGTCAAAGGGCTTCCCTAGTAGCAACCCCAAGTTTAGTTCCTCTCCAAGGGAAGCAAATAGACTATTTAAGTGCTTTGTGTATTTCTATATCTGTTTACTGGCTCCTGTGATTTCATTTGTGTCTTTTGCACTTTCCATTGGGTGAAATAAAGACTATGCTACTCATATGCATTGCTATGAGTACCTGTATTGTAGATGGAGCCCTGATAATCAACACTGAGGGAAAGAGACATTAATCAAAAAAAAATGGAACATTTAGAGATTTTCCTAGAGAAACTCCACAGGATCAAAGAGCCAAAGACAAAATGATCCCCTTGAGATCAGTTCCCTGGATCACAAATAGGTTGTGGGAGCCCAGATTCTTGGGCAGCTCTGGATTATAGAGCAAACAGAATGGAAGTGATCCTTCTTCAGTGTTTTCTATGTCCTTGATAGCTCCCTTGTCTCTCCCCATCATCATATCTACTCCAGCTTCAAGTTGATCAGTTGTTGAGTCAATTAGTGGTTATTAAATACCAGGCATTGTGCTAGATGCAAGTAATACAAAGAAAAACAAAAATTGTTTCTGCCCTAAGGGATCTCTATCTATGTCTGTCTGTCTGTCTGTCTATCTATCTATCCCATCCGTCCCTCCCTCTATCCATCTATCCATTTATCTGCCTATCTATCTATTGATCAACCAACCTACCTGTCTAGCTAGCTACATACTTGTCTATCATCCATCCATCCATCCATCCATCTATCTATCTATCTATCTATCTATCTATCATAAATGGAAAGTAATTTCTAAGGAAGGTATCCCTTGGCATTAACCCTCAGCATTGAAGAAGGTTAGTTCACCTCTGCATAAAATAACAAACTGTACTTTAGCTGTACATCAATCAGACCATTCTTCTATAAGTTAGTCATTCTTAACTCTCTTGGTAAAAGCCCAGTTTTTCAGGAGTTGTATCTCCTCCCAATGACTGAAAATGCACCAAAGAAATTCTGCAAGATCTTAGCAGCACTGTGCGGCCTTTCCTACCTCGTCCTTTTGTTTTTATATCACTCTCTGACATTAGCTCCCTACTGTCACCTTGGGAAAGGGTCTGTCGCTGAGTATCAAGAGCCAGAAGTTTATTGTTTGGGGCGTTCCACCAGCTCCTCATCGATGCCTCTGTCCTCCCAGGCTAGAATCTGCTTCTTTTGATAAAACATAGCTTTTTAATTAAAAACATCCTCTAGACATCATAACGGCCCCTCATTCCTGTTTTGGAGGCAACAGTCAGCGGAGGGGAAGAAGGAGGGGCCAGGGAAATTGCCCGGCCCCCACAACTTAATTCCTGTGCATTAGCCCTGCCCTGCGTTTGCCCTTTCAAATCTTGGCTTCTTTGCTAGTGAAACAAGCAGGATTAGCGTATGATAAGAGGAGCTCGGGTCATAATTACACCCCAAGCGAAGGAGCGGCAAAACCACCAAATAAATCCCCGGACAATTATTAAAACGGCTCAATGCATTACACAAATGAGAGCAGGCTAGGACTTTTGGGGAGAAGGGGGGGGAGCGAAGACCCAGTATTTAAGTGTTCTTGTAAGCCATCTAAGATATTAATGTTGCAAAGCTTCTTATGAATATTTAAGAACATAAAATGGAGCTCCGCTCTAGCCCAGCATTATTGCCACAGCAGTCCGGGATACAGCGGAGCCCACTTAAGAAGGCCATCGCGGACATCCGTGGCAGATTTAAACACTAAGCAAGGCTGCCGTGGGTCGAACTGTTCTCAATTGAAATGCTTGCTTGGTTGCAGCCCAGTCAGATGCTGTTGTAGTTAGATCGTTGCGGAAAGGAGCTTACTTATATGACTTTTACTGATCGAGCTCTTGGTTGGTCGTTAACTAATTCCACCTCCTCCTTCCCTACTCCCAAAAGCAAATACTTTCCTGAGGACGTGAATTGTACCTTTTGTCTTTAACGCCCAGGTTGCGAATTCTTAGCTAAAGAAATCTGTTTAGTTTAAGTTCAGATATGTGTATCAGTGAGAGAACCGGGCCCTGAGAGGCCATGAATTTTACTTCACTGTATTACTTGTCCCTTTTAAGCTGATTGTCTCCTGGAAGAGGATTTGATCTACTATCTTCCCTGGAATGAAATAAATGCTCAGAATCAAAGGGAGGGACAGATCGGTTGGGGGAAAAAAAAAAGTAATACTTAGAGATCAGGTTAAAAAGCATCTCCCTGGATCCCTGATCTATTGTGTTTCTCTTTTCTTTTTTTTTTTTCTTTTTTCTTTTCTTTTCTCTTCTCTTTTTTTTTCTTTTCGATGGAGAAGGGTGAGAAAGGAGGTTCTTAAATTGTGTGAGAGAAAGAAATGTCTCTCAGACCCTCACTTAACTGTGTGAAACTGGGCAAGTCACTTAACATCTGATTGCCTTAATCCACAGGAGAAGGAAATGGCAAATTTCTCCAGTATCTTTGCCAAGAAAACACTATGGACAGTATAATCCCTGAGGTTATGAACAATCAGACATAAGTGAAAACAACAACAAAATGTTTATTTATTTTTGTATTTCTTTTAGCTCAGTGGGAAAGGGGAAGGGAACAAATTGGCATATAAATGAATGACAGGGTCCCTGCTCACTTTCAAACTTGTAGAAGAAGGAAAAAATGTGTACATATCAATGTAATAAAAAATATAATATGACAAATAAAAGAGGATCCCCACTATGAAAGACAATCAGGAACATTGATTTTGTAGTCAAAAGACCTGAGTTCAAATCCTAGTTCTGGTACTAACTTGAGTAACCTTAGACCTTCTCCCTAATCTTTCCTTCCTTCCTTCCTTCCTTCCTTCCTTCCTTCCTTCCTTCCTTCCTTCCTTCCTTCCTTCCTTCCTTCCTTCCTTCCTTCCTTCCTTCCTTCCTTCCTTCCTTTCTTCCTTCCTTCCTTCTTCCTTCCTTCCTTCCTTCCTTCCTCCTTCCTTCCTTCCTTCCTTCCTTCTTTCCTTCCTTTCTCTCTTTTTTCTATATATACACACATACACATCTCTAAATATGTATGTAAACATGTATACATATATGTATATGTGTACATACATGTATATAGATGTATAATGAGAAGGTTGGGCTAAATGATCTATTTTGACTCCAAATCCTACAATCCTATAAATAAATCTAAATTCTATTATATGAGAGAAACAAGTTTTATATTTTTAATTTATTTCATCACAATATCCATAAGCCCCCTTAAAAATCTTCTACCTCACTTCCTTCATCCTGCCTAACTAAATAGATTAAAAAAGAGACAGTTATTTATCCTCTTCAACCTTCTCCCACAGGGCTGGATTCATTTTGAACCATTGGGAATGATACGCTTTTCATTCAATATATGACGATCTGGTAGTGATAAGAAAGAATACTTCCTAGTGGCAGTCTTGGGAAGGAAGAAGAACTCTCCCATTAGCCCAAGATTTCACTAATAGAGATTCATTCCTTTGGATCTTTAAGACTCTCTTTGATGGTACAGTGGCAAGACTGCCAGGACTGAAGTCAGAAAGATTCATTTTCCTGTGATCAAATCTGGTCTTAGACACTTACTAGCTATATGACCTTGGCCAAGCCACTTAACTTTGCCTCAATTTCCTCATCTGCAAAATGAACTGGAAAAGGAAATGGTAAATCATTTCAGTATTTTTTCTATCAAGAAAAATGCAAATAGGATCAGGAGGAATTGGACATGACTGAAAACAACTGAATAGCTAACACCCCCCCCCCACCAAATATCACTGTTTCTAATATATATTAATAGCTTAGTAGAATTAAGATGTGAAGTAGTCATAGAACTCAGAGGAGGTGCTTTTTGGGGAGGAAGTTGAGTTGTTATGATGGAATCAAGAGAAGAGTTGAAGGCTGGTCCCTGAACATGTAGGTGGGAGGGCATCAAAATTAACCTTTGCTGACTTCACCATTTTACCAGGATGGGTCTTCAACAAATATAATTGTGTTACTATTTAAACTTCATGCTTCTTAGCCATTCTCCAGGCCATAAGCTGGCAGCCCCTTGCTCTTTCTTCATCTATTATGTCAGTCTGATTTTTCTAAATATTGATTTCTGACAATTATTTTCTGTAGCCACATAAGACAAAATAAAGGGCACATTGTTCTTCAGCTGTTTCTGTCCTAAAAAAACCCAAGCAAGTTATTTGCAAATGAGAATTTGAAATTTTTTGCCAGGGCCTGGTGAACTTTATCATATGGGTATGATTTATTGTTCCTTGCCTGTCAAATTGTAAACTCCATGAGGCTGGGAACTGTATCTGAATAACCTGAATAAATAAATGAATGAATGATTGGAAAGGTTTCTACTATCTGTCTGGAGCT
This sequence comes from Antechinus flavipes, assembly GCF_016432865.1. NCBI lineage: Eukaryota > Metazoa > Chordata > Mammalia > Dasyuromorphia > Dasyuridae > Antechinus > Antechinus flavipes. Next base: position 362,482,565 of record NC_067398.1, on the reverse strand, counting down.
TAACTTAGCTCTGGGGATAAAAAAAGCAAATGGGAAGTTCTTGTCCTCCAGAAACTGTCATCATTGTATTTTTGGGGGTTAGCTAGCACAGTGCTCTATAGGTTTCTGATTTAGTCCTGCAATCTCATCATACTCCTAGCATGGAATATCCCTTCATCAATTTATGTTTTAACGACTTGTCTAGGCACTAAGAAGGCATATGACCTTTCTAGAATCACACAACTAATATGTAAGGGGGGATAGTTAGAACTCCAGCTTTCCTCCCTCTAATCCTAGCCTTCTATTCACCATTCTGTGCTGATAGAATTGAATTACTTTGAATAAAAGGAAAGTACTCTCCAAAGTGATCATTTTAAAAAATATATTCAAAAAGATGATGCTTACTCCCCTATCAGTTGGACATATGTTTGAATTGTTTCCCCAGTGGGTCAATACTGTCTTATATGCATATCTTTCCATTTCACATGAAGACCAGACATTTCTGGGCTGGTTGGCTAGGGCCTGAGAGGTAAGCTATAGCCAGGGCTCAGAATTCTCCTCCATATAAAGACAGTCTGAGTGGGAATGGGAACAGACTCCTACAATTTATCTTTGACGTAAAAGAGCTGTCGGCTTTATTAGAACTCTATTTTAACCAAAGAAGCTACCCAGATCAAACTGTCTGATAGAGAAGGTAAAACAAACATGTAAACTGTCAAGCAAACTGTCTTTGATGCAAAATGGCCCGAAATCATGGAGGGGAATTCTCTCTCCCTTTGCTTTCATTCATACTATTTCACTTTCATAGAAAAGCTTTCCTTTTTAGAATCATAGACACAGAATATATGAGTTGGATGGGGTCTCAGAGGTTATCTAACCTGACTATGTGCTACAGGAATACTTGATGAGTGGTCATCCAACTTCTGCATGAATACCTCCAATGACAGGGAACTTACTGCCTTGGTCTTTCAACTATGGCAGCAATCAGAGAATAAGAAAAAGAGTAAAGGACTGGGGCCATGGCCAAGGCAGCATTAGCTTTGCCATATACTGAGTGTCCTTTTAAATCTTGGCAACTCTGTTGGCACAACACAGAGATTCTGTCTCCTTCTTTTGTATCATTCACAGGGCCTAGCACAGATCTGGATATACATGCAATAGGTGCACACTCAATGAATGCATGTTCTTGAATGGATCACTTTGAGTTTTTGAGGATAGTACACTTGTCAATACTTTCTAAGAAGAGTTCAGTCCAGAATGTTGGGATGAACAAGGTAGGAAAACATCGATTCAAAATATCCGCAGTCTCTGTCCCAAATCTAATGATCCTAGAAAATGATATTTTATTAATAAGAATCTACTGTAAGTGGAGAGTGCCTAATATGCAGCAAATAGTTTCTTTTTTTCCAATTTTTTTGCTTTTGAAAATATTTATTTAAAATTAAATACAAAATAAAAATAAAAGAAAATAGAAAAAGAAAGACAGAAAAGAAAAAAATACAAATATAACAAATACTGTCATGTTCCCAACAGAACATCAGGGAAGATTCAAAATATGAAACAATAAATTTCCCTTTCAAGAAAACATATATAATAATAGAAAAAATAATATTCACAACTATCCATCTTTTCTTTGTTTTATTGTAGTTATTCTTTCGTACTTTGCTGTGCACTTTTTACTTTATACTTGTTTCTTCCTTTCATTTACTCTACCTCCCCTAAGCAAGCAATAGTTAAGTTATCTGTACGTGCACACACACATAAACACACTCATACACATTCATTCCCAATCACACATCTACCCGCATTCTATATATGCTCATTTTTACACCTACATGCACATACACATATATACATAAACATGCATCTAAAACAATATTAATATGGCTGACAAATAGTTTCATTGCAAAAAAGCTGATTTGATTGAAAAACAAATAACAAACACACGTTTATTAAGCATCTTTTGGTGCAGGGGATAATGTGTTGAGCCTGGAGTCAGAAAAACTTGACTTCAAATCCAGCCTCAGTTACTAGCTATGTGACCCTGGGCAAGTCACTTAACCCCATTTGCCTCAGTTTCCTTATCTATAAATGAGTTGGAGAACGGAATGGCAAACCCCTCTATTATCTTTGCCAAGAAAACCCCAAATGGGGTCACAAGGGTTGGACATGACTGAACAACAACAACACATAAAAGGTTCTTTGCTAGACACTGAGGGTATAAGGATACAAATAAAACTCAGGGGATACAAGTTACACAATCAATACAAAGACATTTCATTAAAGAGGTGACACCTGAGCTGAGCTAAGAAAGAAGCAGGAGATCCAAAGAGGGAGAAGTGAGGAGGGAGTATGTTCCAAACATGGGGAAGCATGCCAGAGGCATGCTGGAGGTAGCTCATCCTAATGAGAGAGAGACAATAGTTAAATTTTTGGTGTGAGCATTCACATCTCAGGAATCAACAACACTGAAAATCAGGGGTTGATTTGTTGTTTTTTGATTGCTTAGACTTAATAAAGTTATAAAGAAAATTAATAATGAAGATTAAATTTAAAAGTGCATTCTATGTTTAGAGCTGATTGTTAAACATTTTACATACACTCCTGAGGGCAACTCATGACAAGGCATAAATATGAGAAATGAAATAGTGAGTTCAGAAAAAACCAAGTAGTCTAGTCTGGTTGGCATACACAATTTAAGAAATAGAATGATATGAAATAATTTTAAAAGGTTGTGTGAGAGCCAGTTTTTGAAGAGCTCTAAATCTCATGGTGAGGAAGTCATATTTTATTCTAAAAAGGTTAAGAGACCATGGAAGAGTTTTGAACAGGGGAGTGAAAAAATCCGGAATATTTATTTGGTAGCTGAGTGGAAGATGAATTAAAAATAGGAAAAATGAGAAATTAAGAAGATCATTGCAATATTATAAGTTGGAGATAACAAAGGTATGTCTGAATAAGGGTGGCAATTGTGTGAGTGGAAAGAAATGATGAATAGTGGAGATAAAAGAATGAATGGCAAAGATGATATGGATGGAGGATGAACGACACTTAACAATTGATTGGATATGGGAGATGAGAGAGAATAAAGACTTGTAAGTGATGAAACAAAGATGACATCCTTAACAGAAATAGGAAGATTTGGAAAAGATGTGTTTTGGGGAAAGATAATAAGTCTTATTTAGGACATGAGTTTCAGATACCAATGTGATATCAAGGTAGGAACACCAAGCAGACAGTTGGTCATATGACACCGAAGTTAAGAAAGATCTTCATGCTGGTTATATAGATTTGGGAGTCATATACCATCTGTGCAGAGATGATAATTGAAACCATGGGAACTGATGAGATCACCAAATACTGGAGTGTAAACAGAAAAGAAAAGACGACCTAGGATTGAGCCTTTGGGGACATCCATACTTAATGGGTAAGAAATGGATGATGACTGAATAAAGAAGAATGAACAGATCATAGAAGCAGGTGGAAAACAAGGGAGAAGATAATATCTAAGAAATTGATGTTTTATAGTATCAAAAGCTGTGGGGAGGTCAAGCATAATTAAGACTAAGAAAAGTTCATTAGATTAGTATTTAAGGCTCAGAGGTGCTATTTTTTGGGGGGGGAATACGTGATTTGTCATTTGTGAAAATTTCTATTTTAATGGGATTCTTCTTTATTTTGGGAACATCTCTGAATCAGAAATATGTAGTGGCCCAATTTACAGTGTTAGAACTGTCCCTCCCCCTCTTGAATCTTCCTTTGCTTCTACTGACCAATCTCAAAGAATATTAGTTCCTTGCCTGCTGAAAACTCCCTCCAAGTTCCCCCAGAAAAACAGAGCAATGGATCATGAAGCAGTTCAAACAAAGACCTGGGCATAATTCCATCCCTTTTTGACCTGCAACCTCATTTTCCTTGAATCTATACTGATTTCTTCTGGACCACAGACCTGTGCTGATTATTATGGTGGTACTGGGGATATATTCTCTTTTCTCTCACTCTCTTTCTCACTCTCTCTCAGCTGTCAAACTCAGAAAAAGGACCCTTACTCTTAGAAGGACTAGGTTCAAACTTGAAAACTTATTTTTTTTAAAAAAGCTATAACTCATACTTATATCCAGAAATATATGAGAACTTCCTAATTTGCCTTATTAGGGCAACTCCTCCAATTCCTTTGCACTGGCTAGATTAATGAGGTGTGACTCACAGAACCTTGTAAAACATCATTTGTAGAGATGAGTATGTTGAGCAGAAGAAACAGAATAAAAGAACTAGGTCAATCAATTAATATTTATTAAGCATGTGCTATGGACTAGGTATTGGGGATATAAATACAAACAATGTAACAATCTCTAGAAGCAATGAGTTTATATCCTAAGAAGACACAAGTACATATAACAGTTATAATTACTATATGTACACTAATACAGTATTAGTAAATATAGTACATATTAATATATTATAAGCAGAGAAAAGTGTTTATATTTATCTAGTTATAGTATTAGCATATACTAATGTGATGTTACTTTATATTACATATAAACTATATCCTAAGAGAAGACAAGTACATATATATTATATAATAGTTATAGTATTAATATATAATATATAGATATATAATATATATTCAACATAATATATACATATTAATTTATATACTAATATATAATATTTATTAACATATATTATATGTACTTGTCTCCTCTTTGAATCTTTTGTTCTATATAGCAGATACATAATACATATACATATAATACATGTTACATAGACATATATTACATATTTATACTATTTATTTATACAGACTATATATGACTATAGTATATACATATTTATGCAGACTATATATGACTATAGTATACACATAAACACACTTGTAATTATACATAATAGGGATATTGTGTGTTTATATACATATTACAAGCATATAACTACATACATCTTATGTGCATATTTTTATATAGGTATTTAAAGCACATACACATAAATATATACTGTACGTCTATTTATAATATATGTAAACATGCTATATTCCATATATCTTGACATAAATATATGTCTACATATTTATATGTTATATATCTATATAGCCCACATATGGAAAGATGATACCTTCCTTTGTACAGAAGAGCAGAGAAGCACTGGCAAGTCTAGTCAACCAATGAGGTTTTCCTATATGCCTGGATTTATACGTTCTCTTGTATTATGTCTAATGTATCGGACTATGCCATAAGTTGACTAAGGTCTGAGATACAGAATACTTCAAAGCATTTAGGATAGTAATAACTCTATTCCACCAAAGCTTTGCAGCATATCAACTTTGGTTCATAACAAGAATGACAAGCGGTTTCCTTGCTCATACCTTCCGGACCTTCCCCATTTCCTAGAGCATACAGGTCTGTGTAGGGATCTTTTGAGTAGTTATTCTTATACTTCCTCACAGAAATATGGAAGGAGTTCCCAAGAGTGTGACAAATCTGTAGACATTTAAGTCTTGGATATTCTAATCCTGGTTCCACTGTTAAATTGCCAAATAACCTTAGGAAAATTAATTGAACTCCCAGACTTTGATTTTCTCAAAAAAGTTATTTGGGGTCAGGGACATCTTTGTTTCTCCAGCACTAATCACAGAGACTGTCATATTGCAAAGTCTACATAAATGATCATTGAATTTAAATAAATCTATAAAATGGGCATATCATCCACTGTGCTGCCTACTTATCAAGGTTGCTGTGAAGAACAAATGATAACCGTTTATATTTATATTTGTTATTGTTTTTGAGTCACTTAGTCATATCTGATTCTTTATGACCCCATTTGGGGTTACTTGGCAGAGTGGTTTTGCCATTTCCTTTTCCAGTTCATTTTACAGATGAGGAAACTAAATATCTTGCCCAGGCTCAAGCAGTGAGTGTCTGAGGCCAGATTTGAACTCAAGAAGATGAATCTTCCTGACTCCAGGAACTCCATCAACTGCAGCACCTACTTGCCCTTATATTTGTGTAGTGTTTTACAATATATAAGCTGCTTAGATTATATGACAATCAATTCTGATGGACATGGTCTTTTCAACAGTGAGATGATTGAGGCCAGTTCTAATGAGATTGTGATGAAGAGAGACATCTACACCCAGATAGGGGACTGTGGGGACTGAATATGGATCACAACATATTATTCTCACTCTTTTTGTTGTTGTTTGCTTGCATTTTATTTTCTTTCTCATTTTTTCTTTTTGATCTGATTTTTCTTGTGCAATATGATAATTGTGGAGATATGTATAGAGGAATTTCACATATTTAACATACATTGGATTACTTGCCATCTAGGGGAGGGAGTGGGAGGAAGGGAGGGAAAAATTTGGAACTCAAGGTTTTGCAAAGGTTAATGTTGAAAATTACCTATGCATATGTTTTGAAAATAAAAAGCTTTAATAAAATTTAAAAAAACAATAAAAATTTATAAGCTGCTTTCCTCAATATCTTCTGATATAGATAGTGCTAATATTACTACTCTCATTTTATAAAAGAGAGTGAAATCAGAGATGTGTGAGTTGTTGGTATATTCATGACTGCATTTCAAAGGATGTAATTGTAGGCTCTTCCCTCTGGGATATACACATCTGTATACCAACATGCAAAGAAACCTACTCGTGCATAGTTTCTTCAATTGTGACCTATAAGATGGGTACACTATCTAATTTTTTTTTAACACTGTGCAGTTTGCAGGATGTGTTTTTTTTAAGCCTTATCTGGGTAAATGACTTTTCCAACATCCCCAAGAGGTCAGCAGGACAGGGATCCCAGACTAAAGGACCACTGAGCCCAACTTCTATCTGATGAATAATCCCATTTGTGACATTTATAATTAGTGCTTACTCAGCCTCTGCTTGAAGACCTCCTGGGTTATGGAGCTTATTACCTGCCAAGAAATTATTCCATTTCTGAACAGTTCTTATTGTTAGAAAACTTTTCCTTATATCAAGAATAAATCTGATTCCTTAAAATTTCTATCCATGGCTGTTAGTTCTCTTTTCTGGGGTTAAGGAGAACAAGTCAAATTCCTATTTATATACTTGAAGCCCTTCATATACTTGAGGATAATTGTAAGACATATTTTTAATGTTAAATATTTGAAAGGATTTAGGCCTGAGAGGCATCCTGCAAAGCCTATAGCTGAAGAATTCATTTTATAACATTCCACAAGTGATTCTTTAGATTTTGCTCAAAGACCTCAATTAAGGGAGAATTCACAACCTAATAGCAATGTTCTATTACATTGATTTCTATGTTCTGGTAAAAGGCATTCCCATTTACCTCAGCATTTTGTATCCTGAGGTTCCCTAGACATCCTAATACTAATTTAACCTGGCTTCCTGATCTATATTTACTTTCTTCCCACTCTAGATCCCATTTCTTCTTTCCTAGATGGGGATTTCCCTTTCCTTTGTTCTAGCTCTAATATTTTCTTAGAATATATAGAATATAGAATATAACATCTTATAGAATTGAATAAAGAGTAGTTCCAGGTAAACCAGGATCCACAATATATTCTTGTCTTCATCAAAGTCTATGTGGAAGTGATAATTACAAGTTTATATTGTCACATTAATAATTTGCAAGACTGATTCCTTTTGTTGAATGTGATGTGATGTTTTCCAGCTCTGAAATTTTATTTATTTTATTATTCTGTCTTGGATAATGAGAAACCTGACAATATTTATTGATCAACCTTATGTTAGAATCCACTTTAGAATGTCCTTAGCAATATGCATCAGGCTTTGATTAGTTTAGAATGGTGAGAAATCAGTGACAGCTCTGACAAGATTGCTGTCCAAAGTTCTTAAAGTCTACTGAGATGATCAAAATGATTATATCTCCAAATAACTAGTGAAGAATTGTAGTTGTTGTAACATGTTTGATGTAGAGCTGATCAAGAAGTTCTCTCCTTGGAATGGTCCACCAAATCAATAAATGTTTGACAAAGCTTCTTGATTTTACTCAATAGAAAAAGAGTGTTTTGGAAAGATTATTGCAAGTAATATAATGTAGTGCACTCTTTTCCTCTCTTTTTTTTTTAAACATGTTTTTCAATCCAATCAGTGAAAATTCTCTTTCCTCCCTTCCATCAAAAAAGAAAAAGAAAACCCTTGTGACAAACACATATAGTCAAACAAAACTTTACTATGTTTTGAAAAAGAGCCCCAATTTGCACTCTGAGTTCTTTACCTCTATAACAGAATAAGATTAGAATATTTCATCATGGGTTTTCTGGAACCATGAGTGGTCATAGCATTGTTTAGAGTTCCTAAGTTGTTCAAAGTTATTTGTCTGTTGTTATTATTGAATAAATTGTTCTCTTATAGCTTTTCCTCCCTCTCTGTCTCTGTTTCTCTGTTTCAATCTGCCTCTCTGTCTTGGTCTCTGTCTGTCTCTGTCTCTCTATCTCTTCTCTCCCCCCCTATCTCTTTCTCTCTGTCTCTTGTTTTTAATTAAGGGAGGGGAGATCAGGGATATGGAGTAGAGGGAAAGAGAAGGGAGAAAAAAAGGCCATTGATGTGTATTTTTAATGCACAGAAGAAAATAAAAAAGAAAAGAAACATAAAGAGGACAATGTTGAGAATGACAGAGAAATTATTACCTATATATATTTTAAAGTAAGCATTATAAAACAGAAATTTGCTTCAGAAAAATCAGAAATTAATTTATAAACTTCTTTTCTGTTCTGTTGTGCATATGGAAATGTTCTTTTTCCCTGTTATTTAAGTTCAAATAAAAATTATATATTTTTCCTTAAAAAAGCAATCCGAGAGAATTTAGAATTGGAGCATGCAGATCAGAAAGGAGATAAAGAGAGTAAGAGAAAGAAAGGAAGAGGAGGAGGAGGAAGAAGAAGAGGAGAAGGGGCAGGAGGAGAAGAGGGAGAAGGAGGGGGGAGGAAGAGGAAGAAGAAGAAGAGGAGGAGGGGGAAGAGGATAAGAAAGGGGAGGAAGAAAGGGAAGAGGAGACGAAAGGGAAGGAGGAAAGGGAGGAGAAGGAGGAGGAAGGGGAGAAGGAGAAGGAAGGGGAGGATGAGGAAGAGAAGGAGGGGGAGGAGGGGGAAGAAGAGGAGGAGGGAAGGAGGAGGAGAAGAAGAAGAAAGGGAGGGAGGGAAAGAGGGAGAGAGGAAGGGAAGGGAAAAGAATGAAAGGGAAGAAAGGAGGGAGGGAAGGAGAGAGAGAGAACAAGAACCTAGCATGTGACAGAAAGGACTGAAATTGATACTAGACTAAGTGAATGATGGTGAACTAACTATATTCAATCTCCTCTTTTCCAGAGCACAGAAGTAACTCTGGCTTTGACCCTTTTCACAATTATAAGTAATAATTTTTTATTTATTTGTTACTCAATAACATTAAAGCATTAAAAATATTTTGTTCACTTATTTCTGCTTATTTCACTCTACATTATTCTATATACCATTCTTTCTAGGATTCTCTGAAAGTGAAATCAGAGAAATTGTTACTTGTCCAAAGTCTCACAATTAATTAGTGGTAGTCAGAATGTGAACCCCAAACTAGAGCTCTGTCTCAACTTCTCTGTACACATCATGGGTTCAATTCAACTCAATTTCACAAACATTTATGAAGTGCCTATTATGTGTATACATCAAATAAGAGAAGATCTGAACCTCCCAACTTCTAGTTTAATGCACAAGGTTACAACATTGAATGAAAGATTCCAGCAAAAGTAATTTATAGTACCTTATGTTGCTGGCCAACAATGCTCTGTGCAGAATGTGTCCTTCCTTCCCAAGTAGAGTAGAGGCTCCTGGGAGCTGTAACTGATTTGTTACAGAACCATAGAATCATAGTCTTTAGATCTGGAAGAGATTGTAAAGATCATCTTGTTCAATATCCTCATCTCTACTTCTACAGTGTTTTACACATAGGTGTTCAGTACATGACTGGCCATTTATTGAGTAGCATTAACAAATAATATAAACCAGTTTGTGGTTGATGTATTCAAAATAATACCATTTAATAATACTGACATTCATCGATGCTTACTAGAGATGTAGTGCATTAAAGCTATTATCATTTGTAAAGTGATATCTAGACAGAACAATGAGAAAAAGATGTGGTGAAAAGAATACTTGAATAAGTGTGGCAGTGTTTTCCCTTTCCCCTTTTATTAGATTAATCAGCATACATAAATGATTAATTAAATTATATAACAGGATCATAATCATTATTCACATCCCCATGATTAATCACTTTCATTTTGTTAAATAGGTATTTCTGTTTAAAAAAGGATAGATGTTAGAAAAGAGGCAAGGGAGAAAAAGTGTTTACTCAGGATCTAAAAAACCTGAATTTTAGTTCTCAGTCTATCACTAACTTCTGCTGTGATCTTAAACAAGCTATTTCATCTTTCTGGGTTTTTATTTCCTATGTGGTCTCTTCTCCATAAAATGAGGGATTGAAACTATATCATCAATAATAATATCTGACATTTATTTGCATAGAGCTTCAAGGTTTGCAAAGCACTTTATAAATATTGTTTCATTTGATCCTCACAATTCTAGGGAGTTGGTCCTATTGTCATTATTGTGTCTGACTCTTTGTGATTTCATGGACCATAGCATGCTAGACCCTTCTCTCTTCCACCATCTCCCAAACTCTCTTTCTAATCTCATGTTCATTGCTTCTATGATACTCTCTCTCTCTCTCTCTCTCTCTCTCTCTCTCTCTCTCTCTCTCTCTCTCTCTCTCTGTATATATATATATATATATATATATATACACACACACACACATATATACATATATATATGTGTGTGTGTGTGTGTGTATATATATGTATTCTTCTCATTCTTTACTGTCCCTTTTCCCTTTTGTCTTCAATCTTTCCCAACATTGGGATTCTTTTTATTGAGTCCTGTCTTTTCACATTGTGGCCAAATATTTAAGCTTCTGCTTAATATTGTCCTTCCAATGAGTAGTCTAAATTAATTTCTTTAAGTATTGACTGATGTGATTTTTTTGCTTTTCAAGAGACTTTCAAAAGTCTTCTTCAGCACCACAATTTGAAAGTGCTGATTCTGTGGTGATTAGGTTTCCTTATAATCCAATTTCATAGCCAAATAACTGCAATTGGAAAAACCATAGCTTTATCTATGTGGACTTTTGTTAGAAATGTGATGTTTTTGCTTTTTAGCAAGCTGTCCAGATTTGCCAAAGCCTTCCTTCCAAGAAAGAATTGTTACTAAATTTTATGGTTGCAATCATAATCTATAGTGCTCTTTGATCCCAATAATAAAAACCTGACTCTGCTTCCATTTTTTCTTTCTCTATTTGCCAGGAAGTAATTATCTTAGTATTTTTTAATATTAATGTTACACTTCAAATTAGTTCTCCCTTTTTATCCTCATCAAGACACTTCTTATTTCTTTTTTACTTTCTACTATCAGACTGGTATTGTCTGTATGTCTGAGATTGTTGATATTTCTCCCCAAAAGCCTTAATTCTGGCTTTTGAGTCATCCATCTATTTCACCTGATGTACTCTGCATGTAAGTTAAATAAATAAGGCAACAATAAATAGGCTTGTTATTTTCCTTTCCCAATCTTGAATCAGTCAATTGTTTCATGTTCAGTTCTAACTACTTCTTCTTGGCCTACATACAGAGACAAGTAAGATGATGTAGTATTTCTGTGTCTTTGAGGACTTGGAAGATTTTGTTGTGATTCACACTAAGACTTTAGTGTAGTCAAGGAAGCAGTATTAGATGTTTTTCTGGAATTCCCCTTTTTCCTCTCCATGATCCAGCAAATAATGGCAATTTGGTTTCTGGTTTATTATCTCCATTTTTTTTAATAGATGAGGGAAACTGAGGCAAACAGATTAAGCAATTTGCCTCAAATTAAACAGCTTATAAGTGTCTGAGTCAGATTTGAACTTCATGACTCTGGGTCCAGTGTGCCATCCAATAGGCCACCCAGTTTTCTAATCAAAGTGATGAAACATTGTTCTTAGTGCTTTAAGGTATACATAGAACTTTCCTTTGCATTGAACAATTCAGTGAAGTAGGTGGTGCAGGTTTCAATACACTTATTTTCCTAGCTGGGTAAATGAGTCTTAGAGAAATTAAATGATTTGTCCAAAGCCATATAGCTAGTAAATGTCAGAACCAAGGCTTAAACAGAGGTTTCCTGACTCCAAAAAAATTAAAATACGCATATATATGTATACATACACATATGTCCACATATATACATGTATACACACATATATGTGTGTATATATTACATATATTCTTTCTACTCTGTCATGACTAATAAGGTTTCTTTTAGTTCAAAGATTCCCTTGATAGAGTACTGGCATTGGAATCAGGGAATCTTGGGTTTCTCAGATACTTCCTAGCTGTGTGACTCTAGATAAGTCATTTAATATTTACCTGCCTCAAGGGATTTGAAAGGTCCCTTCTAGATATGGACCTATGACCCTCTTATCTGATGACTTGCTCAGTATTTTTAAGGAGCCAAGGAGCCAAACCTGTCTTCCAGACTGATTTGGGCAGTATTTGTCAGCTCCTCTTGCCATTCTGACTTCCTGGGTACTGAGAGTCATAGTAGGGCCTGGAGATCATAACTGTAAAGTTAGCATGCCATTAGATAGCTGAGTCTGTATTTTGCAGTCCTTGCCTTTCTTTCATGAGGCCCCGTATGCCTGGGTTTTTTTTTTTTCTTAATTTAAGTTCGTGATTGACTTATTATGTGCACTGGCACTTTTAAGAGCTTGGAATAAAACACAGTGAGAGTTCAGGAAAAAAAAATGTAAATGGCCTAAAAGAAAAGGGAGGGGAAAAAAAACGACCATAATCTTTTTTAATGGCTCTAAAATGTAGGGAAGATAGATCATGAGCTCCCTGCATGGGGTCCTTGTCTGAGCTCAACCCAGTATTGTAATTTAGACATGACTTTTTATTTAATTTCTGACTGAGAAAGGGAAATTAGAAAACAACATTATCTCAGCTGCTCTGTTATAATGAACAATATTTCACAGCGCCAGAGCCCAAGTTACCTTTAGAAGTTTTTTTACGAGACGAATGTTGACTCAAATTCTAGAAGCGCTTGGGATTTCCCACACACTGACTCTTGGAGAAGCAAATATCTAAGTATGATTTTTCATTAGAAGCTGACTTTTAGGTTTAGTCCACTCTCAGGTTGATGAAGGGACCTGAGGAAAGGATTATCAGGAAGATGCTTGGATACTCCTCTAAAGCCCTCTCTGGTTTCTGGGTTGCCTTAAATGTAAATAACATGGTTCCCTTTTAATCTCCCTATCCCTGGTTTATCATTAAAAAAGAAATCTCAGATTTAGCCAATCTGTAATTAACCCTTCTTCTCAGCCAAAGGCAGGATGGACTCCTGTCCTTTCCTTCCCACTGTCTCTCCCCCCTTCCTCTCCCAGTCCCTACTCAATCCTAGCCACTAAATACATAATGGTCCAATAAATATTTAAGCAGTGACGAAGGAGATAATGCATCGTAATCCATTAGGACTGGGTGGTGCGAAAATGGATGGGGTGAGTGCTAAAGTCCCAGGCTGGGCAAAAGGCCTACTCCCAGACCACAGAGAAGATGGAGCTGTGGACCAGGCTTGAGGGGGAGGGGATATCCAAAAGTTCTCCCAGGTTCCTCCTAAAAGCAAGGTAAGTAGGGGGAGGGGGGTCTCTCCTAAGGCTCATGCCCTATGGAGGGGATGGGCTAGCTTTGTGTCTGGGTTACCACCACCATGTTTTAGAAGTTGTACAATGAATCCTCCAACACTCCAATGATGACCTCTATAGACCTTTAATAGCCTCTTAGAGGATCACAGAATTTTAGATTTACAGCTGAAAGGTCCCCGAGACTTAAACTCCTCATTTTATAACTAAGTACTGGAAAGCCCAAATAGGGGAAGAGATTTAATTCAAGTTCATCATACTGATAAGTAGGATCATAGATTTCTCAGTTACAAGAAATCTTAGAGGTCATTGAGCCAACTCTTTCATTTTCCACATAAAGAAACCAACGCCCAGAGAGTTCTGGTAACTTGACACAGCTGTCAAATGTTTGAGATGGCTTATATCCCAACAGCCGGAACAGCCCTTTTCTCGCATATTTTAAGCACATGCACATATACAAACAGACATGCTCAATTGGGTGTGTATACCAACTCATATTTTTGTAAACATAAGAAGGAGTGAAGAGCAAAGTAGATAGAGTGCTGGCCTTTGAACTAGGAACACCGAATTCAAATCCTATCTCTGGCAAATTCTAGTTATGTATCCTGGACAAAGACATCTTGAATCTGGCAAACATAGGAGAAATTAACCTACTATTCTCCCCATCTCCTTCCTTCCTTCATTTCTTCCTTTCTTTCTTCCTTTCTTTCTTCCTTGCTTCACTCCTCCACTCCTCCTTCTTTCCTTCACTCCTTTCTTCACTCCTTCCTTCCTTCCTTCCTTCCTTCCTTCCTTCCTTCCTTTCTTCCTTCCTTCCTTTTCTTCCTTCCTTCCTTCCTTCCTTCCTTGCTTCCTTCCTTCCTTCCTTCCTTCCTTCCTTCCTTCCTTCCTTCCTTCCTTCCTTCCTTCCTTCCTTCTTTCCTTTCCTTCTTTCTTTCTTTCTTGGTCACACAGCTAGTGAGTATTGAGTATCTCTGGCCACCTGACTCCAGGGTGGGTGCTCTATTCACTGTGCCATCTAGTTTCCCCTTTCTCCATTACTTTTGAGGTCACTCTCATCCTCCCAGGCACCCAAGCTAGCAACCTAAGTGTCATTCTTGACTCCTAGCCACCTTTCACTCTCCTCCCCAACTCAGCATCTGAGCAGTTGCCTAGTCCTGTTTTCTCTACTTTTGTAACATGTCTGGAGCATGCATCCTTTTCCTATGATGCAGTCACTACTCAGGTGCAGACCCTCATCACCTCTGTCTGTTGCTTGGTTTTCCTACCTGAGGTCTCGTTCCACTATAGTCTGTCCTCCACTTAATGTCAAACTGATCTTCTTAATGTACCAGTCTGACCATGCTATCCCTCCCATCCCCATTCAATCAACATCAGGAACTTCCTATTCTCTCCAGGATCAAATATAAAATAACCCTCTTTCTTCTACCTCTCTAGTTGCCTTATTCCTTATAACCTCCATATGTCCTCCAGTGACATTGACCTCTTTGGAGACCCTTGCACAGGACACTTCATCTCCTGACCATTCTCACTGGCTGTCCCCCATGTCAGGAACCCTTTCTCTTCTCATCTCCACCTCCAGGCTTCCCAGACTTTCTTCAAGTTTCAGTTAATGTCCTCCCTTTTGCAAGAAGCCTAACTTGATCCTCCTTATTCTTAATGTCTTCCTTTAAATGAACATTCCTCCAATTTGCCCTGTTTATATCTTGCTGGCATAGAGATGTTTCCATGTTGTTTGCCCCATTGGAATATAATCCCTTTTAGAGCAGGGCTTTTCTTTGCCTTTCTATGTAAACCCACTTTGCATATTATTTGGCACACAGTAGATAGGAAATAAATGCTTGTTAACTTGATTTGGCTTGATTCTCAGTAGACCCAGGAAATCCTCCAGTTTATAAGTTACAGATTTGCTTATGTGTCTTAGTGGAGGGAATTTCCATGCCAGAAACACACACACACACACACACACACACACACACATGCTCATATATACAAACATATATATATATATATATACATACATATATATATGTATATATATATATACACACATACACACACCTATAAAAATAATATATATATTATATATTATGCACCCATTATATATGTATTGTAAATATGTATATATGTGAAATATGTGAAGACACACACATATATATACATATATTTAATATATTAGATATATGTGTGTTTGCATATATATATAGATGAACATACATTTATATATGTATATTTGAATACAGATATACATACTTAATTTCTCTTCCATAGCATTTCTTATATTGCCTTGTATTATTGTTGGCTAAGTATATTTCTTACCTTCCTTACTAGCAGAACCCAGGCCAGGCATTTGTAGGCCTCTGGAAAAGTTTGAAAATTGTGTATTATACTGTATATTCTATTGACTGGAGACTTAGAACCCTGTTAATGCAATACAGGTCATTGATTTAAGCTGGAAGTGACTTGTGATATCATCTTGCCTTCTTCCCTCATTTACAGATGGAGGAAATGAAGCCTTGTCGAGGGTTGTAGTTGGATCACAGATCAGGACTAGAAGGGACCTCAGTCATGTAATACAACATTCTCATTTTATATGTATGTGTATAGGTAAGGAAGCTGAAGATCAGAGCTTGAGTGGCTTGGTCAAGATTACATAGGAAGCAAGTGGTAGAATTGAGATTTTAACCCAGGTCCTTCAACTCCAAATCCAGGCTTTCCATTACACAACACTTTCTCACTAAATAGGTGAGAAATAAAGTTGTGTCAAAACAGTTACATGTCAGAGAGTAGAATTTAATGACATAATAATAATGTACTTATCCATTGTCCAAATATTGCCTAGATTCGAGAACTTGAGAACAAATGCACAGATTATATCTTTTACATTGTTTTGTACATAGCAGCTACTACTCATTAAATGTTTTTTTTTGAATAAAAAAATAAGTGAATGCATGCATGCACTAATAAATTTATCTGGCTTGTGAATACACCTGTCTGAACAAGTGTCTCTCTATAAACACACATGCAAAACAATCATAAAATGGTTTTGCTTGACTAGGCATATTTGTTAGAAGGAGTTTGTTTTTCTTCTTTTTCAATAGAAGGCAGGTGAGAAAATAAATTTTTGTTCATTAAAATTAAATAAAAATAAACAATATATAAATTACATGATAAGGTTATTTTTGTGAGCCAGATTCTAGTGACTTAACTCTGATTGTATCTCTCTGGGTGAGGACATAACTATTCAGGAGATAAAGAAGAAACAGATTTTTCTTCAAGTGCCTGCCTTGTTATCTGGTATGATTTTAGACAAGAATTATCAGTCATTGAATATAATTATTCTACCTTGCTTATTAGAATAAAGTTATTATTCTAATTACCAATAGAGAATGATAATTCCTGCCTAACTAATGAGGAAGATGCAGGACATTCCTGAGAGTAATATTTTGCTCTTTGGACCTTGTCAACAAATAGCCCTATAATTCCCTTCTCCCATTGTGGAGCTCCTCCTGGAAAATCCATTTTGAGAAGTGCTGCTGCACAGATACTGGATTCCCAAATTATGTATGAACTTCTGTGCCAAATAATATTCAAAACTGAGAACAGATCCCTGGACCTTTAAAAACTAATATACCAATATTGAAATCTGCCTATGTGTAAGGATTCATAACTTTCATGTGTCATGGACCCCTTTGGCAGAGTGATGAAACCTATGGATCCCTTCTCAAAATAACATTTTAAAGTACATACAATAAAATATATAGTATTATAAAGCAAGCCAAATATATATATATATATATATATATGCAAATTAACAGACTTTGGGTTTAAAATTTGTGCTGTAGATTATAGCAGGTCTGGTTTTTGCATTGACCAATTAGCATTGGTCCTTGGTTTTGTATTGGTTATGGAGGGTTACTGAAGCTCCAACCTTTAGTCAATTAGAGTATATTCCAGTTGGGTTTGGGGGAAAGGTAGCGCAAACTAGAAAAGTGATATAATGTGATAAAAGAATGATTGCACTAGCAGTTATGGAACATAGTTTCTGTTTCCAATTCTTCTACTAATTAGATGTTTGACCTTGGAGAAGCCAAATTCAATTCAAAGATGAGGGAAGAATGATGAGATAATGCTTTGTCTGAAAAAGATCTGGGGGGTGAGAGAGGGGTATTTAGTGGGCTACAAATTTAATATTAGTCAACAGTAAATTAGCCAAAAAAAGTTTATCCAATCTTAGGCTAAATGAAGAAAGACACAATTTCCAAGATTAAAGAAATGATAATCTCATTTTACTTTGGCTTGGATAGAACAAATCTGAAGTATTGTGTGACATTCTGGGAACCACATTCAGGAAGGACTTTGTCAAGTTGGAGAATATCCATGGTGGGGGGTAGGAGCCACTATGGTTAAATATTTCTGACACTGTGACATGACAAGATTGCTTGAAAGAACTGTTTAGCCTGGAGAAAACAAGTTATAAGGAACATGATATGTCTTCCTGTAGTTGAAAGGCCACCATTTTGAAGAAGGATGAGACTTGTTCTGCTTGGCCCCAAGGGAAGAACTAGGAGTACTGGGTAGAAATTACAAAGAGGGGGACAAAAGAGCATCAAAGAAGAGATGGAATCCATGACAAAAGACAATGTGAATGATGATGAGTAATGAGAATAAGACAGAAACATTCAACTGTGTTTTTGCTTTCTGTGTTCTGCTTTCTTTGAGGAGAATTGTTCTTGGACTAAAAACAGCTGAGCAAGAATGGTTAATTGGGAGAATCCAAATATTCTTCAGTAGGTTTAGTTCCCAGTTATGTGTGAAATACATCCCAGAGTACTGAAAAACTCGTAGATGTGATTGCTGAGTTAGTCAGTGACCTTTGACAGATTATGGGGATTGGGAAAAGTAATATAAAATTTCAAAGAGATGAATTTTCCAATTTCTAAAAGAGAGAAGAAAATGAAACGTTAGACTAGAAGTTCTATAGACTAGGAGCTCAACTTGGATTTGTGGAAAGAGTCAAAAATGTTTTATTAAAGTAATAGTTTGTGAATACTTAGATAAGAAATGATCACAAAGAATTATCATAGCTTTTCTTCTTTTTTCATACAAAAGTATGATAAGTAGTAGATAAGAAGAATGCCATTGATATAATTTACCTACACTCTAGATGACTTTTTAACAAAATATTTCATGCTATCCTTGTAGACAGGATGGAGAGATATAGCCTAAATGATGGCATAGTTAGGTGAATGAATAAATGAATTAATGTTCATTGGAAGGAAAGTCTATAGTAGAGTGCCCCAGGTTTCTTTGCCACTTGATCCTGTGTTGTTCAATATTTTTATTAGACATTTTGACAAAGGCGTTAATAATGCTTATCAAGTTTTCAGATGACTAAAGGCTTTGGAGAAATACTTAACAAATACATGATCCTCAGATAGCTCAACAAGGAATATTTGGTCCAAATTTAATAAGATGAAATATAATAGAGATAAATGTAAAGTATTAAAATTAGGCCTAAGAAAACTGAGTTTCAAAGTATAAGATGCAATCATCTCAATGAATTCCTTTTTGTAGAAAAAAAAATTATTGTGAGTTGCTGTTATGCTTTTTGAAACACCCAGCATTTTCCCCATACCCAAGAAAATGAAAATCTGATGTTCACTATATATTTAGAATGATCTGTTCTTCATTTTCCAAGTGTTAGGGGCCTAGACATTTAAGAAAGAATGAGAACCACAGTCTTTGGTTTTCTTTTTTGTCATTTGCTCCTTTAGTAGATTGTGCCATTACTTTGTCTTGCTTCAATTTCTTGAAGCAAGAAATCATTTTCTGGAAGAAGAAGCACGGCCTGTGCCCTTGGCAGTAGGACAAGATGGTAGACAGCCCAGAACCAATTAAAATTGTTTAGGAATGGAGGATGGGTAACAGCAGGAGAAACTGAGGAAAATAGAATCTAGAGTACTGGTGATGTCACCAGATTGTTGAGGTACTGAGTGGATATAATCACTAGGAAAATATGTAGTAATCAAGACACAATGAGTTGGGCATTAAGTAACTAGGACAAGAACAGAATGTGGGTATAACTAAATGGATAACTTAAATTATATATTTAGCAGCCTTGCATTTTGAATTTTATCATCCAACTGATGCTATTGCTTTTGTGGGTTCTGTGCTCATTGTGTTGTGTCACAGTTCCCTTTTATGTCCTGCCTCAGTTTCCCTAAATTGTCCTGCCTCCGTTTCGCTAAATTGCCCTGCCTCAGTTTCCCTGAATTGTTCTGCCTCAGTTCCTTGAATTGTTCTGCCTCAGTTCCTTGAATTGTTCTGCCTCGATCCCCATGGTTGCAACCCCCCTTTTCTGCTCATTAGGACTGAGATAATTAGGGCTGTGGAGATTTGACATTCCAAAAGATAAGACTCCAGATATCCTATCTCAGAGACCTAACTGGCATGCTATATCTCCAAGTTTCAGACTTCCTGGCTCTAGTTGGACACTTCCTAAGTCCTCTCAATTTGTAAGAATTTATGGTACTATCCCCAACCTGTCAAACTGGATTGATGGTCCCTCCTAGAGATTCCTGTTCTTAGTGCTCTGACTCTGTCACTGCCTCTGTCTACCCAAGCTTAGAGCCATGTGTATATATATTTCATGAGAATTTCACATTGGTTGGTGGATTCCTTTGAAACGAAAGTCTGATTCAGCCCTGAGACCAAAAAATAAATCTTTTTGGTCCCAGAAAATATCTCCCTCCAGGAATCCAAATAAAATATTAAAAATGCTCTAATCTCTATCTTCCTTCAGTTTCTCCAGCATTACATTGTTGCACTCTTTTGGAATTTATTGAAGGATGCCTACTATGATCTCTAAAAACTTTGACCAAGAGATGGAATATCAGCAAACCCTGGAGACCAAAGAAGCACTTGGCATTTGAGATCACAGCAGAACAGTGAAGCCTTAATTCCCCCCCTCCCGGCCCCCATTTCTCTTGCATGGCAATCAATCAATCAGTCAGTCAGTCACCTTTGAATGAGTGTTAGAGCACTCCTAGAACTATTAAAGGGGGATATAGAGCTAAGAACCATCTCTGGTGGGGGAAAGGGCAGAGTTTGGAGCTTAGGACCTTCTCTAAGATAATGTAATGGTGTGCAGCTTGCCTAGAATTGTGAGGAGTCTGGAACTAACTCCTTCCTCAAATTCTCTATTCAAAATACAGTTGAGAATGAGAATCTAGTACAGCTTTGAAAAGGAGTTTGGAAAGAGTCATCAAAGAATAGTATACAGTCAGGATAGTATGGTGATGGTGATGGAAACCTAGATCTTATCAGATTTGTCTTTGTAACAGGAAGGATAGTGTAGGGAAGGTTTAGACTAAGCACCAGATGTCAGAATATCCTTCTCTCCCAATTCATCTTTCCAAAACCATGTTTCTCCTGTGTTAGATTTCTGTGCCTAGGTGGCAGTTCTCATTCAAATTCAGAGACCATTCCCAGCTTCACTGACTTCTTTCTGTACTACAATTGACTTCTGGGACTTTGGGAATGGAGCTGAAAGAATAATGGAGGGAGAGTCAGCCACAAGTTTATCCATAATTAACAGGAAGACTCAGTTAATGCACACTGCCACAAGAATCAGGGAGAGACGGGCTGGAGCCAGCTTAAACTGGCTAGTGAAAGCCTATTGTTAAATTTTCAGTGTGAGCATTTACACCTCAGAAATTGACAAAGGCTACAAATCAATGCTTAATTTTTTTTTTTTTTGGTTAATTGTGTAGACCTAGAGAAATAATGGATAAAATGTTAATAAAACAGATTAAACTTAAAAGTGTGTCTCATGCTGTGAGGAAAAATGTTCTCCCTCTACAGAGAAAGAACTGAGAATCTGAATGCGGATTGAAGCTTACCTTTCTCCCTAGTTTCTTTATTTTTTTGTTTGTGTTTCATGTTACAAGATAACCAATATGAAAATGTTTTGCATGACTGCATGTGTATAACCTTTATTAAACTACTAGCCTTCTCAATAAGTGGAGAGGGGAGAGAAGGTGGGAGAGAATTTGGTGCTAAAAATTATTTTTAAAAAATACTGATTTAAATTGTTGTTATCTGTAATTGTGAAAAATGAAACATTAAACTTTTTTAAAGTGTCCTGTGTACCTTTTTTTGAGGGAGTGGTGATGGTGGGGTGGTAGAGCTGATTTTAAACATTTATCATCACATTGATGAAAAATCACTCTATAACCCAACCATCTCTTATTCACAAATGGCATTCTATCTCCTATCTTTAGGTATTTGCCTGAATTGTTCCCATGCTTGGACTACATTCCTCCCTGTTATTCCCTCTTAGTATCTGGAGTTTTCTTCAAGGCTCAGCTCATTTGCCCTCTCCTATACGAGATTTTTTCTGAATCCTACCCCAGTTGCTAGTGCTTTCTCACCCCCTCCAAAATGTTTTTGTATTTGCTTTCTATATATTTTGTATCTATGTGAATGTTACATTGATACCTCCCTACCCCCATCACTAGTAAGTTCCTTGAGGGTAGAGATTGTTTCATTTTTATCTGTGTATTCCCAGGGTGTATCACAGTGTCTGACACATTATCGGTCTCTAAAACCACTTTCGGTTCTTATGATTGAACATTCTATGATTTCCTTGATCTAATCGCCTAAGAAGTTTAAATGCTGCCCTTGACATCCTAATGATTAATAAATGCTCTTTGATAAATGGTTGAATTTGAGGAATCACCTAAGTCCTTCTTTTCCCTGATATACTCTGAATTTCTTTCTGCCTTCTCTCCTCTACTATATGATTCATTCTCTAGAAATTCCTAGTTAACTGTTCTGTTGGAAAAGTCTACTAAAGAGAGGAAGTATGGTATAATAGTAATAACTAACATTTATGACATTTATTGTAAACTAGGTACTATGTTAAGTACTTTATAACAATTATTTCATTTACTCTTCATAAGAGCCATGAGAGGTGGGTGCTGTACTTGATGGATGAGTAAACGCAGGTAATTAGAAATAAAATGAAGTAGTTGTCTAGGATCACACAACTAAAAAGTATTTGGTGCCGGATTTGAAGTCATCTTCTTGACTCTGGACTCCATACTCTATCCATTGCACCACGTAGGTGGTCAGGAACAATTGAATTTAAATCTTGCTTCGGACATAGACTGTCTTTGTGATCTTGGGCAAGAACTTTGTCTTCAATAGTTTTTATTTATAACTAAATGACCTTAAAGGTTCTTTCCAGTTCTAAATCTATGATTCTGTGAATCTTGAGAGTAATACAACATTCCCCATCCCACGTTTAGCAGAACCCCCTTTTTCCTACCATAGAGCAAGAGGAGAGAGAACGAACATTTTAAAGAGTCAAACACTGCTTTGCAAGGTCACGGATGAGAAAAAAGTTTTCTTATGAATCTCCCTGTCGCACCTGGATCAATAAACAGGTTTTTTAATTGTTATTCATTTTACAACTCAATAAAGCTTAATTATGAGTAAGCAGGAAAACAAGCAGAATCCATGCTCTCATAATATTGCATTCCTCGCAGCAATTCCTGCGGGGCCCTCCCAGTTGCGTTACAATGCAGAATGAACCAAATTAAGGGGACTATTCAAAATTCATTTAAAAACATCATTGAGGAGCATCATAATAAAAACACAATGAAAAAGACAAGCTCGGGTTGTTAATTTGTTGTGCTGTGTGTTTATGGGGGTCTGCACGCATACACAACTGCGCATGTGCACATTTAATTTGCTATATTAGATGTAGTTGGCGACCAAGAGTTCTTTTGGTGTCATCTGGCAAAATGGACCAATGAGTGACAAATCTGGAGAGAATTCTGGTACTACTGAGATTCTGCTAATGCTCCTGGACATCTCCAGAGTGGTTGGGCACAGAATTCAATTGAGTAGTGCTGGCTTTTGATCTCTAGGTCTAGCCTGGGAGAGATCAGGATGCTGAGAACAGCACATGGAATTCCTAGATAATTAGGCCAGGAAAAATCACAGAATCCTGAAGCTCATGACCTGGAAGTGATCTTAGAGACTGATTTAAGTGCAACCCTTTTAAGGATGAGAACACTGAGACCCAAAGAAGGAAAATGGTCTCTCAAAAGCCATACAGTTCAGAAGTAGCAAAATGAGGAAAAGAACTTGGGTCTTATCAGTAGAATATGATTTTTATCACATCATGCTAATTTATCTGTCACTTACCAAATGTTAAAAACTATTCTGCTCCCTGTCACAAGTTAGGACTCTAACATGGTATTTCTACTTGCTTCCACAAGTCAAATCACATCACCATTCTCTCCCTCATATGCAATATATTAGAAATTTCTCTGAGCATTTTGCTGCAGGTATCTTGTGTCTGTCAATTGGATTCTCTACCTGGATCTTCCTAGACTGTAGCCCAGTTCATTTGGTTTCTAACTTTGAATTAACTATTTACTTTGCCTGGTTCCCTGATCCTTTTTCTCTGATTCCTGCCTATCTGTTCCTCTGGATTCTGCAGTTTCGACCTTGCTTATCTTATAGCTACAATTGCTACCAGCTTCATTCTTCCTTAGTTGTTTCCTCTAACCTCCCCTCTAACTTGATATCTATCCTTTTTGGTCAAACTCTGAGTACTATCCCTGTTCTGAGTTTATGTTGTCTTGCCACTAAAGTCCTAATGTTAAAGAGTTAAGCAAATTCTGCTCCTTCCCTGCCTCCTCTTCCAGTGACCTTGAACTTAGTCTCTTGTGCCTCAGTTTACTCATCTGGAAAATAGGTGTCATTAAGCTCACCTTTCTTCCCTCTTTTCTTCTCTCTCTCCAGGGATGTTTTCTGAATTAATTAATTCTCCTAATTAATTAATTAAGTAAAGCGCTTTGAGATACTTAGACAAAAACAAGCACTAGAAGTGCAAATTATTATTTATTCTTAATGAACTCTTCTTCTGAGATAATTTACTCCTGATTCTGGAGGGAAGCATAGTGAACCCCAAGGGAGGGGAAAATGACGAAGATTTTTTTTAGGAGGGAGAAAAAGAAAAGGTTATTATTTGTAATTATTCTCCCAATAGGCTAATAGTGAATGAATTAGCCAGACTTTCCTTCAGCTTGTTTGTTGCCTAAACCAGAATTCTATGGATTGATTTAATTGAAAGAAATATTAACTCTTGAACTCCTGAAGATTCAAAGACAGCCAGGTTTGAAAGAGGAATCTTGATATTTAGCATCAACTGCTTTTCATATCAGAGTATATTATAATCATTGTCAGCCCTGGTATGAGCAAAGACATGCATTAAGTACATACTCCCACAATATGTGGGAGTTCATACAGCATGTGAAGGTATAAGTAGGCAAACACAGCTGGTGAAGTTGGCAATCCATCCTTTCAGATTGGATGAGACAAACTCCTTTCATCTATGATTCATAGAATCCCAGGATTTCCCTGTAAGGGATGTCAGAAACTATATAATCCAAACTATAACCAATAAGCATTTGGGAGACAGTGTGGTGGAGTGGAAAGAGCACTGATTCAGCAATTAGAAAATGTGGAATCAGATCTTGTTTCTAGTAGTTACTGCTTATATAACTTTGGGCAATTTACCTATTCTCTCTGGGACTCAGTTTGCTGATTTGTAAAGTGAAAGGATTAGACTACAGTACCTCTAAGACCTATTTCACTTTAAGGCTTAAGATTTTGTTATTCCTTCTATTATATCTCTATTTAGTGGTCATCCAACCCTTTTAATCACTGAAGGGAATCCGCTCTCCCAAATAGTTTCTTTCCACTTTGGAACTGCTACAAGTTTTAGGAAATTTTTTTTCTTATGTTGATTTTGAAATAGCCTCTTTGTTAATCAATTCAACTAATTTCTTTTGAAGTGTTTACTATGTGCTAGATACTGTGTTAGAAACTAGTGATAGAAACAAAGTCCCTGCCCTAGAAGAACTTACATTCTTCTGGGGGTTGAATGCATCATGTGTAAATGTGAATAAAGAGAAGATAATTTGAGATGAGGAAGGGGGATAAAAATGGAACGAGAGAATAGCCTCCGGGAGGAATTTGCATATTAGTTGAATCTCAAAGGAAGCTGAAGTTAGAGAAGAAGTACATTCCAGATGTGGAATACCTACCTGAAGATAGCTTGTACCCAAGGCAGAAAATGCAATGTTGGGGTGAGGGAATGCCTTACCCAGTTGGGTAGGAATGTAATATGTGAAGAATATGAAACAAGTCTGTAAAAAGAGGCTAAGAAAGAAATTATTGAGGTCTTTTAGTGATGAAATAAAAGGTTTACACTTTATACAAAAGGTAATACAGAGACAATATTTTTTTTAATAGGGGAGTGCCATTGTCAAACATATGTTTCTGAAAGATTATTTTCTTAGTTAAATGAAAAACAAGTAGGAAAGGGAAAGGATTGGAATAAGGGAGATTAGATGGATAGATAGATAGATAGAAAGATACATGCATACATACATGTGTATATATGCATAAAAGAAAGAGTATTTATTATTCCTTTACTATATGCCAGACACTGTACAGTGTGCTAAGGATACAAATACAAGCAAATGAAACAGTTTTGTCTTTAAGAAACTTACATTTTAATGAAGAAGACAACATATAAAAGAGAGATAGAAAGTGGATATTAAAGAGGATATTACATTTGAGCAAGGCAAGACAAGGAGGAAAAGAAATCTGGAGAGTAAATGCTATTACGATATAGGTGAGAGGATAGGTGATCCTGAACTAGGACTTCTGTTAATGAAAAGAAATATATAGATTAAGAGTAGGTATGGAGTTAAACTCAACAAGATTTGACAACTGGGTGTGAAATAGAGAAGAGTCAAGAATGATTCTGAGGTTGTAAAAATTAGTGACTAGAAGGACAGCTGTGCTCTTAAAAGAAACTGAAAATTTTAGAGAGGAGTATATTTAGGAGGAAGGATCATGCATTAAGCTATATGAAATGTATTTATTTTTCTATCCATCTGTGTATTTGATATTTTTTGTAAGTATCCATCCATTTCATCTAAATTACTGGTTTTGTTGTTATATAATTGGGCAAAATAATCCCTGAATAATTTTTTTATTTATCCTCAGTTTCCATGAGTTCTCCCTTATTAGATTTTTTTGGCACTGACGATTTGTTTTCCTTAATTTTTTATTAATTAGTCTAGCTGATTATTTTATTTGTTTTGTCTTTTAAAAATCTCCTAGTTTTATTTATCAATTTATTTTGTTGATTTATTTTTATTTTTCACAGTTTCTGATTTGGGGTTTCTAATTTTTCTTGAGGTTTTTTGTTTTGTTGTTTTTCTAGAGTTTTAAAAAATTGCACACACAATTTATTTATCTATGCTTTTTCTCTGTTGTTGATGAAGCAATTAATAATATATAATTTCTCCTAAGGACCAATTTAACTAGATCCCAAAAGTTTTGATATTTTGTCTTACCTTTGTCCTTTGATTAAAATTTCTAGTATTTCTATTATTGTGACAGTTTCTCTAATTGTCCTGCCTCAGTTTCCCTAAATTGTTTAGTTTCTCTAATTGTCCTGCCTCACTTTCCCTAAATTGTTCTGCCTCAGTCCCCTTAGTTGCAACTTCCCCTCTCTCTCTCCCTCTCCCCCTCCAGTTCATTAGGACTGATATAACTCAGGGATACTTACTCTCTAAGGTTATAAATTGTAAATGTGTAAACTCAAGATATGGGGAGTTCAGACTTCCTGGCTCCTAACTCCTCCAAAGTCATCAAGTATTTATGGTCTTACCCCTCAACCTGTCAGAACCGGATTGATGCCACCCTGCCTGGAGATTCCTGCTCACCAGAGTTTGAACTCCACCTCCCTTTGTGTAACTGAGCTTGGAGTCAAGGGTATATATTTCATGGAGAACTCACATTCGCTGCTGGATGCTTTGGACATCAGCCCTGGGGGCAACATGCTCCCAGAACAATCTCTCTCAGAAATCCAAATAAAATATTAAAAACTCTCTAATCTCCATCTTGCCTCAGTTTTTCTGGCATTACACTAAGATTTGTTCATTGATCCATAAATACTTTAGGATTAAATAGTTTAATCACCTATTAATTTTGGTCCTTTCTTCAAAGAATCTCTTACTGACCATAGTTTTATGGCAATGGGGTCAGCAAAAGATATTTTTAGTATTTCTGTTCTGCTTTTGTTTGTGAGAGTTTTAAAACTTGATCAATTTTTGTAAAAGTGCCATGCACAGTGGAGAATATGAATATTCCTTTTTGTTCCCATTCAATTATTGCTAGAAATGCATGATAGCCAAAATTTGAAAAATTTCAATAGCAAACATCGTTCTTAATTTTTTATTAGAAGTTGTCTAAATTGGAAGCATACATTAAATTTCTTCCCTATTGTATTTTATTTCTTTCTGCAATTTGATTGTTTTCCTTTAGGTAGTTAGATATTATGCTATACAATGAAGATACATCAAATATGGATATTGATTCATTATTGATAGCACTTTCAAGTATTATGCAGTTTCCATGTTTCTCTTTTAATTATGTCTATTTTTACTCCCACTTTGTCTGAAATCATTATTACTACCATTTTTTCTAGTTCAACTATAACAATAGATTTTATTATAGACTTTTACTTTAAACTTATGTGAATCATGATGTTTCAAGTGGTTAAACAATAAATTGTTGGATCTCACTTTATAATCCATTCTGGAATCCTCTTCTGCTTTATGGGTGAGATAAGCTCATTCTTACATACATTACGTTACATTAGTTCATCATGTATTTCCCTCCATTTCCCATTCTTTTTCTTTGTCCTCTGCTCCTCCTTTACAAAAATGAAGATGGCAAAAGAGCAGTGTATTTAATACTAATGAGCTATAATTGATGAGGTACATTTTTGTTTCTTTCCCTCTGTCCTCTTTCCCTTTCCCATCCCATCATAGGTTTCTTCTCTTTTTGGTTTTTACGTTTACTTTTAATGTCCATTTCACACTCCATTCTCTAGTGGAGTTAGTTTTGTGTGTGACTAATACCTTCCTGGAATCTACCCTATTTCTTTATTACTCCCTCATTTCTTTTCTTTATCTCTACCCATTTCTCCATTAAACTTAACATATTTTTATGCCAAATTCTTTTGAAAAATACATACAACTCTCCTTTGACCACTTAAATGAAAATGAGGTTCCTGTTCCCTCCACCCTTTTCTCCATGCTTGTATATTTCTTATACACTTATAAGACAAATTTAAAAATTTTCTCCCTTTTCTCTTTCTTCCTTCCCTACTCCTATTATATTCTCCTTTTCTTTCTTCTCTTCAGATCCCCAAAATAGAAAACAAAACACTTCAGACCCTCTTTTTGCTATATTCAATTCCCTCTATGACTTTTCAAGACATGAGACTTCTAAGAGTTCACTTGTTTCTTCCCTCCATTTAAATGTGAAGAGTTCATCATGCCATAATCTATTCTGAATACTGAAATATATTTATCTTTCTGTTTCTCTCTTGATCCCTGCGTTTTCATTTTATTTGATCCTAGTTAGCTTTGGTCATTTCATCAAGAATTTTTGAAAGTCTTCCATTCTATCAAGTTTCCATTGTATTTCCCATAGAATTATGCTAAGCTTTTCAGGGTAAGTTATTTTTGGTTGTAAATCTTTATCTTTCTTATGTTTTTTCAAGATTTTTTTTCTTTAAAGAAGTAGCTATCAAGTTTAATGTAATCCTGAAAGTCCTTGATACTTGAACTCTTTCTTTCTGACTCCTTACTATGTATGTGTGGGAATGAGAGTGAGCATGTAAGCACATACACATGGATGGTAGGTCTTAGTTATATTGCTGAGGAAGACTTTATTTTATGCATTTTTAGGAGGTAATCAGTGGAATATTCCTATTTTCACTTTACCTTTTGTTTCTAATCTAGATTTTTAAAATTTTCATTTCTTAAATATGGCATCCATGATTTTTAAACAATTCAATGATTTTGAGGTGATTCTTCTTTGATCTGTTTTTAGGTAAATTGTTTTTGATAGTGCATATATTTTCTTCAGGTTTTTCCCAATTTTTAAATTTTGTTTTAATATTTGTTGTTGATTCATGGCATTTTCCATTTAACTCATTCTAAACTTTAGACTCAAATTCTTTAGTAAGTTTGACTCCCTTCAGATCTAAGTCATTAATTCTCCTGGCTATTCTTTTCTTGTGAACTTCAACTTCAAATATTATATTTTGTATCTCTTGCTCTACTTCTTCAAGAAATTCATGTGGTCGTTGTGCCCAAGTAATTCTTTTCTCTTTGGTTTTACTTGACTTGCTGAGGAGCGGCTTTTCCCAGCCTGGGCTTACCTCCTGGATTCTTTCAATTCACAGAATTTCTTTATTGTGTTTGGCATTTTCTTTGAATGCTTCTAACTTTCCTCATATTCCTAATTTCGTATTGGCACTTAATGCATGAGTTGCACACTGCTCCCTCCTGTTTTTTTGGGTGGTATGAACACTTGAATGGGATGGTCCTGGATGTAGTAGCTAAGATGAGGGTCCACTCTCTATAAGAATTTCAGGGTTCTGATTCTGTCTTCTTGTGACTCAGTTAGGTTTTACTCTTTATCTCTTTTCTGTCTCTTTATCCTTGTATGGTCTAAAACCAAAGTTTGCTCTGTTCTTTGCTACAAGTCTCATGATCCCCAACAAGATGTTGATTTTTCTTGTAGCAGGCCTCTTTTAAGACCTCAGATGCTACTGTAGTTCTTTCTCCCTTTGTGTCTTCTGTATTTTGGATGTGGGACATCTAAACACTAGGCAGCTTATCCCAGAGTATCTGTTTATTTATTCCTGTTTCTTGCTGCATGACTTAAGTGTGTGCTGGTTGAACATTGCCTTGCCTGTATACTGGTTGAGGAGATTCTTACTATGTGCCTCAGTTAGGGCTACCTGAATATTAATGTGCACAGGGGTTGCCTCTGATCTTCTCTTAATTTTGGCTCCTATTATGGATTGGAGTTCCGCATTAAGTGCTGATTTGGCACTTAGTCTCCTGCTGTGGGTCTGAACTTCTTGTACACTATCATATCTTGTATTTGCTCAGGGCCACTGCCTGTTTTGGGCAGTCCTTTTGTGTATTCCTGGATTGGACAGAGGAGCTTGTAGTCATTTCTCTTTGTTTTATTTCCAATATTCCTTCTAGTATATTTTTATAGCTTTAGTAAAGTGTTTGTTGGGGAACTGGTTTGCACACTGCCACTGTAACCAGAAAATCCCCCACCATTCTTTTTTTTTTTCTTTTTTTTACAGCTTTTGTTAACCTAGCAGCTGACTTTTTTGGAACCCAAGTACAATATCTGACATTTATCTTAATTAGCATCCATCCTTGCAGATTTGACGCATTGTTTATTAGCTTGTTGATATCTTTTTTCTATCTTGACTTTGTAATCATACGTGTTAGCTGTTGCTCCTATTTTTGTGTCATCTGAGCATTTGGAAAACATATCATTTAATCCTTCATCTGAGTCACTGACCCAAATATGGAGTACACAGTACTATGGACACCAGGCATAGGGATAAGAACAGATTACCAAGCACTTGCCACTCTAGACTTCTCTTTCTCTTTCTAAGCTTGGGATATGATTCCTTTGTGTCTGGTGACTTGAAACATTAAGATCTACTAAGTAATCTCTTACCATCCCCTCACTTATTTTGAGCTTCAACACTTTGTTAATCATTTTGGTTCTATCTATTCTAATTAAAACAATTTTTTTCTTATTAGAGAAAATATAAAATAAGAAATGAACAGTTTTTTCATTCTCTTCATTATCTGTTGTTACCAGCTCATTCATCCACAGGAATGAACAGGCAAAGAGATATTGAGTGTCTATTAAAAAAATTCTCCTGTTCTCAGTAAAGCTTCAAAAATACTTCACTAGCCCTTTACCTTTTGATTCATCACTAACTTCACTTCATTCTGAATTTTAGCACTCCAAATACGATTTTAGTACTTTAAATACTATATTCTTATAGGACTGTGCTGTACTTGTAAAATTCATACTTATTACCCATCCATGATTTCATTTTCTGAACATCTTTATTGAAATGTAAACTGTTAAATGAATTCCCTGAGCATCAACACTGATCTCGAGTAAGCTTTCTCAACCAACAAATTATCCAAATCCTATCCATCCAATCCAAGACTGAAGCTTTTCCTTCCTCTGGTAATTTCCTAGATCTCTAGGAATTACCTCATGAAGTACCTTGGTGGCAGAGTGCTGGTCTTAGAACTTTGAAGACTTGAGTTTGAATCTTGCCTGAGAAACTAAATGTCTAATACATAATACTAGTTGTGGGTTACTAGATAAGTTGTTTAAACTCTCCTATTTTCAGTTTCCTCAACTCCAATGGGGATTAATAGTAGCTTCTATTTCAGAGAGTTGTTGTAAAGATTAAATGAGATAATATATGTATAATACTTTCTAAACCTTAAAGAAAGATATAAATATGAGATACTGTTATGATATTATTATAAATTTACCTCTCATGACATTTATCATGATTCATATAATAAGATGTATATATCTTATGCATATATCTTACCTTTCAAAAACTAGAAGATGGTCTCAAATTCTTTACTAGCTGGAACAAATTATTGCTCAACAAATTCTGGTTGATTCTCAATTAATTATTTGTGAAATTTTGATTTATTAATTGCTGAATAATTCATTCAACATATTCACTTGGTGAGTATATATAAGGCATCAACTATGTACCCTGAATTGCACTAAGCTCTGTACAGAATACAAAGAGGTATAAAATATGATTTCTACCCTTGTGCCAAAGGGATGATCTGAGGCTGGCTTGAATGGAGGGAGTTATATAACCAAGTATTGTACTCTACTACAGAAGACCTCATGCTTTTCTAGCATACAATGTGGATTTTGAGTGGTATCTTTTTTTAACTGCAGTTTGCTATTGTAGCAAGCCTACATTATTATTACAATGGGGCAATCTAAGAAAGGAAAGGGGAGGGAGTAAATAAAATCATAAGTTCAGAATTTCTGTAGCTGGATGATTTGCAGTCTTAATGTAAATGAGCTATATAGTTTCCATGTTCCTCTTTGTCCTCTCTCCCTTTTTCAAGACAAAAGAAATGAGATAAAAGCTTTTTATTTCATTTTGGAAATTTTTTTGTTGTTTTATTTCAGTCCCATGATGATTCATAACAAAATAAGGAAAATATGAGTTATAACCAAACTGGATTACTAATATGTAACCCGTAGCATTGCTTAATTTGGTTTGCTATTAAAGTTTTAATAGAAAATATCATTTGATTGCAATTTAGAAATAAAATTTCATTTCCATATTATAACTAATATGAATAATAAACCCAAAAAGTCTAATATAGTTAGTCATTTCTATTAACACAATGAATATGTTTCAGACGTTGCTGGCATACTAATTCAAAAACTCTATTGTCATTAACAGCCACTGGCCTACCTTTCCTCAGCATGATGTTTATCAGTTCCCAGTTGGCTTTCCTGACATATTGCTTTGGCCTTTTAAGCTGATCAAGACTTTTACAAAAGTGGCATAATTTGTAGGATTATAGGATTAAAAGATGGAGGCAGTCATAAAGATAATTGACTCTAATTTTTGTACATTATAAATGAGGAAACTGAGGCACAAGGAGGCAAATGACTTCACAAGGTCACACAGGTAGCAAGAGTCAGTTTTAGGATCAGATTCAAGATCAGTACCATTTACTTTCTATGATGCTGCATTCCAGCAGTACCTTCCTTTAATTTAGGGATTCTTCACTTTTTTAGGGAGTCACAGACCCCATTAGGATCCTGGGAAGGCCCTTCTCAAAATCATGTTTTCAAATGTATAAAATAAAATAACAAAGGATTACAAGGAAGCTACTTATATTGAAATAAAGGTGAAATTTTCCTTCTATTTAAATTCATAGACTCTCTGCAATCTATGGAAATCATAGACCCCAAATTAATTATCTCTCCTTTTTGGGGGGCTTTGTTTATTTTGTTAAATATCTTCTAATTATATTTTAATCTAGTTTGGGTGGCACCAAGGAATTTTGCTAGCCACAGCTGACATTTTAATGTCTTTAAATAAAGTTGATTGCTAAAATCAGTGTATATCACTATTATAATACAGTACCCAACTTTGAAATTATAACCTGAAGTTGAATGTTACTATACTTTCCTGGACTCTGGGCTAGAATTCATAGTTTATTTAACTCATAACATGGATTAGTAGATCAGATTCCTGCCTATGAATTAAATTAACATTTATAAAGGACTTAGGAGGCTGTCTTACCAGCTACTATTAGGTTTTCTTGAATTGCATTGCAGCAATTCCTTTTCAGGGAGTAGAGGCAGGTAAGTTCTGTCTTTTACTGCAGATGGACCATCTTGCTTTTAAGCTCCAAGTTGGAAGGAACCTCAAAAATCATCCAAGCCCACCCATATCTGATCAAGAATTCCTCCTCCACAAAATCCAGTTCTAGCTGTTATTCAGCCCACTCTTGGAGACCTTTAGTGATAAGAACTTCATTCTTAAGCACCTTATTTCACTTTTGAGCAGCTTTAATTGTGAAGAAGTTTTTTTCTTCTACTAAGCAAATTTGCTTTCATAAAACTCCCACCCATTACTTCTATTTCTAGCCTCTGGGATTTCCTTTGATTATACTTTCAATACTTGAAAAAGAATTTTATATACCCAGTCTTACTAACTTGGGGAAGATTACTGCCTATATCTAGAAGAGACAGCAGCAGTTAGAAACAGCCAAGATTTGGGGCTCCATGAAGAGAAGAAAAAGGGAATACTGGTGGCAGTGTATTTCTGAAGAATAGTATCACATCCTTCAGGAACATCTGGATCAAGAATGTATCATTTTTATCCCCTGACTTAATTTTCTTTGTAATTTCTAGAGTGAGGGGAAGAGTTTCAATGGCTTGGCAGTGAGCAAAAGTAGGGAAGGGTCTCCATTTTTGCCTCTTTGTAGGATGTGATGGCCAATGTTGCCTCTGGAATCAGCGAGTCAAGCCTCTTTCTTTGTCTCCATAACAAACTTTCCATGAAGCATTTTTTTCTATTCTCAGAGACAGGATTCTCAAAGACACAATTAGCCTGATGTCTTATAAAATTATTAGTACATCATAATTGATTTTAAAGGAAATAAGCAACAAGGGAAAGGGAGGAATGATTGAGACATCCAATTGAGTTCCACATCTGTGGTCCTTAAAACATAGTATCTAAAATTCTTAGAAACCTTGGATGCTAAATCCAGCATTGTCTGGTTATGGACAATATATTCTCTTCTTGGGAGATCACATTTAGTCATAGTTCCATCCCTCATTGGGACTTGAGCAGAAGTAAGTAATAAAAATGATCAGGAAGCAAATATTGGTGCTTAATAGCACTGGAATAAGGATTGTGGCTCTGAAGGAACCAGTTCTGCTTATATGGTGTCCTGAAAGCAGTTTTAGTAAAATTTGCTGTGGGCAAAGGAATTCTAGTGGGGCCGGGGTATGTGTGAGCTCGCACATTTGTGTTTATGTGTGTGTGTGTGTATGTTCATGTTTGTGTGTCTATGTACATATTTGTGTGTGTGTGTGTGTGTATCCATATATATATATATCTCCATATCTGCTGATCCTACTGTTTTTTCTAAATCCACATGTGTACAGGTTTTCCAACCTTCATTTTAATTTTCAGCTGCAAAACCTTCTCCTTGTTTTGCCTCTCTGAGTTTTCATTCCTATCCACATAAGCTCCATTCCCAGTGCCTACCTTCCTCTGTCTTTCTGTTTAAAATATGCCTGTTGAAATTCCAATGATATTGTTAACAAACTTCCTTTTTATCTTAGACATTTTTTTCATATTATTTCCATAATCCTGCATTAGTTGGAAAGGTGGATAGAGTGTGGAGTTTGGAGTCATGAAGACTTGAGTTTTACCAAGACCTCAGACATTTATTAACTGTGGGACCCTGGGGAAGGTACTTAACTCTGTGTGCCTCAGTTTCCTCAACTGAAAAAGGGAATAGTAACAGTACCTACCTCCTAGGGGTGCTGAATCAAAAAAGATAATGTTTGGAAAACACTAATCATAGTGCCTGACACAAAGTAGGAATTTAAATGTTTGTCCTTTCTTCCTTCTACTTTTGGAGACCTGACCTTTTCCAGCACTCTTCCCTGTGTTGGATGTGGCTTATTTTATACCACAGACACATCGGCCCAGGAAGAGAATGGGACTTTCTGCTTTCCTCTCATTTCTAGACCTTCCTTTCCTCCCACCACTCATTAACCTTTCTCCTTTGAGGTTCACTTGATCTTTATGAATCCTCCTGTCCAGATCTTTGATGTGGATAAGGTTCCAACCTATCTCCTTCCTTTCTCAAAGAGCCTTATATCTGACTCAATCTTCTTCTCAATCCCAGCCCCTCCTGCCCTCAAGCAATCAAGGAGATAGGATATCAAACAATTGAAGAAAGATATTATCGATGAAATATGGCCTCTGAGTAACTGTCACTCTAGCTATGGCCTGAGTGTCATTCTGGTGCTGATTCTTTGTTTCCTACATGCTGTAGTTCAAAAAGACACTGCATTGCAGATCAGGAGAGAACTAGATTTGAATTTTAGCTCTAATATTTATTAGCTCTAGGACTTGATTTCTCTGAGACTCAGCTTCCACATCTGTAAAATTAGTCAATCAGTGGGTCAATAAGCATTTATCAATCAACCCTCAAGCATTTATCAATCAACCCTCAAGGTCTTTCTTAAGAACTTTAGAATTTATTGTATGACATAGAAGACACTGGCACAGAACCACCCAGCATGGTGTGCCCTCATTAGAGAAAGTGCTGTGCTCTATGAGCAAAGCAGAATTGAATTAGCTCAGAAGAAATGCAAGATGTGAGAAGTCACCCCAAATGTTCACAGGGACTATTTGGGTCTGATCTGTGGCAGAGCATTCTGAGCTCATATTGACCTGATCAGTCACAGTTGGACACACTGTAACTTAATTCTAACATAATGGTGTCATTTTGGTCCTCTTTGAGAAGGAAGGATGACATCCAACCAAGGTGTGTGGCAAGGTGGTACAGTGGATAGAGCGCTGGCCTTGAAGTCAGGAGCATCTGAATTCAAATCTAGACTCTACTTGAGTGGCTCTGGGCAAGTCATTTAATCCTGCTAGCCTCAATTTCTTCACCTGTAAAATGCCAAGAAAACTCAAGGAGTCAGGGGGAGTCTAAGCACTGGAGAGGCAAAGTAAAGCAAAAGACTATCCTTGCCCTCCAGGAACTTGCAATCTAATAAGGATAACAACACAACACGCTGCTGGGAATGAGTAATGTTCTTTGTAAACCTTGGATAAACAAGGGGATTCATTAGCAGTGAATTCAGCAAACAAAACACAAGAAGAGTATTGAAGCAGGAGAGCAATGTTTCTTTTCATTAGGGAAATGCTTTGTCATAGAGGATGGAGATTATTTTCTAGAGCAATGGAGTTGGCCAACCAAGCTTGTTCATTTGAAATGATTTCTGAGTGATTTCTAGGAAGCTCTGGATGGCCAATGAGACAAGTCCCACCCCCCTTTTCCTCCTAAAGTGATGCCGCAAGCAAAACCATGTTAGGAGAGGTAGGAAAGGAAGCAGGAAGGCAAAGAAAGACTTTATTAGCCAATGCATTCTACCTCAAGCACTTTTTAAAAAATTAAATGTTATTTTTGCCCAATTAAAGAGCATTTTTTTCCCTTTCCTCAATTCTCCTGGGGGAAAAAAAGAAAGAAAAAGAATAGCCTTTTAACAAATATGTCCACTCATCAAAATCAAATCCTTCTATTGGCTATAACCCAAATTGTGTCTTATTCTGACTATTTGGTCTGTTGCTTCTCTGTCAAGAGGTAGGAAACATTATTCAACAGCGGTCATCTGATTAGTCATTGCATAGCTCTGATGCCTTAGTTCTTTCAAAATTATTCCTTTTTTTTTTTTTACACGATTGCTGAATCTCCCCACTTTCTCTGAGAAGACTTCCCTAATCTCCAGTGAATTCTGGTTCCTTTGGATGCCTGTCATATTTATATAATCTGTATCCACAGCTATAACTAGGTGAGGGGGATCAAATTTATATTGAATGCAGATGACAATTGACAGGAACACTCCCCCCACTCCCTATGAAATCCTCTGGCTTTCTGTGCCCTTCACTCTTCACCATTCACTATCAGCCCCACAATTCCTTGTGTGGTTATACCCTTCAGGACAGTTTCTTTAGATGGAAGATGCTCTTTACATACTTGATGGGCATCCTCAGTTTCTACTTCTGAAAAGCAAAAGGAATTGTTCCAAGTAATATTAAGGTCCATTTCAATTCTATCTATGAGAGTCTATGAATCTGTGATTAATATGCTACTATTGATATTTTTATGGGAACATGACTTTGGGCTTCACCCTTATCCCAAGACTAGCTGGGTTGCACATGAGTTCAAATGATTATAAGTTGGGGGGGGCAGGATGTAGAAATTCAGAACCATCCCAACTACTGGACAAGCACTATTATTGGGATCAGCAGCTTCTTCTTTGCCTTCAATGGACAATATAATTAATTGTCAATATTTTTGAAGATGGACTTTCTGGGATCTTTATTCCAGATATCTTGTGCTGATTTCCTTCTTTCCACCCTATTTTGTCCTCTTCAGGACCAGGTCCTATCTTCCTTCTTTCTCCCCTCCCCTCCTAACATATTCACTTCTTGTTGACAGAGAATCAGCCTCCCCTTTGCCCAGCTATCCAAGTTTAGTTTTTAATCTATCCTCATAAATTAATCTCTCCTGCTACCTAATCATTCCTGGTGCCCTTCTCTGAACTCTCTCCACTTTGTCTACATCTGGCCTGTAATGAAATGCTCACAGCTGGATGCAATATCCCAGCCTCTTATCTTACCAGAGAGAGACTATTTCCTCTGGCTTTGAGTTCAGCAGTCTCTGAATACCTACACACCCAAATCATCCTGGTCTCTCTCTCTCTCTTTTTTTAATTTCCTTGCCATTTCGCCTGGCAAATTCATCTAATTTTCACTCTGCTCTAGGGTTACCTTTCTTCTCTAGAAGGCTTTCCAGGGGTCCTTACCCACCCACCCATGGATGCGATTATTTTTTCTCTTCTTGTGCTAACATTCAAGGTAATTTTTCACTCCTCTTAGGTCATAGAGGCATAATTCCTCTCCTCCTCCCTTCCTTAAGTATTAAAACTCTTCATTCCCAAGGCTGAGAGGGTGTTAACAAACTGTTCCTCTTGATTCCATTGAGGCAAGGTTGGGATTTAAAAGATTTGTTAGACATTTAATGAAAGAAATAAAAATGAAGCAAAATCAAGTACAGAAGAGAGAGATTAGGGCAGAGTGGAAATACAGCAGTCTTAAGAGATAAGAAAACATGGGGTCAGGTTCTTCTGCTCCTGACACATTGTGTGATTCTGAACAAGGCACATTGCTTTTCATGTCCCCAAACAACTCTATAAGACTACATATAAGACTATAATAAGAATCTCCATCCTGACATATATCTTAGAAAATCACATGTTAACATTATCTATGTTGTGTTACATTTTAATTTATTTTATACATATTATATATATATATATATTTCTCAATCATATTTTAATTTGATTCTAGGTGACTAAAAGGCCTGTCTCTGACACCTCTGTCCTACATCAAGGAAATCAAACAGTCCTAGCAGGTAGGTTGTTCAATGAATGGCTCTATGAGCATAGTACCATGGAGATCTGAGTTCAAATCCAGTCTCAATCACTTGTTGTATGACTCTGGACAAGTTTCCTTATCTGTAAAATGAGGATATTAATAGTATATATCTATCAGAATTGTTGTGAGGCTCAAATGTGAAGATATTTGTTATTTTATAAACCTTAAAGCATGATACAAATGCTATTATTATTTTAAAAACAAATCATATCAAAAAAACTTCACAGAAAAAAAATAAAAGTTTATTTACAAAGTTCTAAATTGTAATTTAAGCATGTCTAGAGTTTGTAATTTTATCCTTTATCCTTATGCAGGGATTTAGAGATCATCTAGTCCAATTAAGATAGTCAGATTTAGACCTAGTGCCAACGCAGCACTTAGTCCTACAGGATAAATATATCTTGGATTGTTGTTTTTGTTCATCCTTCATTCTCAAAGAGGACCAATGTCATGAGGGAGAGGTCATGGCTTGTGTGTATGGGATTTAAATTGAAATTTTATTCAATTGCCACAAGAAGCAGCATGGCATAGTAGACATAATGATAGGCTTTGGAATTAGGAAGAGTTGGACTCAGATTTGACATATGCTGTCTCTTTGATCTGAAACAAATTATTGAACTCCCCAATGACCCAAAAAACCCAGTAAGAAAGCATCTGGAATTTATGTACTATAATGTGTTAATTTGTTTATATTGATGAAATCATAGGACTTTCCATTCCCTCCACTTCCTATAAAACTCCTATTCAGCCATTACAGGGAACAAATCATTTGTCAGGGAAATGTCTATCTAACAGTTACATATATATATATATATATATATATATATATATATATATATATATATATATATATATATATATATATATATATATATATATACATACACATTTATGTGTGTATGCATACTCATATATATGATATATATTAACCCTACCTCACTTAAATCCCATTCACTTGCATGTCCTGATATCACCTCCCTGATGTCATGGTTGTCTTTGAGAATTAAGAACAAACAACAACAATAGCAACAACAACAAAAGCTATATGTATATATCTATATATTTACCTCTCTCTCTCTCTTTCTCTTTTCTCTGTCTCCTCTTTCTCTCTCTCTGTCTCTCTCTCTCTCTCTCTCTTTTCTCTCTCTCTCTCTTTCTCTTTCTCTTTCTCTCTCTCTCTATATATATATCAGCATAAATTCATATTATTATATATATAGAAGGATATATAGATCAATCAATATATATAGATCATACATATTGCATGTATATACATACATATATATGTATTTTTGTTATATATATTCATATATTCTGTATATCTGGAGATAAATATATAAATCTATCTAAATAGTTTTATAGTAATGACATATTATCTACCTGTGATTAGAAGGATCGCATTTGTCACACCCTGTAAGCAGTGTTTACATATGCTTATATATGTATCATATATACCTACATATGACATCTCTATAGCCAAGGTAGACTTAGCTTTAGCTTCCTTCTCTTTCAGGGAAGTTTGCCTTCCCTGATCTCAAATCTTCCCCTCCACAAGTTTTCACCTCCAGGCTTAGGGCAAATTGTCTGGTTTGTTTGTTTGTTTGTTTGTTTGTTTGTTTTTTAGTATTATCCACAGAGACATCCTCTCGTTCAGTGAAGGGCAATGAGGATGAGCTAAAGATAAAGACATCTGAGGAGTTAAAGCAACGTTGTTTTAGCTTAGAGTAGAGAAGACAAAGGGACTTTCTAGCTGTTTTCAAGTACTTCAGAAGCCGTCAATGGGAGGAGGGAATAAATTTGTCTTCATAGGGCAGGATAAAGGCAAATGATTGGAAGCTGCAGGGAGGGAGGCAGACTTTGAAGTAACTCAAAGATACATTCCCTAACAGGGCTTTCTAAAAAAGGAAGGAATGATCTCAGAAGCCATGGTTGGGGGCAAAGTATGAGCTCTTTGCCATTGGAAGTGTTCAAGGTATGTCCAAGATTTTGTTGACAAGACTGATGGTTCGCATAGGGGCCGACCACTTTCAGTTCCAAGATTCTGTGACCTATGTGCCTTTTCCAACTCCTAGCAAGTTGTGTCTTTGAAACTTTAATGCCCACTCCATTTGCAGTGATTATAAGACTGAGTAAACCTATCGGGCCCAATGAGAAGTTTGTACCTATCTGGATTTAGCTTCTTGGTTGTACTGTGCTGACTTTTATGAAGTTATTTCCTGCCCTCTCAAAAGGAAATGATTCTTCTCTAGATTTCTATTGTATAGTTTTATAATATTCAAGTACATAATATAGATAGTAATTACCTATCATTAGAAGGGTTGTATTCATCACATTCTAGAAGGAGTCGTTCATTATATTGCTATCAGTCCTTTATACCTTAATATAAATTAGTAATGAGAGGTCCTTGGAAAAAGGAAGGATAACCATGGAGCATGAGGCAGTTGAGAGAGATCAGACCCTGTAATGTCAGGGAACATTATAAGAGCACCAGCTTTTCTCCCCAGGGTCCATGCAAGATAGAGGGAAATAAAATGCCTAAAGATGGAAGACTCATAGGCAACAGACTCCCCTGACTTCATAATTTTACAGATTCCCCCTTTGTTTTTCTCTGCAATGCAGTGATCCAAGACTATTCTGAAGGACTTAGGATGAAAAATGTTACCTATAACCAGAGAAAAAATAATTGTGTCTAAATACAGATTGAAGGGATACTTTTTTAATACTTTATTTTTCTTGAGGATTTTTTTTGAGGGGGAGATCTATGTTTTCTTTTGCAATATGCAAATTTTATAGAAATATTTTGCATAACTTCACATGTGCCTTCTCAATGTGGATGGGGGTAGGACGGAAGGGAGAGAATCTGGAACTCAAAGTTTTAAAAAAAACATATAAAATTATTTTAAATGCAACTGGGAAAAATAAAAATGTTAAATAAATTAAAAGAAAATTTACAGGTCTCTGATTAGCAAATGAGCTTAACATTTAGGACTCAACAGAACATTTTATAACTTTCTTCTTTATGGCTGACCTTCCTTAGAGAAGGCATCCACATAAATATAACACATCAACTAGGTCCTCTTGACCTCTAGAAGCTGTTTGGGAAGCTGTATCCCCCAGGAGAGTTCAAAACCAGGCTAATTTCATTATATTTTTAGTACAATGGACGTTATGTGGGGATCTGATGATCAATATGGTGAGATTAAAAGATACAGACTTTCATGAGAAGATCCTTCCCATGGAGGGACATTTGTGTCCTACTAGTAATAATAATAATAATAACTAATATTTACATAATAACTAATATTTACATATCACAACCTATATGGCAAGTGCTTTACACCTATTATTTCATTTGATCCTTACAACAATCCTGGGAGGTAAGTGCTTCTATGATCCCTATTTTACAGATGAGGAAATGGAAGGAAATCTAGTTATGAAACTGCTTTCTTCCTTGTCCTCTGCTCAGCTCTCTCTTGGACTTCCAAATCAGAGTGCAGCAAGAAGAATAGAGAGGAAAGCGATTCTTTCCTCCATTCTCAGGAACAGAGAATGGTAACTTACAGTGGAAGTTTATGGTCAAGTGGTGTGTGTTTGTTCAGATGAATCTGGGAGGAGAGTTCATAGGCTTCCATTTTCTGATTGTCTTTTGCTAGTTTCCTATTTTGAGTGTAGGTCACAGATTAATAATGTTTCTTGTCACTCTTGGGGCTATCTCATAGATAAGCCTGAATTTCAGAGCTTTTGAGCTGCTACACTGATCTCAGATAGGGAGATTTTCTCAACGGCTCCACTCAGAGAAGAAGTTTTGGCTTGTAGCAGAAGCATTGTCATGAGGGGTCAGGAAATTTGCACTTTACTTCTCCATTATTTTCCCATAAATTACTTGGATGGTACAGGTCAATGAATTGAGAATTATTTGTTTAGTGGTTTCACAAAGTATCTTTATCTTTTAGGTTTCAGGGTGAATATAATGAGTCTAATAAGTCTACCAATTGAGTATTGTATGTTTTAACATTTTTGATGAGTTCCTATGAATCTGTTGGGTCTTAGGCATTTTCTGTCGTGGATGAGATAGACGCTTCTCTATATTGTAATATCTATATTGAGATCCATTGAGGACCTTTGTGGGAGGGAATTTTATTTTCT
Source organism: Antechinus flavipes (assembly GCF_016432865.1). Taxonomy (NCBI): domain Eukaryota; kingdom Metazoa; phylum Chordata; class Mammalia; order Dasyuromorphia; family Dasyuridae; genus Antechinus; species Antechinus flavipes. Next base: position 362,438,976 of record NC_067398.1, on the reverse strand, counting down.
GCATGTAGGGAGATTTAGTCATGAGCATATATAAATTTTAATTCAGATTTCTTTGTAGTTTCTAGAATGGAGACTTGAGACAAAGAGGGGTTGGGGACAGCCCCCCCCGGAATGAATATAGTCCTCCTGAACCCAGAATTCTTTGAAATCTCTGGGCCTTGTGTTCTACTATTCCACTTCTACTATTGTCCAACTATACAAGCCTATTTTGAAGTGGAAGCTCCTTTTTATTTTCTCTAATAGAATGGGGGGAGGACGAAGCAAGTTTGTTATCAGTCAAACAATAACATTTACAAGCTCCTACTGTGTGCCAGGCACTATGCTAGGCTCTGGGAATACAAATAAGAAAAATAAAGAATAGAGGAATGCAACATACAAAAGGAAGCTGAAAAGATTTGGGGACAGAAAGAGGTGAGGAAGAAGGTACCCAAACTGATGAAGTTTTACAGGGTGATGAGGGTCCTGGTAAAAGGTTTCTGGGGCATTGATCATGGTAGAATTCAGTCCAATAAGTCCAACTGGTGGGAAATGAGGAGTCTGCTGACTTGGGAGCCTCCTTTAAATGAAGATTTTGGGAGGAGTTCACTGACAGTTTACAGAAACTTCCTCCTAATACTTATGTCAAATGGTTTCATTGTAAAATTCCCTTAAGGAACCAATCTCAATATAATCAACTAAACATAGCATTATTTTTAAACATGAACACATAATCAGAACACTTCTTTCTTCATAATATGATCCTGTTTAATAAGTCCCTTCATCATTTCCTCTACTCCACAATGAGGAAAAAGGGGTGCACGTTACTAACAGCACTTTAAAAATAAATGAATGAATGAATGAATGTCCTTAATATATGTTCTATTATAGGCTGAATGAGCTCAGTGCTATAATGCTTTGACATTTTCGTAGTCCAAAGTTTTCAAGTCCCAAAGTATGCCCTTTTCCTTGTTCCTCCTGACTCTCCCTTCCTTATCTATTATCCTCCATTCTCTCCTCCCCCCAAGAGCAGGGTTCCCTCAATCTGCCTCCCTTCCTCATTGCAATTTTATTTTCAGATCTTTCCTTCACACCTAGAAGTGTCAGACTAAGAATAGCTTAGAAAAGAGAATTTCTTAGGAATGTGTGCATTTTAATAAGGATCAAAAAGCTTTAAATTAAAGAAAAGAGGATCTGGCAGTATAATATAATAGCAAGTATTTGTTTAAAATATATTTATCATTTATTATTAAACAATATTAGAATATTTAAAACCTATTGATTGATTGATGATGTTATTCTATAATTCTCAGATGTATCATTATCAGAAAAATATTGGCGAATACAACTTTTGGTGGCAGTGACCAGCTAAAAATCCTTGAAAACAGTTCGTAGTTTTTCAAATATAATCTAACTCAAGTTCTTTTCTTTAGTCAATTCAGGATCCCAGATAATTATATATCTAGAATGCTCTGATATGTAGCATAAAATCCAATGCATACAAGACTAATATATAAAATGAAGGGAGGACACTAGAACATCAATACTTGGTATGGTACAATTGGATCAAAGATTTCTAGGTTTTTTTTGGTAGCCCTATATTTTATGATTATGGGATCTCATACATGTGATTATTGGTTTGAGAGATCAGGACCTAATGTTGTCAGTTACTGAAATTTTTTTCATTACCTTGAGCAAGTATTCCTATTCTTTCTAACCATTATAGGATCACCTAGCATCCTAGTATTAGAATAGATTTCAGTGATCATCTAGACCAATCCATATCTAAATAGAAATCCAATTTAAAACATCCAATAGAGGTTAGATAAAGTCGTCTCATGCAGTCTTTGTTTGAAGACCTCTCATGGAGGAGACTACCTGAGTTCCTGAGGCAAAACCTATTCTGCTTTTTGAACTGGAAGGTTTCCTTATAACAATCCAGATTGACTTTTCAGTAATCTAAAAGGTAAAATCCATTGCTCATGACTCTGACTTCAGCAAGCAGGCAGAACAAGTTTGAATTCTTTCTCAAGAAGAGATAATAAACCTCTTTGTTGTTGGTGGCCCCCTCCACTCTCAGGGATGATGAACTCTGGGATCTGTATGGATCTAGGGAGAGGAAAGGGCTAGCAGAAGCCAAACATAAGTGCTTCTAGAAAGGGGGGGGGGGCAGCTCCAAGTGCTGGGTTGGCACAGACTGATTTAGTATTCGGGATTCAGGATTTATGGCGGATCCTTCCTTTGTCACATCATCCATCAGAGACAGACATCCAAGAGATGGAAGGGGAAAAAATTAAAAACCTGTTTATTGCTCAACTCGCTCTAGGCAAGTTTTAGTTTATTGTTCAGCTCAGTTCATTTCAGTTCTGCAGTGTGAATGGCTTGCTTAGTAGCAGTGGCTAAAAAAAATATATGTACATATGTCATATGTGTGTATAGAATGGATGGGTATATAGAGATATGTTTTATAGAATTGGGCCAATAAATCATCAGAAATCTCATTGCAACCCCAATGGGGAGGGAACTTTAAGGACTGTCCATACCCTATCATAGGCCACATTCTAGCTGCCAGCCACTTTTCTGTTGGCCAAGAACACCCCGCTGCAGGCTCTTCACTGCACTGCGGGTCTATATTGGGTATGCTAAGCTTGTTCCCATCCATGTCAAGGGGAGTTTTGTGGGTGTGATGATGCGGAATTCACAATAGGGTTCTGCAGAAAAGGGAGGTTGGGTGGGGGTTGATTCAGCAACAAGAGTAGGGTAGAGAGGAGATGTATATGTTGATCTATTATCTCTTAATTAGATTTCTGACCTAGAAAGTAAGGATCTTCAGATACCCAAAGCATTTATTAGGAGCTTGAAAATATACACATAGGTCACTTATTGTTGAGTATCAATCACACAAGGTGAGACTTAGAGAGGAGTTGGTGGTCTGCCCCATTGTGTTGAGAAGCTCTCAGTATTCTAAGGATGAGTGACAATAGAATGAAGATACATGATATGGAGGGGGGGTTGTCAGGATGGGCTACAATTGAAAAAAAACTAGTGCCCACTTGGTAGGCAGAAAGCTCACTGATAGAGTGTAAGCTCTTTCTGAGAAGAATGTGTTTCACTTTAGTAAATTTTGCGTTCTCAGAGCCTAAATCTGGCACATAGAAAGTACCTAATAAATACTTAGGGCGGCATATGAGTAGTGTACCAAGGCTGGAGTCAGAAAGACCCATTTTCTGAGTTCAAATCTAACCTCAGAAAGTTATTAGCTATGTAATCTTGGGAAATTCACTTATCCCTGTTTGCCTCAGTTTCTTCATCTGTAAAATGAGCTGGAGAAGGAAATGGCAAACCACTCTGCCAAGAAAACCCCAGATAGGATAATGAAGAGGCAGATATGACTGAAATGACTCAATGGCAATAAAATTATTTATTGATTGAGTGATATATGATCATAAAATGAGAACTTAGATCTGTCTGTGATCTCTTTCTTAAATGCTACAGGTGGAAGAGGACAATGAAAGACAAGGACAGTTGGGCTGAGGAATGTGATAATATGGACATCTTGCTTGGGCTACATCTATACTACTATGTTTGGCTGTAGGTGACACTTTTTAGAAAGGACATTGAGAAGAGGAAGTAAATCCCATGGAATATAACAAGGATAGTTAAGTGGAGGGAAGGATATACCATGCAAAGAATGGATAAAGAAACTGAGGATGTTTAATTTGGGGGAAAAAGAGCATTTAATGGGAGACATAATTATCTTCAAGTGTTTAGAAGGTCATTATGTACATGAAGAATTATAAATATTTTACTGACCCTCTAAACATTGGGTCAAAGAGCAATGGGTAGAAATAGAAAAAGAACAGCTTTTATTTCAGTGCGAGAATAAACTGCAAGATTTAAGCTGTCCAAAATGAAATGGTCTTTGGGGTTTCTTATCACAACAAGTCTTAAAGAAGATTAGTAAGGATAAAGAATGCTGGATTTGTAGTGAGAGAACATGGTTTAGAATTGTCTAGATTTGGTTGGACTAGGACATGGCTCTGTTTAGAATTAGAATTAATTAAAATAAAACATGTCTCTGTTGGTGACCATCTGGTGAATTTGAGCATGTCATTTATATTCTCTGGATTCTGGCTTCCTCATTTGTAAAATAAAGGGATTGAATTAGATGATCTACAGGGTCCATTCTGATCATAAGTCTGGGATGATCATGAACCTCTGAGATCTCCTTTTACTCTGAGCTTTTGTGATTCTGGTTTGATTGTTTTTCCTACCCAGAACTGTCAGGGATAAGCAGGAATGACCCTTGTAAGAATTGTGGGCAGCTGCTGAGATGTAGCTAGTGACTTCATGTTGTCATGGAAACGGCATTACCCAGGAATCAAGAAATCAAGGTTCTGGCCTTGACTTTGTCACTTGCTCACTCACTATGGGATGATAGGCAAGTCATAGAGGCCTCTTGCCATAAAAAATACCTGCTCTTTTTGTCACACAAGGTATTTCTTAAAGGAGCTAATGAAATGATGGAGACTTAATCATTTTGAAAAGAAAAGGACAAAGTTTTCTAAAGATGAGTGATTCTTAGAGTCTGTTAGTCAGTCACTAATGTGGTGGTCCAGGAGCTGATTTGCACTGTTTATGCTGTGCTAAGAGAGTAGAGGTGTTACATAGTGCCACTGTTCTCTGGAAACACTGATCCCTGTTTTGGTTTCATAAATATGATAGGTGCTAGCATTGACTAGACACTGATAGACATGGTTAAGGACCCTAAGCCTAAGAGTCTGGGGGTAAGGAGATGTTTACCCCAGATACAGGTTCTGCTTCCACTATCATTATTGAGGGAAAAAACCTCTGTGGAGATGAAAATTATAATTGCTTTTTCTTTTCTTTTTTCTTCTTTTTTACACTTCCTTGCTTTTTTTTTCTTTTTTTTTTTTTTTTTTGCTTTTTCAGTTCCTTTCTCTTTTCTTCTTCTGTCCTGTTCTTTTATTTCCTCCTTTTCTCTTTTTTATTCTTCCCCTTCTTTTCTTCTCCTCTCTTCTCCTCCCTTCTTTTTGTCTTTTCTCCTCTCTTCTCCCTTTCACTTTCCCTTTTCCTCCCCTCCTTTTGGCTCCCCTCCATTTCTTTCCTTCCCCTCCCCTCCTCCATTTCCCCTTTCTTCTCTTCTCCCCTCCCCTTTTCCTTTTCCTCAAAGAAGTTTTAACCTATTACATTTTTCCAACTTTGGTTAATTTGCTCCACCCTCCCCACTTCCTCCCTATTTAGACAATTGGATGCTTTTCTCGCTCCCAGGAGCGAACCATATTGGTTACTGACTTTCAATTGTCCTTACCCCGTTACAGTTTATTGATTCACTGGCCTCAGCCTCCACAATAACAGAGAGTTTAGATGCACACAATGACTGGCTGGCACCCACTTTGGCACATATTGCAGCCCTGATTCCTCAGAAACCAAAGCCATTGAAGACCCAGAAAATAACATCCTCACAATTGATGTTTTTGGCATTGTAAGGTGGTTCAACATCATCAATGAATATGGTTTTTTCAGTGGCAATGACTATAGACAATGCATTACCATCTGCCTTGTGCAATTCTTTTTGTGAATAACAAGGGCTAAATAAACACTTTTTCATTCACTCACTAATTAATTCCTCTTGCCCTTCCAATTGAGTGGGGAGAATAAATAGTGTTCTCCCTAAACGTGTGTTTGGAGTTCATTGAGTGGGATCCAATAACTAATAGGGACTAAAGGAAAAGGAGAAAGAATAGAGAGCCTGAGATAGAGTTACTGACTACCAGGGAGGAGTAATGACAGTAATAACTTATTTTCATAGTCTTATTAAGGTTTACAGAAGAGTTCATATATTTTTTTCCATTTAATTCTCCCATCATCCTTGGAAGGCAGTGCTAGCAGAGAATTTTACAGATGTGGAAACAAAGGCTAAAAAATACCTGACCCCATCACTTGCTAAGGTTGAGACTTTAGATTTGAATTCAGTCCTCTGATTCCAAATTCAGTGTTCCACCTACTGCACCAGGCTGTGATTTCATGGGAATTTGCTACTGTTATTTTTCCTGGTAATGATATAACTATTTATACCAATGGCTTTTATCTACCAATGGCTTATGTAAATTATAATTTAGTTGATAGTCACCATCTACTCTACTTACTTGTGACTCCTTTTCCATTCAGTTCAATTCAATTATATAAACATTTATCAAATACTTATTATGTGTAGATATGAGGTTTGCTGATATAAAAAATTCCACTGACTGTGCATGCAGAAAAGGCCTTTGAATCCACAGAATCCTAGAATTTGAGAGTTGGATTGGGGTTCTAAGAGTGTGTAGTCCAATTCATTCATGAAAAAAAATGCCCAACAAATGGCCAAATGGCCCTGCTTGGAGACCACCAGGGAGAGGGTTTCTGTTACCCCTCCAAACAGCCTATTCTGCTTTGGATAGCTTAATTACAATAAAATTTTTTCTGACATTGACCTCTTCAAAATTCTTGCTCTTGTCATTTATAGTTCTGTTCTCTGGGACAAAATGGAACCATCTAATCTACATTCAAACTGAGTCCTTCAAATGCAAGACAACAGCTATTATGTCCTTGATATTTGATGTCAACTGAGACAAAACTTTCAAGTGTGACCTGAACCAGATTAAAATATAGTTGGTAAATATTTAACAATAGAAACAAACATAGATAATGTTAATTTGTCATTTTTTAAGTAAAAGTGCATCCCTCATTATCCCATTGATTGACACCACTGATATAACATCCCCACCCTGAGTCTGCTCTTCTCCAATCTAAATGTGGCCAGTTCCTCCAATTTATCCTCTGGCATTTCTGGCTATTGGCTACTGGCTGCCCTGATTTTCATAACTAAAACACAAATAAGAAAATACCTAAAATTTTCCTACCACCCCAAAATAAATCATTCTTGGCTTGTCCTCTGATAGCATCCATTTTCAAGTCAATTTAGTACTCCATCCTACACTTGTGGGGGAAAATTGTGCCCAAGATTTGCTAGATTTCACAGTTATTTTTATTGCATTTCATATTATTTGATTCATCTTAGTTCTCTAACCTGTGAAGTCTTTAGGATTCTGCTTCTGTCTTCTACTGGATTAACCGTTCCTCACCACTTAGTGTCCACTTCAAAGATGATAAGCATCATTTCTGCCTAAGTGAAATTATTGAGAAAATATTAAATAGCACAAAGCTAAGTGTAGATATCTGCAGTCCTCCACTGAAAACCTGCTTTGTTAGCATTAAACTGTTGACAACTCTTTTTTGAGTCTGGTCACCCAACCTACTTTGAATCCACATGATTATATTATAATCCAAATTTTCTCCCCAAATAGTATGAAAAACTTTATCAACATTTCTGTTAAAATCGAGGTAGATTATATTCACAGATTTCCCTTATTTATTAGTTTAATAATTTTGGCAAAAAAGGAATTGAGGTTAGTATGGAAAGCCTTATTCTTGATGAAATCCTATTACCTCTTGGTAATTATTTCTTCCTTTTTGGATGTTTGGCAACTATCTCTTTATTATGATTCCATTTACTCCAAATACAGTTCCTGTCCTTTTTTTCTTTTCCTTTTCATGCAGTTAAAAACAAAACAAAAAATGAAACAACAAAAATCCTATCCTCTTTGTTGTTCCTGAGTTTCCCTTGCCAGCTCTAATTCATCCTGAGGTTTATCATTTTAGCAGGGTTTTTATAGGATAGGACCAGCTCCTTTATTTATTCTTTTTCCTGACCATGTTTCTGAAAGAGGAGAGGGATTGATGGATATTTGTTCAATCATCACCCTATCTTAAGTAAGTAATAAAACCTTAATCAATCAATCATCAACTTTAGACTAAGTGTATAAAGTCTTTGAAAGCTATTGGATGAATTAAAAGGATGCCAGACAGGAGACATATTCCAATTGTCTGAGGGCTTTTGTCCTGCTCTCTAAGCCCCATATAAAAACAATGAATCAGTAAGGAAAGGGGAGTTCCATTTAGTGACAAGCGGACAAAGGATGTTCCAATAAGCCTTTGAGAAGGAACCATCTGGGGTAGGGAATGTGCAGTGGGAAGGAAGACTTTGGCATATTCCTCTTCCCTTCCTTCTTAGTTGGAGAAAGAGCTTATGAGCTTTGAAGAATCTAGAGGATCTGGGAGTTCCCATTTTCTCATCACTCTTGGCATCTCCCTTTTCCCCAAGAGATAGCAGTGGCTAGTGGAAGTATCTGCACCAGGAATCAATATCAAACTGTCTTGCCTAGGCTTAAGGGGAACTTCTTGAACACTTTATGAATGGGAAAAAGGATAACTCAGAGCATCTAGGAGCTGCACTTTATCCCTTTGCCATTCATGCTTTCCTACCTTGAGCTCAATATCCTCTGGGTTTTGTATGTACTTGTGAAAGACAGTATTACATGGTTGGGTTTTGGTTTTTCTTTGATGGGACTGCATTTTCTCATTATACCCCCTTGGTAAATGCCAATTTTTAAAAGATGTTTAAGGGTGGATAAATGATTCTCACCTGGTAATCCTTAGAGGGAAGCACACTGATGAGAGGCTTGTGTTAGTGGCATAAGAGAATTGCCCTCAACCTCTCAGGAATGCCCCCCCTAGAATCCTGAGGGAGAGATGTACTTTTGATTCAGAACCTCAAACTGATTTGGGACTGCTGGGATAGGAATCCTCAACATTTGTATAACCTACATTCCTATCTTATATAATCAAATCAATCAATCAATAAGCATTTATTAAGTACCTATGATGAGCCAGATAACCATGCTATACACTTGATATACAAGGGAAGGGAAATCCTAGAAAGATCAAAGAAATTGGAAAGTGACTCACCCATACAAAAATATAAATATTTTTACCAGCTTTTTATAGTGGAAAAGAAATGGAAAGTAAGGGGATGCTCATTAATTGGGGAAAGGCCAAATAAGTTATGTTTAGTGAATTGAATGGAATGCTATTATACTACAAGAATGGATAAAGAGAATGATTTCAGAGAAAGCTAGGAAGACTTGTATACACTGATTCAGAATACATTTTAAATAGAACTAGGTGAATCATTTATACTAAAATAACAACATTGTAAAAATGAAGAACTTTGAAAGACTTAATAATTCTGATCAATGCAATGACCAAACATAATTTCAGAAGTTTGATAATAATACATTTGGCTTTCTCTTGACCAAAAGACAATGGTCTCAGTAAGTAGGATGAAACATAAATTGCTTTTTGTAAATAGGTAAGACATGAATTTGAGAAGCTGAGATCAAAACTAAATAGATTTTTATTAATTGAAAAAATAAGATTGAATTTTAAAAATAAAGATAAAAAGAAACCTTCTTTTCAAGGAATTCACATTTTGTAAATTTTTAAAATTCCAAGTTGCTAGGTGACTTTCCTATTCTTTGTCTTTTTTCCTTGAAGAGGATTAGGACATCAGGGAGCTGATGTCATGATATACAACTAAACTGAATTTAAGTGAGGGAGGGTTGTGCAAGATCATCTGCCTCATTTTCCCCTCCAGATCTGGGTTCATTGACAAGATATAGAATCAATATTACTGGAGATGGCCTTGCATGAAATGGGAAATGCTGGCCTTTTAAAGTTAAAGTCTTCAACAGGTCTCAGTTTGACTAAGGCCACACCCATTCAGCAATTAAGGCTAAATAGCAATTGGGTTCTATTAACCTCCCTAGTTCTTTCTTGTTTATTTTGTGGTTAGATTTGTCTAATTCTGAAAGGGGAAGGTTGAAGTCCCCCACTGATATTGTTTTGCTCTCTATTTCTTCCTATTATTGGCTTAATATCGTCTCTAAGAATTTGGATATTCTATTACTTGGTGTATATATGCATTTAGTATCAATTTAAGAAAATGTAGTTTCCTTCCTTATCTCTTTTAATAAGATTTATTTCTATTTTTGATTTATCTGCGATTAGAATTACTATCCCTGCTGTTTTTGCTTCCATTGAAGCATAATAAATTCTGCTTCAGCCTTTTATCCTTACTCTGTATGTATCTCTTTGTTTCAAATGTATTTCTTGTAAACAACAGATTGTAGGATTCTGCTTTTTAATCCACTCTGCTATTTACTTCTGTTTTATGGGATAGTTCATCCTATTCACATTCATAGTTACGATTATCAGCTCCGTATTTCCCTCCCTCTCATTTTTTCTCTTTCCACCATGTCCCTCCTTGGTAGTATTTTGTTTATAACACTTATTAATTACAGATATCATTTTCCCATCTAGAGATATACACAGTTCAACCTTTGAATAATATGTATTTTCCCCCCTATTTACTTTTCTGTGCTTCTCTTGAGTCCTGTATTTGAATATCAAATTTTCTGTTAGTTCTTGTTTTTTCAATAGAAATGATCAGAAAGTCTCTTACTTCATTGAAGATTCATTTTCTCTTCTAGACCAGGATGAGGAAACTTCACCATTTCCTAGTTCCCTCTTAGCCCAAACTTTAGAATGATATTTCATTTTTTCTTTTCACAAGAATCCATTGGCCATCAGATAAACACATATTCAAATGTAGGTAAAACCACATTCACTAGTCCCATACAAGTGGTTTTCCAATTATCTGCCACCTTGAATTACCTATCCTCCATTCTCTGAAAGCAGTATAATTGCCAAAGGTTGACTCACTTCTCAATCCATTCCTAGTGGCATCTTCCTGCAAGTGGTTGAGGAGAAGCAAAATTAGGTCTGTGAAATCTAGGGGAACTTCAAGAAAAAGAAAAACAATTTTGGTTTCCCTTGAAAACTTCAATTCAGTCAATCTTTTCTATCCTTTACAAATTTTGGGAGAAAGCTTTTCCCCTCCTGAAATTTTCCCTTCTTTCCTTAGACTTTCATGTCCCTAGATATACTAAATATAATGATTTCTTTATGAGAGAAACAAGTTATGTATATTATCATTTTAGGTCTCTAAACTCACAAAATGATTTTACAACTATAAAGGAAGCAAAGAAATACTGCTTATATCTCCATTTCCTCCAAATTTCTATTTTTATTCCATGACTTCAAAATTCATTAAAAAAAATCAACCTTTAAAAAGAATCTACTTCTTACAATAGAAAGAGCACTGACTGGAGTCAGTTTAAATCATGGTTCTGACTACCAATATAAGCTTGGGCAGATTACTAAATCTCAGTTTCTTCATCTTTAAAATTAGGAAGGTGTACTAGATGACTTTCTTATCTATGATCCTAATCTGTAGCCTCTGATGTATACTATTTATATAATAGGAAGTTATACAATTGTCTTAGACTAATTAAATTAGCACAATATCCTTGGTAAAAATGATTATACATATATAATGCTTTAAATATATGCTGTGAATATGTGTGTATGTATTTATTCAATTGTGTATATATGTATATTTATCTGTATATACATAGATATGTATATATCTATGTATATATGTATATATATATACAAATGTATGTATTATGTATACATTCACATGTGCTGTACAAGCAATGAAAAATGTACAATTAATCTGGACCAGAATTTTAGCATTGATTGGAGGTTCTTTGGGAAATTATGAACTTTTCTTCATGTCCTGAAATTCTTCCACAAACAAAGGGTCATCTTTAAATGAAATTATTTTTCCCATTATTTTTGTATGGCTATAAGTCAAAGAATAGTGTTTAACTGAAATTGAAGATGCAAAAGAGAGCTACAGACTAAAATGCATTATAAACAAGTTTAAAAAATATATATGATCTTGGTCAGATCACATAATCTCCCTCTGCTTCAGTTTCCTAATCTGCAAAATAAAATCTACATGGCTTTTGAGGTCACTTTATTGCTCTAGTCCATTATCTTATGATCCTTTGAGTCTAGTCCCTACTCAATATTGTGCCCTGACATTCAGCTAACTAAGTGTCTTCTTGGCATGAGAAGTAGAATCTGGGATAATAAAGATAATTCCAATCCTCTGAGTTTGTATGACAATTTCACAGAATCCCAGAATTCCAGCCCAGAAAGAATTTCAGAGACCAACTATTCTAATCCATACCAGTTTAAAAACCCCTTTTCCAGCAAATCCAGAAGGGTCTCATCTAGCCTTGGCTTAAAGACTTCTAGGGAGGAGGAGCTCACCTTCTTCTGAGGCAGCCAAATGGACAAGTTTTTTGTTCCTTCTAAGTACAGAATGTTTTCCATCAGAACACGCTGCCTCATGTGTGGAAAAGCAAAGACCTTTTGTCTCTCTATTGATAGCAATCCATTCCTTCTTAATTTATAAACTGTACTCTAGTCACATTAACTTCTTTGTCTACTCCACATATAACTCTCATTCTTACCTTCATTACTCACCATTTGTTATCCTAATTGAGGTAAGGTGTGCTGAGTTTACTACTCCATTTTACAGATCAGGTCTGTGAGACCTACAGAAGTGAAGTGGCCATATTAATTAGAATATAGCTAATAGAAAAAGTAGGAGTAGAACATTGGGGGCAGAAGCAGTGAGAAAAACATTTGATTGGGACTTACATCTATAGACACATCCCTTATGATCCCATCATATCTTTGTTAAGTCTGATTCTTCATCTCAAAGTTTAGAGAGCAAAGTGGAAAAATCTCTGAAGTGCTTTTCTGGTAGGATCAAAAACTCCAGTCAAAAAGAGAAGATCTAACTCAGTTTCAATTGATCAATGATGGACAGAAGCAGCTACACCCAAAGAAAGAACACTGGGAAATGAGTGTAAACTGTTTGCATTTTTGTTTTTCTTCCTGGATTATTTTTACCTTCTGAATTCAATTCTTCCTGTGCAACAGGAGACCTGTTTGGTTCTGCACACATATATTGTATCTAGGATATACTGTGACATATTTAACATGTATAGGACTGCTTGCCATCTGGGGGAGAGGTTGGAGGGAGGGAGGGGAAAAATCGGAACAGAAATGAGTGCAAGGGATAATGTTGTAAAAAAATTACCCTGGCATAGATTTTGTCAATAAAAAGTTATAATTATTTAAAAAAAACTCCAGTCAATTTCCATGACTTCTGGATTTTTATAAATAATCACTAATTAATAATAATATCAATTAATTAACAATTAATAATAATCACTGCCTTTTCAAAAAAAAAGTAACATTCAGCACAGATATAACCTATCTACTTTCCTTAAGTGGCTCAAGAAAAACTGAATGATAAGAGAAACATGACCAAGGGCCTTAGTTGGTTTGCAACAGTGTTATAAATATCACAAAGTGGCTTCATCTCTTTGGGCCTCAATTTCCCCTATCTGTTAAATGAATGGTTAGCCTCTGAGATCTTTTCTAAATAAGCCTGCAATTTACCCAAAAAGGTGTTTGTTACTGCATGCTTTTGTGATATTGTAGTGAGGTCTACTTATGATATATTCAACAACATTCATATATTCAAATGAACTTGAGATGTTGAATTGGATATTCCAACCAGATCACAACCCATTCAAGCTTGCCAATACTGTTTCATTTTTATTCAGGTCCTCCCATATATTAAGCATAGGAAGTATTGCTTGAAATATTCCTTGTTTTTTCCTGATACTAGAAGAATACCAATGAAGTTTTTGGGTAAATCCATTCTATCTATACATATGTATACAATTCTTGTGCTACACAAGAAAAATCAGGTCAAAAAGAAAAAAAATGAAAAATAAAACAAAATACAAGCAAACAGCAACAAAAAGAGTGAAAAAGCTATATTGTGATCGATCCACACTCAGTTCCCACAGTGAGATGGACAGTCTTATTCAAGACACAGTTGATGTCTTTGAATACATGACAGAGAGTAAGATGTAAGAAGACTGGGAAGGTAGGAGGAGGATGTTATGAAGGGTTCTGAAGACCAAGGAGAGAAAATTCTTTCTAGACTATGTAGTGCAGTAGATGAGAGTGAAGAGTTAAGTTTTATGTTTATGGATCTTATGAATCTAGTTTATGAATCTTCATGACTGGGATGATGTCTTAACATTAATAGAGAAGTTCAAAAGGGAAGCCAGTTTTTAGGAAAGATAATGAGTTTACTGAGGTACCACCTCACACCTCTCATTTTGTCTAAGATGACAAGAAAAGACAATGATAAATGTTGGAGGAGATGTGGGGAAATGGGACACTAATACATTGTTGGGGGAATTGTAAAATCATCCGACCGTTCTGGAGAACAATTTGGAACTGTGACCAAAGGGCTATCAGACTATGAATACCCTTTGATCCAGCAGTCTCCCTATTGGGTTTTTATGCCAAAGAGATCATAAAAAAGGGAAAAGGACCTATGTGTGCAAAAATGTTTGTAGCAGCTCTTTTTTTAAAAAAAAATTATAGGCTTTTATTTTTCAAAATACATGCAAAGATACTTTTCAATATTCATCCTTGCAAAACCTTCTGTTTCACATTTTTCTCCCTCCCTCCCCACCTCCCCCTTTCCTAGACAGCAAATAATCTTATATAGGGTAATATATGTAATTCTTCTAAACATATTTTCACATTTATCATTCTGCACAGTAAGAATCAGATCAAAAGGGAAAGTCCCTATAGTCCTCTCTCTGGATGTGGATGGCTTTCTCCATCATAAATCTATTTGAATTGGCCGGAATCATCTCACTGGTGAAAAGATCCACTTCCATCACAGTTAATAATCACATAATCTTGCTGTTACTATGTACAATGTTGTTTTGGTTCTACTAACTTCACTTACCATCAGTTCATGTAAGTCTCTCTAGGCCTTTCTAATCATCCTGCTAGTCATTTCTTACAGAACAATAATATTCCATAATATTTATATACCATAATTTATTCAGCCATTCTCCAACTGATGGGCATCCACTCAGCTTCCAGTTCCTTGCTACTATAAAAAGGACATCAACAATGTGGTGATTCAAAGCAATTCCAATAGACTTGGGATGGAAAATGCCAATTGCTCCAGAGAGAAAACTATGGAGACCAAATGTTTATTGAGACATAGTATTTTCACCTTTTTTGTTTGGTTGGTTTTTTCCTTTCTTGTTTTTTTCTTTTGTTCTGATTTTCCTTGTACAACATGACAAATTTGGAAATATATTTAAAAGGATTGCATATATTTAGCATTGCTTGATGCCTTGGGGAGGAGGGCAGGGAAGGAGAGAAGAGATAATAATTTAGAATTCAAAGTCTTACAAAAATGAATGCTGAAAACTATCTTTACATGTATTTTAAAAAAAATACTATTAAAATTTATTTAAAAAGAAAATTAATTCAGTTTTGGACATGTTGATTTTAAGATGTATAAGGTTCAGCCTGTTCAAGTTATTCAGAAAGCAGCAGGTGTTGAGTTTTTTTTTTTTAATGGAAGAAGTTTGGGATTATTAAAGAAGGTCTTCGACTTCCTGGGGACAATCTGGCCTACTCTTCCCCTCCATTAGTTCTTGTCCAGTTCATCATCTATTTACACTATCTATTCAAGACAGACATACTGATGGAAAGGCCTAGGATGGATATTAAATATTTTTCATCTACTTGTTTTTTCCTGCATGTATCATCAAGACGAAGTCTTGTGAGTGCTTAGGGATCTATCCCAGGAGCCTCTGTAGTATTCTACAATTTGAATCAACGCTCACAATACCAGATATAATCAGGGGCATCTGAAAGGCCTTACCACCCATAGGAATTGTTTTTGTTTTGGTCCATGATGGCACTCCAAAAGTGATGTACTTTTTTGGTGTGAGCTCATTTTTTCCATTTTAATTCTCACTTAGTGTTTACCACCAGATGATGACTGAACATCCTAATCTCTATTATATCTTTTAATGACTTAAATGATTTTGAAGTATGGATAACACAGGCTTGTGAGCTATATAAGAACAGACACTTCTTAACTATACTTTGCATTACCCCATCACCTAGTATGGTGCTCTGCAAAATAATTCAAATCAATTGTTTTTCAATCATGTCCAACTCTTCATGACCCCAATTTGAGATTTTATTGGGAAAGATATGGGAGGGATTTGCCATTTTCTTCTCTAACTCATTTTATAAATGAGGAAACTGAGATAAACAGGGTTAAGTGACTTGCCTAGGATTACAGAGTCTTTCTGGCTCTAGGTTCCTACAACATAGTAGAGGCTTAGTAAATACTGAAGATAGATTGGAAGAAATGTAGCCTCCCCATGAATCACTAGATAAAAGACTAATTGGTCTGAGAAGTCTTCTCATCCTTTTATGAGAAACTTCTTTTTCTTGAAATTTAACCTAAATTTACCTCTTTCCAATTTCTACCCATTGCTCCTCGTTCTTTGCTCTGAGATTAGAAAATAATAATTCTAATTCTTCTCAAATATTTGAAGACAGATCTAGATGGTGCAATGGATAGAACACCAGGTCAAGAGTCCTGTCCTGTTTACTTCAAAGGGTGGTATGTGGAAAGTACTTTGTAAACCTACAAGTTCTATAGAAATGTGAAGTATTGCTATTGCTCTTTTGTAACATCTTTGTTTTATCTAATTGTAGACATTTATAAACACTTGTGGCTGAGTTCATGTCCAAAGAATAACATTTGCTTCCCCATTTCCTAGAGGGAGAAATAAAATATGTAACCTTAGAAAAATAGTCTTGTCTTCTCTATAAAGTTTCTTTTGCCTGGATACATACATCAGTTCAATTAAATTCAATTGCATTTAACAAATATCTATGGTATGTGTGGTGCATATGATCCACCATGGCAGGTAGGGAAGGAAGTAAGAATAAAAGAAAGCATCTAACCAGGAAGGTTATTGGATATGTAAAACATTTTATGAACTTAAAGATACTATAGAAAATTCCAGTTATTATTAGTCTAGAATTAAGTTTCCTGAGGGAAATGAGTCTTTTACCTCTTTTTTGTATCCCTAGTTCTTAGCACCTATAATTCACTTTAATAAATGTTTAAAAAAAGTATAAATGAATTAATTTCCTGAGTCTTATACTGCAACCTGAAGGAACTCCAGAAATGTTTATAGAGCCACTCAGAGATGTGTGCTGATAATTGTTCAATAACTGGGTTCTCCAGGAAAAAAAAAAGACATATATCTATATACTTTTAAGTTTAATGTGCATTATTGATACTTTCTTTAGAATAAACAATAAGCAAAACAATATATCAAATCCCAATATACTGTAATTGATGATTTCTGAAGTGTAAATCTTGCACTAAAACTTGAACAATAGGTTCTATCAGGATGGTGAGAGCTGGCTCCCACACCCTGATCCTGTATGTTCTTCCTGAGTGACTAAATAGAATTATGCAAATTACCTTCTTGGAGATAATGAAACATGTGTGTATCCATAGTTGAGGAGGGAGAGACAGAACTAGGAGTTCCCAGTACCTGTTTCTAGCACAAAGCATACAGAAAATTCAGAAGAAAAGCAAAGTATGGACTGGAGGCAGGGAAACCACTTAGAGACTATTGGACTATTTTATAGTTGTTGGTTTTATACTATTATTGCTTCTAGGAAAAGGTGTTACCCATAAAGAAGTTAATTTGAATAAATATTGCATACGTTACAGATAGTTGTACCTTTTCCTAAGGAGTCCAACATGGTTATTAGAATACTATAAATGGTCTTCAATTTTAGTGAAGAGGATGCTTTGAAAACCTTGGGAAAATGGATCCCATGAACTTAACTATTTGAACAATATTCCATTCATTTTCACTAAAAGCGTGGAGGAATCTTCAGAGATAGTGTGGCTGGTTTATAAGAGTGCATCTCAAGTGTCATGATTATTTTTGTTCATTCTTTTCAGTCCTGACTCTCTGTGACATCATTTGGGGTTTTCTTGGTTTTTCCATTTCTTTTTCCAGCCCATTTTACAGATGAGGAAACTGTAACAGACAGGGTTAAGTGACTGGCCCAGGGTCACACAGCTAAATAAATTTGAAGTCAGATCTTTTTGACTCTTGATCTGGTGTTCTATCTATTGCACTATCTAGATCTGTCTTCAAATATTTGAGAAGAATTTGAATTATTTTTTTTGAAAGAACCAGGAGCATTGGGTAGAAATTAGAAAAAGGTAAATTTAGTTAGATTTAAAAAAAAGAGAAGTTTCTCATGATTAATTGTTCAAAAATAGATAACAGCTAGTTGACAAGTAGAGAGAGTGCCAGGCCTGGAGTCAGGAAGACTCATTTTTATGAATTCAAATGTGACCTCAGACTCTTAGCTATGTGACCCTGGGCAAGTCACTTCACATTATCTCCAGTTATCTTGATCTATGTCTTGCCACTGGACCCAGATGGCCTGGAGGGGAAACTGAGGCAGGGAATCTTGCTCAGCCTTCCCTCATTTCAATCCAATTCACTTGCATGTTATGGTATCACCTCCTTCTTCCAGAATAAAGGACAAACCACAACAACAATCTCAGTTTCCTCATCTGTAAAATGAGCTAGAGAAGAAAATGGCAAACCACTTTAGTATGAAGAAAACCCCCAAATGGGGCCACAATAAAGAGTTGAACACAATTTCAATAACTGAACAACAACAAAAATGTAAGGAGAGACTGCCAGCCAAGATGGTTTGCCTATTCCAGCAAAACCCTGAAGTTCCACTAGACGGAAGAATAATAAAGAAATCTGTTGAGAAACTACAGTAAACGAATTCTTATACCTAGAACTTTGTAAGACATAAGCCAGAGGCTCAAACACAAAGGAAAAGGAACGAACAAGGACAGAGTACTAATGCAGCCCGCCTTCTAGGATATCAATAGATAAATCAGAGAAGTATAGTTTGTTAAGATCTTTGTCTTGAGATAGCAAGAGCAAAGAACCTCCTCCTTTTCACCAAAGTCCCAGAGACATCTGAAGGTTCTAAAGTGAAAATCCTTGGAAGTGCCCAGCATTTGGAGTATATATGAATTTGACCGCTTTGGACTCTCTGTCTGTCTGTCTCTGTCTCTCCTTTATCTCTCTGTCTCTTTGTATTTATACATATATATGATATATGTATATATATATGTGTATATATATGTGTATATATATATATATATATATATATGTATATATATATGTATATATATGTGGGATCTATAGGTCAAAAATGTATCAATATTTTAGTCATTTTAGTTCTTAGTATAATTCCAAATTGCTTTCTAGAAAAGTTGGACCAATTCTCAGCTTTACCAACAGTGTGTTTGTATGCTTGTCTTTCTGTAGTGCCTCCATCATTGATTCTTCCCATCTTTTGTTACTTTTGCCAATTTGTTGAATATGAGGTGAACTTCAGAGTTGTTTTGATTTGTAATCTTTTATTATTTATTTGGGACAATCTTTCATATGGTATTTTAGTAGTTGTTATGAATTGTTGGTTCATATTCTTTGCCTATCTATCCATTGGAGGACCCATGTGAAGTTTTGGTACTGATTATCTCAGGAGAAGTCTAACAAAGCAATTCAAGAAAGTGTTTTTATATGTACACTACATATTTATCATGCTTCAAATACATCTTAGATAGTTCCCCCCTCTTATCTCTGATCAAACCGTTCCTACTGCTTCTACCCACCTATCTGAATCTTTCTCTAAAAATTTTTTTCTCTCTGAATCTTTCAAATTCCATTTCAAATTCTCCCTCTCCTCCCTCCCCCCAGAGCATCTTTCTTCAAGATTCCAGCCTCCCTGATTCAATTCAATACAATGCAACAAACATTTTAAAGTGTGTAATATATGCAAAGAACCTGTCTAGATAGAGCTGATGTCTTCCTCTTCTGAATTCCTATAACATTTGTTGATTGTTCCATTCAGATGACAAAAGGTATATTTTCACATTGTTGGCTAATTTCTCATGTGTGTCCTGTATTCCCAATTAGACCAAAAGCTTCTCACAGAAAAGGAGTGTGTGTGTGGGGGGGATAAAACAAATGCTACAATACTCATATATTGACTTGTACATAAATGATGCAATATGCATGCTTCTGGTAATTCTTAGGATCATAAACTTGATTCTAGAAAGGAATTTAGGGATTATCTATCCCCAAATCCTGATTTTTTAAAAGGAAGAAACTGTGACCCAGAGTGGAGGTGACTTAACACAAGTTAACACACAGTTGGTAAGTAGCAGACATTGTATTTCAGCCTAGATGCTCTAATGCCAAATCCCAAGCAATTTTTTCCCATTATGGCACACTGCCTCTCTGGCATTTGAAGGGACCAATTTTTAGAAATGGCATTCTGATAAAAATTAGACATAAGGTATTCAGGGTATAATATGGAAATCTAAAATTTTATGTCTTCTGTATGGGAAGATTTCAAAAATAAAATGATCTAGAGGAACTTATGATCTCTTGAAGGAGCCTTGAGTCCTTGCAAGAATCTTCTACAAACATACTGAGGATATTGTCAAAGGTAAGAATAAGTGAATGAATATATGAATAAATAATATTTATTAAATGCTTATATGTAATATAAAATAATAATTATATATAATAAACCAATAACCATAAATGTATAAATAATATAATTTATTAAATTATTAATATTTATTAAATGCTTATTATATGCAAAACACTGTGCTAAAGTGATATGGATACATATAGAAAAGCAAGATAGTTTCAAGGAGCTAAAATCTAATGTGTGTGTATGTTTGATATTCTTTTTTGTTTATATGTATTGTTTCACTTGTAAGCTACTTGAGGGCAAGAACTATTTTGCTTTTATCCCTCCTGTGTAGTATAGTGCCTGATACATAATGAGCGTGTAAGATTTGTTGATTGATTGGTTAATTGATCTAGTTCTATCTTTTCCTGGCTCTATCCACATAACCTTGGGCAAATCAGGAAAATTGAGAATTGATAGAGATAATCTTTACTAAGCTTCTTTTTTTTTTAAAGGATGAAGATACTCAGTCTCAGAGGATGGGGAGGTGGAGAATAACTCGCCAAAGACAGCATCGGAACTGCCCAGTGTGGAGACTTTCACCTGCCCCATTGATCTCACCAGGGTATTGCAAGTATCCAATGAGGAGCCAGATGAGAAAGTGCTTTGATGAGCAGAAAACACTATGCAAGTGTAAGGAAGGCATCATTAGCCTAATTATTGCTATTTCTCACTTTGATATTTCATAGATTGACAGGGAACTTCCCTCCTAAGTCAGAATCTGAACCCCTTGAGAGTCATCTCGAATAATGTCTGTCTTTCCTGCCTCTTTGAATGTTAAGTCTTTGCCTCACCTGGCAGCATGGGGGTGGCAAGAAGAAGTAGGGACCCCTGGATGGGTGGAGGTAGAGCTGGGGTGGTCCCAAGGAACTGATTCTGTCTGCCCAACAGCTTGTGCATTTTTAATTTAATTTTGTGCCGCCCTCCGTTAGCATCTGTTTATTATTAGCCCATAACAATAATAATAAGCATTTCAGTTGCAGCTTATATTGGCAGAGTGCTTTGCAATCGTTTTTATTAGTTACTTGCTGCTTGGTTGCCAGGGCAACCAATAATACACAAACAGGCAGACAAAGAGAGTAGAGGTAGGGGGTGGAGCATCTACCAATCTGTTCCTGGCCGGTGGGACCTGGAGGGATCCCCGTAGGCTCACCGCAAAGTCAGGTTTGGGGGTGACCTCTCACAGTGAGAGAATCTGGGAGAAGGGATAAGGAGCCTCAGCTGCCATTAACTCTCGGATGGCTTTCGGAGTTTACATTGCTCCTTCCTCAACCCTTCTCCTAATTTCCGCTCCCCCCCACTTCATTATAGTATAGGGTCTAACTCCCACCCGGCTCTTCTCTCATTCAGGCTTATGCAGAGAGATGGCATTTGCACCTCCTCTTTTCTTCCTGCATCTGTGTGTGACATCTGACGAAATCATCTCATACATAAGCAAACGTTCGACTCTCCCTCTCTCTCTGGGAGATCAGTCAATTATAGCAAATTGAGCGATTTCATTTCGGCTTGCAAATGGCTTTCAGTTACACAAGTAGACACATTAATCTAATAACTAATGATCATATATTTCACTAATCATACAGCCCTGCATGTGGTATAATATCTAATTATATTTAATATTAAGACATCTTCACATGTGCATTTTTACCAACTGCCTATCTCAGAAAACTGCATAAGAGCACATGGAAGGGAAAAAATAGGGAGAGGCTCCCAGATGGGGAGAGAAGTGTGCATTTGAGGGCATAGGAGGAGAGGAGATGGACATTTGGGTTGATAGAGAAGATAAAGCATTAATCCCCACTGATGTCCATGGATGTTTCTTTCAAAGAGGGAATAAGTGAGCATATATCTCAGGAGGGAATCATAGGAGTGAATACAGAAGACATGACCATCTCTTGGCCCATCACTAGAGGGGCAAAGTGCCCTGTAAATTTCCTTTATCTTTTCTTCCCATTCCTGCCTCCTTCTCTCCCTCAAATCAAATGGTTGTGCTCTATAGTGAGTTGACTTTAGGAATCAAGGATCTTGGGCTTTAGTTCTGGTTCTGCTACTATTTGTGTAAAATTCAGGAAAGAGAGAGAGTCCAGGATAGCAGAAAGTATACTGAATTTGGTATCAGGATTCAAATTTGCCTTAGACATATCAATACTGTGACTTCCCTATCAATTTCATTTTCTGTAATGAAGCTCCTATAACCCAAGATGGTTGGGAGGCTTAAGTGAGATAATACATATAAAGTATTTTGCAAGCTTTAAAGTAGCATTTAAACATTTATTATTATTATTGTAATTGTGACAATGGTGATGCTTCTCCCTTCAGTGATTTCCACATCTGTAAATTGAGAGGCCTGAACTAGATGACCCCCAAGTTCCTTTCTAAATCTGACATTCAATCATTGTATGCTATTAAGAATGGCTTTGCAATGTCTTTACTGGGCTTGTATCTCAAAGAGATCATAAAAAAGGAAAAAGGACCACATGTGCAAAAATGTTTGTGGCAGCCCTTTTTGTAATAGCAAGAAACTGGAAACTGAGGGGATGCCCATCAGTTGGAGAATGGCTGAATAAGTTATGGTATATAAGAATGTTATGGAATATTATTGTTCTGTAAGAAACAATCAGCAGGATGATTTCTTTTTTTTTTTTTTTAATTTTATTTAATAATAACTTTGTATTGACAGAATCCATGCCAGGATAATTTTTACACGACATTATCCCTTGCAATCACTTATGTTTCGTTTTTTCCCCTCCCTCCCTCCTCCCCCCCCCCAAGATGGCAAGCAGTCCTATATATGTTAAATATGTTGCAGTATATCCTAGATACAATACATATTGGTAAAAATAACTCGGGAAGAAAATCAAAAATGCAAATAGTTCACATTCATTTCCCAGTATTCCTTCTTTGGGTGTAGCTGTTTCTGTCCATCATTTCTCCAATGAAACTCAGTTAAGTCTCTTTGTCAGAGAAATCCACTTCCATCAGAATACATCCTCATACAATATCGTTGTCGAAGTGTATAATGATCTCCTGGTTCTGCTCATCTCACTTAGCATCAGTCCATGTAGGTCTCTCCAAGCCTCTCTGTATTCATCCTGCTGGTCATTCCTTACAGAGCAATAATATTCCATAACATTCATATACCACAATTTACCCAGCCATTCTCCAATTGATGGGCATCCATTCATTTTCCAGTTTCTAGCCACTACAAACAGGGCTGCTACAAACATTTTGGCACATACAAGTCCTCTTCCCTTTTTTAGTATCTCTTTGGGGTATAAGCCCAATAGAAACACTGCTGGATCAAAGGGTATGCACAGTTTGATAACTTTTTGGGCATAATTCCAGATCGCTCTCCAGAATGGCTGGATTTGTTCACAACTCCACCAACAATGCATCAGTGTCCCCGTTTTCCCGCATCCCCTCCAACATTCATCATTATTTTTTCCTGTCATCTTAGCCAATCTGACAGGTGTGTAGTGATATCTCAGAGTTGTCTTAATTTGCATTTCTCTGATCAATAGTGATTTGGAACACTCTTTCATGTGAGTGGTAATAGTTTCAATTTCTTCATCTGAAAATTGTCTGTTCATATCCTTTGACCATTTATCAATTGGAGAATGGCTTGATTTTCTATAAATTTGAGTCAGTTCTCTATATATTTTGGAAATGAGGCCTTTATCAGAACCTTTAATTGTAAAGATGTTTTCCCAGTTTGTTACTTCCCTACTAATCTTGTTTGCATTCGTTCTGTTTGTACAAAGGCTTTTTAATTTGATATAATCAAAATTTTCTATTTTGTGATTGGTAATGGTCTCTAGTTCATCTTTGGTCACAAATTTCTTTCTCTTCCACAAGTCTGAGAGATAAACTATCCTATGTTCCTCTAATTTATTTATAATCTCGTTCTTTATGCCTAGGTCATGGACCCATTTTTTTTTTTTTTTTTTTTTTTTTTTTTTTTTTTATTTTTTTATAATAAATTTTATTTTATTTAATAATAACTTCGCATTGACAGAATCCATGCCAGGATAATTTCTACACGACATTATCCCTTGCAATCACTTATGTTTCGTTTTTTCCCCTCCCTCCCTCCTCCCCCCCCCCCCAGGATGGCAAGCAGTCCTATATATGCTAAACATGTTGCAGTATATCCTAGATACAATACATATTTGCAGAACCAAACAGTTCTCTTGTTGCACAGGGAGAATTGGATTCAGAAGGTAAAAATAACTCGGGAAGAAAATCAAAATTGCAAATAGTTCACATTCATTTCCCAGTATTCCTTCTTTGGGTGTAGCTGTTTCTGTCCATCATTTCTCCAATGAAACTCAGTTAAGTCTCTTTGTCAGAGAAATCCACTTCCATCAGAATACATCCTCATACAATATCGTTGTCGAAGTGTATAATGATCTCCTGGTTCTGCTCATCTCACTTAGCATCAGTCCATGTAGGTCTCTCCAAGCCTCTCTGTATTCATCCTGCTGGTCATTCCTTACAGAGCAATAATATTCCATAACGTTCATATACCACAATTTACCCAGCCATTCTCCAATTGATGGGCATCCATTCATTTTCCAGTTTCTAGCCACTACAAACAGGGCTGCTACAAACATTTTGGCACATACAGGTCCCCTTCCCTTTTTTAGTATCTCTTTGGGGTATAAGCCCAATAGAAACACTGTTGGATCAAAGGGTATGCACAGTTTGATAACTTTTTGGGCATAATTCCAGATCGCTCTCCAGAATGGCTGGATTCGTTCACAACTCCACCAACAATGCATCAATGTCCCCGTTTTCCCGCATCCCCTCCAACATTCATCATTGTTTTTCCTGTCATCTTAGCCAATCTGACAGGAGTGTAGTGATATCTCAGAGTTGTCTTAATTTGCATTTCTCTGATCAATAGTGATTTGGAACACTCTTTCATGTGAGTGGTAATAGTTTCAATTTCTTCATCTGAAAATTGTCTGTTCATATCCTTTGACCATTTATCAATTGGAGAATGGCTTGATTTTTTATAAATTTGAGTCAGTTCTCTATATATTTTGGAAATGAGGCCTTTATCAGAACCTTTAATTGTAAAGATGTTTTCCCAGTTAGTTACTTCCCTACTAATCTTGTTTGCATTCGTTCTGTTTGTACAAAGGCTTTTTAATTTGATATAATCAAAATTTTCTATTTTGTGATTGGTAATGGTCTCTAGTTCATCTTTGGTCACAAATTTCTTTCTCCTCCACAAGTCTGAGAGATAAACTATCCTATGTTCTTCTAATTTATTTATAATCTCGTTCTTTATGCCTAGGTCATGGACCCATTTTGATCTTATCTTGGTATGTGGTGTTAAGTGTGGGTCCTTGCCTAATTTCCAGCAGGATGATTTCAGAGAGTCTTGGAGAGACTTACATGAGTTGATGCTAAGTGAAATGAGTAGAATCAGGAGAACATTGTACATGGCAACAGCAAGATAATATGATGATCAATTCTGATGGATATGATTTTTTTCAATAGCTAGGTGATTCAGGTCAGTCCCAATGGTCTTGTGATAGAGAGAGCTATCTACATCTAGAGAGAGAACTCTGGGGACTGAATGGATCACAACACAGTATTTTCACTCTTTTTGTTGTTGTTTGCTTACGTTTTGTTTTCTTTCTTATTTTTTTCCTTTCTGATTTTTCTTGTGCACCATGACAATTGTTGAAATATGTGTAGAAGAACTGCATATGTTTTAACATTTTGGATTGCTTGCCATGTAGAGGAGGGAATGGGAGAAAGGGAAGAAAAGAAATTTGGAATACAAGGTTTTGCAAGAATACATGTTAAAAATTATCTATGCCTATATTTTGAAAATAAACAGCTTTAATAATAATAATAATAAAAAGAATGGCTTTATAAGTCACAAAAGGGTAGCTTGAGGAGTATAGGCAAGATGTGTGGAAAAGTATGGCCTACCAGGTTGGTTTTCTCTGGGGTTGGTGGAAGTGAATGATGGGGTAATATTAAATAGACAAATACCTGGTCTTCTGTAGCAGGAGCTAGCAGAGGTATTTTCTTTCTTCCTTCCCAGCTGAGTCAGTGCCCATCTCTCTGGTCCCCTCAGCAAGACCAATGTTCTAGGACTCCTCTCCTCCCCCAGAAGAACCCCTTCAACTTTGCAAGATCTAGTACAATCACTCAGATTTGTTATACCCTTGAAGTAACTCTGGCCACATCTACACACATGATGATGCTTAAGTGAATCACCTAGTTCTACTTGTACTTCTGTCAGTTTTGTTTGACCTCAGGAAAGCCACTTAATTTTTCTGAGCCTCAGTCTCTTAATCTATAAAATGGAGGAAAACACTTGTCTTCCCTATAGTATCTCACAGGCCTTTGTATGCCTTACTATGTAATGGAAATGTGCAAAGCCATCCACCTCAGTCCACACTTGCCTTTATATAACCCACTACCTATCATGCATGGTGAGCTCCAGAAGCATCACATCGCGTGACTAGTCTTTTCTCCATCTGTTTGGCCCCTTAGGCAGTAGTTGCCCATCATCAGCCCAGCCTGTTTCCCTAATCACCACCAGCCTGACATGTCTCCCAATATTTAACTTTCCTGGGACCTCTGGTAGTTTATTAGATTTTCCAGGCTACAGGTACTGGTGTTTCTGTGTTCAATTTCCTTGACCACTTTTGCTGTGTTATGTTTCCCAGCCTCGGGCTAAGCAGTAACTGGAGTGGCGGAGACAATCATTTGTAGGCAATATGTTCAAGAACATCCACGGGAATGGGACAAAGGAGATCAGAGATGGAAGGGGGAGGGAGAGATAATACATCAGAAATCAATTCCAGCACTAGCAGCCATGTTAGAGGGAGTACAGTGGGTCAGCAGAAGAAGAGAAGGAAAGCACTGGGTTTGGGGGAAAGCGTCCAATGAGGCAATGGTTGGTCAATTAGAAAATGGTGCTTTCTTGCCTGAGGGTAGATAACTCAGGTCAGGGATCCTTTTTCACTGGTCTGGAAGCAGAGTAAAGGGTACCAGAGCTCTGGAATTAGAAGATCTATTTTCCCAGTTTCCTTACCTCTAAAATGAGGGGATTGAAGTTAATGGCTTCTGTGATCTTATGGTACTAAGGTATGTGGGAATGGCTTTGTCACTTTTCTTGGTGACTACAAAGACTACACCATTAAAGCTGCATTAAAAGTTCAGAAATTTGAACTTGAATCAATGTGCAGCATTGGAAATTTTGCTTTGCTTTTCTGAGTCTCTCTTCTTAGATATCAACTGGTTGGGGAGAGTCACTCAATTCATTTATCATTCAACACGTGTTCCTTGAGACCCAATTTTGTGCAAGATATAACCTGAGCAATGAGGATACAAATATTCACAGTCTTATACAAAGGACTTACGTGGTCTAATGGAGAGAGAAGATGAGCGTATGAATAACATAGTGGGACTGACTTTGATAAACACTATGTGACTGGCACAAGATGATATAGGATATGAGAGATGGTAAAAGAACTGAGAGCACTTCTGAGGAAATGATGAATTAATTTTGTACTTGGAAATAACATTCAGGATACAGTGAAATCTTGTTATTTCTTGCTGTTGTTCATTCATTCATGTCCAATTCTTTGTGATTCCCTCAAACCATGATAGGCCCTCCTATTCTCCATTATCTCTAAGTCTCTCCATGTTCATGTTCATGGTTGTATAGTACTTTATTACTTTACTCACCTTTACTATATGCAACAGATATTTCAGGTCTCCTAATCTGTAACCAGACTAGAAACCAGTATTCTGACTCAGAGGGTCTGATTTCAGGTACTCCATGATGATGGCGTTCTCCACATAGAAGAACAATTTTCTATTTGAATGAATCATTGACTGCATCTGTGTGGGATCTTCCAGTGAAACAGGTCACACTCTATCCATATCTTCTCAGCCTATATGATTCTCATCCATATCCTCCCCTTCACAGATGTTCTTCCCAGGTGTCTGAAACCTTCCTTTGGAACTTTTAACACTCATGGATCCCAAAGAAGTAAACAAGTTTTTCTTGGGTCATTTGCTAAAGGATTAATGGACTTTCTTTTTAGTCATATACCTTCTGTTGACATCCTTATAGACTTTCTTACATATCCCTTGACTGGAACTATGTTTCAGCTTACTCACGCATGCCACATTCCTCTTTGTTAACATTTGGGTGACCTTCAACTTTAATTCTTCAGAGATGGTAATGTTCCATGGCTTGAAGCCATGCAGCATTACTTGAGAATATTGATGTTAAAACAGAAGGACCTTTGTTTCAGGGAGAAGCTTGAGGCCATTAAAAGCACTGCACGATTTCCCAAAGGAAATTCAGCTTGCTTTCTTCCTCCTGTTCAATTTTGGGACTACTTCATTGTCCATGCATAACATCTATTTAAGATATATGTACATATTGGATGGAGCAGTTCCAAAGGCTGTCAATCCAATTGCATATTTGATTTGGATGATAGTTATTCTTCACCCACTTGGTTTTTCATATGTGGATAGTTAGACTAATTATGAATTTATTTATCAGCAAATAAAAGGATTTCAATATCCAAAGAACAAGGAATAGAATTGAATAAGAAACTATGACTTTGATTTTCATATAATTTTAAAAGTATATGTTAAGGGGGCAGCTAGATGGCACATAGTGCAGTAGATAAAGCACCGGCCCTGAAGTCAGGAGAACCTGAGTTCAAATCTGACCTCAGACACTTAACACGTCTTAACTATATGACTTTGGGCAAGTCACTTAATCCCAATTGCCTCAGCCAAAAAGAAAAAAAAAGTATATGTTAGGGAGCAGCCAGATGGTGCAATAAATATAGCCCTGAAGTCAGGAAGAGCTGAGTTCAAATCTTGCCTCAGATACTTAACACTTATTAGCTGTGTGACCTTGGACAAGTCACTTAACCCCATTTGCCTCACAAAAAGTAAAAAAAAAAAAAAGTATATATTAAATTTGAGAGGTAGTAGGTCATAGAGGACAGAGAGTTTATTCTTGAGCCAGGAAGGTCTTATTCAAATTTTACCTCTAATACATAATGAATGTATGTATTAGATCTTGACAATGATCTAATACATACAAGATCCAATGATCTTGGACAAATCACTTAATCTTTTGAGCTCCAGACTATACTTTTTTTCACATATCAGGACTCTAATAGATTATTCTATTATGTACAAGTTGAAAGTATACTGTTAAGTTATAAACGTGCCTTTTAAGAAATCTTTACACATATGGTCACAGGGTTGATAATATCGGTTAGTCAATGGCTGTTGAAATGGTAGAAACTGAAAACTAAACCAGTGCCTTTGAAATTCTACACATTAACAAAAAAGACAGATAGAACCTAACCCAGAGCACTGAAAATAAAATTGTGGAGCTAAAGTAATGAAAGTGTTGTAGGTAAAAGCAGACTTAAATTTTAAAGGACTATACATTTTCAAATTCAAAATCTCCTCTCCATCCTGATTTCTAAGTGCAAGAACAATTGATCCCAACTTTTTGTTTGCTCGGTGGCTAAGACTTGAAGTTGAAGAGAAAATATCTATCCACACTGATGAGTTCTTCATTAGGCATTCCCTACCCCTATGAAATCATAGGTGCAGCTCATATGACTATTAAATTTAATCAAGTGGTAATAAAAATTGCTCCACTTATTCACTTCTATTTGTTTGTTTTCTGCTGAATAATTTTTGTTTTATTGATGTTCTTTTCTTGCACTTTTATCACTACATACTAAATCACAACTCTTTCCCTCCTTCCAACAAATGATTGTCCTCCTTGTAACAAATGATTATTGTTATTGTTCAATTGTTTTAAGTCATATCTGACTCTCTGCAACCTCATTTGGTCTTTTCTTGGCAAAAATGCTAAAGTGGTTTGCCATTTCCTTCTCTAGCTCATTTTCCAGATGAGGAAACTGAGGCAAATAGGGTTAAGTGACTTGCCTATACCCAAAGCTATTAAATCAAATCTGAATTCAGGAAGATGAGTCTTCTTGATTCCAGACCTAACACTCTATTTACCATGCTACCTAACTGCCCAACAAATAATTGTAGTCAAGCAAAATAAATGAAGCTATTGTCCACGTTTCATTCTACGCTTTAGTTTATCAGCTCTCTACCAAGAGGTGGAAGATTTGCAGCAGCCTTCTGATGTCACAATTAGTCATTGCTTTAGGCAGAGTTCTGAAATCTTTCAGGTTTTTTCTTTTATATTATCATAGTCATCATTTAAACTGTTCTCTTGGTTCTACTCATTTCCCTCTCTGAATCAATTAATTCAGGTCTTCCCATGTTTCTTTGCATCTATCATATTTGTCCTTTCTTTGGGTTTGATAATATTCCATTACATTAATATATTACAATTGGTTTCTTCACTGATTTTGTTTCCAGCTCTTTGCTATGAGCACTGCAATAAATATTCTTGTAGATATGGATCCCTCATAGTAGTATTGCTAGGTCAAAGGGTTTAATGACTTTTTGGGTACAGTTCCAAGTTGTTTCCTAGAATGACTACACCAACTGTGAGTTAGTGTGCCTGCTCTCTAAACAACCTTTACAATAATTAGGTCAGACTCTTTTGAATTATTATGAAGTTCAATTAGGAGGCTCTGCAATGTTACAGGGCTACTGCAGATAGCACAATGCCATTCATAAACAGGAGTATCTAGAGGACCTTATTATTAATAGAAAATCTTTCGATTCAATTCAAGAAACATGTATTAAGCATCTGCTATATGCCAGAAATTGTACTAATTGGTGATGACAGAAATAAGAAAAAGAGATAAACTCTGCCATCAAGGAACTTATAATCTAATGGGACAAAACAACACATTCAAGGAAGCTGAAATCTTTCTTTGATTTGGACTCTACATTATATACATATGTATGTATATAATATATATATATATATATACTTCATTAGTGTCAAATACCTTGTCACCCTATTTTACATTACAGTTTACATTAGTAATGAAAAGACCAAAGTTATTTCTGTTATTCCATCTTTCAAAAATTTTAAAAATGATTTTAACATGTGAACAGGAGACTTCCGTTTTGAAAAGTTTTTAAGGTGGTATTTTGTTCTACAGGATCAAATTATAAACAAAATTAATATCTTTAAAAGTTTGTTTTTATGTCAGCTACATTTCACAATATAGCCCTTTAATTACTCTTTTCATATATCTGTCCCCAATAACAAAGAGGGAAAAAAAGGATTCAGTAGAACTATTCAACAAATATGTATATAGCTCCCCACCTTTCCAAAGATAGGAGAGAGATATCTCTTCATATCTCTTCTGTGAGATCAAGCTTGGTCAATATCATTTCTCAGCAATCAGCTTCAATTGTCTAGTTTTTGTTCTTTTTGTTTACAATGTTGTAATCATTGTGTTTTCACTTTCTTCACTTTGCTTGTTTCACTTTTTATCAATATTTTATTATATTATATTATATTTTATCAATATTCACCATATTCATTATGTATCATTGGGCAGCAATATTCTATTTCATCTATGTAGTTTGTTTTTACTATTTCCCCATTGAAAAACATTAACCTCTTTGTTATTAGAGAAAGTGCTATTAGAGATACTTTATTTCATATGTGTATTTTCTTTTTGTCATTGTCTTCCTTGAAGTCTATGATCAATTTAACAAAAAAAAAGGAATGGATGCTGAAGACACTTTTTTCCCTTAATTTCAAATTGCTTTCCAGAGCAACAGAACAATTCACAGCTCTAACAACAGTGCCTTAATAGCCCCATATATCTATAACTTCTCCAATATTTTCTTTTCCTTTCTTTTTTCATCTTTGCCAATTTCTTTGGTTCAAGGTGAATACTTAGAGTGGTATTGATTTATATTACTCTCATTAGAGATAACAATCTGATAAGTTTGAAATTCTTTTGAGAAATGCTTGTTCAGGGACTTTTGCCTCCTTATGCACTGGGGAGTGAATATCAATTTGGTGCAAAAAAAAAAATTCCTCAATCATCTGCTTCCCTTCTTATCCTAATTTTATTCATGTAAAAACATTTCAATTTCCTGTAATTAGAATGATATCTTCTATTTTTAAAAAAATTACTTCCCTTCTTTGAATGGTCAGGAATTACCTCACCCCCAACTCAAATTATTGGAGTAGAAAGGTACTTGATGATATTGTTGTCTTTCAATTTTTATCATATGACTTTTGATTTATATCAGCTTATTATTTTTTATGATATATGAATATATGTATGTGTATATGATATAACAAATTGCTTTCTAATTTTCCCAGAAATCCTTATTCAAATAGAGATTTTTTCCATTATCATTTTATATTGTGTTTTTCAAACACTTAGATTTCTTTAGTTTTGTTGCTGTTTGTCCCTATCTAATTTGTTCCACTGAACTATTTTTTAACTAATAAAAATAATTTTGATGATGTTTCTATA
Source organism: Antechinus flavipes (assembly GCF_016432865.1). NCBI lineage: Eukaryota > Metazoa > Chordata > Mammalia > Dasyuromorphia > Dasyuridae > Antechinus > Antechinus flavipes. The sequence continues at coordinate 362,406,136 of NC_067398.1, read as the reverse complement.
ACTTGAAGTCTAGAAGTGTTAATTTCTCTTTATTTTTTCTTTTTTTCGATTATGGAATGGTGGGACATTGTATTTTCTGCTTCTTTTAGTAATATGATTAACAATAAAGATGTGGTTTGCTGTAGAACACTGTTTTCAAATGTTTGTCCATTAGGAAAACTGATCCTATCTGAATACAGATTGAAACATATTTTCTTTTTACTTTCTTTTATTTGAGTTTTCTTGTACAAAATGACTAATATGGAAATATTTTATATGATTGCATATATTTAACTTATATGAGATGGTTACTATCTCAGGGATTACCGCTTCAAAGGATTACCCTGTTCCCTGAGATGGTAAACATCTCATATCGGTTAGAAGGGATAGAATATAGGAAGAAGGAATAGAATTTAGAATTCAAAACTTTTTTAAAAATTTTAAAATTGTTTTTAACAAGTAATTGAAGAAAAATGTATATATTATATGTATTTACACATATATACACATACATATGTGTGTATATATATATACATACACACATACATATGTATATATATTTTTTTGCCTGTTCTTTTCTCATTTCATTATCAGAAAGCTTTCAGTTTGTATGTAGGTAATTCTTATTAAATTTTTGCAGAAGTTAAAAATAAGCACATGTTTCAGCATTTATTAATATTTTCTCAGTTATATTTTTGAAGGTAACAGTAAGTATATAACATTTTTCCTAATCTTGATACCTTTTCATCTTTCAAATGCCGTGAGAATTTTTATCCCATTGCCTATAAAATTGTTACCTCCAATGTTAATCTCCTCCACTTGCCCTGGTCTTTTTCTTTATCTTTGTCTTCATTAGGGCTATTTCTCCTTCCTCTTACATTGAGTTCTGTAATCTTAGAGTATGAATATTGTGGATCCATGATCACTGGTAAAGAAAAGAATCTGATAAGTTTGAAATTCTTTTGAGAAATGCTTGTTCAGGGACTTTTGCCTCCTTATGCACTGGGGAGTGAATATCAATTTGGTGCAAAAAAAAAAAATTCCTCAATCATCTGCTTCCCTTCTTATCCTAATTTTATTCATGTAAAAACATTTCAATTTCCTGTAATTAGAATGATATCTTCTATTTTTAAAAAAATTACTTCCCTTCTTTGAATGGTCAGGAATTACCTCACCCCCAACTCAAATTATTGGAGTAGAAAGGTACTTGATGATATTGTTGTCTTTCAATTTTTATCATATGACTTTTGATTTATATCAGCTTATTATTTTTTATGATATATGAATATATGTATGTGTATATGATATAACAAATTGCTTTCTAATTTTCCCAGAAATCCTTATTCAAATAGAGATTTTTTCCATTATCATTTTATATTGTGTTTTTCAAACACTTAGATTTCTTTAGTTTTGTTGCTGTTTGTCCCTATCTAATTTGTTCCACTGAACTATTTTTTAACTAATAAAAATAATTTTGATGATGTTTCTATAACTTGAAGTCTAGAAGTGTTAATTTCTCTTTATTTTTTCTTTTTTTCGATTATGGAATGGTGGGACATTGTATTTTCTGCTTCTTTTAGTAATATGATTAACAATAAAGATGTGGTTTGCTGTAGAACACTGTTTTCAAATGTTTGTCCATTAGGAAAACTGATCCTATCTGAATACAGATTGAAACATATTTTCTTTTTACTTTCTTTTATTTGAGTTTTCTTGTACAAAATGACTAATATGGAAATATTTTATATGATTGCATATATTTAACTTATATGAGATGGTTACTATCTCAGGGATTACCGCTTCAAAGGATTACCCTGTTCCCTGAGATGGTAAACATCTCATATCGGTTAGAAGGGATAGAATATAGGAAGAAGGAATAGAATTTAGAATTCAAAACTTTTTTAAAAATTTAAAATTGTTTTTAACAAGTAATTGAAGAAAAATGTATATATTATATGTATTTACACATATATACACATACATATGTGTGTATATATATATACATACACACATACATATGTATATATATTTTTTTGCCTGTTCTTTTCTCATTTCATTATCAGAAAGCTTTCAGTTTGTATGTAGGTAATTCTTATTAAATTTTTGCAGAAGTTAAAAATAAGCACATGTTTCAGCATTTATTAATATTTTCTCAGTTATATTTTTGAAGGTAACAGTAAGTATATAACATTTTTCCTAATCTTGATACCTTTTCATCTTTCAAATGCCGTGAGAATTTTTATCCCATTGCCTATAAAATTGTTACCTCCAATGTTAATCTCCTCCACTTGCCCTGGTCTTTTTCTTTATCTTTGTCTTCATTAGGGCTATTTCTCCTTCCTCTTACATTGAGTTCTGTAATCTTAGAGTATGAATATTGTGGATCCATGATCACTGGTAAAGAAAAGAATTTATTATTGAAATCTTAGCAAATGTCTTCCATTTTTTGTCTCTTCCTTGTCCTCAATCTAATTTCAACCTCAAAAGAACTCTGTCTTAGTTGGGTCTATTGCCAAGCTTCATTTGTTTAAATTTACTCTTCTTTCTATTCCTAGCTATTTGATAATATGATACTGCTAATAATCTTTCACCAATTTCCTCCTTAAAATTTTACAAATGAGTTTCTATTCTAACTCAGCATTTCCTTTGTCTGATATATCTCAGCATGGCAAAGAAAACGTGATTACTCGATGAGCCAACTTCTAGTCTTGTTTGATATTTTTGGCATAGCAATTTATTAAATATAGTTAAAATAACTTAAGTGATGGCATTAGTTTTTAGTGAAGATTATTCTTTTATTCACTGCTCTTGTCTGAAGCACTTGAAATTAAATGCCATATCTATCTTTTCATTTTTATTTTTCTCTTGAACATATTGGTGGCTTGGCTATGCAGACAACTGATCTGACACATACAAGCAACTCATACATGAGCAAAGCATTAAAATATAATCATTTTATTTTGGAGAGTTTTTTTTATTTTTCATTTTATTTATTTATTTATTTAGGTTTATAATAATCCTATTCTGATTTTTGGCTTCTGATTGCATTGAAGTCACTGATATTTGATTTAATTTGGAAGATTTTATTAATTTCTTTGAAGAATTTCTCTCCAGTTCTCTATAATAAGTATTGGTACATATGTTGCAATTTACTTTGTGGTGCTGTTTTTGCAAATGCTTACTACAATTAGTGCAGGATGAGATGACTAACTGTCCCCTTGAAATGGTGTTTCTTTTATTTTGGGTCACATGATGGAAATAACTCCTTCAATTTCTTTATGTGCCTCCCCAGGGATAACTTATGAGTCACCCTTTCACTTAACTACAACTTATTTTTGTCTTTGATTTCACTTATTATGATGATGGGATTTATATAATTCCTTTTCTCTAGCCATTTGTTCACTTGTTGGTCGTTGGATAAGGATTTCACATAGAGGTTCTAAATTAATATTTATAAATGGTCTAAATACTTTGTGATCATTAGCATCCTCTGTCTCCTTTCTCCTCTCTTTGTCACTATTTCTATAAAAGTGAAGTGTGTGAAGAATGCACAATTAGTCTATAAAGCCTGTTATAGAACTTGTAATCTCATTTTTAAAAAATTTTTGTGAGGAAAAATGAATGTTAGGAACTACAGACACAAAAGGACTAAAGGAAGTGGGGGTGAGAAAATGGTCTTATGAGCTATTGTTTCCTTTACTTTTCTATCTCTTTCTCACTCCCTTTATCTGATCCACCTTCACCTTCTTTCTGTTTCTTTCTCAGAAATGCAGAGGAATGGCCTGAGGAAGGATTGTTTCTATTCATTGATATATAATGGATTAGGAAGAAACTTTGGGGTCTTCCATCTCTCTTTCTGCACCATCTCCCTATCTCTAGTCCCTAATCTTCTGGCTCCTTGTTCCTCCTTTGTCCAGCGTCCTCACACTTCCCCTACTTTCCCACCCTGGCTACCCAGCATCTTCCACCATTACCATTATCTTCCCTTCTTCTATTCCTCTTGATTTCTAGTCCAGATGATATAGGTTGGGAAGGTTGAGGGTTGCCAGGTTTGTAGGTAAAGCAATATTCTCTGATAATCTTTATGTTTATCATATTGGTTCACATACTCTTATAAGAATATTACCTGAGAAATTAATAAATTAGAAGATCAATTAAAGGGGGGAAAGCTATCAATATACTTTGTTTTAATGGAAAAGATACTTTTCAACAGACATTCAAACAAACCTTCCTATAAATATGTTTTCCCCCAAACCAGTAGGTTGGCTCAATCTTATCTTATTATCTTATCTAATTGAAACTTGAAAAGAAGGGAATAGAGTTTATGAGAAAGAACCACAAGTCTTGAACAGCTTCCTCGCTCCTCACCTCAAATGATAACTGGGCGTCTAGGAGGAACGCCTTCCTCTTATCCTCACTCTCCTCAAATGTTGCCTCTTCTTGCCCACAAATCAATTTTTTCTAGTCATCACTGGGATGTGGACTACCCTGAGGACAGGTGTTATGGGAAAGGGGGAAGGGGAAAAGGAAGTGAGACTAGATCATGAAAATAAACAGGCACCCCAAATATCCTTCTTCCTGATGACACCCCCTCTTCCTCTCCCCACCCCTCTCCTTATCTTTCCCCTGAGTTTTCTGCAAAGAGGACAGGGAGACTTCCCTCTGGGGGGTTTCCCTCTTGCTCCAATCAATTCTCCTCAATTACTAACAAATCTAAATGTGATTTATCTGCCCAAGAATCATTCCAATATCAGGCGAGAATCTATCAATAAGCCCCCCAAGGCAATCTTGCTCTGAGCTGTCAATAGAACCTCTGAAGCACAAAGAAACAGTAGCTAGCAATCAAGATATTTTTTTGCCTCCTTTTTTTTTTCCTTTTTGGGAGCACTTAATTAAGTCGACCAGAAGCTGTCAAAGATAATTTTCAAAGCGCATGACCTCAGAGGCTGACATTTGATAATATTACACTCTGCGTTGATTGAAATTGATTTTTTTCACTTCTTTTTGGGGAGTTGTGGGGGAGGAGGAGGTTACAGAAATGGGGAACATTTGACAACTTTTGCTGGTTGTGCTCTGTCAGAAGGACTAAGCACAGACAAGGGATGTACAACAAACAGAATGATGGGTTTTCTCAACTTGATAAATGAAATGATTATGGGGGCAACAATGTAGTATTGAAGTATCAGGTGGATAGATTGGTCACAAGGAGGTGGGGGGTAGGAAAGACCCATGGGGATTCCATGGAAGAAACATATTATTCTTTGTAAAACTGATGATGCTACATGTTCTCAGTTTGTGTGGGCAGATGAAACCAGAATCATAGAATTTCAGTTGGAAGGGACTTCAGAGGCCATAACTGAGCAAAAATCTCTTCAACAACTGCTTTCTAACTTTGGAGACCTTCAATAGGAAGGAATCCATTATCTCCTGAGGCAGCCTGTTCTACTGTGGGATCCAATTATCAGGACATTGTTACTAATACTGAAGCATATCTCTTCAGTTTCTGTGAATTATTTCTAGTTCTGTATTCAGCAGCCAAATTACCCAAGCCTAGTCTACTCCCAAGGGATAACAGCTATCCTCATCTTCTCCCAAGTCTTCTCTTTTCCAGGAACAACCTTTCCAATCCTTTCAACCAATCCCTTTAGGGGATGATCTCAAGGCCTTTCAATATCTTAGTTCCCTTCCATTGTCAGATTTCCTGCTTAAGGAAATGTTTAACAATGTGTTTTCCAGGTTGTGATACCTAGAACCAATTTACCATTCTCCAAAGGTAGCCTGACCAAGGGGAGATTATGGCAATCCAGAGGCTCTGGATACTATACTTCTCAATGTTATCTGAGGTTGTAACTGGAGAATGGGATTTCATTGCTTAGGAATTCTCCTTAGAACCAGCATCCAGCCTCTGATTAAAGTTTTATTATTTTGGCTGATTAGGCAATCTTAAACAATATGTATAGACAACTAAGTCACCACTGAGGTCAGATGTTCCTTGACTTTATTGCCCTCAGAAAGAACATTTCAGCATATGAGAACTTTTCTGTAACCTCAGATCTCCTATTTATTCCCTCACCAAGACTGAATTACCCTTCTAGCGATAGTCTTCTTTTTCTCCAAGTGGTTTTAATCATTTTACTACAGGTCTCCAGGGCTCTCCTCAGCAAATTAGAGCTCCAACACACTCTTGCAGAGTGTTTATGGCAAACTTAAGGTTCTAGAACTTAGCACTGAATAATCAAGTCAAGTCAAAAAACATTTATTAAGTATTGTCTACGTGCCAGGCACTGTGGGAAGTGGTGGGGATATAAAGAGAGGCAAAGTAAACAAACAAACAAAAACGACCTTATTCCCTAGTCTGATGATAGCTATAATAGGCAAACTGCTAAGTATAAACAAGATGGGTTGAGATAGGTAAATAGATTTGAATATGTATGATAAATTTGATGTGATTTCCAAAGGAAGGCATACACATTAAAAAGGATGAGCAAAGGTTTACTATAGAAAGTAGAATTTTAGCTGGGACTTGAAGGAAACCAGAGAAACCAGAAGATGGAAACAGAAGACAAAGAGAATTTCAGGCATGGGGGACAGCTGGCAGGGCCACAGAGATTGTCTGCTCCAGTCCTTAAATTTTTCTGATAAGTAAACTGAGGCCCAGAGCAGATCATAATAAGTTCTAAATTGGGAGCCTTTATTTCCAAATGCAGAGCTCTTGCCACCCCAGCATGTCCCTACCCTAGGCTCAGAGTTGCTTCTGTATTTCTGGTTGATGGTATGATACAGACAGTGATGTGCAAGGACAAAGAGTATTTAATTATAAAGTCAGAACACTTAGGCTTAAATTCCAGATCGGCCACTAATGTATTGTGTGACTTCAAGCCTTAGTTTCTTCATCTTTAAAATGGAGGACCTATCTATTCTAAGTTCTATGATTGACCTTCATCATCTTTGGGTTCTTACTCTCTTAACCTTTGGTGCTTATTTGTCCTTTTCATTTTAGCTGACCTCTTGTCTCCAAAACTTTAATATAATATTGAGGACAATTAATGTGAGATTCCCTGAACTCTATTCTTTCTGGTCAATAAACTCTTGGGTCATTTTAATATCCTTGTAATTGCTGCAACTCTTATTTCTGGGTTGCTGATCTTGAGCCCTGACCCCTTTCCTAGTCTGTTCTGGCTCTTTATTTAAGTTGTTTTATCTTCTTCCTGCCAGTTTTTGCCCAAATCTGCCATAGCAAAACAGGAGACAAGTGTAGTAGGCAGCATCAGCTACAGCCCAAATCTGTAGCAGAGTCCGAGTTTCTATGGGAAGTCAGTGGGTGAGGATTTAGCAGTAAGAGTTTTTAGTAATTGTAAGATGGAACTGGGAATGTTGAGTCATAAGATTATAGCGCTATTTATATTATTAATTTATTAATTATATTATATTATTATTAATTTTTTATTATAGAGCTATATTATTTAGAGCTAGACCGAGTCTAACTCTTTCATTTTACAGATGAGAAAACTAAACCTCAGAGAGGTTAAAAACTTTATATTCACTTAACCAATGTTTCTTTATTGCCTCCTGTGTGGAAGGCACTGAGCTAAGTGGTGTGGGGAAAACAAAGATGGATGAAGCAGTTTCTATTTAGGGGAACTTATAATCTATAGAGTCAGGACATGCAGAGATTCAGAGGCACATTCAGGACAAGAAACTTTGAACCCCGGAATGCAAGTGGGGAGCTTCCTTCCTAAGGCTACATGTGTCTCCGACAACCACACAACCAGGACGAGAAGAGGTAGCTAACATTTATAAGGTGGTCTGAAAAGCACTTTATATACATTATTCATTTTGAATCTCAAAATAGCACAGTGATGTAGGTATGATGGGCATTATTACCCCCATTTTACAGTTAAAGAATGCAAGGTTCAGAAAGGTTAAATGATTTACCCATGCTCGCATAGCTCTTAAGTATCTGAGGTAGGATTTGAATGCAAGTCTTCCTTATTCCAAGTTCACTACATTATTTGTTACATTAAATTGTGTCCTTTCCTTTGCTTCTCAGTAGCAAATCTCAATTTCTGAGCCTAAGCAGGAAAGATGGTAGTTTTTAATCACTGCAATGGTATCCAGCTACTCTGCAAATGGGGCAGTCATGAGCTTAATGTAAGCCATCAGCCTGAAATTAGATAATGATACTAAGTTCAAGTGTGTTCTGCTGACTAATGGGTACTGTTTGTAGAAGCTTTGAGACTTCCCTGGGATAATATCAGCTATTTTCCCAGCACTTTTCAACCTTCATCCCTTCCTCCAACATGCCTTTAAATTTTAGCTTTTTTACTAAGGAAACTACATTCTTTGCCACTCTTTTTAGTCAAGGCAGCTGCCCTCATGTCTGCTGACATAAAAGGCTGGGTTGTCTTTCCCCTCAATACTTTCTCTTCCATTCCTTCGCTCTGCCTCCATCACAAAAGAGGCCTTTGTCCTTGGAAGTTCTCACTATTCCATCAAAGCACCATATTACCCTCACTTACTGACTCCCAGCACCATCTTCCTTTTTCAAAGATCTCATCATGTGATTTGTGGTTTTCTTCTAAACTTGTCAATATCCATGTTGGTGACTATTCTTATTAAAAAGTTGTTTTTTCAATCATGTCCAACTCTTCATGACCTGATTTGAAGCTTGACAGAGATACTGGAGTATATTGCAAATAATGAGCTTCTCCAGCTCATTTTACAGATGTGGAAACTGAGGAAAACAAATTTGCCCAGGGTCATATAGCTAGTGTTTGAGGTCAAATTTGAACTCAGCTCCTGATTCTGGGGACTTGCTTTCTATCCATTGCACTGTCTAGCTACTCCCATTCTTATAAAAATAACATCTCACATTTAAGTATGCTGAGGTTGGCAAAACATTGAACTCATGGTAACCTTGTGAATTAAATAGCCCAGTTATTATTGTTCCCATTTTACAGATGAGGAAACAGTATCTAAGAAGCTAAGTGATGTAGTAAAAAAAAAATTATATAGTTAACCAGAGTAAGAGCTGAGACTTAAATTCAGACTTTCTGACAATGAGACCAATATTCCTTCCATCTGCTACACTGACTCCATGACACTTAGCTTCTCAATTAACTTGTTTGACTTCTATGACTGAAAACTATACTTGAATTCAGCAATGATACTTACCAAACCTCAACTACCTCTAAGGTCCTAAACTCTGGGATTCCTGTCTTTGACTAAAGCGTCCAGTCCCTTTTTCTCTCTGATGACCACACTACTTTTGAGTTTGCTTCTCTCTGCCCCCTCCCAGGGTGATCTCTGGTTCCTTCATTCATCCCTTTGTCCCTGTCCTGGTTTCATTTCCCTCCACAGTCTGGATCCAGTGGCTAACTATTTCAGGAATATGCTGTCTTCTGTCTTTGACTGTAACCTTACACCTTTATCGGTCCAAGATCTCTCTCTTGCTGAAACTCACAAGCGTGGACAGATCCTCTTGTGTTTTCTCCAGTTTTGTCCTTGAGTAGTACAAGCAAATCAAATAACCATGTTGCATGCCATTTCTACTAATTCATGCTAAACCCTTTCTATCACACATGATAATATTGTCTATCACATTTCACAAAGTCTAGAACAAATTTTCTTCCCCAGCTTCACCCTCAGAATGTCAAAGTTCAGTATTTTGTATAAGAAACATAATTGCCCAATAAACCCATATTCAAACTTTTCCAGCTTGTTAGAACTTATCAGAGATTGTACAATTGGTTAGCAGAACCTTGCAGAGTCTAGAGTTAATTCTACACAGTGGATAGAGTACTAGAAAAAAAAAAAAACTTGAATTCATATATGGCTCAAGACATTCCCCAACTGTGTGACCATGGAAAAGTCACTTAATTCCTATTTGCCTCAGTTTTCTCATCTGTAAAAAGGGAATAATAATAATACCTATTTCCCAGTGTTGTTCTCAAGACCAAATGAGATCATATTTTTAAATTGCTCTGGGGGGGGGAGGAGGGAGGGAGGGGAAAAAACGAAACATAAGTGATTGCAAGGGATAATGTTGTGTAAAAATTATCCTGGCATGGATTCTGTCAATACAAAGTTATTATTAAATAAAATTAAATTTAAAAAAATAAATAAATTGCTTTGCAAATCTCAAAGTGTTAACTGTTAGATTCCTCCCCTCCCCCAATGCTACAATGAGACATTGGAACAGGACAGAAGGTCATAGTATTAAATATTTTATCTGGGAAGGACCTTATAAGCCATCAACTCCTCACTTTATAGTTGAGAAAACTGAGTTATGCCTTAAGGAATTATTGTTATGGTTACCTCTTCTCTAGTTGGACAGTAGATCCATGAATTGGAATTTCTCCTACAGTGTCCCTAATACTAATCATAACTCACTCTTTCCTATACTAGCCTGTTCTACTTTTATACAGTTCATAATGTAAGAAAATCATTCCTTCTATGGTTCCAAAATTTGCTCCACAAATTGCTACATTGTCTCTGGTCCCTTTTACTAGAAAAGAGATGGCAAGCAGAATAAATTATATGGAATTCCAATTATTTAAAACATGATCATGGATGAGAGGGATTACCCTTATTCTCTAGGCTATATAGAATCCCTTGTAGATGTTCCTTGTAACTTTATCACCTGTGGAGAAGGAAAGAATTTGTGGCCAAAGAAGAACTAGAATAAACTATGGAATGCAAAGTGGATAATTTTTATTACATTAAGTTAAAGATTTTGTTTAAAAAAAAACACAATGTAGACAAGATTAGAAGAGAAGCAGTAAACTGGGAAATTTTTTTAACATCCAAGAGTTCTGATAAAGACCTCATTTCTACAATTTATAGAGAATTGACGCAAATTTATAAGAATACAAGTCATTCTCCAATTGATAAATGGTGAAAGGATATGAACAACAATTTTCAAATAAAGAAATTAAAACCATTTCTAGTCATATGAAAAAATACTCTAAATCACTATGGAGCAGAGAAATGCAAATTAAGACAAATCTCAGATACCACCATACACCTCTCAGATTGGCTAAAATTACAGGGAAAGATAATGATGAATGTTGGAGGGAATGTGGGATAGCTAGGACACTAATATTTTGTTGGTAGAATTGTAAACTAATCTACCATTTTGGAGAGCAATATGGAACTATATCCAAAGGGCTATCAAACTCTGCATACTCCAGAACTGTCTCTACTGGGTCTGTATCCCAAAGAAATCTTAAAGGAGAAAAAGGGACCCGCATGTACAAAAGTGTTTGTAATAGCTCTTTTTGTAATGGTAAGGAATTGTAAACCGAGTGTTTACTCATCAGTTGGGGAATGGCTCAATAAGTTGTGGTATATGAATGTTGTGGAATATTATTGTTCTGTAAGAAACCATCAGGAGGAGGATTTCAGAGAGGCCTGGAGAGATTAACATGAATTGATGCTAAGTAAAGTGAATAGAATTAAGAGAACACATTATACAACGCAACTACAAGATTATACAATGATCAGTTCTGATGGAAATGGATCTTTTCAACAGCAAGGTGATTCAGGTCAGTCTTAATGGCCTTGTGATGGAGCGTGCCATCTGCACCCAAAGAGAGGACTGTGGGGATTGAATATGGATCACAACATAGTATTTTCACTTTTTTGTGGTTGGTTGTTTGTCTTTTGTTTTCTTTCTCATTTTTTCCTTTTTGATCTGATTTTTCTTGTGCAGCATGATAATTGTGGAAATATAGAAGAATTGTACATGTTTAACACAGATTACTTGCTGTTCTAGGGATGGGATTGGGGGAAAGGGAGAGAAAAAAATTGGAACACAAGGTTTTGCAAGAGTGAATGTTGAAAATTATCTGTGTATGTTTTGAAAATAAAAAAGATTTAAAAAATAAAAAAAAACAACTTTATCACTCTACCTCTCTGTTCCCAGCACTGTCACAATATGATCCCTACATGCTTTACTTGTGAAGTTACAGCCCATATTCCTAGAATTTATTATTTCTCTTTTTTAACCAATTAAAACCTTTCTGTAGCCATGATCAACCTAGAGATTGAGTCTTGAGGCAGAGACCTGGGTTTGAACTCCCATTCTAATAATGACCTTTGTGACTTTGAACAAAGAAATCCCTTTTCTTCTTTGAGCCTTAGTTTCTTCATCAATGGTGTCAAACTGGCATAGAAACAGATCCTTGCAAGTCACATATTGACTTTGAAAACCATAAATTAACATCACCTGTGTTGCATTGTATTTTTATTTATTTTGTTCAACATTTTACAATTACATTTTAACCTGGTTCTGGTTGCACTTAAGAGTTTCAGGCACATATAGATGCTGCCTGCTCAGAGGCTCAAGTGCAACAACTCTGGTCTACAACATCTATGAGTCTTCTTGTTCTCAGTCCCCTAAGTAAAAAGAAATAAATTTTGTTCTCTGTTATCTCTTGTTTGGTCAAAAACTCTTCCCTTATCCATAGATCTAAAGAGAAAATTTTCCATGCTCTTTGCTAAAGTTGTTAACTGTTTCAGCTAGTTTAGTTGATTCTTAGTTCTAAAGACTTATAGTTATGTTTCCTCATTGACTATTTTCATTTCTTCAATTTCAATCTCTTATCTTACAACTACAACTAATATTTCTAATAAGGAGTTGAATTGTACCAGTGATAATGAACATTCTTATTTTACCTCTAACTGTGAAGGCTTCTACTTTATCCCCATTACAGATTATGCCTACTCTAGTTTTTAAATACTTTGTGTCTTTTGAGTGGGAAGAGGAGAAAAACTAGGTACTTGTGCCCTGAATAGCTCAGAGGGAATAGCTCAAATGGAAATTTTTTTTTCTGTTTTGGCCAGAAACCCTGAGGGTCTTCCTTTCCCAGATTGATTTTTTTTTTGACAAGGTGAAAGAGGCCATTCTTTGCTTCCTTTTTTACCTAATTTTAATCAGTGGATGGGCATTGCCTCAGTCAATCTCAGATCTATTAAAGACCTTAGCTTTAAAAAGCCAAGATCTCCCACTGCATTGAAAGCCATTTCCAGTAGTCTTTATCTATATCTGGCCACTGGACCAGGTGGCTCTGGAGGTGAATCTAGTGATTCACCTGCATACTCTGGTATCGCCTCTCTGATGTCATGGTCCTCTTTGAGAGTGAAGGTACCACACTGAGAAGCCATGGTACCACAATCTCCTGGAGCCTCAGTTTCCTTATCTGCGCAATGAAGAGGTTGGCAGTACTTCCAAGACCAAGGTCACATAGCTAGAGGGTAATCAAAGTAAAAGTAGAGCCAAAATCCATGGGCTCCAGACCCAGTTCCCATCCCATGAGATCCTAAGGTGCCCTAACACATTTGTGTTTCTAAAACCTCCTTTTTGAAAAGATGAGAGTTTGTCATGTCCTGCTTGGCAAAGAGATTTGGATTTGGAATAAGAGGACTTGGGTTCCATTTCCAGCTTTGTCATTAAATCATTATCTCTCTCCTTTGAGCCTCAGTTTCTCACCTATAAAATGAGTTGGGGGAGAAGTAGGAAGAATTAGACAATTACTTCTAGTTCTTAGATATAATGTAGTTTTGGGAAGGCTGATCTTATTAAGGCAATTTTCTTGGGGATGAAGGGAAGGGAAGGGTGGGAAGGGTGTCTTAAGGAATGTATCTGCTTAGTTAATTTAGTAACAGTTTTATACATACAAATTGTGTCTGCCCCAAGAGAACCAAAGTTCTATTAAAAGGCTGGCATTAGTTTTGATCATGCTTAGAAATATTGCAGGAAATCAACAGCAATGAACGGGAAACCTCAAGCCTGCTCACATACCCCAGACAGATGACAAAATGATAAGCAGAGCTAATTCCCTTGGGCAATATTTCTTCCCAAAGCATAGATATGGGTGAATTATTGCCATTCTTAATTGCCTAATGATTTTTTTTCCCTTTCATGTAATCTTTTCGGGGGGTTATATTTTTACCATCTTGGAAATTCATATTGGCAGAGTGATATACATTGTCGAATAAAACCCAGGGGCCAATCAATCAAAAATCAGGCTGCATTTGCCTTGAGTTTTTCGGGAAAGATACTGTATAATGTGTGTGTGTGTGTGTGTGTGTGTGTGTGTGTGTGTGTGTGTGTGTGTTAGGTGTGGGGGTTGGTGGGGGTAGTGCTGTGAGAGAGGGGTTAGGTGACATTTATACCATTTTCCTTCCTGCTGTGTCAGCAGTTTCCAGGGGCAGCCCTGCCCTGGGAGGTGAACACCAATTGATCTGCAAACTTTTCTCCCCCAGGGTTCAAACTTAGGAAAAGCTCTTAGCTTCTTCACATCACCTAACTTATTAGCAAATAACTGGGAGAGAGACTCAAAAGGCAATTAGGCTTGGGAGTGAGTGGCTTAGGGGATTGGTAATGGAATGAGGATTCTTTTCTCCCTAAGTTAATAGTGTGAATCTGGCCTGGGTTAGTAATAGCCAAAAAATCATTACCTACTGATGCTTGCTTGGTGGCCTTTGGGAAATGAAGCTGTCATGAAGTGATGGTCCTAATAAGGGAAGGGGGTAGGTTCCTGGGTCAAGGTGTTGGAAAAAAGGTTCTTGGATCACGTAGGATGCTCCAGACTTCCCATGTACCATCCTGGAAGAGACTTTTAACATCTTACAAAATAGATATGAATAGTTTTGGTCAGAAAGAAACATTGATAGAGGTACTTGGATAGCTGTACCTGACAGAGACTTTATAACTCTAAAGTGCTGTGGGGAGAAAATTTTTTGCCTATGTTTGTGTGGGCAAAATAAGCCTATGATCTTCCCCACTGTGGAAAGAGTGAGAGGGTTTGGAATACAAGTTGAAGTACCTCATCAGTAAGTGAATGGAAGCTTTATGACTTATTACCTATGACTTTGGGCAAGTATTCGAAGCTTTCTGGGACTTAATGTCATTATTTGTAAAATAAAAGGGATTAGATGACTCTGAGTGCCTGATCTATGATCCTATGATCCTTAGATCCCCCATTAGTAAGTTGAAATACAAGATGCTAATTAGTTGACCATTAGCCCTAATTAGTTGCTGGTTGTCAATAGCATGGGTGCTGTTGGTACTATAGGAGGTCAGAGAAGAGAGAGATTTTTACATGTTGAAGTAATCCAGGAAAGGCTCAATTTGAAATAGAAGGTACTTTGCAGATCTATTAATTATTTCTAATATATAATTATCTATCAGTTATTTTTAATATGTTAGTTATTTCTATTCTCGTTCTTTTTTATGTAGATCATAGGCAATCACAGGATTGTCCATGGGGATCACTGAGATTATCTAGCTCAAGGATTCTTGATTTACTTTTGTGTCATGACCTTTCTCCCTCCTCATTCTCCTTGACCTTTTTGTAGGCTTTGACACCATTGATCACTCTCTCCTCCTTGATACTTTTTTCTCTTTAGTTTTTCTAGGACTTCACTCTCTCCTGGTTCTCCTCCTACCTGTTTGACTGTTCCTTATCTGTTTCCTTTGCTGAATACTTATCTAGGTCATACCCTATCATATAGCTAATGAATGGAATAGCCAAGATTGGAATCCAGAACCTATAATTCTCAGCCTCATGATCTTTCCTCAATACTACTCTGCCTTCCCAAAGGCAAGGTGATGAATGGTTTGTACAAATAAAGGAATTTCAGTCTCCTCATTGACTCACATAGAATTAGTTATCTCTCCTTTGGCTCACAAAATAGAAACTCTCTCACTTTTCTATATAGGAATATATCTTTGCTAATAAGTCATTTGTTTCTCACCAGCAAGACAGAGAATTAGAGGTAGTGCTACAAATTGAAACCCATTTGTAAGTCTGTAGTAAATGCTATCCTAACAATATAAAATAAATCTACCTTGTCTTCAGATAAGCAGGGTGATAAACTTAGATTTGGAAGGGACTTTCCAGATCATTTCTTCTAAGTGCCTCACTTTACAGATGAGGATATTGAGTCACAAAGAAGGGAAATAATTGCCCCAAAATGATGCAAATTGTAAGTGGTAAGGCTGGTGTTTGAACCTTTCTTACTTCAAATGGTTCTCTTCATGTTCTCTACATCCTCACTGATTCCAGACAAAAGTGAGCTCTCTTCTCTGGAATAAATCTTTTTACATCTATTTCTATGGCATACTGCCTTGTTCTGTCAACTTGTCAGATACTGTTTCTTTCCTACTAGATAGTTGCATTGTGAGGGGCAGAGACAAACCCATCCCTGCCACTTATTTCTAGTGTCATCTTGGCAGATCACTTAGAATCCACTATCTATAAAATGAGAGGGGTGGACCAGATAAACTCCTAGGTCTCTCTCCTACTCTAATTCTATGATTCTGTTATTATTACGTCTCTTCTCCACTCTATACAGTGTTTGGCTCATAGTAGATACTTAATAAAGACTTTTATCTATTTTTGTAGCACATTGCACATAGTAGATGTTCAGCAAATATATGTTAGGCAGCTAAATAGTGCAGTAGATAGAGTGCCAGTCCTGGAGTAAGGAGTTTAAATCCAACCTCAGACATTTTAACTATGTGACCCCGGGCAAGTCACTTAATCCTGTTTGCCTCGGTTTCCTTATCTGGAAACTGGATAAGGAAATGGCAATGGAAACCCCAAAAGGGATCATGAACAGTTGGGCTCAACTGCAAGTAACTAAACAACAAGAACAACAACAAAAAATATTCATTGAATGAATGAATGATGTTTCCTTTGTTCAGTTATGAAAAAGAAACATTCTAAGCCTTCCTCAAGGAGCCTGATGCAGATAACTATGTGTTCTGTAGCTGATAAGAGCCAGAAAGGTGGGGGCAATGTTACAACCAAAATATACCACCCCCTCTGGCTGGAGTGTCTTAGATACCCTCCTGTGTTTGTCCCTCCTCCCAACTTAATTGCCTCTTAATTGCCAATGTGGAAACTACAGGGCCTAGGCTTTCTTTCACAGCCTCCTAAACTCCCTTAAAGCATTTGCTTTTGAACTCATCCACTCATCAAGCCCTTGTCAGCCGCCACCAGGAGGAACACGAAGGCCTTAATTGATCAGTCGCTGCTGCAGCCTTGAGAACTTGATTCAGGTATCGACTGCCAGGGAGCCAGCTTCCCTTCGGCCTCCACAGCTAGGAGCGGCTGTACATCCAGACTATTAACCTCTGGCCCGAGCCGCGGGTGAGGCAGCCCGGCAGCAGTAATTAGGAAGTCAATCGGAATCGCCTGTCTCACTTACAGCCGCCATGTCAATCAATAGTCGTGGTGACAGATTCATTAGGCCCAGGCCATGCAAGGCCCAGCTTGTAACAACCTCATAAAATACGAAGAGGAGGCAGGGCAGGGAGAAACCTGCCTGAAGGACTGCAGTGGATGACAATATGTATTGATTAGGGCTCAGGCAATTTATGAAGTGCTACTTGTTGGCCAACCTTTCCCACTCGGTGTTAAATTTTCCCAAGGAGTTGCAAAATGGAACCAAAGCCATGCCCTTTAAAAGAAAAAAAAAAAGAGAGAGAGAGAGGGGAGTGCTGGGAAGAACAAATTGAGCGTCATGACAGGGTATTTTTTATGTTAGTTACACCTAACCAATAATGCAGCAAGGTAAAACTCCAATGGTTACTTAAGGCTGAAGGGCTACCTTTGCCTCAGTGACCATCAAGCTTTGAAGGAAGACATCCATCTGGGTAAGAAAAAATATGATATGACGCGTGATTAGGAAAGACTCTACCTTCAGGGAGACAGGGTGATTTAGGCCTTCGTTTCTGCTCGGCATTTTTAAGGGCTCTTCATCTAGGTCTATCCAGGGGGACGCTGACACCTGGGTTTTCAGAGCTAATTTAAAGGCTCAATCAAAGGGCTTTAAAAAAAAGAAGAAAAGAAAAAAAGACTACTTTTTCCCATCATAGATGACTCTTATCTGACTATGTGCCTGAAAACTCTCTTTTGCCTCTAGGCCTTCCAATCAGGTTCTGAGGCTTTGGAAAGAATGGGATTGACTCACTTGTAGTCTGTCTGGCTAATAGGTGGTCTCACCCTCAGCCTTGACAAAGATGGCAACCCATGACAGAGCCGGCTCATCTTAAGAGAAAATGACAGTCTCTTTCTGGCTTACTTACATACCCAAATTTAAATTCCTACTCCCTTTCAGCTGCAAATGCAGGAACTTCAGTTAGGACAATAGCTTGGGTCCATCCTTTATTTGTTTTTGTTAGTAAAGAGTTTAGACATCCACAGCCTAGGGCTAGATTCTATAGAACAGTGAACTCAATGACATGGTTTCTGAAGATACAAATGTGGCAGGGCCCTGAGGACCTGGATTCCAATCCTATTTACTGGTCATGTAACTGAATTATTTCACTCCTATGACCCTCACTTTCTTCATTAATTAAAAATTGGGATAACATCTGTTCTACCTCACAGAAAAGATAAAATCCAAAGAGATAATAGATGTGAAAGCATTTTGTTAACTATGGTTCCATTAGAATACATATTATTAATTTATTGATGTGTTTATGCATATAGACATATTTATGATTAGAATGATTACATATATGTTCATGTATAAATGTATAACTATGTATACACATCTATTCAGAGTTTTAAAATGCTTTTACACCGGCGATCCTCCACATCTGGAATGTTCTGCATCCTCACCTGCCACTTGTATAATCCCTCATTTCCTTCAAGATTTAATTCAAGCACCATTTCCTATAACCAGTCTTTCTTGATTCCCCCCAACTACTACTAATGCCCTCCTTTCCTAATTACCTTTTATTTAACTAGGTAGTAGTTAGCCCTTATATTTATGCATGTCCTGGTAGATTGAATGCTAGCTCCTTGAGGGCAGGAAATAATTCACTTTAATCTTAATATTGAGCTCATGATAGGACTTAACAAACACTTATTGATTGATGTGGATGTGGACCTGGATGCCTTCCCTATTGGGAAGACAGCCAGAGTGGTAATGGTGTTGTGTGTCTGTGTAAAATCTTCTGGACTTTTTGTGTTCTGTGACCATGGATGGTAATGAGAGGGCTGGAAATGCAGGAAGGTCTGAGTTTGTGATGGTAAAGTCAGTAGCATTATTAGTGCAGGCTGCATCTCTGACGTTCTGTCTCACAGAGGTGAGTTTGACAGCCCCAGTTAGAAGGAACATACTAGGTCATTGAGTCCAACTTTCAATCCATTGCAGACATTCCTTCCCCTACATCTCTGAAAGGTGGCTATGTTTCTTGCCTTGGAAATTTACTACAAACCATTTTTATTAATCAATTAATGGGAGATAGCACATAATGACCCAGATTTAGACAAGGAAGCTGTTGTTGAGATTTAGAGTGATCAGAAAGCTTGGTAAAATCCTAAGAGAAATGACTTTGGAGTTGGAAGACTCACATTCAGAATTTTCCTTTGTCACTTAGTCTCTGTAAGACTTTGGACAAAGTCTCTTCAGCTATCTGAGCCTCAGCTTTCTCATCGATAAAATGAATGATCTTTGGGGAAGCTGCCAGTTATATATTTATGATGTAGGGGCAGACTGTAAGTAAAGGCACCAGGGACTGAGATGTGAATAGCATGCTCAGGGAACAATGAGTAGAATATCTCTTGTGGATCAAAAAGTTCTTGTTGAATGACAATTAAAATGGCATTCCCTCACCCCTAACCCATACAAAGATAAGAGGAAGAACACAGAAAAGATAGAAGCCATGTTCAGAATAGATGAGAGGATGATAATGGATAAAAGAGATAAGGAGGAATTAGTCAACTACTTTTGACTTTTATCTTTCAAGAGAAGCTAGAACAACAATAAGTAATGAAATACTGGAAGGTAAATGAAGAATTAATAAAAGAGCCTTTTGATACTTTCAATGACATATCTCAGCAAGACTGAATTCTGAGTCATAGAAAAGACTTTTTTGGGTAAAATTTAAATAAATTTTAGAAATTACTTTAAACTTAAATACAAAATGAGAAAAGAAAAAAATTCCACATATACAACAGAACCCACGAGAGGATTCAATATAAAACAAATAAATTTCTATTTCAAGAACATAAGAAATAAATACTACACATTGTTTCTAAAGCTAGCCAACTTTTTTGTGCTTCTTTATAGGTTTTAATATGTTCTCTGCTGTGTACTTTTTATTTTTCTCTTTTAGAGAAGACTAAAATTAAACACAAATATATATATAAATATAAATATAAATAGATACTTATACATCTATAAACATACATACATATAGACACATACACACACATATATATAAGACCATACTATGCATATTATTATTTGTCATCTCTTTTTCTGGAGATGGATAACATCCAACTCTTTCCATGTTTTTCTAAGTCAATCAACTCATCATTTCCTATATCATAGTAACATTCCATCACAATCTTATATCACAATTTGTTTAGTCATTCACCAATTGAAGGGCATCTATCAATTTTAGCCAATCTGATGGCTATGAGATGATATCTCCAAATTGATTAAATTTGCATTTCTCTAGTCAATAATGATTTAGAGCATTTTTTCTTATTATTTTATATAGTTTTTATTTCTTCATCAAAAGTTGGCCTGTTCATATCCCTTGAGCATTTATGAATTGGAGTCACAGAAAGAACTAGAGGATACAATTGTCAAACTAATATCAGTGAGGATTTAGCTCTTTTCAACAATGAGATGATTCAGGACAATTCATGGAGAGAACCATCTACATCCAGAAAAAGGACTGTTGGGACTGAATGTGAATCATAACATAGTTTTTTTTTCATCTTTTTTATTGTTGTTTGCTTACATTTTTTTCTTATTTTTTTCCTTTTTGGTCTGATTTTTCTTGTGCAGCATGATAAATGTAGAAATATGTAAAGAGGAATTGTATATGTTTATCATATATTGAGTTATTTGCTCTCTAGGAGAGGAGGTAGGAGAAGGAAGGGAGAAAAATTTGGAACACTTAGAAAAGAGCACAGTGATCACTAAGCACCAAATATGTATTCATCAAAAATAGGCCACATTCAACTAAATTCATTTTTTTTGGCTTATCAGAATAACTGGATTCTTCATCTGTACTTTATCCACATTCACTCTGTTGTCTTATCTTGGTATGTGGGTATTTCCAAAGCTATTCCAAAAAAGTACAATTTATTTCAAGTTGGACCAAGATAAAATAATAATAATAATAATAATAATAATAATAATATAATAGCTAACATTCACATGGTGCTTTAAGGTTTGTAAAGCATTTTACAGATATTATTGCATTTGAACTTCATGGTAACCCTGGAATATTGGTGCCATTATTATATTCATTTTACAGATGAGGGAACTGAGTCAGGTAAAGGTTAGCTGATTTGCTACATTCACATAGCTAAATGTCTGAGGTTGAATTTGACCTTGTCTCTTCCCAATTCCCAGTTAGTAACTCTCTCCTCTGTGTTAACTAAAGTGAAAGACATTGTATACACACCTGGGGCAGGACTCTCTGTCTGCCAATTATCTAAATTCTAGCCTATATAAGTTGGAGAGGTGATTCACTTCTTCATGGCTATATTTCACCATAGCATCTTACAGACTTTCTATTATTGTTCAATCATTTTTTTCACTCATGTCTGACTCGTTGTGACCCAATCTGAGATTTTCTTTGCACAGATACTAAAATTGTTTGCCATTTCCTTCTCCAGCTCATTTTACAGATGAGAAACTGAGGCAAACAGAGTCTTGCCTAGGGTTACACAACTAGTTAGTGGCTGAGGTCAGATTTGAACTCAGGAAGGAGGGTCTTTTAAATTCCAAGCGCAGTTCTCTATCTGCAGCATCATCTAGCTGCTATCAGCGAGGGTTCTTTTTCTTGTTATTTTTGTTCTGTTGGATTTACTAGGGAGCACATCAACAGCATGCTTTTGAAAATAACATTGCTAGCATATGAAAAAGAAAGCACTAGAGTGTACTGCAGTCCTTAAATGAAACATTTGAATGTGTTCTTCTACTTCATGTTCAGATGTTCAGATGAGGGAGGAGGTGAAAGTCCTACTGTATTCCAGAATTATCAGGACATTTCTGGCATATTGTCTTCAGACCTGGGTGTTGCCTTTTAAAGAATGTCATTGAGAAGTTGAAATACATCTTCAGGAGAAGGATTTGAATGGGGGAGAGTCATCATGGTTGGGGGGAAATAGGGATAGAAACATAACAACTGTCTTCCTTTTGATAAAGAGGAATTAGACTTGTTCTTTTTGGTCCCGGAGGGTAGAGTCAGGACCTAAAGGAGAAAATTCCTTTCATAATAGTTCAAAACTGAAATGGACTTCCTTGCAAAGTAGTGAGTTCCCCATCATTGAAGATCTTCAGGTAGAGTCTGGATAACAACTTGTTGATCATTCAGTTGTGATTTAGATTAGATGAACTTTGAATTTCCTTTTTATTCTGAGACTTTATGATTCTATTTAAGAGAATAGTGAGAGTAAAAGTGGAAGTGGTAGGTTGTTGTTCATCCTTCTTTTTTCAAGAGGATCATTGTCATCATGGATGATGTCATGACTTGGAAGTGTACTGGATTTAAATGAGGCAGATATGTTCAAAACAGTAAACCACAATCTCTCTTTCTTAAATCATCAAAGTCTAGTGGCAAGATAAAAGTCACTGATTGGTAAGGGCCCAAAATGGTTGGATTGTCTAGGTGTTGAATGTTTTACTATAAGATTGGGTCTGGTGGTTTTGAGACTACCATGATAGTAGTCTCTCCTTAAAGAAGAAATGTTAGCTTATAGAATCTATGTACAAAAACCACTATTATAAGACTAGGCCTGATAATCTTAAGGCTATCATGATGGCCATAATTAAGAAAGGCTGTAAACTTCTAGAACATACTCATAGAAAAATAGACAATGATAATTTTTGAAGGTCAGTTCCACTGTGTCCTCCAAATAATGTTTTAGCCATCTATCACCAATTTATTTTTCTCTCTGATAACAAAATTTTTAAAAATAATATTTTGCAAATATATGCAAATCAGTCAACTCCAGCGAGTACCTCAAATAATGATATAAAAATCTCACTATTTCCCCTCTAACAGGAGCATGCATTTGTGTTGAATGGACCTGTGTTTTTGTGCCCCACAGTCTAGCACTGCTCTTAAGTAAGTTATACTTAATGTTAGTGTGTATGTCTGAGTAGTATGCTGAGTCCCCTTTTCCTCTCTTCACTTTTCCCTCTTCCCCATTGTTTATAATAAAGCCCTGCAATGCACTGATTTCCATTGTTTTATAGGTTATTCTCAGCACCCAAACTCATTAAGGGGTTGTTTTCTCTGATATCTCTGCTATTAATTTATTAACAGCTGTACTTATACTGGGAGAGTAGGGCAGAGTGAGCGCAGTAGTAGAAAGCAAAAATCAGCTCATAATATCTTTGATGACTTGACACAATGAAGTCAACCTCCATGATGAATTTTCAGTAAAGTTAGGGGGAAATAGCTTCTCAACTTTAGAATTTAGATCTTGGGTCCATAGGTTGGAACAGGAAAATGACACATTTTGGGGTTATTTTTAATTTTTGCTATTTTCATTTCCAATTATCTTCATGAGATATAGAGACAGGTTCAGTAGTCAGCTAAATCACAGAAGAGACAAAATTTATTTTCAGTGCCTGTCTTCTATCCTATCTCTAACAAGCTAACCCTACATCCTATTCTCTGAATCTACTATCATCCCCTACTATGTATACCACTTTCTTCCTCCTATCATAGTCTAACTACAACTAACTGTGTTTGGAAAAAGCTGAAAAATGAATCCACACTAACCTGCTAATGACAGGTGGTAACAACCATTACTTTTGTCAAGAGTATTTTTTAAAAATTAATTTGTAGTTTTTTTCAATTATCAAGCATTTATTTTTACCAGCTCCCATCTATACCATCTCCTAGCTGAAAAAAGAGAAATAAACCTCTTGTAACAAATATACATAAATAAGCAAACAATGCTGCATTGGCCATGTCTAAAAATGTTAAGGGTATTTTCACTCTAAGAAGCAAACATGCATTAACCAGAAAGAATAGAGCCCCGTATTAAAATTTCAGGCAAAGAGAGGGAAAGAGATAGGTTGGCACTAAAGCTATGAATTGGGGCACCCCTCAGCTCATATTGTGGAACTGACCCTGCACTCTGCCCACTCTTAAAGTATGCAGGTAGAGAACAGGGTATATTCATGATAATTGAATAAAACATTTCTGAGTCATGGATTTCTAAGGCTGATCTTTTTTGATGGAACTCGGCTTTTAAAATGAAAACAATGATCCTCATCCTGAAATATTTCAAAGCAATAGAAATTGTGAGAAGATACATTAAGCCAAGTCAGGCCCTGAATTTTATTAATTAAAAAATTATATGACAAAGCATCGGCTCTATTAATAGGTTATTGTTATTTTATATATATATATCATAATTATCTTATTATTGTTTAGGATATCACAATCTTTTGGGAGGAAAAAGCCTCTTCTTGCTGACATATTTGCAAGTGAGAATGGTAGAAAGTTTTATTTTCCCCTCCCATTTTTTCATATAAGTTCTGTTCCCCCATAGTTTCTCTTTTGGTTTATAGGTCAAGGTAATTAGAATTTGGGGGCAGTCCCCCTCAGTCTCATTAAAAACCCTCCTATGCCATTTCCTGAAGCACCATCAGTGACTTGTATCTTTCTACCCTTACTGGAATTTAAAGTTGGGAACTGATCCTGGAAGCTCAACCCGTGAGACTGAGGGTCTCCCAGGTTTCCAAGACCTCTATTTGTCTATTGCAGAATATTTCAAGGACCCCAAAAGGCCTACTCCAGTTTCTGGCAACACCCTTTCAGAGCTACACACACACACACACACACACACACACACACACACACACACACATGAGACAAGCCTGCTGCTTCACACTGAAAGCCGGCAAAGACAGCCCCAGAAATCCTCTTCATTCCAAGACCAAGTAACCAGCCAATAATGATTTCCCTCGCACCTGTGCCTGTTGCAAACATTTTTATCATCTCTCCATGCTTCATTGACCGATGGATTTTTTTTCCAGCTTTGCACTTTTTTTATTACTATTATTTTTATCTTCATCATTACCATCGTGCCTCTGATGCCGTTTTGCTGTGAACCGCCTATGAACCTCCGAGCCCATTTGTGGCATGACAAAAATATTGTCGTTTACATTCTGTGCCAAAGTATTATATAAAAACACATCAAATTCAGGAAGCTGGAAGTAAAGATATATAGTCAGCAAAGTGTATAACTTCTGGCATATTACTGCTTAATCCTAACATAATTATTCTCATCCTTTTATTTGATTAACTTCTAATGGTTCCTCTTGGTGTTAAAGGTCCCACTCTGATCATTTGATTTTAGTGTCTGCCATAATTACCGATAATGTTCTTTGCAAGACAATTTAATGATAACCACATAATGGCCTATATGAAGAAAGCTGCAGGGTTTCAAAGCTTTTGAGTAATATAAAATACATTAGACTAACACAAGCTATCAACATGACAGGGAATGTTTGATTTACGCTCAGGACTACGTTAGAGCGACGTGAATTTTTTTTTTCTTATCTTTCTATTCCCCCCACCCCTTTCCTTTTTTTCCTTTCACAGCCGTTTACGATAAATGACAGAACAGTTGGACAATCTACAACTTGCTGAGAGCAATAAAATGTATCACAAAGTTTGGGGTAGAGATGGCTCCAGGGAGTTTTGCAAGGGGTTGGGGGAAAGGCAAGTGGTCCCAGACTGAGGAGGGGCAAGACTGTACCCAGCAGTGACCAAACCAGGCCTCCAGGGAAGAGAGATCCAACTAAAGGGTAAAACCCATTTTCTATCTCTTGCTTTTGTTTTTGGGACACATCTATCTCAACTGGCAGGTTCTTTTAGTCCATTCGATGGGTCATTATTGGTGTTTAACTTTATTTCTTCCAAGTAGCCATCATGCAAAATATTTTTTAAATCGTTGTTTATTGAATCTATATGCATATGAGTTTGTATATGAATATGATTTATGCATTTCTGTATCTTTCCTATAAGTATGTGATTGTATGTCTATGTGTATACATGTATATGTATTTTATCTATTTATTTGTCTGTTCTTTTAAAAATATTTTTGACTTGTATGTGTGATTTTATAAGAAACTGCAAGTGAGTAAAATCCTTCTATTGATGCATATCAACAACTCTATTGCACTTTATCATCTCATAGAGTTACTGGAGATATTGAGAAGTTAAATGACTTGTCCATGGACACCCTATGTTTCTGAGGTAGGATTTGAATCCGGGTCCTTCCAAAACCAGCCCTTCTCCACTATATTTTATGATATTTTATTTAAGTACAAAGAATTATTTCATCTAGATTTATTTAAGTCACATTGTATCACCACCATCTTCTTCACCCCTTACCAACTCTCCCCTTGCAAAGTAATACATAAACAACAACTTTATCAATACCCAGATGGTCAATACAGTTAATCTTGACCCCTTATCATCCCCCCTCTCCTAGCACCATCAAATCCCCTTACCCATCCCCACCCTATTGTTGAAATTAAGTAGTCAATCAGCAGAATCTGGCCCAATGCAGCATAATTTATGGCACTGGTAGATGGAGAAAAAAGGTTAACAGTGGACATTTTATACTCAGGATTCTCTGATTCCAGGATAATGGCATTTGGACAAAAGTAGGGCCTCCGTCCGTCCTTTTTTATAGCGCTTTATGCCCCATTAGTATTACTGCAAGTCTCAGGACCTACATGCTCGGGCACTTAATCAAAAGCAATGGGTTGAAAATCATGTTCCAGTCCTCTCATATTTGATTCATTCCTCCTAGATAGGAAGAAGTAAAAAACACATTACTAGCATCCAAACAGCACATGCATTATGTGCTAAGCAGTTGAGAAGGCTATCATTGGGTTTTATCCCTTTGGGTACTTGGATGGACAAGTACTTTCCTATTCATCCATTCAGTGGGCTGAGGCAGACATATTTCATTTTTTTTCACCTCTCCCTGACAGACAATCCGTTAGTTTTCCACAGATCTCTCTTTTAAAGACAAATTCATGTCACTTATTTTAATTGCAGGCTGCAGGCGGCCACCACAAGGCTCACACACCAATACACACACACACTCTCGACACATCTGCACGCGCGCACAACTGGATGTCTGATACTTTTATGTAGCTCCTTTGAGAGACAAACCTAATAATAGGAGAGGAACATTTCTTAGGGGAAGAATTAATTTATACACTTAATTACTCGGGATCCACTTCAGCTCTCCACATTAATGCTCCTTCTTTTGGAGAGACTTTTTAACTAAACAACGGGTGCCACATTTTACCCTGGAGGAGAGCCTGGCTGAATTTGCAGGGGGGTGCCCAGCACTCCCACTCCTCTCCTCCTCTCCCTCCCCCAAAACACAAACCGGCAATGCTCCCACAATTATCCTCTCTATCCAGGAGTCACCAAGCAGAACCTGGACGTTGGCTCAGCGAGGGCTGTCTCTTGTCTTCCACGCTGGGTCCTGGTTCTTTGTGGATTTATGCCGCATCCCAAGGCTCAAGGACCAGGGAGGACAATAAAGCCCCCAGCCAATGCAGCAGTTGGCTTGGCCTGGTCCAAAGAAGGGCAATGGGCCCAGATTGAATAGAGGAGGACCTTGCCATTTGGCACACTATACGGTCTGGAGTGGGACTCAGCAGCCTTTTGAGGGAGAAGAACCATGATTCGTAAAATTCTTAGAAGACAACTTTTTGAAGAGCCACTTTATATATTTTCCATTGATGCCAGAATAATTTTATTCCAAATCCATCCATGATTATTTATGCAATTTGATTTCTACAAGGCAATATAATACAACAGAAAAGATAGATAATAACTATTGTCTCTAGCGGTCTAGAAACTAGATGAAGGATCTTGGGTTGTCATTTATATATAACAACAATATTTGTTATCATATATTTGTTGTTTTGTATATACATATATATAAACAATAATAATATATAACATTTGTTTAATGCTTTAAAATTGGCAAGTTGCTTTCTATACATTATCTCATTGGGCTTACATAATAACCTATGGGTAGGTACTATTAATATCCCCATTTCCTCCCATTAGGATGCTAGTGTATCAGGTTAGTAATTTTATAGGATTAGAAAGTGTGAGAATGGGAGGGACTTTAGAAATCCCCTAGTCTTACCTTTTCACTTTACAATTGAAGAAATAACTTGATTAAGACTTCATAAATAGTGGGGAAAAACTGGATTTTGAATATGAGCCTTCTGATTGTAGAACCAGGCTCTCTGCCATTTTGCTTCGTTCTCATCTACAAAGACAGAGAGAGCCTGCCTTGAAGGGGGAGTAAGGATTTGGGACAGGAAAGAGCCCAGCTCAGAGAAGGAAGAAAGCTTGAGAGCAGCAAGTTCTGGAAAGGATTGGGATGAAGGAAAGGGGATTTTGTAAATTGGGTGCTTTCCTTTGTGAAAAAGATGACAGAGAGATTGAGAAATCAAGACTTCAATGTGATACATAAGTAACATCAATAGTTTGAGTTAATTCATAGGCCTAGATTCATTGATCTTATCTAAAATAATTCATGAGAGGTAGTGTGGTATGGTGAATACATGTTTCTACTGTAGAAACAGAAGACCTGATAGATTGCTTGTGAGTTCTGGTGGGTCCCCTATCTCACTTACTTAACTTTTCAGTGATTTTACCAACTATTTAATAATCTAAGTTCTAGAGAGGTCTTGATCGACTTTGATAGACTATAAACTCCTTGAGGGCAGAGATTGTTTTATCTCTCTTTTTGTGTCCCTTGAGCTCAGCATATTGCCTGGCACATAGTAAATACTTAGTGAATGTTTATTGATTCACTGATCAGAAAAGAGCCCCATATTGATGAAATCACAGCACTATTCATTATCCTTACCCTAAAAAAATCATATGTATGTACTTAAAGAAACACATGTAGCTCTGGCAAGGTAGGTTCCAGCCTTCAGGTATATACTGTGTTTATGGCAGCATTAAAAATATCCATTGGGAGCTTAATAAACTACACCATAAAAGGAAAGAGCAATAATGACAATTATTTGAGTGCAATGTATTTATAATAACTAAGTTTGGCTCTAGAGAAAACAGGTGGGTAATGAGCATTTATTAAGCACTTACTGTGTGCTAGACATCAAGGTAAGTGTTAAGAATACAAACATAAGTTAAAAAGAAAGATAGTTCCTGCCCTCAAAGAGCTTAAATTATGGGAGAAGAAATATAAAAGGATGTTGATAAATGAAGAAGAGAAGGTGCTCTAGATAGTAGCATAATAAGGTTCTAGTGTGGAAGTCTGGGAAGGGAATGAAGTTTAGCCAGTCTGGGCACCTCCTGAAAATGAGATCTAGAATGAGGGGAAAAGGGGGCCACAAATGTGGGGGGATGTTTCAGAGTGAGAAGAACAAAGAGAGGAGAAAATGTACCTCATAAGGGCCTGTGGATATGCAACATTGCATAAAGTTATTTCTTCTATATCCTGGTGGTTAAAGGTATGGTGATCCCATGATTTAGAAAATCTGTATAAATTTTTTTTGGTTTTCCTTCATATGAGAAAAAGTCTGAATTATGATGATATTAAAAATAAAATGTTGACATATAACATTAAACATATATTTTATCAATTTCTGAGTTTCTAAACTTTTTCTAAGTCATCTGCTAACCTTGACATGGAATCTGTGGCTTCTGCAAAACTCCTCAAAATTTCCATTTAATTTTTTATGTTAACTCATGATACATCGAAACTACAATAGGGAAATTCATGATGTGGAAGGAATAACTGTACTGTCAGACTTTAACATACTGGTTAGTTTTGCTAAATTGCCTTTTTTAATTCTTAAAAAACTTAGTTATAAAGAATTGAGAGGAAACCATAAAAGCAAAATATGTTGGTTAAAAATTCTAATTTAGCAAAATAATGTCCATGAAAAAAGAAATACCCCATTATAACTTAGGAATAGGTAGAAGGCACAGTGGCTAGAGTATTAAGCCTGAAGTCAGAAAGATTCACCTTCCTGAGATCAAATTCAACTACAGACACTTACTGTCTATGTGACCCTGGACAAATCACTTAATCCTGTTTGCCTCAGTTTCCTCTTTTGTAAAATGAACTATTAAGGAAATTGCAAACCACTGCAGTTATCTTTGCTAAGAAAACTCTAATATGGTTATGATGTGTTGGATGTACCTGAAAAAATGACTAAGCTAAAAATCATACCCTAGCCTGATTTATCTTGCCTACTTCCAATCCTGGCTCTGAAGGAGAGATCAGCAAGTATTAGAGGCTCTTCCTGTGATGTAATCAGATTAAAGAGGTCAGTTCATGAGAAAGGGGAACTACATATCTATGTATAGTTCTATGCTATAGGGTGAGGGCTATATGCCACACTGATTGAGATAGTTAAATGTGAGGAAAAGGAGTTCTGAAAAAATGTAATCTGGACCAGGATCCAGAAAGAACCAGAATTTGAGAAGAGTTTTAATTGAGCCAGCAATTGATCCTTGAGAGGTAGTTTGAGGGACAACTAATCTGACCAAAATGATCTCTTTTCCTACATCCTGATAATCTGTCAGGTGTCTGAAATGACCATCATTAGCATCATTCTTTGAGAACAAGGTATTCCAAAAACCCCTGTATGAAATGAAAAGGGTAAGCCATTAACCCATAAACCTAATAGCTCCACTATCAATTAATAGAGATTAATTTAGATGTTATTCCTTAAAGGCAGAGTCAAAGCCCCAGGTTTGACTTGAGAACATGTAGTTTTAAGCACATTAAAACAGGCAGGTAGGCAGGCAATGAACATTTATTAAGCATAATGATATCCTAATTGTCACTTAATAGCTGTGTTATAGGCAAGTCCTTGAGTTTCAGTTTTCCCATGTTTAAAATGGGAAAAATTCCCAAGTTACTTATTTCATGAAATTATTATTTGGAATTTTTTCTCCAACCAACAAATCAGCTAGCCTTTTTTTCTTATTTAGTATTTGTATTTTTCTCCAGTTGTATGTAAAAACAAGTTTTAACATTTGTTTTTAAAACTGAGTTCCAAATTCTCTTCCTTCCTCCCTTCCTATGGAAATTACTTTTTAAGCCTGAAAAAAGTGATTATTATTGAATATCTTCTTAAATTGCAGATTTTAAATAGGTTTGGCCATTTTGCTTAGTAGTATCACAGGATGATGCATACATAGTGAGCTGGCCTTAAAATTATCATGGGTTCAAATCCCAGTGTATATTGATTGTCTGACCTCTCACTTTCTCTAGACAACTCTTTAGTTATTGAGCTGCATCGGTGAAGAAAATTTCAACACCAGGAGTTCCTTTTAATAAGACATTATATAAAGAGGCAACATGGCATAGTATATAGAACACTGGACCTGGAGTCAGGAAGACATGCATTCCCTGCCTCAGGGACTTATTAGCTATATATGTCTGGGAAAGTCACTCACTTTTTCTGTGCTTCAGCTGAAATGTGTAAAATTTGTAAAATAAGGGATTTGGATTCAATGGTCTCTAAGGCCTCTTCTGGCTCTCATCTACTGTTATTATTACAGCGAAAAGGATTTTTGATATGTTGGTATCTTTAACTTTAGTCTAAAATATATCTCAGGTTAATATATATTGTAATCCTTTGTCTGATATATGTCATTGTTTTCATAGAAAAGTGTGTGTATGTGTGTGTGTTTGTATACGAGTTATTGGATTCGATAGCACATATACCAAAACATACTATTTTCAAGGACAAAAACTCCCAAGGTCAGAAGACTTTCAGAAGATACAGATGTGTCCAGAATAGGGCAAGCTGGTGGAAACCCTGAAAGGTCTTGTTATTAAGCTCAACATTTCATTATTGTCTCTTGTGGATTAATTTTTTAACTGATCTATTTTATTTTTGGTATTTTATTTTTTCCAATTATATGTAAAGACAATTTTAACATTCTTTTTTAAACAAAATTTGGAGTTTTAAATTTTCTCATTTCTTCCATTCTTTCTCCTCTCTTTGAAAATAGTAAGCAATTTGATATAGGTTATATATGTGCTCTCATGTAAAATGCTTCCATATTAGTCATGTTGTAAAAGAAGAAACAGAACAAAAAAGAAGGAAATTACAAAAAATAAAGTAAAAATAGTATCTTCTTTCTCTGGATATGAATAGACTTTTCTATCATAAGTCTTTTGGAAGTGTTTTGGATCATTACATTGCTGAGAAGAATTGAATTAATCACAGTCATTCTTTTCAATGTTTCTGTTCAGTGTTCTGATCCTGCTCACTTTATTTGGCATCAATTCTAGGTTTTTCTAAAATTTGCTTGTCATCATTTCTTATAGCAAAAGAGTATTCTATTACATTTACATACCACAACTTGTTCATCCATTTCCCAACTGATGGGCAGTTTTGTTATCAAAAATTTCAATTCAATTCAATAAGCACTTATCAGATCTCTGCAGGTAATGGACATGCAAAGAAAAGAACTAAGCAGTCTCTATCCTCTAGAAGCTCACAACTCTAGTCCTGGAGATCAGGAACCAAACATATTGTTATTTCCACCTTACCCAACACAACTTGCTGATGGATTCTTGAGATAGATTAAGGCTAAAAGATCAAAGAACATGTAAACATTTTACACACTACAAAACTGTGTATCTGGGTACAAGTAAAACTTGGTAAGGACAGAATTCTTAAAAGAATCAGCCAAAAATATCTTCCATAACTCTACCATAATGCTAATGTTTGTTAACTTTTGTGCTTACAAATACTACCTAAATATTTTTATATGCACTTCTTTCTTTAGAGATTGATTCTCATTTTCCTTTTCTCAGCTCCTTTCTCTTTTCCTCCAGAAAAATCTAGGAGATGAATACCAGTTCTTTGTTTTTAAGGACAGACAACATGGACTACTGGAGGGAACTTGTTAATAGGGAGGTAGGAGATCTGAGTTCTAGAGCTCATCCTAACACTAACTTGGTCACCTCGGGTTATTTGGACTATTTGGTTTTCATTTTAGGGTCTCAGTTTCTTCCTCTAAAATTAGGGAGTTTAACTGGATAGTTTCTAAAGGCTTTTCCAAAGGCTAACTTGTTTGGGTAGCAAAAGCTATATCTCAAAGATAACTAAAAATGTGACTTAGGTTACCCAGTTTGGGTTGATTTTGGTTAAATGGTCTATAGGGACCTTACTAGTTTTAAAAGCTTTGTAATTCTACATTCTACTGTTTGAGTTTGATGACTAGCTTGTACATTTCTTGAGAATAGAGATTGTTGCATTTTTTTGTTGTTGTTTTGAACCCAATATGTTTTTTTAAAGATATTTACCTTGTACCTAGGAAGCACATAGTTAATATTAATTGAATTGAATTAATTGGAATAGATTTTTTTTACTTATTCTCCTCACCCATTAAAATGTGAGCTCCTTGAAACATAAACAAACTGATGCTAAGTGAAATGAGCAGAACCAGATCATTATACACTTCAACAACAATACTATATGAGGAGCAATTCTGATGGATGTGACTCTTCAACAATGAGAGGATCCAAATCAGTAGCAATTGATCTGTAATGAACAAAAGCAGCTAAACCTAGGGAAAGAATACTGGAAAATGAGTATGGATCATAACTTAACATTTCCACTCTTTCTGTTATTGTTTGCTTGCATTTTTGTTTTTTCTTCTCAGGTTATTTTTACCTTCTTTCTAAATCCAATCTTTCCTGTGCAACAAGGTAACTGTATAACTATGTATACTTATATAGTATTTAACATATTTAACATATATGGGACTATCTGCCATCTAGAGGAGGTGGTGGAAGGAAGGAGGGGAAAAGTTGAAACAGAAGTTTTTGCAAGGGTCAATGTTGAAAAATTACCCATGCATATGTTTTGTATATAAAAAGCCATAATAAAAAAATGTGAGCTCCTTGAGGGAAAGACTGTCTTGTTCTAATATTATTGCCCACTCCACTCTTACATCTACCAAATTTTGGGCAAAAAATAAGCATTTAATAAATGTTTTTCATTCATTCATTCTTAAATAGATAGATCTTTGATAGAAAAATTGAAACTTGTATTTGTAGTCATCATCCCTGTATTTTTTCTTTAGAAAGACAGCATGATGGAGTAGAATGTATACCACACTGGGATTTCAGAGACCTAATTTCTAGTGTGCCATTAAATATAATGAATGACTATGAATGAGTCACTTAACTTTGCTGATCTTCCATACCTGCAAAACCCAAATAATCCCTATACTTGCAAAATGTTCTATTACAGCGCATTTCTCACCTAGTTTTTTCACTTAACCCTTAAAACAATTCAATTTAGGCAGGTATTTTACATTCAAGGAAATAGATTTTAGCACCAAGATTTCAAAACAAATGACTGGCAAAACCAGAATTTTTAACCCACATCTGCTGGCTCTAAGTCCACCGGACTACCTCTAAGTGATTGGACTCAATGGTTTCTAAGGTTTCTTTCAATTCTAATATTTCGTGGTTCTACTTACTGACTTGGATGAAAGAGGATCATCCATTTCAAGATGGAAGAATCTTAGACATCATCTTGTCCAGCCACTTTATTCGAATGTTTAAGAAAAAAAATCTGGAATTAAGTAATTTACCATGGGCATAACAATGGCTAGAAGAAGGGTTGTAATTTGAACCCAGATCTCTTGAGTACAGATAATAGCTGACATTTTATAATAACTTTAAGGTTTGCAAAGCACTTTACATGTGTTATCTCCTCTAGTCCTCACACAAACTACAGGAGCTATATTATTATTATTATCATTATTATTACCATCCTCACTTTACAAATGGGGACACTTACTAAGAGAGGCAATTGATTTACTCAGAATGGTGATGTTGTTTTCAATGATTGTTTCTGACCCTGTGAATCATTCTACCCAAGGAGTTTTCTTGGCAAATATGCTTTAATAATTTGCCATTTACTTCTCCAGCTCATTTTACAGCTGTGAAAACTGAGGCAAACAGGGTTAAATGAGTTATCTAGGAGCTCCTTGAGGGAAAATGTGAGCTCCTTGAGGGAAAGACTGTCTTGTAGCTAGTAAGTATCTGAGGCCAGGTTTGAAAGTAGATGTTCCTGATTCCAGGCCCAGTGTCCTACCAACTGAGCCATCTAGCTGCTCTTTGCCCATAGTAAAACAGTTATTTAATGTCAGAGGAAAGATTTGAATTTAGGTTTTCTTGACTCCAAATCCTGTGCACTTCCTCTAGTTCTAGTCTTCTTTCCAATATTGTACTTTTCAGAGAATGGGATTCCCATCCCCCTCTAAAATTTCCAAATAATGGTCTTAAGTCCCAAAGCTCAACATTCAGAAGACTCATTGTCTCTTCTAGGGCTTTATTTGTCTGGCTAAATTTGCAAGCCTTCTCCCTCTTTCCAGTCTCAAGAAACATTATGTAATTTAGCTATTTACTGCTTCCTCCAAATAAGTTATTCTGTTCCCAAAGATATGCCCTTCAAAATCACTTAGACTTTTAGGTATCTCCTTCCAATCAAAGGCATGCTCTACCTTTCCCAGGGACTCAATTCATGTTCTTTGCCCTTATCAGAGCCCCAACCATCTCTGTGGATTTCCAGCTGATGCCTTCTTGCCAATTGCTTGGAGTTTGAAGCTGAGTATTTGATATAATCATTAAATTTCTCTAAAACATTGGTTGGACTCAACAGGCAACCCTGCCTGCCCTGGGACTCTGTCAGAACCTGAAAGAGCTGGTAGTTTGCTTGTTGCTATGTTTTCTCTTTACAGGGGAGGGCAAAGGTGCTTTCCATTTCTCTTCCTAAAACAAACCAAATAATATAATCAATTTGGCTGGTCTGAGGTGGATCTGGAGAGAGCAAGGATGTGTTTTCGGCTGATATGACACGGGAATAAAGTGCTTGTGAAAACCAACTGATTAGTCCAGCGAGGGGGAATGAGTCTGTGTCCCTGTTCATCGATCTCCCCTAATCCTTCAAGACAACTGCACAGTCTTCTTCTGAAGGGAGATTTACCCTGAGCGGTGAGATGCTGGGAAAAGAGCACAATGGGCCAGAGCGCTGGTGGTGAACCTTGCTTTGGATGTCAGAGACAGGTTAGCCTTACCTGTGGGTAAGTGGGTGGCTGTTTACAAAGTAAAATTTCAGTAGTGTCAAGCAGGTTCTTCCTTTCAAATGCCTCTTTTACCTGCTTCCCCAAACTTGAAATCTCTTTATAGAGGAGAAAATATTGTATGTTAATAAATCAATAAGCATTTATTAGGCGCTTATTGTTTTCCAGGAACTACTCTAAACTTTGGGGATATAAGTACAAAGAATGAAATAATTTTCTTCATAAAGTTTTTACACTAATGGGAGAGCTAACAAGCACATATAAAAGTATAAATAACAAATACAAAGTTAATAAATACAAATCCATATGTTCTGTTTGTGTTTATTTCTTCTACAGGTGCATTCCTGACTCTCTAGACTTTCTCTAAAATGCCATAGGAACTTTTTTGGGTTGAGGGCTAAGTCTGGGGTTATGAAGTAAGTTGTTCACTTACTGGATGTATAATTGTGGTCAAGCCACTTAACTTCTGTTTGCCTCAGTTTTATCAACTGTAAAATGGGGATAATAATAAAACCTACCTAGCAGGGCTGTTGTTTGGAGACAATATCTATAAAGTAATTGACATAGTAGCTAGCCCATGGTTGGTACTCTCTATGTGTTTATTCCCTCTTTTCTCTCCTTTCCCAAGCCTGGAGTTCTCACATTGGAGCATCCTAAGGGGAGTCCTTAGGTTTTTCTTCTGATTGGCTAGTTCCCCTCTGCATCTTTTTTTTTTTTTTTTTTTTTTTTTAAAGAATATTCTCAGTTCAGGCTTCTCTTTATTGCCTGGAGGGCTGCACTCCTAATTATCTGAAGTTTCTCTACCACTCTCCTGTCTTGTGTACCTTCACTTCTCCCCCTACTCCTAACTCCACTGCTTGAAATTTCTTTTTATGTGTCATCTTCCCTTTTTATTTATATCCTGTGTTCACTGTTCTAAGTTCTGCCCTCTGAAGACAAGAAGAAATCATCCTTCCCTCTTCCACATGATAGCCCTTCAAATATCTGGACATTACATTCCATACCACCCCCCTCAAGTTTTCTCTGATCCATACTAACCATCCCTAGTTCCTACATCCAGTCTTCACATGGCATGTTCTCACCATCTTGGGTGCTTGTCTCTGAAGACTTTGCAGCTTACCAATATATCATCAGGCAAGGAAGAAATAAACACAGATATAGTCTTACCAGGATTTAGTATAATGTAGCCATCACTTCTCTAATTCTGGACACTATGCCTCTTTCCTAAAAAGGAAAAAGCAGTAGATCACACTTTTTAAACTGCCATAGCATTTGTGATTGTGATTGACTTGAGCTTGTGAGCCACTAAAACCCCAACATCTTTTTCAGATAATCTACTATTTAGCGTTGTCTCCCTCTCTTTCCCACTCCCCCCACAATACCTTATACTGTTGTAGTTGATTTTTTAATCCAACAGTGAGTTTATATTTATACTGATTATATTTCATGTTATGATATTTATTATATTGATTAATTTTTGAATTGCATTAAATTCAACCCAGTATTCAAATCTGCATGATGTCCTCAACAAAATCTGGAGGAAAGGCAAGTGAATTTTTTTCGGGGGGAAAATAACAAGTCCTAATTCAGATTATTGTACTTGAGATTTTTATGTGGCTTCCAGGTAAAAATGTTTAGCAGGAAGTTAATGATATGGAATTCACAAAAATACATTAAAACTGATACGGGAGCTGATGAGATCTGCGTGTGTGTGTGTGTGTGTGTGTGTGTGTGTGTGTGTGTGTGTGTATGAGAGAGAGAGAGAGAGTGAGAGACAGAGAGATAGAGACAGAAACACAGACACAGAGACACAGAAAGAGACAAAGAGAGACAGAGACACAGAGATAGAGACACAAAAAGACAGAGAGAGACAGAGACAGGGAAGAGAGAGACAGATGGACAGACTTACAGAGATAGAAGACAGACAGAAAGAGAAAGACAGAGAGAAACAGAGACAAAGTTTATTACCTTGTTCAGCATCCCCCTCTCCACTAAGTCTCTTCAGTGATCTATATGTTCAGTCAACCTTCATTCTTCTACTTCATTCCTCCCAAACTTTTTCTTCATACTCACTGTATTGTCAACTTCTTCCAACACTCTCTTCTCCCCACTTGTGGCTCCTATTCAAATGTCACTTCAATATCAGTATAATTTTGTCTTTATAATTGCCAGTCTGACTATAGACTGTTTTTTAAACATTGAGTCTCTTCCCTCTTTGTCTTACCACTGTTAATGTCTGTAAAGTCCTAAATCTTATTAACCTCAGGGATGTATTGGTAAATATTTAACAACTGGGCTCGCCTAAGAAAATAAAAACAACAAAAACAAAACAAAACAAAACAAAAGATAAATGATTAAGTTTAATTTGTACTATGTACATTTTCTCCATTCCTTTTCAAAATCTAAACAATCACTGACATAATCAAGTCTAATTGATAGCATTTGACAATTCCCATGATGTAAATGCTCAAACTGAAAATTTTACAATTGGTTTCTTGATCTTCCTTTCAAACTGGCTCCAGCACACCTCTCCATAACTCCATCCTCTGCTTATTCTTGTTTTACTCTTTTGTTTCTGAATGCCATTGGAACAAATCATGACACTATTGACTAGGTCTGTTACCAACTCATACTATCTAATCTTCGCTGGATAACTCACTGCTATGAACTTCAAAGCAATCTCTTTCTACCTCCTTGATATGCCATTATGTTCCCCATAGTAAGTATTTTAAAATTTTCTATTTTCACTTCAAGATTTCTACATGACCATTTCTCTCTTTCTCTGGACAGAGGACTTCACCTTCTATCTTAAGGAGAAAATAGAAATCATTCATTTCAATGTCCTTCATCTTCCTATTCCACACTACACAATTTCTCTTTAGCTTCACTTGATTTCTCTTCCATAGCTCTCATCTCAAAGCAAAAGTAGATCAACTTTTTCAAGGTAAAATCTTCTATTTCTATTATTAATTTCTTTTATTACTGGGTCCTCAAGAGTTTGCCTCCTTTTCTCTCATCTTCATTCTCTCTCTCTCTTCATTCCTTCCTTGCTATCTATAAACATGCTCAGATCATTCTTGTCCTTAAAAAAATCTCTCTTCAACCTGCTCTTTTTTGAGGCTATGAATTCTCCCTCAATTTCCTAGAAAGAACTGTCTACTCCTGGTGCTTTCACTTCCTCATAAATAATTTACTTTTTAAGCCATGTACAAATAGCCTTCTAATCTTAATTTCATCCATGTCTATTTTCTTAAAGGTTACCAATGATCTCTAAACTACTAAAACTAATAGTTGGTTTTTTCTCATTCCTCATATTTTTTGAGTTTTCTGTACTATCAAATGACTCTTCCTCCTGAATATTCTCTCCTTCTTCATCTTCTAAGACATGGGTTTTTTTTTTTCAGTACTCTGTCTGACTGTCCAACCACTTCTTCTCAGATGATTTTGATATATTACTATCCATCTTCCATCCCTACAGCATGGGTTTTCCCCAGGTCCTGTCTCAAGCTTTCTCTCTCCTTCTCTCCTTTTCTTCTTCCTTCCCCTATCTTTACCTCCTCACCTTTCTCCCTTTTTCTTTCTCTATCTTTTTTTCCTCTTACACACACACACACACACACACACACACACACACACACACACACACATCCTAACTTCTTCAATTCCCATAGATTCCATTGTACAGATGGACCCAGCTTTAATGTCTTTTGTGAATTCCACATTATCAACTTCCCACTAAACATCTATACCTGGAAGTCACATAAACATTTCAAGCACAATATGTGAAATAGAAATTGTTATCCCTTCCTCTCCCCCCCAAAAAAAAATAAATAAACCAAAGAACACCTCATTCACCTTTCCTCCAATCTTCCATATTTTTGTTGAGGGCATTATGTGGATTTGTAGCCATAGTGTCATTTTTGATTCTTTCTTCCATCTTTATCTAATCAATTGCCAAATCTTATGGAGTATGACTCCACATTTCTTGAGTCCATACCCTCATTTTCATAATATGGAAACCTCCCTAATTCAGACTCCCACCACTTGTCATTGAATTCTATTATTAATCTTCCTGCTTACAGTCTCTTCCCTCTTCAATTCATCCATGACAGTTGCCCAAAAAAAAAAAAAAAAACCCTTATTATGACATGAATAAATTTGTCACTCATTTCCTTAAAATCCTTCAGTAACTACATGTATACCTAGAAAATAATATTAACTATTCAGTCTGACATTTCAAGTTATTGTAATAAGTCTCTGGCACATTTACCTTTCCAGCCTTACATTATATTACTTACTTTTTTAAGTGGCTTAAGTATTGCCTAAATTCAACATTCTATCTTCCTTACTTTTATATATATTTTATGAATTCCCAGACCTGAAACATACTACTGCCTCTCCATTGTTCAGATAAAGTGTTGGACTTGAATTTAGGAAGACCAAAGTTAGAACACCATCTCAGAAACCTACTAGCTTTGTGACCATGAGCAAATAATTTAGCCTCAGTTTCTTCATCTATAAAATGGGGTTATAATGGCACTTGCCTCCCAGGACTGTTATGAGGATTAAATGAGATAACATTTGTAAGATGCTTTTCAAACCTTAAAATACAATACAAATGCTAGCTACTGTTATTATTATATCATATATATGTATATCATATATATTATATTGAAAGCTCAACTCATTTGCCACTAAATATAGGAATTTCACCCATATTCTCCCACCCCACCATTCACTTATAAAATAGTTTTCCTACATTTAGAGAAACACTATCTACAACAGAGTTTCTTAAACTTTTCCCACTTGTGATATCTTTTCTCTGGAGAGATTTTTACACTACCCCATCTCGAATATGAGCTAAGGTGTTTCTGGTGTGTTCATGTATGCACACTATAAAATATACATGTCGTGTATTCAGAACCAAGGCTGCTGTGAAGTCAGATGAAACATGAGTAAGTACTATCAGAAACACTTTGGATTCATTATATGTTAGATTTTGAGTTAATTTTTGTTTTTTACATTCAGAAACCTTTTATTGTTGCCAATTTTTAGTGACTCTTACATTCAATTATGCAACCCCATATTGGGTGGCAACCCACAATTTAAGCATCTTTGATCTACAACAGTAAAACTGATCTAACAATCTCTAAACCTTATCCAAAAAATAAAATAAGGTTAATCTGATGCGGCTTTGTCCAAAACAGACCATTCCAGATTGTGCTCATTTCCCTTTTTCTCTAGGATTCCTAGAAGTAATCCCCACTTCCTTTTCTAAATGGTTAATAACTAAACCCTAATAATATATTTTAGAACCTTGCCAGGAATTGAAGTCAAACTCAATTACCTATAGTTTGTGAAATTATTATACTCTGTACACAGACACAGAAAAGAATAACAACAACAAGCATACTAGACATGGGGGAATGAAAGAGAAATGATAAAAGAGGGAAGGAGAGAACTCTCGGATGAGATATGATAAGGGTAGAGAAAGCAGAAAAAGAAGAGAAGAGCAGATATTTAAATGAACTCTCTATTTCAAGATTTTCCCAAGACTAAATTGGCCCTCTTTGTCAGTCAACAAACATTGATCCATTAATATTAGATTTGAGACTGCACCAGACACCACTGATGGAGAGGAAGATACAGATGAAAGACAGTTCCTAACCTCAAAGTGCTTATTGGTAGGAGGTAAGAGTTGAGAATAAGTATCATTTCATAAAAAATGATATGAAATAACATATTATAAGGACAAAAATGTAGTTAAATGAGTTCTGATGAGATATCACTTACAAAGGGGTAACCAGGGAACGCTTCAAGGAGAAAGTTTTATTTGAGAAAAGCCTTAAATGAGAATAGGATTTTGAAAAATAGAGTATTAGGAGAAGATTGAAGAACAAACGGATTTATCTTTTTCCATCCCTTTTTGATTTTGTCCTTTCAG
Source organism: Antechinus flavipes (assembly GCF_016432865.1). Taxonomy (NCBI): domain Eukaryota; kingdom Metazoa; phylum Chordata; class Mammalia; order Dasyuromorphia; family Dasyuridae; genus Antechinus; species Antechinus flavipes. Next base: position 362,364,062 of record NC_067398.1, on the reverse strand, counting down.
CCAAATATTTTTCAGCACTTATATTTATAAATTAATAAATGAACACAGTTACTGAAGCAGGAAATTGCAAGGCAGATTTGGGGATTTATATTTGAAGCCACTTTTGTGGAAGCTTTCTATTATCTCATTAGATCTACATAACAACTCTTGGTAGTAAATCAGGAAGCATTATTATCCTTATTTTGCAGGTTAAGTAATATGTTCAAGGATACACAGAGATTGAGCATGAGTTGAAATTGGAACCCAAGTTAAATGATTCTCCTAGTTTCGTGGTTTTTGTTCATTATGAACAAGTGGACAAGGAGAACATGGAAGATAGACATCCACAGAAAATCCTGAACCTTCATCTTACCTACAACTTTCAGGTCCTTCCAAACATAAGGAGGCTGCTCGCAAGTCCTGGGACTCTGAATTTTACTTTCTTCTCTGATTGCTGACTTGGATAGCAGTGAAGTAGTTCAAAGGGAAGCTCTAGAGAAGACAGAAATTAGTGCATTTAAATAATGTAAATATATTTGTTCTTCAACACAGTGATTTCCATACTTTAAAAATTTTGTGCTCTTGGCAAAATATTTTTAGCACCCCAAAATATTTATACATTTATTCATGTTTATTTATAAATTATGTGCTTGCACTTATATTACATGCATTATAAAACATCCATAAACTATGATTTTAAAAATAAAGATTAAATAAACAATATTTTTAAATTATTTTACTAATAATACAAAATATGTCTTATCCTCACTAACATATATGTATATATATATGTATGCATGTATATGCATATATACATTTAATGAATGGTATGAGGTCGACTATGTTTCATTATTTTTTAAAATCTCAGTTCAACATCCTTTTGGTGAACTGGTACTAAGGTCAGTTTAATTTGATAACTTGTTTTTAGTGGCTGTCATAGCTGAAAAAGATACCTCATAAAAATGTGTAGATTCAAATGGAAGGAGTACATCATTGGTGCAAAAGTATGTGTGTGTGTGTGTGTGTGTGTGTGGTAAACTTGGTTTCTGGAGGTTTCAGGTCTGGAAGGGGTGGCTATTCCTGTTCAAGAGAAGAGATAGTGATGGGAAGATGGCACAATTCCGGCATAAGTTGGTTTGTTTTCCTGGTCATGTATAGTCTTCTTCCTTTAATTCAATCTCCATTTTCTGTGCTTTTTGCACATACAGCACCTTCTCCTAATTTTCACCATTTAGAATTCTGTTTCCTTTAAATTTAGCTCCAGCATTGTCTTCTACATGAAGCCTTGCCAAATTTTGAGTACTTCCTAATATTTGTATTTATTTATATACTTATATAACCTCCCTCTTTGAAATGTAAGTTCTTTGAAAGGCTCTTTTATTTTTCTCTTTGTACTAGTAATTTAGCATGTAATTGAGATGTAGTAGACATTTAATAAATACTTGTTAATTAATTGAATGAATGAATTTATCCACAATCATCAGCTAACATATGAAATTTGGAGTGCTCCTCCCAGGGAACATTGTATGTCAGCATATATGACCAAGCCCTTTCCTTTTCTTCATAACTCCAAAGGAATGACTCCAATTCAGGGAATTTTACACTAGATAGGGCAATATCACAACAGGCTGAGATGAGAGCAGTTTGGAATCAAACAGTGATTCTTTAGATCAAATTAATATTAGTAGCTACCTTAGTTCACCTCACAGAGAACTGACCGCACTCTTGGCTTCCTGTCTAATTGATTACAGCCAGAGCTAAAAACAAAACAAAACAAATTGTCATAACTATCACCTGCTAATGAGTCATTCCTGATTCATTCATGTATTTAGTTATTAAGCTTTTTTTGATACCTTCTGTGTGCAAGGAAAAGCATTCATACCATGGGCTGGTGATTGCTCGCCAACAGCAATGACAAAGGATTTTTGGACAGGGTTGGACCCCAAGAAAAATTGTAAAGTTAATGAAGTTTGTCTATAATTTCTTAAGGACTTCATTCCCTAAGCAAATCCTGCAATCCTCCCTCTGCCCCCCCTTCCCCCCACATACATCCCTTTCATTGTGTCTTTTTATTGCTCCACAGATAAGTTTGGCAAAGTAACTGATCCTGGGGTTTATTATGTTCTTATTAGTTAAAAGAAACCTAAGAGATCTCTTAGCCTATCTCTTTCAAATTACACATGAGGAAATTGAGAACCAGGGAAGATAAGGATCATTCATATAAGTAGTAAATGTGGGAATCAGAGTTTGACCTCTGACTCCAGAACCTGTGATCCTAATTATACCATATTGCTTCCCTAGGAATCTATTACTCCTCCTCAGAAGGAAAATTTACATTTAAAGGAGGAAGTTGCAAAGGGCAATGCTTAACCCAAAAGAATGCCTCCCTAATAAGAGAATTATACCTTGACAGTCCAGTGGAGGAGATGAGATAATTTATTTTGAGGGGATGGTTTTTCTCAGAGTCCTTCAAATCACATCTAGTAATTGTTTGCCCGTTCTGCCCACTTGGAATGCTGGCCTTACCTTAACATGAGAGCTGTAAAGGTAAAATGTCTTTTGTCCTCCTAGCAAGAAATCAATATAAAGATGAATATGCTAGCTCCAACATAAAGGTCAATATGACAACTGATTTCTCAGCTGCTATCTCCTTCCTTCCTCTCCATTTAAAGGGACTGGCTTACCCCTGACCTAAAGCCACCTTTTGAAGGAATTCCAATCAGATTGGAGAGAAATATTGGGAGAGATTGTGGTTAGAGCATGGAGCTTATCACTAGGTTTGACTACTTGGATGGTGGGACCTGTGTGGGACCAACTCTGAAAGATGGGATTTAAAGAGAATATGCCCAGGATGACAATGTCATGTAAGCCCCAGGCAGAGGTCGGGGTATACATGGGTATATTTCTCTGTATATATGGGGTGTATGTTTATGTGTGCGGAGGCAGGTGTGCACCTGTGCATCTGAATGTGTCTTTATGGGAAAGACATGCCCCACTGATGTGTTATGTGGATTTATTAATATATGAACATTATATACACACATATATTCATAAATCCACCTACATTTGCATGTACACACAAATGTGTACAGTCATATGCATATAGGTACACGAACACTTACATATACATGTCCATTGAGAGAATCAGAAAATCATAGACGGGGAGTTAGAAGGCACTTCAGAAGTCATATCATTTTAAAGGAAGAAATTCAAGACTAGAAAAGCTAAGTGGCTTTCCCAAGGTGAAACAGGTAGTGAACATCAGAGGCAGGATTTTAATTCAGATCCTTTGATTTAAGAGCCTGTGTTCTCTGCTCTTTCTATGGATGTCTGTTTGCATGTGTGTGCCTTTGGATAATACAGTCATTTATGGGTAAATACCCATTGTTTCTGGGTTCAAGTCTTGCCTCCTATATTTGTAGCCATATGACCACAGGCAAATCATTTAACCTTTCTCAGCCTCAATTTCCTCATCTATAAAAAAAGATTATAATGCCAATCAGCACATGTATATTTGTGTATCTGTGTGCATATATAGTGATATGTGTGTGTATAGGTCTTTGGAAGAGTAGTGAGGGAGGGAGGAAGAGAACTCTATCTGCCTTCCTGAAAAACCCTTTATTTACCTTACAAGACAGTGACGATAACAGCCACAAAATGGCTTTTAAAGTTTGTGAAGCCCTTTGTTATTTTTATGTACACAGAACATGTAGGTGCATGCATGTGTTGCATTTCATGTGTAATGACAAATACGTATTTATATAATGTAGGGTTTAAATTATATATAGCACATACATATGCTGTATGGTATATTATATTTATACATTGCAATTATAAACATTCATTTTTATTATATATAGTATATATGTATTCTATGAGATACTATATTATGTACATTGTAATTGAAAATATGTTTATACAATATGCATCTTATTATATATAATGCATACATGTGTTGTATGATATATATACATTGTAACTATAAATATGTTTGTATGGTTTGCATTTTATTATATAACATGGATTTTTATTATATATAGTGTATGCATGTGTTGCATGACATATTTTATATATATACATGTGTTAATACAAATATATGTCTATATAGTATGAAATTTTATTATATAAAGTATATTCCTTGTATATACAAACACAAATATAGTATACACACACACATATATGCTCTACTCATACAAACATAAAATACAGTGTGTAACACAAATATAACGTTTATGTGCTCACATTTGTGCACACATGTATTTATCATGTAGATACATACTTCTCACACAAAACATATGTATGTGGTAAAACCTCATGTGAATGCACAACAAGTACTGATACGTGCACAGATACAGATACATATATGACTTTAGAAACTTTAAAGATACTCTGGTCATCAGTTTTTATCACTGTCATAGAAGGAGAATGCTGGTTTTTTGCAGAAAGGCAGACAGAACTTTCTCTCCCCTCTGCCTCCATTTCAAAGACCCCTTTCCATTCTGACATATATTCAATCCACATTAAGTGCTTTTTCCGTGCCAGGCTCTGCCTTCTAACTGGGATCCCCCAGAAAAAAGTGAATTTCAGTGGGGTTGGAGAAAAGGTATTGAGCAATACTTCTCTGTGGAGTGAGGGGCTGGCCAGGCTACCTACTGTTCTTTGGTATTGTCTTCCTTGTGGCTCCATTATAGGCAAAGTCCCACTTTTTAAAAATGCCATGTACCAGAATTCAGGTTTGTAAAACAATTACCCTTTTGGAGAGAGCGATAGGGGTGGGGGTAGGGAAAGATTCAGGTTTGGTAAAAAAAAAAAAAAAAACAAACAAACACATAAAACTGAAGGAAATCCAGAGTTTAGCTTTCTACTATGGCCATTTCCCAGTACTCTGGAAGGCTGAGGGTGTGTGTGTGTGTGTGACTGTGTGTGTGTGTGTGTACAATGCACGTGTTTCTTTTCTGTGACTAGGGCCCTGGCAGGCCCCATCTGTCCACTACAGAGACTCAATTTGGTCCCCATTCACTTGCCTTTGTCTCCCTCCCTTTCTGATCAGCTCACATCTCTGTGGGCATATGTGTGTGCTTATGCAAACACTTTGTCTCTCTTTCCAACCCTCCACTCTCCAGTCCCCCCTCCTTTAAGACTCTGAGTGACAGTGACTGTGGAGTGGGGAGGACTCCAGCAACTCTCTGAGTCAAGACCTACAATTGTTCAGTGAGGGCACATCCAGGGGCAGAAGAGCAGATTCTGTCAGCAGCCAAATTAGTTGGGGGCATGCCCTTTTTGGTCTTGTGCCTCCCTTGGAGAGACTAAAAAACTTTTAGCAAAATGATCAAGTAGCCTTAGAACTCCTCAAGAATTCAGCTGAGGGGCAGCTGGGTAGTGCTGAGTTAAAATCTGGCTTCAGACACTTGAAACTTATGAGTGAGTGGGCAAGTCATTTAAGCCTATTGCCTGGAGGAAAAACCTCAAAATACAAAATAAGGAACAGAAGATCACCTGATCCCTCCTTCCCCTACAGACTGATAAGGAACTACTATCCTCATGTTACAGATGAGATAATTGGGTCAGAAAGACATGATGACCAGGACAAAGCCACATTAGAGATGAGTTGCTAGGGTTAAGGGGGTTGATCAGTAATAGCAATGTGTCATAGGAGAAAGAGCACCAGATTTAAAGTTAGAAGATATGAACTTAACCCAGTTACCTGACCTCAATAGCCCTGTTTTCTTATTTCTAACCACACCCAGAATTTGTATGGAGTTTAAGGTTTACAAAGCACTTTATAAATATTATCTTGTTTTGTGTTCCTCCCACTCTGGAAGGAAGGTGCTATTTTTTTTTTTTTCTATAACTGTCAGCTCTAAAAATCTATAGCCAAAACCAATAACATCTATTTAACCAAACTTGTATATGGTAGCTAGATGGTGTGATAAACTTGAAGTCAGGAAAACTGAGTTCAAATCCAAGCTAAGAGACTTAATAACTTTGCAATCTTGGGTAAATCACTTGATCCTGTTTGCCTCAGTTCCCTCATCTGTAAAATGAGCTGGAGGTCCTCTCCAGTGTCTTTGCCAAGAAAACCCCAAATGGGATCATGACGAGTCAAGTAAAACTGAACAAGAAAAAACCATATGGCCAGTTCTGTGATAGATATTGTGAGGCATACCACAAATAAGGTGGAGGCGGGAAAATCAGGATATTCACTTTCAGAGAAAAATAACAATAAAATATAATACACATTAAATGGAGAATATAATATATTCATGCATGAACTGCTTCCTGGAAAGGTTGAAGAAGAAGAATTAGTCATGTTGTCCTTGGACACAACTAGGAACCATAGGTGAGAGCCACAGAGAGGCAGATTTAGATTTGTGAACAATTAAAAAGGCCATCAATTTTAATAAGCACTTTAAAAAAATCTCTGCACAATAGAAAATTCAATTTCACAATCAATCCCTCCCTTTTTTGCTCTTTGCTTATTGAAATATTCATATTTATTGAGTTCATAATAAAATGAAATTAAAAACAAAACAAAACAAAACCTGAAGTCTTTCAAGGAGAAGAATGGACTGCTTCAGGAAGAAATGAACTCCCAATGGAGGTCATCGAGTGGAAGCCAGATGACCAGTTGCTGGAGATGCAGTAAAAGAGATCCTTGTTCAGGCATGGACTGAATTAAATAAGTGGAGTCTTTGCTCCTTCTCAGCACTGAGTTTCTCTGTTTGCATGAAGCTTTAATATATTCAGAGGTTTTTATTACTATTAAATCATGTTTCAGTTGGGTCTGACTTATGACCTCATTAGGAATTTTCTTGGTAAAGATACTGGTGGGGTTTGTCATTTCCTTCTCCAGCTTATTTTACAAATAAGGAAACTTAGCCAAACAAGGTTAAATGACTTGCTCAGGGTCGTATAGCTAGTAAGTATCTGAAGCCTTATTTGAACTCAGGTAGTTGAGGTTTCCTGACTAGCTCTGGGGATCTATGTTCTATGGCATCATCTAGCATCCATTCTGGAAACAGAAGGTGCAAATTAGAGGGAAAGGAGGGGATAGAAAGAAATGACTGATGCTGAGTTCTTGGCATCTAGGTATAGGTGAGGATGCAGCAAGGATGAAAGAAGAACCAAGAGGATTCCTTGATTTTGAACCTTGGTACCTGGCACCCAGTCCTGGCAGTAAGTCTGCGACCTTGGAGAAATTGATTTTCTAGTTTGGTCCTCAGTTTCCTCCTCTATAAAAGGAGATCTTCGAATTAGACAATCTCCAAGGTCCTTTCTATTATTACTGTGATTCTTTAATGGAATAGCCACTGAAACAGCAGGAAAGTAATAGCTCCTGGCATCCACCAGACATTCAGATGTAAAACCAGATAACATCAATAAAAATTAAATGCAGGGGACTCCACCTGGGCCAGACCAATGCTACCACTCAGGAATTCATAAGTTAAGGGTCCCTTAGTGGCATAAACAAATCCACACTTTGCATCATTGTTTGGGTAGCATAGATAGGGCACTGTAATGTGAGTGTATCCAATTTTTAGGTGTGTATGGTATATATTTCTGTGGCTCACAGCCCAGAGTGTGAAGACCTGAACTGAAAACCAGCTAATATCAAGGAGAGAAAAGAAAAAGTATAAAACAATTTAATTTGACAAGCACATATTGACTGCTATTAAATTTGCTTCAATATACTCTTGTACTTTGTACCATAATACAAGTTGGCCACTCTTAGAGATTCTGGAGATAAGCAGTCTTAGGACTTGAGTAGCTTCATTCTACTGGGGCTTAGATTCTTCTTGGTCTTATATTTTGCCTTCTATTCAATCAATTAAAGCCAACATTTCTTGAGTGCACCCAGTACAAGGCACTGCTCTAAGAAGAAGGAAGCTAGGGAAACACAAAGAAATATGTTGACACTCATCAAAGAGCTTACAGTCAGTTTGGTAAGATAGGGAAATAACTATGAGCAAAAAATACAGAATGTGCTAATGGCATAAAGGAGAGATGGATCTATGAACTGTCCATCCTTGTGATAAATGCCAGGTGCTAGGAGAATAATCAGTTTGAAACAAGTAGAAACAATGGTGCATATACACTAGGATGGAATGCATGAGGCACACAATTATTTCAGGGGCCTGTGGCAGAAATCATTATTTTCTGAAGTTAGGTAGAGAGGATTTATGGTAGAGTCATGACTGGAAGTAGGCCTTGAACTAGGATTTAGATTAGTAAGAATGTTGGGCAAAAGGACTTTTTGGTAGGGAGTAGGGAGCAGAGCCTTGAAATTATGAAACATGAGAGTTTAAATTTAGACAGATCACAAGATTTGGTTTGGATTTGGGGAGAGATTAGCAAGGAATATGCCAGTAAAAGGCAATTATGAGTAAAAAGCCAAAGGCAAGAATGAGTATTGTATTTGCAGGTAACTGTAAGGAAACTAGTATCATAGAATCTCAGAATTGAAAGCAGAGTTGGGATTTTCTAGTCTAACCACTAATTGAAGCAGTCCTTGGTGGAGGAGCATTCAGTCTTTTTTAGAATACTTTCAGGTATGGGGATCTCACTCTTTTGGGAACTAGCACACCACATTGCTATACAGTTTTATTCATTAGGAAGTTGTGTATATTGGGATAAAATCTACCTTCCTTGAACTGCCATCCATTACTACAAATTCTGTCCTCTAGAACGAATCATAGTAAATTTAATCTCTCTTTAATGTCAGAATGTTTTAGATATTTAAAGTCAGTGTCATTGTTCCTCAACAAGGGGAACATTCTTTCTCATTCTTTCTTGTGGACTAATCACTATTTTCTCCAACAAATCACATTGCACTGTTTGCTCACCATCCTATTAATCTTCTACTGGACACCCTCCAGGAGAGGGTCAATTTGCCAAAAATATGATGAATAGTATCAGATATAATTATGTACATGTGTTCCTCCCAGGTCAGGGCACAATGAAACTCACCTCTCAGAAGTTAGACATTATATGTAAAATAAATACATTCTAGTTATTTTTGACAACTAATACATCACACCATCCACTCATCTTGAACTTGCCATTACATTAAAATGTCCAAAACTTTTTTTCACATGAGTCATCGTGTGGCCATGGACACATCTCAGGTCAGTAGATTGGCTTGCCTGTAACTAGGAAGAGTAAGACATGAAACCACTCTGAAGAGAAAATGTCAAAAATTTCCCACATCCCATAAATGAAGTCAGGACTAAAAGGAATTTACTCTAGAGGGTGAAGATGGGTATTTCTGATACATTAATTCTAACAGCATCTATGGGCTATCTCTGACTCATTAGGCCACATTGGAAAACAACAGCAACAACATAACTCAAGCCTGCTCTTGATTTCTACTACCCACAGTTCTCGGTGGTGTACACATAATTTTAAAACAATTAAAACAGCTGGTCGGAAACTTGAACAGCAGTAGAGGGCATATAAGTGGTGAGATTGTTATTTAAGTCTGCAAACCATTCATCCTGTCAGAGACAAGTCCTGCCTGAAATAATCCTCTCTGCCTGTTATTTGTGGAGCACTTTACACTTTCCAATGCCTATTCACACCCACCGTCTCAAGTGATTCTCCCAGGAGTCTTCCAAGGTACAAAGGGCAGGCATCATTCAATTCAATTTAATAAACAGTTATTAATCACTGACTAGGTGCAAAACTCTGATTTCTTTAATGTAGATACCTTTACTGCTAATGCAGACTGTGACTTCTTATCTTATGGGATTTTGTCTATGTTTTCCAATTAAAATCTATTAGAAAATGTTTAGTAAGCCCCTAGTGTGGATGAGGATTTCCTTTAGGCACTGGGAGCTAAAAAACAGCAATGGAATAAATCCCTGCCCTCGAGGAGTTTACATTCTATTGGAGAGACAGAAGGAAGGGAGGGACTTTCTGTGTAGAACTTTGATTTCAGTAGTATAGGAAACTTGCAGTGTTAAATTTTTTTCTCCCAATGCAAATCAGCAAAACAGCAAATCTGTAATTATCTTGGAGAACTGTTTGTGCCCCTGAGAGTTTAAGTAATTCGCCCAAATCATGCAAATAATATGTATCAAAGGTGGAGCTTGAACCCAGGTTAGACAAAAAACAGCCCTTGCCTTCAAGGAGTTCACAATATAATTACAAAACATATTTCCAGGATAAAATGCATAAAATCAAGAGAAGGAAGGCACTAGCATTAAAGGATAGGAACGGGCCAAAGTTGGGAAAGTATTCTTATGCATGTTAAGCAAGATTTGATGGAAGTCAGGAAGTTGGAGGGAGGAGGAGGAGGTGAGGAGAAAGAGAGGTCTAGTTATGGAGGAAAGTCATTATGAATATCTGGAATCAAAAGTGGGTGGGGAGGTGAGTTTCTTGTTCAAGGAACAGCCTTGTCACTGAATGGCAGAGTACATAGAGGGGAATGAGTTATATAAATGAAGATTAGAAAAGTAGTAAAGGGTTAGATTTTGAAGATCTTTAAATGCCAAACAGAAGATTTCATATTTTGTATTTTTAATTTGAATTTTGTATTTGATTTTGGAGTCACAGAAATTTACCGAATGGGGGGAATATGGTACGGACAGATCTATGTTTTTAGGAAGGTAGCTGAGTGGAAATGTGGATTGGAGTGGGGAGAGTCTTGAGACAGACTCAGATGTTTAGGTATTCAGAGATGGCTGAATCTGGATGAATCTGGAGAACAGTTAATAGGTCAATTTGGATTAAATGGTGAGTGTATGAAGAGGAATATTACAAAGTAAATCAAGAAAGGTCCATGGAATGCCTTTAACTGCCAGGATAAGGAGTTGATATTTTATCCTAGAGGCACTAGGAGACTATTGAAGAATTTTGAGCAGAAGAGTGAGATAGTCAAAATTTGTGGAATGTTAATTTGTCAATGATGTGGAAGATGAATTAGTGAGAAGAAAGAATAGACACAGGAAAACTAATTAGCAAATAATAATAATAGTCTGGGTGAGAGGTATTGAGGGTCTAAGCTTGGGTGATGGCCATGTGAATGGAGAAAAGGGGATGGATTCAAGTCATTGTGTGAAGGCAGAAACCATAAAACTTGACAACTTGTTGGGTAAGGGGAATGAAGGAAAGGGAAAGGTCAAGGAAAACTTTTGAGGTTGTAAAACATAATAACTAGAAGGATAGAAGGCAGCTAGATAGTGCAATGACTATAGTCTGGGCATGGAGTCAGGAAGACCCAATTTAAAATCCAGCCTCAGATACTCCTAGCTGTGTGACCTTGGCAAATCACTTACCCCTGAATGCCTCAGTTTCCTCATATATAAAATGAACTATAGAAGGAAATGTCAAACTTCTCCAGTATCTTTGCCAAGAAAACCCCAAATGGGGTCAGGAAGAGCTGACCCTTACTGAAATGACTCAATTACAACAACAACAACAACAACAATAAGTTAAAGACACCTTTGACAAAAATTTTGAAGTTTGTGGGAGAGATACATTTAGGGATGAAGATAATGAATTCTGTTTGGGCCAGACACCTCCAGGCATTATTTAAGAGCTATCTCTTATCCCACTGTCACAAAAAAAAGCAATCTTAAACTAAAATAATTTTAGAGCTGATAAGGAATCTATCTTAGTCCAACTTCTCATCTGACTCACTATCTATAAAGATGTAAGAATCCCCATCTAAAACATAGGCTCATAGGATTTTAAATTTAGACTAGCATACATCTTCCTTGTATACTTCAGTAATGAGGAGGTTGCTACTTTGTGAAAAGTCTGGAAACCTTGTTACATGTGGAACAGTTGAAGAGATGAAATATTTAGTCTGGAGAAGAGAAGACATAAAGAAGATCCAATAGCTATCTAAAAATATGAAATTCATCTTGCCATTACATAAATATTCTTTAAAAGTTGTTCCTTGTATTGGTCAACCTGCCATCTTGGGGAGGGGATAGGGGGAAGGAAGGGAAAAATTAGAACAAAAAGTTTGGCAATTGTCACTGCTGTAAAATTACCCATGCATATAACTTATAAATTAAAAGCTATAATAAAAAAGATATTTTTAAAAAGTTGTTCCTCATGTTTACAGAGAGTTGGACCTACTATAATTTCTACTTACAGATCTCAGCTACATCCTCTGTTACTATCCAAAATACAGATATTCTCTTATGTAGGATAATCGATTAAATATTTGGGGAGAGAACCAATGAGAAGGAATGAGAAGGAAAAAATCTGCAGAATTTTTTCCTCATCATTAAATAAAAAGATTAGAATAACATGGAACTATGCACAATGAGCAGTAGTCCTGGCTAATTTCTTCACTGATACTGTGTCATATTGCCTATATTGATCTAGGGGCAGATGGTAATTTCTCAGTACCCTTCAGAAAGGTGAGGAGAGTTTTTGGGACAGTTGAGGGCTTTTGGCTTTTTTTTTTTTGACAAATTAAACAAAATTTGTCCTATATTTAATGTTTTATTATCATGAGTATTTATAAGAAAACTGGAGGTCCTAGGTTGGGAGAGCAAAATAATCCAGATAGTTATGACCTCAGGATTTTCTCTGATGGGTGGTATGAGCCCCCATTTTTATTGTTCCCTAGGTTCATCAGTTTTGTTTCTGACATTCAGTTGTTTTTCAGCTATGTCAAGTCATTGTGATCCCATTTGGAGTTTTCTTAGCAAAGACAGTAGTTTACCATTTTTTTCTCCAGCCCATTTTACAGATGAGGAAACTAAGGCAAAAAGGATTAAATGTTAAGTCATAGGCCACCCAGCTAATGTGTCTAGGACCAGATTTGAACTCAAGAAAATGAATTTTGCTGATTCTGAGCTTGGCATTCTATCTACTGCACCACCTAACTGCCTCTAGGTCCATTATATAAGCAGTCAAATGATTCAGAAGCTCTATAAGCAGGAGGGGTGAGGTTCCAGCACAGAGGGAACATTTTTATATATATATATATATATATATATATATATATTTATGACTAGGCTTGTGAGTATGTGGGTATGTTGTAAATTTGACTGTGTGACTATGGGTGGATATGTGTGGGAATGTGAGGATGTGTATGTGTGCATATGACAGAACTCTAAAGCTGAATACAAATGATTTTTGGATTATCCTTTGTTTTAAAGGATACCCTCCATTAGCACAGATAATGGTAGTCGACTATGTTTGCAAATGAAGGTTTTACTCCTGTGTGATAGACATAGGTCCCAAGTGCATTCAAAACCATTCTCTTTGAAGTTCTTTTCACATAGTGCCTTGTACTGATTAATTTCAATTCAATTTAACAAGTCTGTGTCGAGTACCTACTATGTGTTTAGATATCATGAGAAGCATTCTGAGAGATATGTATGGGACAAATATATGTATACTCTACCCCAAAGAGCTAGAGTCTCTAATTGACCTCCGAAGTAAATTAGAGTTTAGTCCAAGATTGTATAAAATATGATAAATATTTATATTGACTACCTTGGCTCCCATTGCCTGAAGACCAGATATGTTACATTTCATTCCCCCCCCACACACACACAATGTTCTCTTGTACCCCTAAAGATATTTAGGATCTGGTTTCTCTGCCACTGATTCCAGCCCTTACTAATAGTATCTGGCTAACTTAGGGGTCTTTTACAACCCAGTTCCATTTACCCATTTAACAGTGAGCTGAATTAGCTTTTATGAAAAAAAATTATTTCAAAATTAAAATTAGAATAAACATACAAACATCTCCCTCAACACTTAAAGGCATAATCCATGCCAGCACATACATACCTTAAACCATTTTCATTTCTAGGAGGAGAAGGGGATTAAATTTACAATTTAGTTCAGGCCCATCAAGTTACAAGTTTGAAGTCCCCTCCTTGAATTTGAGTCCTGGGTATTTTAGTTTCTCAGGGTTTTCTTACTGTATTGGCTGCCACATCTGGCCTCGAAACTAGCTTTCAAGATAACCATGACTTGAGACTGTGTCTGGGAATTCTATCACTTGCACACTAGAACTGAAAATGATAAAATGAAATATAGCAGATCAAAACCCCAAACCTAATTCACTGGGGCCATAGATCTAAAAGAAAAGAAAAGAGGGAGAAACTTATTAGGATCTAAAAAATACAGGGGGATACTGATTTGGACCAATTGACATTGTCCATGAAATCAGGGAATAGCGCCTTCATATGTTACTCTGGATGCAACTAGGGAGTGACTATTTCACTCTGATAGTTTGAAACACCCAGCCTATTTTAATTACTCAGTCAATGAGTAGTTAGTCAATGCTCCCATCCACAGTATAGAGGAATGTAAAATATCTTCTTCCAGAAGCAACCATTTGGTATCTCCCACATGGGTGTTTCCATGTTAGGTGATATGGGCACGCACAACTCTTTTATAAATATAAACTCTTTATAAATAATATTGAATTTTGGCCATAGGGACTATAGGAAATTAAAGGAAGGAAAGAAAATAATGTGGATGTGGTATTTAAGAAAACTTTGTGGAGGAGGGAGACTGGATAAGATTTGAATAAACTCACAATTTAAAGACATTAAGATAAGAGACATTTGGGGCAGATATTCTTCTTTTCTTTTCCCTTTTTTTCCTTTTCTTCTAACTCCTTTCTGAGAGTGAGATAGGTAATTAAAGTTATACCAAACTACTTGGGGACCACAGAATGCTCATAAAATCACCTTAAAGGAGAATAAAATCAACCAATTAATGGGTAGGAAGATAAGTGGCATACTCTTTCCCCATCCAATTTTAGGTTTGTCTCCAATGCAACTATTTCTTGTACTACCTTCCCAATTCTCCCTCTGACATTTCCACCACTGTTCCCCTTTGTGGGTGCCCAATGTATGAACTTCTCAAGAAAGGATATAATCTGAACTGACCCAAGCACCCACACTTGAATGTGGTAGATTCTATACTCCTGATATTGATAATGAGTAATCCACATGATCACTAAACACTCACATTTTATTTTTAATTTTGGCGAGACAAATTTGTATAGGATGATCAAATATGGATGGATTATGATTATGTCTCATCTCATTCCATAACACCCTCTCCAGCCCCAACATATTCTTCTTCCAAACTTCTCTGTTTCCATCGAATAGATCACTAATCATCAGTTTCATAGGGTAACCTTTTATTCTTGACTCTTCACTCAACTGAAATTTTCTTTTTGCACCTAATAGTTTTTTTCAAATTACATGTAAAGATAATTTTCAACATTCATTTGTAGTTCCTTTTTAAGTTCCAAATTTTTCTCTTTCTGTCCCTTTCCTACCCCTTCCCCAAGTCAGCAAGTAATCCAATATAGATTAAGTATGTACAATCATATTAAACACATTTCTGTATTAATCATGTTGTGAAAGAAGTATTAAAAGGGGAAAATCATGAGAAAGGAAAAAACAAATAAAAAATGAAAATAGTATGCTTTGAATTTCATTTAGACTCCATAGTTCTTTCTTTGGATGTGGATTAAAAATCCACATAAATCTATCTAGTTATTCATCATACAATGTAGCTGTTATTATGTACAATGTTCTCCTGGTTACTTCACCTTGCATTAGTTCATGTAAGCCTTTCCAGGTTTTTTTGAAATGTCTGTTCATCATTTTTCATATAACAATATTTTCCATTACATTCATATTCCACAACTTGTTCTGCCATTCCCCAATTGATTGACATTGCCTCAATTTCCAATTCTTTACCATCAAAAATAACTGCTATTTAAAGATTTTTGTTTAAGTAAATCCTTCTCTCTGTGTGTCTCTGTTGTTCTGTCTCTGTCATTCTTTCTCTGTCTCTGTGTCTTTCTCTCTCTTTTTCCTTTGTCTCTTTGTCTCTGTCTCTCTCTTTCTGAAATACTGACCTAGTTTATGATACTGTTGTATCAAAAGGCATGCACAGTTTTATAGTCCTTTGGGCATAGTTTCAAATTGCTCTACAGAATCATAGATTCAATTCACAACTCAGCAACAATGCATTAGTGGTTCAATTTTCCCACATCCTTTCCAATAATTATCATTTTCTTTTTCTGTCATATTATCCAATATGGTAGTTGGGAAGTGTTTAAATCATGGACTCATTTTGACCTTATCTTGGTATAGGGTGTGAGATTCAACTGAAATTTTTCTCTCCAAAGTTACTAGTGATAATCTTAATGGATCGATGGTCTTTTTCCAATCTTCACATTGCTCTTTCTTTCTGTATCACTTGACAAAGATGATTTCCTCCTGGATACTTGCTTGCTTCTCTCTGTGCTGCCATGATATTTCTTCTCTCTTGGTGCTCCTGGTACTCATTTGGCCATACTTTTTCTTTGTTAAAAGATCATCAATTGGACATGGCTCTTTTTAACAAAGAGATGATTGAGGCCAGTTCCAATGATCTTGTGATGAAAAGAGCCATCTATATCCAGAGAGAGGACTGTGGGAACTGAGTGTAGATCACAACAAAGCATTTTCACTCTTTTTGTTGTTTGTTTGCATTTTGTTTTCTTTCTTCATTTTTTCCTTTTTTATCTTATATTTCTTGTGCAGCAAGATAATTGTATAAATATGTATACATATATTGGATTTAAGATATATTTTAATATGTTTAACATATATTGGATTACTTGCCATCTAGGAGAGGGGGTGGGGAGAAGGGGGAACATTTGGAATACAAGGTTTTGCAAGGGTCAATGTTGAAAAATTATCCATGCATATGTTTTGAAAATAAAAAACTTTAATAAAAAAACCTTCATCAATATCTTATTCTATGATTGTGGATGTACCCCAGTGCACTGTCCTAGTACCTTTTCCCTAATGTCTGTAGGACCTTTCATTTAGTGAGTTCGATATCCCCTATGGATTTAATGATCATCTCTATCCAGATGACTTCAATATCTATGACTCTATATCTAGGTTTATTCTCTCCTGAGTTGTATTCCTACACTGAAAATTATCTATTCTACATATCAAGCTTGATGCCCTGTATGGCAAATGAAATTCAAACTAGCCAAAAGAGAATTCATTACCTTTTCTCCAAACATGCCCCTCTTGTGAACTTCTCTATATCTCTTGAGTATACCATTATTTTTTCTAGGTACTTAGGATTATCTTGCAATTATCTTTGATTCATTCTTGCTCATTCTCTCTCATCCCACATAGCCAATCAATCACCAAATCATATAGTTTCTACTTCTACAATATCTTTCACATCCAAGGCCTTCTCATTCCTTATATAAGTATCTCTCCAGTTCATATCCTCATTGCCTCTCAATTGGACTATTGCAGCAGTTTCCTAACTGATGTTTTTGTCTCAAGTTTCTCTTCTCTCCAATCCATTTTATATTTTTCTTATCCAGTAATACAGCTGTGTCCAACTTTTCGTGACCCCAGGGATGACTCCATGGGTTTCTCTACTGGCAAAGATACTGGAGTGGTGTGACATTACCTTCTTCAGTGTGACCCCAATTTATAGATAAAGAACTTAGGCAAAAGGGTGTTGAAGTGACTTGCCCAGCGTTATATAGCTAATAAGTATCTGAGGCTGGATTTGAACTCAGTTCTTCCTGATTCCAAACCCAGTACTTTATCCACTGCACCACTTATGCATCCTCCCTTTAGCTACCAAAGTGATTTTCCCAAAGTATAATTCTATCAATATCAGTCCTCTATTCAATAAATTCTAATGGCTCCCTATTGACTCTAGGATCTAATGCTATTTCATCTTTTTTATTTCTGTTTTTATGTTAGTTTTATAATATATAAATTTTTAGTACAGTAAAACACACACACACACACACACACACACATATATATATATATATGTAGAAATAATCATAAATAGAATAGATAGATATTGAGGGCACATGGCAACTTTTTTTACTTATAGGCTTGTAGGATCAAAAATGTTTGGAGACTGAATTTTCAAGAATTCAACAGCAGTACCTCCTCTTGCCTAAGGTAAAGGACAGAACAAAGGTGTCCGACAGGCTTCAATACTCCCTCATTTTCAGATTTCTCTGGTTCCTTCCTCTGACTGGGGTAATAAGAATCATCTTCAGAACAGAAAGGGGCTTCTGACAATTTTTTTCTGTTTCTGATTTTTTTCCTATCCTTTTAAGGACCTGAAAGAGAAAAGGAGATTTTTAAAAAATGAAGTGAAGGGACTTCCTGCAAAGCCCAAACTGGCTCAGAAAAGGATAAATGACTTTTCTCTGCCAAGCCACCAATGTTACATAACTTGTTTGTGTTGGTTTGAGACCTAAGTGATCTCCCTCTAATTGAAATCACTTTACCTTGACCTCCTTGGTAAGCTGGGAGCTTGTTGCTCTACTTGCCAACAAAGGGGAAGTCATAGGTCGGAGGAAATCCCAATTGGGAACCTGAGCTGCATGTGGGCACCATTTATCTTCCCGGCAGCTGCCCAAGCCAGCCTTTTGTGACTGGTTCTAGTTTGCCTCAGTCAAGAAGAAGGGATCTGGGAAACTGACTCATTACTCCCATTTCCATCACATTCCCCTCCAAAGGCCTTGTTATGGAAGCTAAAAATCAACTCCTTCCCATGACTTAATTTGATAGGAGCATGAGATTTAGAATTAGCACAGAACTTTAAATCTTCATTTTTTAGCATAAGAAACTGAGGCTTAGAGAGAGGGACAGACATGTCCAGGTCACATAGGCAGTAGGTCCGGATTCAGGCTCAGGTCCTTTGATTATATAAAAGGAGAATAAAATATCAAATTTAGGGAACAATAAGAAGGCTAGCTTGACTGAAATAAAGAGCATGTAAGAAAACAATGTGAATTAATTCTAGAAAGAGGCTGGAACCAGTTTGTGAAAGGTTTTATATTCAAAGCTGAGAAGAATTTGCCTAGAGGCAATAGGATACCTTTGAAAATTGTAGAGCAAAGAGATGACTTGGTTAGAACAAGAGAGTAACTTTTAAGGAAATTGTTCTAGGATTGGACAAATCCCTCTCCTTTTGATTATTAAAGAGTTTAGCAAAAGAATGTCATCTTTTTTTTTAAGTTAGAGACTGAATTACTTGTGAACAAGTGACTTAGTTAAAACAATATTCTTTTTCTTATCCTGTTTTGTGAATATTGAGCTAACATGGAGATCAGCACATGTTGGCAAACAGTTGAATGTAACTTTCATCTTTCTCTGATGTAGTTATATTATATAATTCTTATCAAAATAGATTCCTTTTATCTTTTTAGCTTAGTTGTGCCTATCAAAAAAATCAAATAACTTCAATTGTTTAAAATAAAAATTGAAGCACTTTCATAGTAGATTGTCATCACAGACTCTTGTTGGTTAGTAACATTATTCTGAAAGCTGTATTGAGAATGGATTAGAGAGGGGATGAAATTAAAAGCAGGGAGACCAGCTACTAGGCAATAATTACAATGATTTAGGTGATAGGAAATGAAGTTCTGGACTAAGATGGTTGCTGCAGGCCAGTCAAGTTCAAATTCAGGACTGGAATGCAATGATATGCTTGTCGACCATCTAGCTGCTTACATAAGGAAGTTTACTTACCCATAATACAGCAGAGAAAATCAGTTTTAACATGTTTCTTTGGAGAAGGAAGATGACCAATGTGGCTTCTGAAGTTGAAATCCCTAGAAGAGGTTGATAGGTGGTGGTACAGTGGATACAACATTGGGACCATAGTGAAGAAGACTTAGCGTTCAAATCCAGCCCTAAGTACTCAAAAGCTTGTGACCTAGATGGGACATTTAATTCATCTGCCTCTGTTTCCTTAGCTAAAGTAGGAATCATAATAACACCATCTCAAGTTTTGAAAATCAAATGAGAAAATATTTTTAAACTGCACAATGTTTGTCAGATTTTAGGTATCTATTAAATGTGATTTCTTCCTCCCCTTGGGATAAACTAAAGGCTATCCCATACTTGATTTGCACCTGCTTTTTGACTGCTTGTATGGGAACTGGAAATTCCTTTTATTCATATTTGAAGGAAATCTAGAGATGAGCTATGCCTGAGTTTTATTTTGCAGATTTCCTAGTGTAACTACAGGAGAAAGGCAATGAACCAAAGAGAGAAACAGACCAGCTGGGATCATTACCCAGTCCTGGACTCAGGTATGTTTGAGCCCAGTATGTGGGCAGGTCCTGGAGCCATGCGGGTCACAGAGCCAATCAGAGAAAAATAAAAGTTTACCATGCAGTTTCCAAGAGCCCAGCAGAGATCAGATAACATTGATTAGTGTTGAATCCAGGCAACCCAATGGAGGGATTTTCTCCAGCTGTATTCAGCAGCAGGACTGGAAAAGATAAATGGTGGAGAACATCTAGGGCTGTGATTTGAGAAAGCATAGATCAAGGAGATGAGAGATGCAAGAGCAGAGGATGGTATGAGTCAAATCTGCAAAGGAAAGAAATTGAAGTCAGAGCAGGGGAAGGAGGAATGGAGAGGTCACAGTGAGGATTAAGAACAGATTTAAGAGAAGTAAAGATGGAAGGATAGAAGGTGATGGTTTGTGAAAGGAATTTCAAAATTCTGTATTATAGAGATAACATTTATAGGTGAGTTATGGATGAGATCAAAGGTATGCACATTCTTATGCATTGCTGAAACAGAATGGAGGTAAAGGTTATGGAAATTGAGAAAGCTGACGAAGTAGGAAGCCAGACTGTTTGAGGGGCAACCAAGTGTATATTGAAGTCCCCAAGTGTGAGAGCAGTGAGAGAAATGTTAATATCCAATGATTTGGGGAAATCCAGAGTTCCCCCTTTTTCTATAGTCCTCCTGCCAATGTTCAGTTTCTTGAAAAACTTTGAATGAACTCTTCAATCTTGGTCAGATTTTATAAGAAATCTCTAATCCAGATAGCTCTGGAGGAAAGAATGAGGCTGATGACCTTGCATAACCCACCCTCACTTAAATCCAACTCACTTGGCATGTCATGACATCATCTTCCTGATGTCAGGGTCTTTTTTGGAGAAAGAATAAACAACAACAGTGTAAGGTGAATTCCAATTAATCTTGGTGCAAGTAGAGCCGTTTGTCTAGATTGGGTGGTCTGGGTGTAGGGATAGTCTCTCTGTCCAAGAGTAACATGACATGACTCTCATTCCCTCACTGTGAGTGAGTGGACTCACTTCCCTTTGTAAAGTACATCTCTCATTAATTGTTAACAATCAGTTGATTGCCATCCTCAGAAATATCCCTCTTACAAGGACATATAAGCTGTGAGCTCACTGCCATGAAGGTCTTTGGTATTCAAGAGTGCTAATGACCTCTTTTTATTAAAATTCTGACATTATTAATAAAATGTTATGTCTTTTAATTATTATTATATAATATATAATTATATATAATTAATATTAATAAAAGTCATATCTCTTGGGCTTTTTAAACATCACTGCAGGATGAGGATTGAGAAGAAGATTGTGAGCCATGTAGGGAATTCCTTCAGAAAATAGGGGGAATGACTTGAATGCTGATGACAACAAGGATCTAGATAAGTGTCATTCTGGCAGATGAAGTGAACCTCAAGAAAAGAGAGATTTCTGAGGGATGACCTAGAAGGGATATTCTGAAAATAGCAATGGAGGAGGGGAAATTCTGCAAATGGGGGGAAGTAATGGAGGGGATGTGTTGATTATACTGACTCTACTTCCTAGCTCATTATGTCAGAATGAGAGAGAGGACACTAATCTCAGAGAGGGTAACCTGGAAAGAAATGACTTCTGGGAAGATCCAGATTTTTCCAAGTGTAAGAAGATGAAAGGAGGAGGAGAGGAAGAGTTCCAAGATGAAGGGAAGGAGGTTAAGGATGGATCTGGAGTTTCAGAGAGCACAGGTAAAAGAGAGGATAAAATAGCATAACAACTTGGGAATGGAATACAGACCTGAGTGGGGAAGAAAGAATAGAGTAATTCCAGGAGAAGAGAGTTTTACTTTGGGTAGCAGGTGGGTGAGATTTGGAGAAGAAGAGTTTGATGTGTGTTAACTGAAGGTCTAGGGCAATGGTCCTCAAAGTGTAGTCCAAAGAATTGTTGGGGTCTCTGAAACCCTTTCAGAGGGTCTACAAATTCAAAATTATTTTTTATTTCTAATATAGTAAATAGCTATAAATATAACCCATGTGAACAAAAACTCTTTGAACAGATCCTCGATAGTTTTTTTTTAACAACATGAAGATACTGAGAACAAAAGTTTGAGAACCACTGGTAGGGAATACAAGTTGCTGGGGCCCACACATCTGAGATTAGATAATGTTGGAAGATAGCACCAGCTTATTTCCTCTCAAACACTAGGCCAAGGGAGATTGAGTCAAGTATTTGAGAAAGAGAAAGTAATTGGATTACTGTAGTCTGATTAAATCCACATTTGGTACAAGTCCTTTTGAATAATTCCAAATTGAGTGGCAGGAAGGGAAGAGAGCTCAGAAGATTGCCAGGATGCAGAAAATGTACTTGGTTAATGATTGCCCTGGATTCTAGGGCTCAGATCTAGAACTTTAGAGGAGAGGAAGATCAGCATGGGCTAAGCTGGCCAGAGAAGGCTTCATGGAGGGCACAGGACTTTGTTTAGCTTAAGATCCTTGGAGAAGAAGAGGAGGAGGGAAGACCCCAAACTTGAAGAAATAGTGCAGTATTAGAGCACAGTCATAAACGTAACACATTAACATGTAATTCCCTTATGCTTTTGAAAAATTACTTCATAAACGCAAAGTAAAATATTTTCCCCCTTTTTATTACCTGACAATTACATATTAAGAATTTCTTTTTATGTTTAAAAACATATGCAATCCGGGGAAGGCAGATGCCGAAATGTAATTGCTTTCCTTCTATAAGAATCAGATGTCATTTTCTCCCAACTCAGTTTTGAAAAGAGTTAGGGAGAAGCAAATTGTTGTATACATTAAATTTGGAAACATCTGATAGCTTTCCTCAATTAAACTATTTAAATGGAAAAAGATTGCTGTACAGCTCTATCATATCCCACTGAATAAAACCTCCGCTGAAGCAAATTGGCAGTGGCAGGTACCAAATGCATTGGCAATAATGAGATTGGACAACCCAGTGGAGGTCATTGGTAATTGTTATTATATGCAATATTGCACTGTTGGGGGAAAAAAAGCATCACTCAGTGGTAAGCATTGCTCAAGGCAAAGGCTAAGTTCACCAGTTGAAGGAACTGGGTACCATCCACATTGTGTGATGTGAGGGATATTAGGAAGGCCCCTCTCTGCCCCATGTTACCTGCAGTATTACTAGTCTTAGTGTCTCAAATTCAACCAATAGAGACTCATTTGAATTCATGAGACTTTTATACCTTAAAACAGGGTTTCTTAACCTGGGTTCATGATCTTGAATGGGAAAAATAAAATTACATTTTTATTTTCTCTAACCTCTGACTGAAATTTAGCATTTTCTTTCATTAGGAATCTAGTCAACAGAATGTTATCCTGAGAAAAGGTCAGTTGGATTTCCTAGACTGCTAGTGACTTATGTACCAAGAAATAAAGAACAACAGCTTTAAAAAGCAACATTCTGAAGGGTGAATGCCATACTAGCACTGAAGGAGACCTTAGAAATCAACAAGTTTATCCCTTCCCTTTTTCAGAAGAGGAAGCTGAATTCAAAGAATTTGAAATTATTAGTTCAAGGTCTTACAGTGAGTTAATGACAGATTGTTAATGACAGGGAGTATCTTGAACAGAGTATCTATTAAGAAATGTTGAATTGATTCAAATAAAATACTAGTCTGTGTAGTTTAATGAAATATTTTTATCAGCAGGGTTGAACCTCAGTAAAATTTAAAAGTTGGTAATAGTCCCTTTCTGGTGCTCCTTGATTTATCACACTGTGTTGGTGGACTTAGTCCACAACGGAGACTTGTTTTGGCTTTGAGTCCTTTGAGACTCTGCTATTTACCACTTGTGTTTTTTTTTTTCCAGATGAATCACTTCCATTCGCTGAATCTGTTTTTTCAACTGTAAAAGGATGGGGTTAGAAGTAGATGATTTCTAGTTCTTTTCTCTAAATTCTATGATCTTATCTATCACCTGTGGTCTTGTAGCAACCTTTGATTCTCATTATTTCATATCCTCTCTCAGATACAACTAACTTCTTAAGGTTTTGAGATTTAAGTCTCTTGACTTGTATCTACTTACCTTTCTTAAAGGTGAGTATCTTAAGCCTCTTGAAATTAAACCAACTCCTTCAGGTTGTCAAAGAATCATCAACCCATTTTACAGATGATGTATAAGGAGGCCCAGGAAAATGTTGGTATTTTATATAGAAAGATTGATATCCACTCTGCATACTTTTATCTGTTCTCAACTCCAAGGAACAAACTATCCCTCCTAAGTTAAAGTCATCCCCTGTAATCGCATCACCATGCTGCTCACTGAAGTGTTCATTGATACCACTTCCCTCAGCCTTCTCTTCCTCTAATTGGAGAGCTAGAGAGTGGAATGCCAGACTCTTCCCACTGTGAGCCTTTACTGAGGAAGAAATGGCTCACACTACTCTGCATCTGCTGCTGCTCAGCCTGCTTTCAATTCTGTAGAACAAGATGCTCCCTGGTACAGATGCCCCTTCCCTTTTTCTTGCCTCCTTTTATGTCTTCTCTCTCCTCTCCCTCATTCCCTTTAGATTATAAGCTCCTTGACAGTAAGGACTATCTTGCTTTTTATTAATTGTATCCCCAGAACTTGGCACAGTATCTTGCACATAATAGGAATTTAATAAATATTTATTGGAGTGGATTGGATTGATCTGAAGAATAGCTTTATTATTCCTTTCTATGGATATAACTGACAGCGGTACTTTCATTCATTGCTTTTTATTCTCTCATCTCATTGCCAATTTATTAAGACATTTCTAGAGCCCTTATTCTGTGTATAAATAAGAGTAATATACATGAAACATCTAAGTAACAATAAGGCTGGAAGAAAAGAGGGTAGTACATAATTTAATTCATATGTATAAATCACTGCATTAGTCATGGTGGGAAAGGGAATGTAAAATATTAGAGAAATACCAGACATCGTCTTTGTCCTTGAAGAGTTTACAATATATTTGGAAAGAGAAGAGAGAAAAGAAATAAATGTAAACAAAACAGTTAAATAAAAATATAAATTAAGATCACCCTCATTCATTATAAATGTAATATATATATACATATTATATATGTATATTTTTGTGGTTTCTTTTTTGTTGTTGTTGTGAAGCAATTGGGATTAACTGACTTGTCCAAGATCACAAAGCTAGTTCATATCTGAGGCTGGGATTTGAATTCAGGGTCCTCCTGATTCCAGGGCCTATATTCTATCCACTGTGCCACTTAATTATACGTGTGTGTATGAATATTTATATATGTGTGTATAGGTATTTATGTATATATGTGTGTGTAGGTATTCATATGTATGTATGTATAAAATTTGTGTGTGCATATGTATGTACATATGTGTGTATATGTTTGTGTGTATCTACACACACACACACATATTTGTGGACTGTTATGTGCCTGATACTGTAGTAGATGTCAAGGATGTAGCTTTATTTGATATAGGACTTGTACAGGTGAAAATATAAACTTTGCCTGAAGAGTGGTATAGAGAGTGACCACTGCAGGAGGTCAGAGGATGAAGGGATGTTTGTAGTCCAGGGTGTTCAAGGAAAGTGTCACGGACAAGTGGGACATTTATTTTGCCTTAAAGAATTGGCAGGGGGTGGGGGGTGGGGGGTGGGGGCGGTGATGGAGTTTGAATTCATAGAGAGGAAGCAGCCAGACTATCTAGGAAGGAAAAACAGCTTGAATAAATGCATTAAGATAGAATTTAGAGAAATATATCAGAGGGTGCAGTGAATAGTCTTACTAGAGTGTTGGGGGAATGATGGGAGTTAAGTAATTAGGGTCGTTCTGTGGAGAAGCCTAAAATGCAAGGTTAAGGAGGTTGTATTATAGGTAATGAAAAGGTTAAGAAAGACTTGGGGCGTGACTAAAGCAGTGTTTTGGAAGACTGATTAGGCAATGGTTCAATAAGTAGACTGGAAAGATGCATTGGAAGGCAGAAGATAGACAAGAAGTCTTAACTTGAGGTCCATGAATTTGTTTTTTTTTAATATTTTGATTAATCTACACATGTCTTTTCTTTATAAAAAAAAACCTACTTTATTTTTCTAATTACATGTCAAGATATTTTTTAACATTGATTTAAAAAAAATTTGCATTCTAAGTTTTTCTCCCTTTTTCCACCCTTCCCTAAAACAGGAAGCAATTTGAAATCGGTTGTAGATGGGCAATCACATAAACCCCATTTCCATATTAGCCATACTGTGAAAGAAGAAACAGACCAAAAGGGAGAAAAACATGGAAAAAATGAAAATTGTATGCTTCGATGAATTCACACTGTTTCTCTGGATGTGGATAGCATTTTCCATCATGAATCTTTTGGAATTGTCTTGGATCACTGTATTGCTGAGAAGAGCTAAGTCCATTGATCATCACACAATGTTGCTGTTACTGTGTACAATGTTCTCTTGGTTCTGCTTATTTCACTTTGAATCAGTTTATATATGGTCCACATATTTCAATATGCATTGTTTCCCTTGTAATCCCATGTATTTTATTTTATATATTAAAGCACATTGTTCTGAGAAGGGGCCATAGACTTCTGGAACAAAAAAAAGGGGGTGGGGGGATAAGAAGCCCTGGACTTGAGTCAGGGAGAAGAGTTGCTTTTTTGCCACCAAAGAAATATATCTCTTTGGCAGGTGCTCCACAGATCTCATTGCATCTCATGCCTTGAGTTTTTGTCTTAGATTTCATAGACATCATGGTTTCCAAATGCATCATACTAACTTGTTGCCCAGAATCTCATATCTGTATTTGTGTGTCCAGTAATAAAAATAATAGCCAACATCTTTGAAGGGGCTCATATGAGAGAGTGTAGGTGATGGAATAAGCACTGCTCTCCTAGTCAGGAGACTTGGTAAATTTTTCCTGGAAATGTCACTTACTGAATTGTCTTCTTCTGAGCAAGCCAATAGCTCTTTCTGCCTCAATCTGTAAATACTTGCATTGGCCACTTGATGAGGGTGAAGAAAAAGCTCTGAACACAACTTCCCCTGAGTAGCTAGTTCCTCCTAGAACTTTCATTTTAAGAAAAGTACTTAGACCAGCCATGTTCACTCCTTCATTCCCCGCTGGATTCAATTTCTGATTTTTTCACCATCATGTTCCCTTGTAGAGTTCTTCTACTCCCACTTTAATTTATGTGTTGTCTTCTCCCATTAGAATATAAAATACCTTAGGGACAGCTAGGTAGTACAGTGGATAGAATGCCAGCCATGGATTCAGGAGTACCTGAATTCAAATTTGGCTTCAGACACTTACTAACTGTATGACCCTAGACAAGTCACTTAACCCTAATTACCTAAAAAAAAAAAAACAAAAAAAAAAAACTGTAAGCATCTTAAGGACAGGGAGTATCTTGTTTTACTCCTATTTTTAATCTCAGAGGTATATAGGAAGGACTAGTATTCCCTCACAAAGAAAGAATTCACATAGTAATCAGAAGAAATGGTACAAGGGACCATTTTCAAGGTCTTTTTGAAGAACTTTAATAATAATTGTAAGCCATGGGAAATGCTAGCACAGGAATGTCCAGCATGATTTGCTCACATCAAAGAAGTCTCTGTCTTCCATGAGAAATATCGAATCTCAGTAGCATAAAGAAAACATGAGCTGCACATATCCAAAGACATCTCTATCCCTAATGTTTTAACAAATGATTTATGCCCAACATATGGCAAAGCCTTCTAAACTCCTACTGAAATGATCAGTCACTACTGGACACATTGTCCCTAATCCCAACATTATCACTGGTTCTCTTTGTAAACAAAGGATGAACAACAAGAAAATTTTAATCTCAATACTTAGAATAGTGCCTGTCACATAATAAGCATTTAACAAATGCTAGTTGACTAAACTTGATATATCCTTGAATTGACTTGACTATTCAAGCAAGAAGCAGCTATGTGGCCCAGTGGATGGGGTATTGTTGGATTTACTCAGAAAGACCCAATTGCCCATCCTAACACTGATGTTTAGCTGTGGGAGCCTGATTAAACCATGTAATCTCTCTCAAACTCAGTTTCTTCAATGGCAAAATAGCACTTAACTCTACATGGTTGATGTGGAGACAAAACAAAATGTTCTAAGTAAAAGTCTCTGTGTTATTCAAAGCATTATATAAATAGTAATATTGTTAGTAATCTTGAGATAGTTATAGAAATGTGAGAAGAATAAAATAAATTAGAAAGCTGAGATAAGATAATCATCCCAATAACTGTGTCCCTCGGATTTAAGGAATCCCATATACTTTATTTAACGAATGACCTTTAGCCTTTTTTAGGAGAAAGAACCAGATCTGGCCTCTGTTTTCACCCTTCTGTTCTCACTCCTCTCCCTTCATAGTTAATTTGTTGACCTGATGTCTCCCAAGCAGCAGCAGTGATATAAAGTACAGCAGAATGGTATTTTTAAAGACCCTTAGCAATTAAACAAAGCAAAGGATCAGACTCAATTTATAATTTTCTCCTGCTATCAATTCATATAGTGACTAGAATTGCACATTAAAGAAACAAGCCACAATTGCCAAAGTGTTGACACAGGCTTAACCCATTACTTTGTCAATTATTTGTGAATAGTGTAAAGTTAAAGCTGTGGAACTCTAGGCACCTGCACACACACACACTCATATACAACATCCCTCCTTGGGGATCTGTGCAGTGATGCTATCCTATAGGAGAAACCAGCCTTCAATAAAGCCTTTTGGTGTATTTTTGGGACCCATATAAAGCTAGATCTAATAGAGACTCCATTCTCCCTCAGGTTATAAACAAAGGTTAGTTGAGAACAATATCCCAATCAACAAATCCCTGGGGAACAAAATGCTTTTATACAACATCAACTCTTTAATCATTCAGCATCTATTAAGTGCCTCTTGTGTGCTAGATGGTCACAAGACCAATAGGATCAGAGGCTTGGGGCTGGAAATGATCTTGAAGGTCATCTTGTCCAATCTCTTCATTTTACAGATGAGGAAACTGAGATCCAGACCAAATAATTGGTATATTTAGGTAGATCAAAGTCAGCATCAGAATTTCATTACCTCTGTGACCCTGATCAGGTCATTTAATTTTGGTCCGCTCTGTTTCCTCCTCTGCAAATACCAATAATAATAACATTTACTTTTCAGAATTGTTAGAAAGATAAAATGAGTTGTAAGATACATGGGAAACCTTAAAGTAATATGTAAATACTACCTATTCTTATTGTATTTTTTTTATCTTATGTAGAATCACAGACTTGAAGCTAGAAAGGATGTTAAAGGTTATGTCCAAGCCTTTCATTTTACAAATGGGGAAACTGAGGTGAAAATATGGGATGAACAGGGAGGCTGAGAGAACTTCATTTGGCTGACCTCAACATAATAATAATAGTAATAGCCTACATGATCTGCTATTGCTTTGTATGTGGAGATGCAGTGGGAATTGAGAGAATGGAAAGAAAAGTCTGAAATAATTATGAGGAACAAATTAGAGAATCCATAAAGTAAAGTTGATTTTATATATATATATATATATATATATATATATATATATATATATATATGTATGTATATATATTATATATTAGCCTTTTCCCCTCTGTAGTGAAGGTCTGGAGTGGAGTATTCCGTGGCACTTTTCCATGTAGAGGTAGCCTGCTTCTTTGAGAGTGGCGATGATCTGATTTTAAGTACCCTGTAGAGATGCTGAAGCATTTGGGAGCATTTGATGGAGGCTGGTGATCAGATAGCCACCTGACAAAGGGGCAGTTTCTTTTATTGTTGTGAATTGAAAAGATCCTGCTGGCCTCAGTCAGGGCCTTTTGGCCACAACACTTCTGGAGGAATTTATCTTTTCTCACAGCAACCAGTGAAGCAAGTAGAGCCTGTGACCTGATGGGTGTGAAAAGTCCAGAGAATACCATGGTGTTCCAGTATTTGTATCCAAGTAGTATCAATGTCCCAAAAAGCAAGGGGTGATCTTTAGAAATGACCTTTATAATTCCTGCCCACTGATATCCAAGAAAGGACTCCATGTAGGAAGTGAGCAAAGTGGCTGAAATGGTATATGGAAGAATAAACCCTAAAATACTGAGGGAGATGTTCATAGTCTGTTCTTATTATAACTTTGAAATAAACATCCTGTTATAAAAACTTGTTGGTATTAAGTGGATCAGTGGAATCTGGGTACCAGTATCTAGCCTCTATCAATGGGAAGAACACAATTTGTGGGGCCTGAAGCCAGTAGCAGTAGAAAAGAATTACCCCATGAATCCCTCAAGGTATCCTAAACCCCGATGTAGCATGCTTAGCTGTAGGAATGTGAGCCAGGGCAGAATCGCTACACTTTGGTGGGAGGAAGAAGACAAAGGAACAAACATTTCAATATATGAAAATTTCTGAGAAACAGTCTTGTTGAAGAATCTGTGAATTTTTTCTGGGTGAGGTTTATTTGTCTTCAAGAAGTGGATTAGCTTCTTCCTGGACTCCAAGCAGAGGTACAACCAAGTCATCTCTCCCCTGTTCCTTGCTAATCACTAATGTAGACCTACTTCTTGATTCCCACCTCTATCATCTGTTCTAGCCTCAAAACAGAAAAGAATGAGACATATATAGATTATATATATCTATATGTGTGTGTGTGTGTGACACAATCTGTATAAGAATTTGTTTTGCCTCCTATGTGTATTTATTATAAGGGTTTTGTTTTTCTATTCCAATAAGTGTTAGGGAGGAAGAACAGTGGAGTGAAAAAGAGAGAAAATTGCTTTTTGTTAGTCAAAATATATATATTTATATGTGTATGTATATTACACATACACACATATATAGATATATATACGCATATTGTTATTGTTGTGCAGTGTTTAGTCATGTCCAACTCTATATAATCCCATGTACTTTTGTCCATGGAGTTTTCTTAGCAAGGATTCTGGAGTGGTTTGCCATTTACTTCTCCAAGACATATGAATGCATATAAATATAAATATTATGTATATAAACACACACATATATATATGTGTGTGTGTGTGTGTGTGTGTGTGTGTGTGTGTGTATGTGTGTGTGTGTGTGTGTGTACATAGACAGACTAGATCTCCCTGTCTCATCCAGATAGGTATTATAATGCCCATTCATGGGCCTGAGTCCCTTACTGACCAACATGAGAGTTTTGATCTGTTGTATTTCCAATCTAGGCCATTTTCCCTTTCCTTGGTTATCTTAATAACCATTTCATTTCAAAGGCTCACCATATTGGTGCTAAATATCCAATGGACTTAGTCTGCTGCAACTCATAACTTCCAAGTTCAAGCTATATACCAGCCTCAGCCTCCCCCAATAAAAGGGATTATAGGCCTGTAACACAATTCTCATCTGAAAAAAAATTTAATTAAAAAAATAAAGATTCTTTAAAAAAAAAAAAACCTATCCCATCTCCTCCCAAATACATAATTTATACCTTCTGGCACATTTGATATTATTTAAATTACTCTTGATTTTTTTTAAATACTGAAATTCCTAATAGCCTACAACTCATCTATTCCTGTGCCTCCTAGATTATTTCTATCTTTAACAATGGGGTTTGGAACAAAGAAATGTGTTACTGAAATATATTCTCTTTGTTAATGAGGGTCCAAATCCAGTAAAGTAGTATCTTGAGAATCTGAACAAGCTGGGGATGGCAAAAGAGACCACCTTTGAGATGAGGGAAACTGTTAAGTCTTGCTAGAAGGAAATGAGAAATGTATTATTCCTGGGAATGGGAAGCAATTCTCAGAAGCAGAGGTGGTATGGCATAGAGGACAAAATTAGATTTTGGAGACCAGGGCTCAAAACCTACTTTGGATGCTAATGTATCACACTCTCAGAGTCTCAGTTTCTTTCTCTACAAAATGGGGATAATAATAGGAGCCATCTTTCAAAGTGGTTATAAGGAACAAATGAGCTAATGGATATAAAGCATTTTTTAAAAACTCTGAAGCACTACATAAATGGAGCTATTCTTATCATCATTGCTTATATTTATGTAGTGAGCGAACTTTAGTTATGAACTGCTTCCACATCCATTATCTCATCTGGTCCTCTTTCAAAGCATCCCTGTGAGATGGTATTTGATATTTTGTTATTGTTGCTCAGTCATTTTTTCAGTCAGGTCTGATTCTTTGTGACTCCAGTTGGGATTTTGGGGGGCAAAGATATTAGAAGGATTTACCATTTCCTTTTCAGTCTTATTTTACAGATGAGGAAACTGAGGCAAATAGAATTAGGATCATACAGCTAATAAGTGTTTGAGGCTGTATTTGAACTCCAAAAAATGAGAATTAATGCCCATTGCTCTACCCATTCAGCTACCTAGCTACAACACCAAGGCTTTATAACAGAGGCAGCACTCTAGCTGGTTCCATACTATTTGATGATTGTAAACAACTACGTACCACAATGTTCCCTAAACAAAAGCTTTTTTGCTCTGTTATGTACACTTATCTGTGTGAGCATGAATGTGCATGAATAGTCCTGATATCTTATCTGACAAACAGCAAAGATATGCCAGTAAATTAACCATTTATTTTCTTCAAATGTATCTGTAGAAGGAAGAGTTAACCTTGGGGAAGTAGCCAACTTGGGCTAAGGAGGTTAGTGATGGGAGCAGTCTTGTTTGCTCACATAGTTTGGTTCCGGCATCTTTTTCTCCACTCCCCATGTTCAAGAGCTGCCTGAAAAGGAATGAGCAGAAAAGTCCTTTCTCTACTTGAAAGGGTCAGCTTTATCTTTTCTTTTCCTTGCGTGGCCTGCAGCTGACACACACACAAAAAAGGTGTAATTACAATGTGACGTGCTGTCGATGGGGCTGCTGCGGGAGAATCTGTACCTCTCACTCCACTCAGAATACATTTCAATTTGATGCTGTGAATTTTACATTGAAATGAGCTTTTTCTTTAAAACCCTAGAGAAAACAGCCCCTGCACAGGAGCATTAACAAATTGCTTTGCAAATCTAGGCTAAAGTGAACATTCAATTTGAGGAGGTCAGATCAAGCATTGGCGGGTGAGACAAATGGGGAAACCAGAAGAGAGCTCTCCAGTGGCTGGGGCCCAAGTGTTTACCTTGCTATTAAGGGAGGACTCACCTCCAACACCTTCCTTTGGTCCTACTTTCCTGGGGCTTTTTCTGGATACTTTTTCTTTCTCATAATTGGAGATGGGAAGCTGGCAAGGCCAGGTATCCTCTGGTGAGGGGGCCTTTACTGAATGATTCTTTACCTTAATTGGGGAAGAAATATGGTGACTTCAGTTTTGTCAGACTCCGTGTCAACATGTATGGACTAATTCTAGAGATTCCCAATTCTATTAGGCCTTGAGGTGTAAAATAAATGCTTAAAGTCTGAGGAACACAAGAAATATGGTTTCTTGAGGGTTTTCTTGTATTGATTGGCTAAGTCTGTGGACTATCCTGAATACTGGGGAGTCTAAAGTAGAGAGAATTCATATTCAGGTAACTACATCAGACCCGTGACCTCATTATGGTGCCTGAGGCAAATTCAATTGGAATGTGTGTGGAGATGTGTTGGAAGGGTATCAATTCAGGTAAAAATGCTTGTTGAATGACTTAATGCAGGAGAGTGCTGCCTTATTTCCAGAAACTCTAGTCCACATTCCTATGTCATAACATTTGTCCTTGACTCCCTAATTCTCCTGGGGAGATGAGGTCCAGTAAAGGGACAGCTCAAGGTGAAGGGGTGGGAGTAACTGTGTTTCTCTTGCGACTTGTAGACAACTGAGAAGTGAGGAACAAGAAGGAGTTATGTGTGAACACCCTTGAACAAAATTTTCTTCACCCTGTCCTCATTTCAATTTCATTTTCTGGTGGTTCTAACCCATGAATGGATTCCCTAAATGGTATATTATCTATAACACATTTTAAATCAGAGACACAATGGATGTTAGGATTGAGAAAGTAACACAGAGATCATTTAGTCATAGAACCCTAAGTACCAAGAATGTGAAGTTTGCAGTGTCCTAATCCAACCATGACATTCTACAGATGAAGAAACCAAAGTCCGAAATAAATAAATAAATGAGTTTCCCATGGTTGCAAAGGTTACAAAGCAGACCCAGGGGGTTCAAACCTGCGGCCAGAAATCTAAAACGTGGTTTTCCAACCCTCTTGTTTTATAATGATAAGTTTGAGGTGCAGAAGGACTAAGCAGCTAACGGAAGGCCACAAAGCTCTTTAATGCCAAAGCTGAGATTAGAATGCCCAGCCTTCTGCCTCTTAGACGAGTACCTGTTATATCACGTCAGTGTCTTGGTCACCATGCTACTGATTTATCATACAGAGTTCACAGAAGAACACAAGTATCCCAGAGAAAAAGAGACACAATTGGAAGGACTCATGGACGTTATCTTAGTGTGATTTCATTCCTAAATGAGGGGATGGGCCTAGAGAGATGAAATCACTTGTTTAGTGTCACATAGCCATTAAGCAGTGGAGACAAGACTCAAACACAGCTCTTTTAGATTCAAGCTGACCGTACTTTCCACTGACTTGTAAAATTTTGATCTTTATAGAAAAAATTAAGGTGACTGATCAATTTAATTCTATTTTCACTTATTGGGTACTTTAAGAATAAGTGATGGCTTAGTTTAGATTTTGGTGGTGTGTTTCAAAACATTCTTCACAGTCTCTGACCTTTAAATTGGAATTGCCAAGAGTAACCAAATTGGTAGTTTCTGAGGGAATCTGGCTGCCTTTAACAGATCCTGGCAAAACGTGGAGAAAGTTTGCTCACTAGTGCTCCCAGGACCAAAGGCCACATTGATGGTTTGCATTATAGCATTGTTAAATGTCAAAATTGGAAGGACTTTAAAAGCTCTTTCTTCAAACTTCCATGCAGTATAGGAAAGGTGAATTATTTCTAGCCAACCCCTTCCAGGGCTTGCCCCAAAATCACTCTCTAGGGCCTTTCTAAAGAGTTGCAGGGCAGCCCAGGAGCCGGAACTAAAGTGATACATTTTCAATTTGGCTTTAAACGAATTCACCAAATCGGCATCTCTGATGTCAAGTGGAAGTGAATTCCACAAATCTCAATTTATTTTATGGGGAAGCGTTATTGATTTTCTTCTTTTTTTTATTGTCTGATTCTCTCTCCTTTCCACCCCCCCTCCCCCTCATTCCTCTGCTGCCAACCTTTTTCTACCTGGATTGAATCATTTGATTTAAGAGACGTCGTCCAGAGAGAGAGAGAAGGGGAAAAAGAAAGACCACCCCCTTTCTTCCTTCCTTCCTTCCTCTCCTCCTTCCTTCCTTCCTTCCTTTCTCTCCTCCTTCTTTCCTTCTTTCTTTCTTTTCTTCCTTCTTTCCTTCTTTCCTTCCTTCCTTTCCTCCTTCCTTCCTTCCTTCCTTCTTTCCTTCCTTCCTTTCTTCTTTCCTTCCTTCCTTTTTTCCTTCCTTCCTTCCTTCCTTCCTTCATAGCCAGGATTCATAAGATCTCTCACCCTCTATACCACAATTTCCCACCAGGCACTTTATTATCCATCAAAGGCAAATAAAGCCACCTCTCCTTTATGCTAGGATCAATGGAACAGAGAAGGACCCCTCTAAAAAAGATGTCCCCATTGAGAAAGTAAAGTTATCATTGACTAGAATACCCCTATTTGACATCTATTCTTCCTGTCCCCTTAGTCAACTATAATGTTCCATCACTTTATTTACATCAGTTTAATATTATTGTTTCAAGAACACTCAACTCATTGCCATGGGTTGTGCTGTTTCCCACTATCTAACACATCAAGACCAAAATCCTTAGTCTAGTGATCAAGACTCTCTACCTATTGAATTTCATCTCCTGTGCCATCTTCCCAGAAGAGCAAGTTCACTCACTCTTCCCTTATGTGCTTTGTCCATTACAGTCCCTCTGACTTTGCCCATGCTGAAAGCATCATCTTGTCTTCTATTTTAATCCTAATACTCCCTCCAGTCATCTCTCCCACAAAGCCTCCTTGACTCTCCCAGCCCACAGTGAGCTCAGCTTTCTTAGACCTCCCAGAGCACTTTGAAGCCCTTTAAGGTTTGCAGAGCGCTTTCCCTCACATCTATATTCCCCACAGTTAATAATATATTCTTTAATGTTTGAAAGATCTCACATCATTTCTTATATGTATTTTTGTCCTCCTAATTAGACTGTAAGCTCCTTGAAGGTAGGGACTACATCATTTTATTTCTTTGTATTCTCCATGGCACCTAGCAGGGGAGTTAAACACATGTGGTGGTTGTTGAACTGTTTTTTTTAGTTATGTCCAGTTTTTTGTCATTCCATTGGAGTTTTCTTGGCAAAGAAACGAGTGATTCGCTATTTCCTTCTCCAGCCTGTTTTCTAAATGAGGAAACTGATACCAACAGGTTTAAGTGATTTCTTCAGGTTAACACAGTGTCTGAAGCCAGGTCTTCCTGACTCCAGGGCCACACTCATTCCACTGTGGGGTCACCTACTTGCCCATAAACACATGTTAGGTTCTCAATAAATACCTATTGATCTATTGTTTCTATCCCTAAGCCCAACCCTATTAAAGTATAAACTCTTTAAGGATAAGTACTGGAACCCCGTGCATCTGGTATTACATTGTGCATATGCTTTGGATGCAATAAATATGGAATAGACTGAAGCATGGTAAAACAATAGCAGTATCTATGTGTGGAATTTTAAAGCTTTTTCTTTTTAAATAGGAAACAGGGCAGGTGCTGCTATTCCAATTTTTAGAGAATCCTAAGGCTAGAACTAGAAGGGACTTTGGAAGCATTCAGAACAATTTTCTCATTTTACAATTGTGGAAACTGGGGCCCAAAGAAGTTAGGTCATACAAATAATGTGTTGTGAGAATGATTTGAATTCACTTCCTGTAGTACCATCCTGCTTGGCAGTTATAGAAACTGAAACACAGAGAAGTTAAATGACTTGCTTATGGTTGCACAGATAATTAATGATAGAACTGGAGCAACTCTTCCTCCTCCTCCCCCCAGACATCCTAGAGCAACATCCCATTTTATAGGTATAAAGCTTTTAGCAAATGAACTGAATAGAGGAAGTTCTGTGGTTAGTAGTGCTCTGAGCACTTGCATATTCAATCATTTTCCTTTCCTTGCATTCATTCAGCTGGTCATTCATTCAGTAAGCATTTTACAGCCCTATTCACAGTCCTGGACTCAGTGATGAGGGGGATATAAAAGGATAGACCAACAGCCATTAGGAACATTCATAGAAAAACCATGGAACGTAAGAGGAATGTAGTCAAGGAACTCCAAGACTCTTTCAGGAGATTTACAAAGTTAAGAATATTTTCATAATAATATTATGACATTTTAATTCCTAACATGATAAATATTGATAATTATAACTCATATAAAAAGTTCTTGTACAAGGGAGATATTAACATTTTAAAAAGGGATCCTAGAGATTATTTTCTCAAACTAGAACGTTTCTTGTTTGTTAATTTAGGACAACCCTTTATTTTACAGATGAGGAAAATGAGGTCTAGGGAGAAAGGAAGTGATGTCTCCACAGTTATACACAAAGTATTATAGCAGAGCTGGGATTGGACTGTAGATAAAAGGGATAATTACAGCACCTGACTTCCAGGATTGTTATGAGGATCAATTGATCCTCATTTATAAGGCACCTGGAACACAGTAGGTACTACATAAATGCTTATTCCATCTCCCCCTCCCAAATTCTGGAGGAATTATCTGGAGCCCCTTTCTATATTAATAATAGTAAATTACTATTTAAAAAAGTAAAAAAAAATAGTAAAGAAGCCCAGTGCCCCTGAAAATATACTGCATTCATGGCTGTCTATTCTGCCTCTCTGTTAAGCCACTTCTATTTGAAGGACTTTGTCAAGCCAAGAATAAACACAAGAGGAAGCTGTGAGCCTGAGGTAGGTAGCCCTCAACATGACACTGGCTTAGAGTCCAGAAGATCTGTTTTTGAATCCCACCTCTGACATATAGTTGTTGTGTGATTATGAGTAAGTCTCTCTAAGTTTCAGTTTCCCCATCTATAAAATGGGAAAGATTATATCTCTACAACATGCTTTACAGGGTTGTAGTGAGGATCAAATAACCTAATGTATGTAAATGACTTTACAAACAGTAACGCACCTATTTTTATCTTTTCCCTCACTATATAAATATCAGGTTTTAGTCCTTCCAGCCCATCCTTTCAAAAGATAAAAATGAATCCACTGTAATTTCTAATAAAGTGTTCTACCAACATGCTTATAGTGTGCTCTCAGTGATTAGAGTACCTTAATTTCAAAGACAAGTGCAACAATGTGATATTGAGGAAGGTAGGAAAGGTCCTAGAATAGATCTAGGTTTCAGTATGTACTCTCAGAGGCCGGTATTCCAACCTGGCACAATCTACCACTCATAAATCTATCATCCATAAATAATAGTCAAGAATTGCTTTGAACTAGCCAGGGGCTATGTCCCTTCACTTTCATTGTTAAAAGTCCCTGTGCTGTCCCACATCCTATATCTCTCTCTCTTCCATCTGCTCAGCAACTTCAAGTATTAAGAATATTTGTCTGTATATATATATATACATATATATATATATACACACACATATAGAGAGAGAAACACACATACATATACATGTATATATGTATATAAAAATACATATTATATATATAGAAATGTGTGTAAAGTATACATATGTGTGTGTATGTATGTAGACATCTATTTTACTTCAGGTTCTCTTGACTTCAAATCCAGAATTCTTTACTATAATTTGCCTGGGAAATTATAGCAAATGGCAAATTATAGTAAAGAATTCTGGATTTGAAGTCAGGAAAATCTGAGGTCAAATACCACTTTTGACATATACCAATAACAACAAAAACTATACCAGTGACAACAATATTGTAATTGGTTTATTTGCATAAGATTCTCCTCATCAGTAGAGATTGTTCAAAACAAGTAGAAGAATTGGCACTTTTACAGTGTTAGCTCCTTTCAATCTTTCTCTCCCTTCAAAACTTAAAGTTGAGAACCACATGAAACCAGAAAACCAGGATCTCTTTTTTTCAAAAGAGTGAAACCTTTTCATGAAGGTGAGGAACACTGAACAATCTCCACCAGTGAAGAAAATCATATGTAAATAGACTTTGAGATACCCATTATTCATTTATTAATTTATTGAATGCCTCTGGTATCTTCAACTTGGTGGTGGTGAGGAGGGGTACTTATTGAGCATTTATTTATTCTGTATCAGGTATCATGGTAGGTACTTATAATTCAGTGACCAAAATAAAACCATCCTGACTTATTAAAGGAGCTTACATTCCATTACAACTATAGAATTTTATGTTGAGAATAACCATAAACAACTCAACTACTCTGGTGGTATCCAGGGCAGGAATTCCCCCCATATAATCAAGAAGAAACGTATGACATTTTCATGATGACATAGAAAGAATAGTGGATTTGGTAACAAAGGACCTAAGTTCAAATATCAGCTCTGATACTAGTGCCAAAGGGCATTTGGGCAGGACACAACCTTTCTGGGCTCCAGTTGTATCCTTTATAAAAGGTAATGATATGGTTCAGTAGATATAGCCCTGAATTTAGAGTGAATAAGTCGTTCACTTGTTTTCAGTCATGTCTGACTTATCATGACTCCATTTGGGGTTTTCTTGGCAGAAATACTGGAGTAATTTGCCATGTCCTTCCTTTTTCAGTTTATTTTACATATGAGGAAAGTGAGCTATGAAGGGCTAAGTGATTTGCCTAGTGTCACATAGCCAGCAACTGTCTGGGGCCAGATCTGAACTCATAATCTAGAAAGACTATGAGAACTGTCGCATCTACAAACCTAGTTTATCACTTGAAGTCAACCTGAATGAATACATCAAGGCTATCTCCAAGGAGTTGTTTACAAGCAAATGATTTTGTTTGTTTGTTTTCAGTATTCTAGGTAATTCTCTTTTTCCCCTAGTAAATTTATTTATTTTTAACACACATTGCTTTATGAATCATATTGAGAGACAAAAATCAGAGCAAAAGGGAAAAACCGAGGAAGAGGAAAAAAACACAGAAAAAAGAAATGAA
This sequence comes from Antechinus flavipes, assembly GCF_016432865.1. NCBI lineage: Eukaryota > Metazoa > Chordata > Mammalia > Dasyuromorphia > Dasyuridae > Antechinus > Antechinus flavipes. The sequence goes on along the minus strand of NC_067398.1, from coordinate 362,323,901 downwards.
CAAAATGTTGATTTACATTCAGTCTCCTTAAATCTTTTTCTGGATGCAGATGGCATTTTCTGTCCAAAGTTTATTAGAATTGCTTTGGATCACTGAATCACTGAGAAGAACCAAGCTTTTCATAGTTAATCACTGAACATTCTTACTGTTATTGATACAATGTATTCCTGGTTCTGCTTGTTTCGCTCAGCATCAGTTTATATAAAACTTTCTAGGCCTTTTAAAAATCAGAATGTTCATAATTTTTATAGAACAATAATATGCCATTATCTTCAAGTACCACAACTTGTTGAGCCATTCCCCAATTGATGGGCATCTACTCATTTTCCAATTCTTTGCTACCACAAAAAGAGCTGCTAGAAACATTTTTGCACCTATGGGTCCTTTCCCCTCCTTTATGATTTCCTTGGGATGTAGACCCAGTAATGGCACTATCAGATGATTATTTGGCCCTGGTAACCCTGAAAGAAACAATTCTCTTTCTTTTTAAATTGCCCCCAGCTCTATGCCCCTTCCACATCTTAGAGAAAATGCTGCTAAGAATCATGATAACCCTTAATCATGAGATCTTTCTCCAAACACCAATCAGCAATGAACTATTGAAAAAACTGCACCAAAAACTCAAATTAACATTGTGAGTGACTCAAAAGAAACAGGAGAGGCATATAACAGGTGCAGCTATTTCTAGGGTTTGCCTGAAAGAAGTAGTCTCCAACAGAGATGTCAAATAGACAAAGGAGCAACAATCTTCCTGAATGAGGTCTGACACAGATTAAAATTGAATTGGGAAATATTTAACAGAAAAATTAAAATTCAATAAAACTTTAGATAATGTCAATTTGTGGTTTTCTAAGTCAATGTGGGGCTTTAGGAGATCCTTATGTATGGCTTAATGTCCCCGTTTCTGTGTCAGCTTGACACTGCGGGCCATTCAGCAAAGGTTGAAAAAGGAGATCAGTGGTCAAGAATATGTTCAAAATTGGCTGGACAGCATGGCTCCATAAAAGCAGGAAACCCATCTAGATGCCTTCACACTGAACAGTTCTCTCTTCTGTATTGTCCCCAAATTGCTCCATAGAGGGTTCATCCAATGCATTGAAGAGAATGGTGCAGTGTGAAGGCATCTAGATGGGTTTCCTGCTTTAGGCAGTATCCACATCAGTGAAATCATACAGTTCTACTGAAGCATTAAAATATTTTTAAAAGCTTTTTATTTTCAAAAAATGCATATATAATTTTCAACATTCACCCTCGCAAGACCTTGTGTTCCAATTTTTTTCTCCCTCCCTTTTCCCTACTCCATCCCGTAGATGGAAAATAATCCAATATATGTTAAACATGTGCAATTCTTCTATACATATTTCTACAAATATCATACTGCATGAGAAAAATCAAATCAAAAAGGGAAAAAATGAGAAAGAAAACAAAATGCAAGCAACAACAACTGAAAGGTGAAAATGCTACGTTGTGATACACTCAGTCCTCTCTCTGAGTGCAGATGGCTTTCTCCATCACAAGACCATTGGAATTGGCCTGAATCACCTTCCAGTTGAAAAGAGCCACATCATCAGAACTGATCTTGCTGTTGTTGTGTACAATGATCTTCTGGTTGCTCATTTCACTCAGCATCAGTTCATGTAAGTCTCTCTAGGCCTCTCTGAAATCATCCTGCTTGTCATTTCTTACCGAACAATAATATCCATAACATAACATAAATGTCCTAAATGACACAGAAATGGGGACATTAAGCCATACATAAGGATCTCCTAAATAATATACCATAACTTATTCATCCATTCCCCAACTAATGGTCAGCCACTCAGTTCCAGTCCCTTGTCACTACAAAAAGGGCTGAAGTATTAAAATATTAAAGTGTTCCTTCACTTCTTGGGGTCTTAGATTCCTTATCTGTAAATTGAGAGCATTGGACTAAATGTTGCTTATGATTTTATTCAGCTCTAAACATCTAAACATCCTGTAAATTCTTTTCTCCCAAACTATGGGTTGTTTTAGTAAGCTCCCCTGTGTGGCTAATGCTTTATGCTTTTCCAAGTCCCTTCACAAACATCCCCTCATTTGTTCTCACCCAGAGCCAATATTATTTTCCCCTTTTTGCATAAGAGGAAAACGAGTCATGGAGAGGCTGGTACAGATATCACATGACTTTTTTAATAGTAGAACTAAGGCCTGGAGTCTAAATCCACTTTCCTGCCCAGAGTCACCTCAAGATGTCAGATAAAAAGTCTGCTTCATTAGGTCCCATTCCTGGGGGTAAGATTTATGCCCTAGTAGGTATCTCTGGGATTATTCTCAATAACTCCTCCAAACCCCATGAAATGTGGTTTCGAAGAACAAAGACTAGAGCCCCAAGGAGGCTTTCTTGCCCCTGTGATAAAGTTATCAGAAATAATAAGAAAATAGGATGGGGGTGGAGGCAGCATCTGAGGGAAGCACATCCCCAAGCCTGGTGCGATTGGCCTGCCGGTGCTTAAAGAGGAACTGCTCCTGCCTTCTCTCCGCTCTGCCAAAAGCATCCTGCAAAGCCTTTCCCCCTTCCCCCCACCCCCCCAGCGAGCATCTGCCAAGAATACACCCGACATAATAATTTCTTTGACCTCCACCACACGAGTTTCTGAAAAGAACAAAACAGCGTCATTCCTTGGCATTTACAGTTTAAACCTTTCCTATTCAAGTTTCTAACAAAAAAAGCTACCAGCCCATTCTGACCGTGATTAAAATTCATAGGCTTGCTGCAGAGAACAGATGCAGAAGCAATTTTAGGCCAGTCATATCCCAGGTCTGCAAAATTAATTTGACAGGTTTGCATTAGAGCCCTGATCAATATCCACTTTAGAGCAGCACAGGCTAACTGAGAAAAAATAAGTGACCGGAGTGTTACCAGACGAGGAAAAATGAATCTTTGAGACTTTTTTTCCCTCTAAGCTTGCACCTACATCAGGAGTCCTGACCTCAATCCATTGATCGGCTGCAGTTAACATGACAAAAGGCCTAGCGGATAGACCAGAGCTCTACCTAGCAAGGAACAATCACCCCTGATACACTAAATGTTTGACAGAGTGACTGGACTGCTGAATTAGTATTTGCTTTCTGAGGTCTGCCGTGCAATCTGGCCTTCTTCCTGTATCCTTCCCCTGCTTCCCCCGAGCATTACAAGCAGACACCTAACTTTCCTTAAACTTCCTTGCGGGGCAGAAGGGAAGCTGCGGGCATCTCCATTCAGCCCTCAAGAGAGGGGATGGAGGAAGGGAGGAGAAAACCCTTTTTCCTGACTTGTCAGCTCTTCTAAATGTCCTAAAATACTATGGGCTCCTCAGAAAAGACTTGGGCCAAGAGAGGTACTGTCTAAAAGAAGCAAAAGACTTAGGCATGTGCTTATTATCCTGAGAGTCTAGAATGGACATCTATGAAATCCCCAGGTTTAAGAATAGTTCCCGGGGTATCTCTCTATTCATAGGAGCCTCTGAACTTCCACTGAAATGCATGGAAAAAGCGCATACACGTTGGTTACTTGATTTGATTGCTCTGGGTCTTTTTTTGGAGCAGATCATCACGACTCCATCCTTCAAGAGTTATTGTGGCCAAAAAAAGTTAATCCTCTCGTGGCAAAGTTTTGGGGGGCAAGCCTCTCTAACCCTGGCCAGGCTGGCCTTAGATAACCATCAGTTGTTGGTCTGAATCTGAAGCCTTCCCAAGTGTTCTGCTGATGTGGTCTTAGCCATTCCTCTCTCATGACCACACTGAGAATGATGCTTGTGAATGGGATTTCAAGAGAGTAATATCTTTACCATATCACAAAATAAATATCTGATGCTGTGGAAGGTAGGATTCTTTGGCAACAAAAATATGGAAATGTATTTTAAAAAAGAATTTTTTAAACATCTCCTTCATCATATCCTTCACTGTTGTTGTGTTCTGGGCAGCTGGCTATTTTAGTCCCTTTTACAGCTCTGGTCATTTGTGGTAGTCAGGAAATGACCTAAGTTTTTTTTTTTTTTTTCTGACAGTGGAACAGAGGTATCTAAAATTCAGAACATCACAGTCAGTGACTTTTCTTCTTGGTAACCTCTCGGTCTGATACATGTTCTCCATTCTCCACTCCCTACCCAAGTCCTACCTGTCCTTAATGAAATATTTCCTCACTGAACTGCACATACCCTTTGGCTCAGTTACCATTGTTAGGACTATGCTCCAAAGAGATCAGAGAAAGAAGAAAAAGATCCACGTGTACAAAATATTTATAGCAGCTCTTTTTTGTGGTAGCAAAGAATTAGAAGCAAAGGGGTGCCCATCAATTAGAGAATAACTTTAAAAATATTGAGCAGCTTGGTAATGGATGCAGTGGATCAAGTGCTAGACCTGGAGTCAGGAAGATGAGTCTTCCTGAGTTCAAATGTGGCCTCAGAAACTTACTGGCTTAGTCACTTCACCTTGTTTGCCTCAGTTTCCTCATATGTAGAGTGAGCCAGAGAAAGAAAGCCCTCTATTATCTTTGCCAAGAAAAATCCCAAATGGAGTCCTGGAGTGTCATACATGACCAAAATGTTTGAACAACAACAATAAAAAATTATAGTATATAAATGCAATGGAATAATATTGTGTCATAAGAAATGATGAACCAGGACAATCAGGGATAGGACGTTTCAGAGAAATCTGGGAAGATTTGTTTGCACTGATGAAGAATGAAATGAGGAAGGAAAATAATTTATATAATAAAATCATTGTTAAAAAAAAAAAAACAACAACTTTCAAAGACTGAAGAGCTCTGAGCAATGCAGTGATCAACCACATGTCTCCAGAGGAATGATGATGAAGTAGACTACCTACCTCTTGACAGAGAAGTGATATGTTTAAGGTATAAAATAAGGCATATCTATTTGGACATAACCATTATGGGAATGGGTTTTGTTTGATGTTTTTTTACAAATGGCTGGAGAGGAGGGATGGAAGGGAGAAGGTAACCCCAAAAAATGAAGAAAAGAGAGACTGTGAAGTATTTTTAAATGTAAGGAAAAGAACAGAATGAAAATCAGAAAGAACATAGATCAGAATTTTTAAATGTAAGGAAAAGAAAAAATCATAGACCTGATTAGATCACAGATTCAATGAGTACTGAAGTCCAATGTAATACATATATTTAATTATATGAGTGTAGGCAAATATAAAAAATGATGAGGAAATTAAGGTAGCAATGATATTCTATTCTTTTCTGGTAGAATCAGATAGAATAGAGTAAAATAAACTAGAGGAGACTAGAATAGTGGATGATGAGGAAACGAAGATGGCATATATAGAATGGAATAGATCACAATTGAATGTTGCAGAATATTTAATAATAGAAAATGCCCCAAGGGAGACCTCAGAGGTGTTAGGTATATTCTCCATGGAGGACAACAATCATAGAGGATGAGAAGTCCTAGATCCATTGTGAAATACATCAGTGCAGGAAATAACAACAAAGATGAAATGATGGATCTATTGATATTTAGAAGCATTACAATAGAAAGGCCCCAGAGTTGTGAGTTCTACTCCTGATTATGTCTCAGGTTTACTTATCCAACTTTCTGATCCTCCTTGACAATTTAAAAATAACCCAGATCATGGATTAATTTGTGAAAACTGACTAGTAACTAGCTGGCAAAAATTGAGGACTCGAGAATGACTCAGTCTGCTCATTATAATTAATGAAGTGTGGGTTAAGAAAGAACTTAGAGGGGTAAAATATAAATAAGCATGATGACATGCCCCAGCTTTCCCTTTATGGAACTTCCCTAGGCTCCCTGCAATTAGGTAGCAATGACTCAGCTCTTATCTGGGATATTAATCTGAGCCTATTAAAGGACACCATTAAGCACTAATAAAACACATTTAATGCTCTTACTTTTATCCCAGACCTCTAGGGAAAACCCAGAGAGAAGCTTTATTAGATGAAGGGAGTTACATTGGTGTGATTTGGTAGAAAGAAAATTGAACTGGGAGTCCAATGCCTTGGTTCTGGCATGAGTTGAGTGCCCTAGAGCAAATAAGTTCACTGCTTTTGACCTCAGTTTCCCCATCTGTAAAATGGAGATAATAACCCTGCTCTGCCTGACTCATAGGAGAAAGTAATGAAGAACAAATGAATTAACAATTTGGAAAACAAAGGGATTTTTTGAAAGGATGACATGAAATGAACTGAAATATTAATATTTCCTTGTAAAACTAAAGCATTATATAAGTGTAGAGCCTCACTAGGATTAGGAGTACAAAATGGTTAGTTTCATTACATGTATTTCACAAAAGAGGGATGGAAGGGGGTTCCTCTTACTCATCCTGGAGACCCCAATTAACCAGATTGTGTGAGGCAGAGTGACTATTTTATTCTGATCTATCATATTAGAAAACACTGGCTCTGGTGGTAGCAAAAGTAGGTGCAGCTCCTACCACCTCTGATTAGTTTATGTGACCTTGAGAAAATCAGTTATCCACTTTGGATCTCAGTTTCTTTATTCATAAAATGAGCTAGCTAATCTTCTGGAGCTCTGTATCCCTCTAGATCTGGCCCCTCTGGAAGCTCAATCCAGAAACACAAGGTTCCAAATGCAGGATAGCACTTAAGCCCCACAGGTTTCCCAGGTAGGAAAACCTTCCTTCACCTTTTGCCTTGGAGCCCCTACCCCAATCAGCAGAATTAAGAATCAGTAATCTATTCTTTCATTCTCAATAGAAAGCAGCTACAGGCATAGGGCTGGAGTGAAGGGATTAGAGTATGGAAATCTTAAATTTGAGTCCTGCCTCCCACTATTTACTGCTTCAGGCAAGTTTCTTAACTGCTCTTAGTCTCAGTTTCCGCATCTGGAAAATGAGGATAATAACAGCACCCACGATCACAGGTTTCCAGGGGGGTCAAATGATATAATATAAACACGTAAAGCACTTTGTAAACCTTAAAGAGGTTCACAGATAAATTTTAGGTATCACCTAATTGATATATAATCCTATAAGTTTCTAACTAGAGCTAGTTCCAAGTTCCTTTCCAGTATCTTCCTGCATTTATTGATGGGATCTTCTTTGCCTGTTTTTATAGCCTCCTCTGTCTCCCATCAGGTGCTACCTGCCAGCCAGACATCTCGTACCCTCCTTGCTGCATCCCAGAGGACGAAGACACCCTTGCATCTCCTCCCTTGTACAACACTGGGCTCATCCAGAGCTCATGTCACGATATCACTTTCCTGATGTCATGGACATGGACAGACAACAACAGCCCACTGTAAATGGTTTTTTAAAATTATTGTGCCCAGGATCACTGGGAGATACAAGGCTTACCCTGTCCTTTTCTGTCCTTATAGAACTTACTATTTATTTGGGGAGACAAGACTAATTTGCATGAGCTACTTTTCAATGTACAGCCCATCCTACTACTAAATCTACATTTTTTTCTTTGACAACAATCAGGGTTAAGTGACTTGCCCAGAGTCACACAGCTAGAAAATATCTGATATTGGATTTGAACTCAGGTCCTTTTGAATCCAAGGACAGTACTCAAGCCACGTATAATTTCCATAGATCAGGAAGATCAGTAAAAGCTAAGGAAATCAAGAGAACTTCCTAAAAAATATGGGGCTTTGGTTTACCCCTTGAAGGATTTAGGATGGATGGAAGAAAAAACAAGGGCAAGGAGATGAGAAGAAAGACTACTGTTCCCCAGAGTCAGGAAGACATGGGTTCACATTTTTAACACTATCATCATGTGACTATAGACAATTCATCAATATTTCTGAGCCTCAGTTTCCTCATTTGTATAATGGGAATAATAATAGTATCTATTTTACAGAGTTGTGGTCAGGCTGGAATGAGGTAATGTATATAAAGTGTTTTGCAAGCAAATGTTAGCCATTTTTATTATCTATTTTATTCTCATCTTTTGATGTTAATGATGAAGGCAAGAATGCACCAACATACTACATTTCTGGAACATCACCTTCAGAACAAATCATGCCTTAATCCAGAATTTGATCCTACTGGGGAAATTAGGGGGCAGTAGAGTCAGAGTTTGACTTCTTTCATTAGAGGAGCTTCATTCAAAGTCCTTTAAATCACATTACTTGGATAGTCATCTTCCCCTGTGCATGAATGCCTCGTTGTGAACTCATATACATTGAGCATTGAGTGTTTTCCATCCTATATTCCTACATACATTTCTCTCTCTCTGTTTCTCTCTCTCTCTCTCTTTCTTTCTCTCTCTCTCTCTTTCTCTCTGTCTCTCTCTGCTTTCTCTGTCTCTGTCTCTATGCCTCTGTGTGTGTCTCTGTCTTTGTCTCTGTCCTCTGTCTCTGTCTCTCTGTCTCTGTCTCTGTCTCTATGTCTCTCTGTGTGTGTCTCTGTCTTTGTCTCTGTCTCTGTCTCTCTGTCTCTGTCTTTGTCTCTCTGTCTCTCTCACTCTGTCTCTCTCTGTCTTTCTCTGTCTCTCTGTCTCTATGTCTCTCTGTGTGTGTCTCTGTCTTTGTCTCTGTCCTCTGTCTCTGTCTTCTGTCTCTGTCTTTGTCTCTCTGTCTCTCTCACTCTGTCTCTCTCTGTCTTTCTCTGTCTCTCTGTCTCTGTCTCTGTCTCTCTGTATGTGTCTCTGTCTCTGTCTCTCTCTCTCTCTCTCTTTTTCTCTCTTACAGAGTTAGATTTCTATAAGATTCTAGTCACAGATTTTGCTTTAGCACTTTCCAGGATAGCTTGGCATATAGATCAATGAATTTCCACAATATAAAATTCTAAATAATCTGGCTGATACCTACTTGTTTCCTGAATTACTATTTGCTCCTCTTTACCATGTTTCAGCCCAACAAGCCTGCTAGTTTTTACCTGAACTTAAGGTATTTGCACATTGTTGATTCATTAGCATTGAACTCAAGGCCAACAGCACTACAAGTCATGTCTGAATGGAGCTTATTTAAGATAAACATTTTCTCTATAAGGCATATTACAACCTTTTCAGGTTAGGAACAGTAGACTTCAGCACTATGCTTGGGGGTCATTTTAAATGGCAAAATCACCAACAAATAGTACCAAAAAAAAAAAAAAAAGGAAAAAATGTGGCATTAAATAGACCATGAAAAGTACATTTTTCCCCCAGAATGAGAGCTAAAACACCTTGGCATAGCATCATTCTATTTGATTTCAGCTGGGAATATCCACATAGGGTGACTAATTTTTCCTCATTCGAATATGTCCTCAAGTGATTGAGAAAATGTAAGTAATGTTTTTTAGGTTACAAGTAAATTTTAGCAAGTGAATTTGTAAATATAGAACCCATAAATAATTAGGATCAATTATATATTGATAAATGCCTATTGTATACCTACTGTAGGCAGAACACTATGCTAGGTGCCTAGCTTAGTTAAAATATAGTCCTTGCTTCATGGAGTATCAAATCCGGTAAAATGTACAAAAGAAAATGCTACATTAGGTCTGAATGGAAAAAGAAAAAATTGTCCAGGATGGAGATCAGAAGTCTCATGAAGGAAGCAGCATTTGAGCTCATTTTTAAGGGATGTGTAGGAAATAAGAGAGGGGAGGAAAGGCATTGTAAGGATGAAGATCAATAGGACCAATAAATTTTCATTTCATAGAAACTAGGTCCTTTTGGTTGGAAACCAGAGTATTTTAGCAAAAAGTAGCAGGAATTAAGGATGGAAAGATAGGGTCCTTTTCATTGCAAGGACCTTGAATACAAGCAAATGCATTTGAAATGTAATCTGGAGATAATTTGGGGCCACTAAAGATTTTCAGTAGAGCTATGAAAAGATCAGATCTGCACAGAGGGAAGATTTGATTATTAGTGATATGAAAAACAGATCAGGTGTGGGCAAGGCAGTAAATGTAGGAACAACATAATTTTTTCAACAGTCAAAGCCACATGTCTCCAAAAATTTTTATTCACACACCCTATATGTAAAATAATTTTGACCATGCACCTTCAAAGTGTATAAATTTATTTAGTTATAAATTATATGTATGACATTGTACTAATCATTATGTATATTATAAAACTTTTACAAAAATAAAAATTAAAAGGAAAAACTAGAATTAGAATAATATTTAGAAAATAATGTCATTTCAATGGTTGAAAAAATGCCTCATAAAGAGAGGAGAGCCAATGGAAAAAAAATGCATTATAGGATGCATTTCCTAAATCATGACACTCAGTTTCCAATCCCATTGACTATTTGTGCAAAAGATTTTGCTGACATTCAATTAGTATTGGAAAAACAAAAGGACAGAAATTTCAAGGAAACTAGGGGGAAAATGGTGTAAAGGAAATAAATTCAGTAGTATCAGGTCTTAAACTATATTACAAGGTAAGAATACTATTGAAGTATAAAATGGATAATTTTAAATTAAATTAAAATTTTCTTGTATAAATAAAATCCATTCAGCCAAGAATACAGAAAATTGAGAAAAAAAACTTTCACAGATAAACTCTCAGATAGGATGTGATTAGGTTAGAATATTGCTGTGATATAGGAAATGATGAGATAGTTGATTTAAAAAAAAACATGAAAAAGACCTGGACTTAAGAAAGAAGATGCTATTCACATTCAGAGAAATAAGCATAGTTTTATCTTACATATCTGTGTATGTTTTTGATCTATATATGTGTGTGTGTGTTTGAGGGTATATATGCACATACAGACATGAGTATATATATGCATATATATAATTATGCACACATGTGTATGTATGTATGTATCTACATGCTTAATTGTGACATTCTTTGGAATGGGAAGCAGAGAAGGCAGGAAAAAAACAAAGTAAAATCTGCAGCAGGGAACAAAAGAAAACCTACAAAGAGACAAAGAAAAGCTGGGCAGCTTTGAAAACAATGTATATAATATTTGTTATATAAGCTTTCTTGAAATAGAAGGGTATTATTTTATATTGAATCCTCATGTTCTGCTATGAACATAACAGTTTTACTCATTTTCTGTTTTAGTTTAAAGTAAATTTTTAAAAAGAAAAAAAAGAAATCCATCTTTCTTGATGTTAATTAGCTGTTCTTACAAATTAATCAGAATATTATAATTTCATATTTTTAATAAATTGCTTAAAAATTTACTAAAATTATTAAAAATTTAAAGGTTAGAAAGTGTTTTCCTTCTTAAAGTAAATGGATAGGAGATTTTTTCTAGCTGAGGAACCTCCATCATTTTCAGCAACCCAGGGAAGAAAGAATAAGTACGCAGGAGACAGACAACAGTGTTAAATGTTGCAGAGAGTCCAAGAGCAATGAGGATTGAGCAAATCTGAAAATTAAGAGATTTTAATTTTGAAGACAGCAATATCAATTCAGCAAAATCAAGGATAAAGAGGAGACTGAAAGAATGTCAGGGGCCTAGACAGAAACAGGGAAGTTGGGTTTTAGGGGGAGAAAAATCATGCAATGAAATATGTAATGCAGATTGTGTAAATTGAAGCCCATTGATTTCTGCTAATCCTGTTTATTAATCTCTCTTTTACCAAGAAAAAAAATTAAGCGGGGGTAGAAGGAGCATGACTTTGGTATCCTACAAGGTCTGGCTACTCTCCCTGGAGGAGCAGGATTTTCCCATCAGTACCTGTTGGAATTGAGGGCTTCCCTCAGGATCCTAACCTCTGGCAGAAGAGAAGAGGTTTTCAGCTTGCACAATCATGTGAAGACAACTGGAACTGAGTTAGAGACAAAGCTCACAACTGGGTTATCTCAGGGGAGTTGCAATCAGCCCTATATTCCCAATTCCAATTAGGCACCTCTTGGGATCAAGCCATAGCCCTCCGGACCACACCACACCCCACTGGGAATATGTGGCCCAATTTGGAGACCACTCACCTACGCAGATAGTAAAGGGGGTTATACTACACTAAGGTGGGGACAAGAATGAATACAAGAGATGTGATTGACAGGACCTCTAATGATGAGCTATTTTCTGATCATCACCTCTTAAATTTACCTTGTAATGATTCATGCATCTTTTGCATAAACCTAGCCAGGTGCATTTTGTCTCCGTTGGAAACACATCCCCTTCCTGAGGGTAGGAACTGTTGTAACTTTGTCTTTGCAGCTCCAGCACCCAGCCCAACGCCTGGCTCAGGAATAATTGATGACGAGAGGTGAGGGACAGACTAGAGTCAAAGATATTGCCAATGTTTCTTCGGCATTAAATCATCTTGCAAGCTGGCAAGAATTCAAGTGATGACACTGTGCCCAGGAGGAGAATGGTGTCCCATATTCTGGCCCAAAGCCCAGTACCATGTGAGTCTGAGCAGTCAACCTCATTTTTAATGGGAGCAGGAATTCCTCAGCTGCCCTCCATTCCTGCAAGCTTGCCCCCTGCCACGATTTGCTCATTGGTCCAGTGATGCAATTGGCAGGGTAGTACCATTAAAATTCCTATTATTTAATATTCCAATGGCTCTACCAATTCAATGATTCCTCAGTCTTTTCTTAAATGTAGTCACACTTCCCTTAGCCTTTCGGTGGGGGTTTTAATCTCCCGGTGCTTAAAGACAAGTGAAACGAAAGTGTGTCAATAACCAGGTCAGGCTGGGAATGCGTATCCCTATTAACCTTGTGTCTGGGGAAGCAAACAGCCGTGCCCAAGGTACAGGGCTGGCCCCACCACCTGTCACTATTAATATTGTCACCGGGACAAGGGGGCTGTTGCTCACTTGAGCTTTTTCAATGACAATATCTTTATTGCTCGAGCCTTGGAGACAAACAAATAAGCTGCAGGATGGGGCAGGGGTGATGGTGAGATTTGTTAGTGCTGAGGGGTTGAGCAGGGAGTGAGAGTGAAACCTCGGTCAGCCTGACTTGCTGGAATAGATAGATGGCACCCTCACATGGGGTCAGTTGAAAGATGCTGGAAAGGTTCTCCCCAAGCTCCAAAAATAAACGTGCTTAAAATTCTCAATTTTCTTAGAGATTCATTCTTGGGACTAATCTTGGCTTTTTGCAGAGTATTTATTTGATTTCTAAATATACAATATCTTATAGTATTATGTCATATAAAATATAATGTAACAATGATCTTGAGGCCATCATGACGGTCTGCCCTTACAAGAGGCTATAAACTTATATAACATTCATGGAAAAATACTGACAATAATATTTTTCTAAGGTTAGTACAACTATGCGTCCCAAAATTATATTTTGTCAACTACCAGTTTGTTTTTCTCCCTGGTATGTAAACTCTTTAAGTCTCCTGTGTAAGTGTCATGTAACAATGATAGTAATATTATATGTGTCTTTATTATATTGGTTATTATCATATCAAAACTATTATAATTATTCAATATATTATACACATGCATGTACATAGATGTTCGTTTACACATGTATCTATCTCTCTAAACTTTCCTCCAAGAGAGGACCAGAACATCAGGGAAGCACTAGTCCATGGGAGGCAGTGAGAAACAGGGCGTTAAAAATGGGATAATGCCTAAAAAAAAGGAGAAAGAAGAAAAGGGAAGATAAAATCACCTGATAGAGCTAACAGAGCATTATGCAAAGGTCTCAACAATGAAAAATATCTTAACTTCCTCATGTAAACTTTTAACCAGGAGTCTTGTCTCTAGTTAGGCAGCTATTAGGGGAAGAGGGTTTCAGGAAAGAGAATCCACACATTTTTATTTTAAACCATTGAAGTATGGGACCCAATTCAACCTCAGGGATGGAGTTAGCAAAACCATACAGAAGGAGAGTTGGACTAGGAAGTAGAAGATGGAAGTTGTGCCAATAGTTTTTTCTGTGATTTTGAACATTTTACTTCTGTGTAGGTCTTCTGTTCCTCATATGTCTGATATAAAATTGGACCTAGTAGTCTTGAGACCCCCAAGAATTTTCCCCTTGAGGTAAATTGTAGTTTATAGAATCTATACATGGGAACCACTGTTACAAGATTAAGCCTGATGGTCTTGAGGCTATCATGATGGTCTCCCCTTCAAAAATATTATAAACTTGCTTAACACATTATGGAAAAATACTAACAATAATATTTTTCTAAGATTAGTACAATTATGTGCCCCCAAATTATATTTTGTCAACTACGTTTGCTTTTCTCCCTGGTATATAAACCTCTCAAGTCCCCTGTGTAAGTGTACATTAACCTTTGATATGTAAATCAGCCAGATCCAGAGGGGCCTCCCTAAAATCAGAGAATGAGAATCTCACTCTCAGAAAGGCAGCTTGGAGTATACCCTTAGTGCTGAATGGACTCGTGTCTTTGTGCTTCCTAATACAACATGACCCTTACATGAGTTAAGGTGTGTATTTCTAAATTATACATCAGATTTCCTTTTCTCCCTCTCCTTCATTTTCTTCCCCATTTGTAAAACACTTCTAACTGTTTTACACATTATTCTCAGCATTCAAACTCATTAAGGGGGGAAAAACAACCCCAATGTGTCTGATTGACCCATGGGCCTCTCTTTAAATTTAAATTGGACTCTTAGACAAGAACTAAACTGTTGATGATCACACCTAGTCTGGGGGAATAAGATTCTGACAGCCCAGTCATAGAAAGCAAGCAATAACACTGGAGTCCTACATCTTTCCAGGAGGGCTCCTGTATGCCAAAGGACTGTCAGAAAACAATGTCAAATGGGGTAAATAATATATAAACAATTGGGACTGGGACAATCTCCAATTAAATCAAAATCAGAGATCTGGTAAGGACCTTACTGGGTAGTACAAGCCAATCAATGCATTTTTAAAATTGAGGAAACTGAGGCTCAAATGTCTTGATTTGCCTGCGACTTGCCCAGAATCATATATGTAATACAGAACAGCCAGGGTTTGAATCCAGAACCTTTGACTTCAAGTCAAACAATCTATTAAACCATTCTGACTTCATTGTCAGCATAGCCCAGAGTAGTGTAAGTACTAGAAGGATATTCATTCTTCCTTGTATACTAATGCAATCAGAGATGAGATTCTTGGTTCAAAACTTACATGAGGAAATCAAGATATGTTTCATTGTTGAGATCCTTGTTCTAAGTCAGCTTCATCAAGTAATTTTGTCTTCCTTTTCTTTCTTTCTCCTTTCTTTAGCCATTATCCCATTTTTATGGGTACATAATAATCACTAGCATCTGTAAAGCATTTTAAACTCTGCAAAGGACTTTAGAAACATATTCTCATTTTGTTATCTAACCTGGGGAATTGGTATTATTATTATTAACCTCATTTTAAGTGAAAAAAATAAAAACCTGAACAAGGCAGAAGTTAAATGACTTGTACAGAATCACACAAATAGCAAATGTTCACAGCTAGATTTGAACTGAGGTCTCCCTGTCCAGTTTTCAGTGTACTGTACCACCTCCCTGTCCTGATGAAAACACCTTTCCTTGGGTTAAACACTCTTCTTCCTCTCCTGATTTACCTGGAGACCGGAAGTCTGTTTTAAAACATTTAACTTCCATATCAGTTCTCACAGTTCAGGATAATAAGGAGAATGGAAATAGACTTTAATAAAAGAGGCAGAGCATACATTAGAGTTTTGGGACTAAAAAGTGTTTGGAATGTTCTAGGAAGTATCTTTTCAAATTCTTGCAAAAGACATCCTCTTACTGATTACTACTTGATGAGGCCAGACAGAATGACATCGCCTAATTCTTCTCTTAAAAATCTGTAATATGTTAGCTTAAAAGGTTGGAGCTTTGCTGAATCTAAGGTCTTCAATTTCTATGAAGAGCTGTGATAAAAATATCCAGTAATTTTTTGTTTGTTTGTTTTTATCGTGATTTGGCTAATTAAATTAAATTGATATTTAACTATAATCACAGAGGCTTGAGTGATTGAAACTACTCTGAAATCGGAAAGGATGAGAGGGGCAAGCTGGTAAAAGGATGAGGGACACATCACAATAAACAGACACTTGTAGACAAAGAACCAAGGGCATGACCATCAAAGGTAGATTGCTGAGTGACTTATGATCATCCTGACTGCTTACAAGGTAAACCTATTAAGGATCATTGCATTGGAGTGAGGTTCACACAAGACTGTTTGCAAATCACAATTATCCCCTCGGTGTCGCAATTTTTATATATCACAGGTTGGCATAAGAAATTAAATGGGAATTTGCTGCAGACAACAAAAGTTTTTAAAGTCCAAAATGTTTAGAATATATGGATAGCATTGTAACACATAGCCTATGATGAAATACTTAACCCAAATTTTATAATAAGGTGCTGTAAACACTTCATAGAAGAAAAAAATCAGATTTCTTTTCTAGTACAACGGGAAGACCAAACAATTTTACATGTATTTTCCAAATACTTCATTCCTTTCTCCTGCAATGTGGCAAGGATAATTGTACATAAACAAAAGGCAGCATGAGGTAAAGGTAGATCATGGACCTAGGAAGCAGTAGAAAGTCCCGGCTCTGGCATTTGCAGCTGGGTGACCTCCATCAATTCCCCTCTTCTGAATTTCCATTTTCTCATCTGTAAAATAAGGAGGATAATTAAATCATAGATCTAGAGCTTGAAGGAATTCCCAGAGGCTCTCTGGTCCAATCTATCCATTTTGTAGATGAGGAAATAAAGAAAAGCTAAATAATTTGCCCAAGATCACGGGAGTCACACAAGTGTCAGAGGTGGAATTTGTTCCCAAGTCCTCTACCACTGTAGACAGTGACCTTTCCATTATACCACACTACCTCCTGAACATTGCCTGTATTATCTATCTCCTCATTTGCTTGGAGTGGCAGATGATATAATATAGGTTAAATGCTGGGGAGGAAAACCTTTCTAATAATTAAGAGTCACCTCCGAGTGCAATGGGTTGCCTTGGGAGGTACCAGGATCTCACCCCAATCAACTTGCAACTGGAAACCTTTATTCAACAGCTAAATGATCACCTGTTAGAAGTTCTGTAGAGCAAAGCTTCTTAAACTGTGGGTCACAACCCCATAGGGGTCAGGTAACTGAATATGGGAATCATAAAAAATTTGGAAACAGTAAAAAGATTCCAAGATTTAATTCTTTATGTAAAAATAAACAAGCACATCCATCTCATGAGTATGTAGGCTTGTTTTTGTCTTTAATGAATGGTAAAAATATATGGATACCAAAGAATTGTTTTAAAATAAATTTCTTTATGATTTATTATCAGCAAATGTTTGACATTTATGACAGATATGGTAAGTGGAAAAAAGCTTAAGAAGGCTTGGGAGAGAGGGCACTCTTGTTCAGAAACAGATTAGACTAGATTAAACCCCCAAATTCCTTAATACTCTGAGATATTCTGATTTTATTATCTTTTTCCTATCACATGATTATTGTGAAGATATTGGGTGTTTATTCAATAACATTTTTTGAATGCAATCCTTGAAGTATGAATGTTTGAAAACTGAACAGAGCTCTGAAAGCATGTGACACACATATATGTATTGTTTAAAAAGTATTTATTATTTAAAACATGCAGTAGCTACATCACATTGATCCTATATACTCCTGATGAGGCTAATAATTCTGTATTTTCAGCAGTTTTTTTGTTTTTGTTTTTGTTTTTTCTTTCCTTTTTTTTTTATTATAGCTTTTTATTTACAAGTTATATGCATGGGTAATTTTACAGCATTGACCATTGCCAAACCTTTTGTTCCAATTTTTCCCCTCCTTCCCCCCATCCCCTCCCCCAGATGGCAGGTTGACCAATACATGTTAAATATGTTAAAGTATAAATTAAATACAATATAAGTATATATGTCCAAACAGTTATTCAGATTTCAGATTTTGAAATAGTGTACAATTAGCCTATGAAGGAAATCAAAAATGCAGTTCAGCAGTTTTTTAAAGCAAAAGTCATCTTACTGTTGGTTGCTCACTACCTAATACTTCTCTCTCTATAATTTTTTTGTCCAAAAGAATTGGAGTCTGCTTTACTAAGTCCAAGGTCATCAGTTTCATTTCCATGAAGGTCATTAGATATCCCTTCGTTCCAGAAATTCCAATTGGACATCTGGTAAATCCTTCCTGTTTGTCAGTTGATCAAGAAATATTTATTAAGCATCTACTATCATAAAATCAATAAAAATCATAAAAAATTTGGAAACAGTAAAAAGTTTTTTTTTAGACAGACACTTAGAATAGACAGGCACTATTCTAAGCATGGGGAATGAGGACCTTGTCCTCAAGGAGCTTATAGTCTGGTAAAGGAAGATAACACCTAAAAGAAAGCTGAAAAGGAGGGTCCAGAGTTAGGGAATCAGAATTTTTGAGCTGTGAGGATCAAATTAGTCATATAGGATGATTGGATGATAGAATTATAGGGAAAGAGTTGGAAGAAACTTCCACGATTTAGTACAACTCATCACTTTATAGATAAGGAAATGAAACCCCAGGAGGTTAAGTGTCTTTCCCCAAATCCCACCAGGCCTACACAATGTAAATGATTTCTAGCCATGTGCTACTCATCTTGTACATGTGACTTTGGCTTTTTGAGCCTGGTTGTGGTAGCATCAGGACTCTCCACCTCCACACCCTCCCCCTAATTTGTCTACAATTAGATTAGATTTCCTTAAAAGTCAGCAAAAAAAAAAAAAAGAGGTCATCCCTGGGACTTGATTGGCCCTTGCCTTCTTTAATGCAGTTCCCCGGTTGCCTAAGGGCATACAAAATCCTACTGCATGTGGCATCAGGACTCTTCCAGCTTGGTAGATGTTTGAAGACTATGCAAGTCATGATACCCTGTCCTGCTGACCAGATATGTTTCCAGAGTAAAACTCGACAAGAGTGTGGATGCACATCTATAGAAACCGCATATCATTGTATTTTTGTTGTGTCTCTTTGTAGTGTTAGAGCAAAATAAACCTCTTGTTAAATGTTTATTGACTTGCAAGTGCTGTAATTTGTTTTTATTGAATCAGATTGAACAGGGTGCAGGTGTCATGATCCCCTTACCATAATTTTATTACAATATTTATCCCTATTAAATTTCATCAAAGTACAGTTACTTAGTTCAAGGTTTTTCCTAAAACATCCTTTCAAAGGAATGTTCAGGGAATAGTCAGATGATGCAGTGGATAGAGCACTAGCCCTAGACTAGGAAGGCCCTGAGTTCAGATGCTTATTAGCTGTGTGACCCTAGGCAAATTTCTTAACACTGAATGCCTCAAAAAAAAAAAATGTTCAGTGACTTAGCTACTGTACTCAAACAAAAATCCCCCTTAGAAGCAAGAAATGACTGATTTTATTCAAAGACCTCAAGTAAGAGTGAAATAGTCCATTATATTTTTTTAAAAGCTCTAATTATTATGAATTTTTTTCCTCACGTAGCACTTATCCAGTCAAGGTTTCAGTCATTACCCTAAGCAGTGGTTCTCAAAGTGTGAGGTAGTGAATCCTGGAGGGTCTCTGAAATCCTTTCAGAGGGTCTACAAATTCAAAATTAGTTTTTTTTCTATTTATGATAAATATCTATTATGTAACTCATATAAATAAAAACTCTTTGGACATATTCTCAATAATTGCTAATACTATAAAGATACTGAGAAAAAGAGTTTGAGAACCACTGCTAAGGAATTGGAAGTTTACTACTACGACTCACTCCTATTACTACTACTACTACTGTTGCTACTATTATTATTCCTCTTCCTTCTCCTCCTCCTCCTCTTTCTCCTCCTCTTTTCTACTATTACTAAAGCTACTACTATCATTCATGTGCCTCAACAAATGTATTACTCCAATATCTTCATTAGTTAACATTTCCCCAATATTATTGTTTCAATAATCTCTAATCGATGATTAGTGCCTCAAATCAATTTAACAATTAAAATCAATTAGTCTCTATGAAAGAATATTTACCGAGAAGATAGACCAAGAACCAAAATGTAGAAGTATAGATGGAGAGTACTCCTCTCAACTTGAAGTACAATCGCCTCTCTATATCTCTGGCCTTTTAACAGAATGAATTTAAATTTCAGGTAGTAGCTACAAAGTATTTCTGCTATTAAGAATCAGTTGAGGGAACTAGGATTGCCTAGTCTGGAGAAGAGAGGACTACAGAGTTTAAGAAAAGAGAAACATAACAGGAGTTACTTGAAAGGATATTATTAGAAAGAGTAAGAATTATCCTGGTTTTACTTTTCTCCAAAGAGCTTCTAATACTAGATTGAAATTTTAAAGACATAGATTTTAGCTTGATTTAAAGAAGCACTTTCCAATCATTTCAGCTGTCCAAAAGTGGGATGGGGTGCCTCAGGGAGGAGTTAAGTTCTCCTTCACTGAAGATCTAATATTGCAGAGAATATCCTTGGTCAGTCATAACTTGGATTAAATGGCTTCTAATTGGTTTAGTGGAATGTGGATTCACTAAGATCTGAGTTTGAATTTAGATACAGATAATAGCTGTATGACTTTAAGCATACAACTTTCACTTCCCATATCTGGAAAATAAGAAAATGTATTTGATAGCTTCTATGATCCTTTCCAGTTGTAAGTCTATTCTACAATGCCTTCCAGTTCTTCTATTATATGATTCTGTGAGTCTTATATCAAGTTGATAAGTTTCTCTTTGTAACTACCACCTGGTCCTGTCTAATGGAACCCAATACAATAAGACTAATACCTTCCTCGTGATAACCTTTCAAATAATTATAGGCAGTTGCAATATCCACTCTGACCTTTCTTTTTTAGGCTATTAAATAAGCCTTCATTTGATCTTTTACAGCATAGTTCTGATCTTATCATTATAATCTCCTTCTTCTGGACATACTTCACCTGGTCAATGTTCTCCCAATATGTGACAACCACAATGCAGTCTCATGCCCCAGAAAAGTTTTCACTAGGATGGAATAGAGTGGGATAATCTACTCCTTTGTTTTGGTTCCTTTGTTATGCTTTAAAATTGTTTTGGGGGGCTGTTATATCATACTGTTAACATATGGGTTTGTGATTCTCTAAAATACCCAGATCTTTACTACATGAATTGTTAGCCATTGCTAATTGTAACATTGATTTTTTTTTAAGTTTTATTTTTGCCTACTAATTTGTGATACTAAAATCATTTATCAATATATGCTCCACCCTCATAGATTCCTTCTTTGTAATAAAGAAAATAATAATTAAAGTTGTTGTCCAGTCATCTTTCAGCTGCGTCTGCCTCTTTGGGACCTTCTTGGCAAAGATACTGGAGGGTGTACTATTGTCTTCTTCAGATCATTTTACACATGAGGAAACTGTGGATTTAAGTGATTTGTCCAGGGTCATACATTTAGTATCTGAGACCAGATTTGAATTCAGGAAGAGTCTTCTTGACTTTAGACCCAGAGCTCTGTCCATTGTACCACCTAGTTGCTCAAATTAAATAAAATCAACTAACAAAATCATGTCTCCTCATAATGGTTTCAACTTTACATATTTCTAGTCACCTGTATCAATTCCAAGAAGAAGGAAGAATGCTCTTTTCAATCAAGCGTGGTACTGTACAATTGATTTTTTTGTCATCAGGTATAAGAGTTTACACTGATCCCTCTTAAATTTCATGTTGATGAAATGTGATAAATTCAGTCCATCACCGGTCTAACCTATAGAGATCTTGGATCCTGGCTCTGTCATACTATTGCAGTTATACATAGCTTTATGTAACCTGTGCTTTTATTCAGAAGGCAGTGATAAAAATGTGGGCACCAAGCTAAAAACAGATCCCTGGAAGACTCTATTAAAGACTTCCTTATGAGCTGACATTATGTAGACCCTGATTTGGGTGAGCTAAGTACAGTATGAAAATAGTGGTGGGTGGGTGACCAGAATATTGGGCAGATCTATAAAGCAAGAGCCCTGTTTGTGAAATTCTCTGTGTGAGACATGCCTGATTGGATTTGAAAATATATTCACTGTAAAATATGAATTGTTTCCATGCATTATTCTCACTTTTTTCTGTAAATAAAAAATAAAGTCCAAATAACCATGTCATAACCACTGTTTGATAGCTATTCTCCTGGCAGTTAATTTTATTTCACAGCACACGTGCATGCACGTGTGCACATGATCCCACATATAGAGAAACAGAGTTTTGTCAAAGTACAGTCTCATTGCTTAACACCTGAGGGGAAAATGACTGAAAAGAACTTAATTCAAAAAATCCTTTAGGCACCCAGGAGCTTCTTCCAACCAGTAAGAGTCAGACAGCTATGAAGAGAGAGACATCAATAAATAATCAGGGGGCTTAGACTTTTAAATGGGAATTTGAGCATTGCTACCCAAAGGTAAATTGAATCTTTTCCACTATCTCCCAAGCAGGTCTTCATGCATGTGTGGACTATAAAACTTGGCTCGTTGCAAATGTAGCTTGACCTTTGTTTGAGGAGTTTTCCCTGGAAATGAAAGAATTCTTCGTGCTCACAACTACTCAGCCGGCAGAACCTGGCCTCCAGCAACTTCCATTTCCTATTTTGAGAAGAGGTGGGGGGAGAGACTTGGATTATTATTTGTGATTTTGGGCTTGAGGATATATGAACCCTACTTAAACAGTTTCAGATCTCCAACAGCTGAGTGGAGGGAGAGGGGCGAGAGGGGAAGAACTAGAATGTTCAAGGTGGGACATTTTTGTGCCAAAGGGCCCAAGGGTGTTCACTTCCTTCAGAGGCAAGATAGATATTGCATCTGGTGTTCAGGGTCTTTTTTTCTGATTGTGAGAACCAGAATAGCCAGATACTTTACAGAGTTAATCAGTCTGCTCTCTCTTTGGTGGGGACGGGAAGGTTAGAGAGGAGAGGGGCATATGGAAGCTGTCTTCTAAGACCAGATTTGAGGCTTTTTCCCTTATATTTGCAATCTCCCCTCAGCCCCCCTTTGCCTTCTAAGGAGCACTAGCAGACAAAAGCCAAATGCTTTTTGACGTCTTCTCCATTCAGTGCCCCCGGGAGCCAACCACCAGGAGACAGGAAGCAAACTGTGCTCTCAGAGGGCATCTATCATGTGTCAGCGAATGTTTTATGAGGGAGCCTTATAACTGGAGAGGACAGTATTTTATAGAGCTGGCTATTTTACACTACAAATACTGTTCCTTATCGCTTGTAATTTTCACCCAAGTGTTCTGCTTTCTTTTCCTTTTGAAATCAAACTGCCTTCCATCTCCAAAAGTATTTCAGTGGATCAGTCTTCCTCAGGAGATTGAGCAAAGAGGCGCTTAAATGCCTACTGTTTCTGTGACTCCCGAAAGCCCAGCACTGCCAGGAAACAGGAATAAAGAGAGGCCCGACACACTATGGATTTGTTAGTGGAAAGAGGTTTATTGTCCATTTCTATTGGTGAGAGGGATGAAGCCTGTGGGAGTGAGGGTACATTCATGATCTCCATAAGGGAAAACCTAAGGGAGCCTTGTATAATCAGCCAGGCTGCAGATGGCCACAGAGGGAAGAGGATGAAATGGATGTCATTTGTGATTCTCCATGATAATACTTATTTTCCTGAGTACTGCCTCTTATTGCTAGAGCCAGGAGAATGAGGAAAGATCTGCTGAAGGTGTTGGTGAGTTGAGCCCCGGGTGACCCCAGATTCTATAGGAGATGTTTCATAAATCAGTTGTTAAGATCTATTTTCAAACCCAGGTGCAGATATTTAAAGCTGTGGGGTCTTGGGCAAACCTCTGTTTGCCTCAGTGTCCTTAATTGTAAAATGGGGATAATAATAGCACCTACCTACTAGGATTGTTGTGAGGAGCAAATAAGGTAATATTTGTAAAGAGCCTGCTATACATTAGATGCTATATAAATACTAGTTATTATCATTATTAATATTATCTTCTCATTTTGATCCTTGCCCCTCTAATGGAATGTCTGGAAACTGCATGGACTGAAAAAAATTAGTAGAGAGGATAAGAAAACAGAAGAGACCATGCTGATTTCATAAAAATTCAAAAAGGTTCTTACAAATGAAATCAGAATAGTTAAAATTAAAAGGGAAGTGATTAATTGAGAAAAAATGTAGTTAGTTTCTCTGATAAAGGACTCATATCTAAGATGTATAAGAAATTAATTCAGATTTATAAAAGCAAAATCAATTTCTTCAAAAGATAGATGGTCAAAACATATGAGCAGGCAATTTTTAAAGAAAGAAACCTAAGCAAGGAGGAATCATCTTTAAAATGCTCCAAATCACTAATAATGAGAGAAATACAAATTAAAGTAGCTGAAATTATACTACACATTCACCAGATTGTAAAAGCTGATTCTCCCCAAAAGAAAGATGACAGTTAATTGTTGGAGGAGCTGAGGGAAAACAGGCATATTAATGCACCATTACTGGAGCTGTGAATTGTTCAAGCCATTCCAGAAAGCAATTTTCCCCAGTCGCTAAACTATGGATACCCTTTGACCCAGTGATACTACTACAAGGCTTATGCCCCAATGAGATCAAAGAAAGAGGAAAAGTCCCATATAGAGAAAAAAAATTAGTCCCTTTTTATTATAGAAGCTACTAGGGTGATCATTGACAAGCAATGACTAAGGAAATTATGGTATATTAAAATAGGGTAATAAAATGTCATTGATAATAATACCTGGTAATGAAAATAATGATTGATAATGATATGATAATGAAATATTGTTGCACTATTTAAAAAACAGGTAAAAGCGAGATGATTTCGGAGAAACTTGGGAAGATTTATATAAATTGACACAGAGTCAAGTGAACAGAACCAGGAGAATAACATACAATAACAATGTAAAGAAAACACTTTTAAAATGTATAAGATCTCTGCTCAATAACAGTGATCAACTTCTGAAAAGTAATGATAAAACATGGGACCCAACTCCTGAAAGAGACTGATAGATTCAAGGTCTAGAAGGATATGTGTGTACTGTGTGTATGGGGGGAGGGGGGTCAAAGAGGGATATGTTTTAAGTGTTGTTATGAAAATGCATATTTATTATGCAGTTTTTGTTTTATTGATGGGAATGGTGGGGAAGAAGAGGGCAGCTAGAGATAACATAATCAAGAAAAAAAGAGAAAAGAGAAAAAGTTACTGAACTATATTTTTTAAATGCACAAAAGAGAACAGAAGAAGGCTAGAAACAATCAGATAAGCAGGCGGCTTTGAAAGATACATGTTGAATTTATTTCACATATATGTATACACATTTTAAATAAAAACAAGTTTTATATCATAGAGAGTCACAATTTTGTGAAAAATCTTCTTTTTCTCTTTTATGTTTATGAAAATTCTCATTTTACATAGAAGCTAAGAATGGATATTCTGAAAGGGTGACCCTGAAACTCTATAAAGATTTTATGTCCACAGAAAACTGCAAGATTGGGATCACAAGCAATGTTGACCTTAGTTGGAAGCAGAACAGGAATTTATATGTGATATAATTTTTATTCCCCATTTTAAAAAGTTGAATTTTTTGCTTTTTATTTCAGTCATTTCCAGATAAACTTCACACACCCTCTCCTCCTCCCTTGTAACAAAGAAAAATGACTACATCTTGATCCACAGGCATATATTAAGCACCTACTATGTGTCAGGCATTGTGCTAAGTCCTAGTGGTACAAAGAAGGGTTGGAATCAGCCCTTGCTCTCAAGGATTTTACATTCTACTGGAGAGATACACATAAGTAAATACAAGATACACACAAAATAAATCCTGGGTAATTTCAGGGCAGAATGAAGGAGTGTAGAAATAAGTAATAATGACTGGGAAAGGTCAAGAAAGGCTTAATGTACAAAGTAGTAGTTGACCTGAGCCTTGAAAGAAACCTAAAATTCTAAGAGGTGAGAAAGGAATATTTTACAAGCACAGAGCCAGGATGTGCTAAGGTGTGGAGGAGTATATGCATGAGGATACATCCACAAAATCATCTTGGCTGGACCATGAAGTGTGTGAAAGGGAATGATTTAGAATAGAACTGTGATGATAGATTGTTGTTGTAAAGGGCTTTAAACGCCAAACAGAGGAGATCATATTAGTAATTACAACATAACCCCGTGGGGGGGGGGAACTTGACAATATATGCTCAGGTTGTATAATTTCAGGGACACAGGAAAGGATCCCATTTCTTCTTGAGAAACTCCCCCCCTCCACCTGTAGGCTGACACCTGAAATCTCTCTACCAGGGGACACAGTATTCTGCTCTACATTGAGAGATCAAGCCTAAAATACATATCTTTCCAGGAGAGAGAACTGGGTGACTTACATTTACTCTCTGGTGTAAATGAGGACTATCAGAACCTGCCCTAAGAGTAGGCTTTTATGTTGGGGAGGACAGAGAAAGAATGAGATCACTGACAGACTTGCCAAGAAGAAGTGGAAGAATGCTAAAAAGGGAGATGTGTTCTTTGATAGCTCTCCCCAAGCTGTTTTTAAAGGAAGCTTTTCATTCGGAACTTAATCCTGTAATGGAAGATAGGGTTGAAAATAAGAAAGAATGACCAGATAAAATATTAGACCCCCACAGTGTCCAGTGCCTTGGGTTCCATTTTACAGTTCAATCTGTCTGATATGTCCCCATTTTCATTTCCTACAAACCCAAGCCTAATGATACCCAAAATCACCCAAAGTGTTCTCTGGATAGAAGCCAACTTAGCCTAAGTACTTCCATTTTTGAAATTTGTCCTCCATTAAGTTTTAAGCAAGTGAACATATACTTTCATTTCTTTCCCCTCTCTCAATAACAACATAACTTTTTTGTAGTTACCATAATATTTTCTACTTTCCTGTGCCTAGGAAGGTGTTACCCAACTAGAAAAACTAGCTTAATTCAAGTGATCTTTGGGTGAAAATGTCAATTTTATCTCATTAACTATTTGTTCTTTTTTTTCTCTTTTCTCTAGTAACCCCAAACACACCTCAGTTTTTGGTATTCAGTGTGGACTCCAATAGGAATCCTAATACTGCCTCACATGTTACTTACGTTTCTCTTCCCCTTTTATTGATATTTGCAAATATCCAGAATAATGGGGTCATTGAGGCAATTTTGCAGATTGTGTCACGCTGGACTGCTTATTTGATTAAAAAACAAACACAAAAAACATTAAGCAATTTGGCCTGACAATTACAGAATGGTTTTTATTCCATAGTTTAGATCAATACAAATTAAGCCAAGAGCCCCTGACAGTGCAACTTCTTCTAGTACTCTGCATGACTGCAGATTAGTCATTCCTTCTAAGAAATAGGACACCTAGGTAAGTTCTAGGAAATAGCTGAGGCTATTCATCGTCACCTGGATATTACACTAAAACCATTTTTATTAGTTTGATTTAGTCGTTTCCAACTTTTTATGACTCCATTTAAGGTTTTCTTGGTTTCCTGGAGTGATTTGCCATTTCCTTCTCCAGCTCATTTTACAGATGAGGAAACTGAGGCAAACAGGGTAAAATGACTTGCCCAGGATCACACTGCTAGTGAATTTCTGAGGCTAGATTTGAATGCAGACAATTGTCTTCCTCTCTCCAAGTCCAGTGCTCTATCCACTGCACCATCTAGCTGCCCTCATTGAAACTACAGAAAGATAAAAAATATGATTTTCCAACCTGTGGCTCAGTAGTTGGAAAAGCACAGATACAAAATGGCACAAGAAGGAAAGAAAAATTTGGATTTCCCTTTTACTATCAGGGCAGAACAGCTAACTTGGTGTTGCTCGCTTGAAAGATACATCTGTTACTTCCCAAAGAGCCAGAAGTGGAAGGCAGAATAGGAAATGGTAACGATCATTATCAACATCATAGTCATTGTCATTATGTAGTAACTTGCAGCTCTTCTTTTTTAAAAAATAGATAATTTCATGGAAAAAGGCCTACATTAGGAGTCAGACTCTCTGGTTCTGCCATGACATCCCTTTAGAATAAATTTTTTCTCTCTGTGGGTCTTACTTTTCCCCTCTAAAAATGAGGGCAGTAAACTGGATAATTGCTGAAATTCCTTGTGGTTTCAAAATCCTGTGCTTAAAAAAAAAAAAATAACAAGCCAGGGGAAGCTAAGAGGCACAGTGGATAGAGCAGCCCTAAAGTCAGGAGGATCTGAGTTCAAATCTGTCCTCAGACACTAAACAAGTCCTAATTGTGTGACCCTGGGCAAGTCACTTAATCCCAATTGCCACAACAAAAACAAACAAACAAACAAACAAAAAAAGCTATATCCTCCCTTTTCTGTACTGGAATCTATTACTATCTGTCTATTTTAGCATGCTGTCATTTTCTCTCTTTTATTTCATAGGGTTGTCCTGGCAAAAGAATTCTACAAACCCCATGCATTGTCAGCTACTATTGTAATTATCATTGTGTAGGCAGCTTGGTGGTACCCGGGACAGTGCACTGGGCCTGGAGTCATGAAGATTTGAGTTCAAATTCATCCTTAAACACTCAGTGCCAAGAGACGTTGTGATTTTTTTAAGCTCACATTTGCATGTGAGAATCATAGACTGGATATAAGAGTCAAAATCCATCCCTGGTGTCTGCTGTTCCAAAGTCACATTCCCATTTTACACATGAGGGACTCAGAGAGAGTCAGTAACATGCCCATGATCACACAAGAACACTTAATTTTCCTGATTCCAGTCCAAAGCTTTTTTCAATGTACCATACTGCCTCCCATGACAGTGTGAATTTACTCAAGACATGTAATGTCTTTTATTCTTGTCTCCTCAAAAGCACCCAGCAATGTATTCATTCAACAGCTCTTCCTTCCTTTGCTTCTCCCACTCTCATTTCCTCCCCCTATTCCTTCCTTCCTTCCTTCTTCTCTTTTTCTTTCTTTCTTTCTCTTTTTCTTTCTTTCTTTCTTTCTTTCTTTCTTTCTTTCTTTCTTTCTTTCTTTCTTTCTTTCTTTCTTTCTTTCTTTCTTCTTTCTTTCTTTCTTTCTCTATCTATCTCTGTCTCTATTTCTCTTTCTCCCTATCCTTTCCTCCTTCCCTGCTTCCCTTCTTTTCTCCTCTCTTCCTTCCTTCATTTCTTCCTTCTTTCCTTCCTTCCTCTTTCTTTCTTTCTTTCTCTCTGTCTCTACATCTCTCTATTTCTTTCTCTTCTCCGTTCCTTTTTCCTTCCTTCCTCCCTCCTTTCATCTCTCTTCTCTCTCTTCCTTCCTTCTTTCTTTCCTATTTTTCTTCTTCCCTCCCCTCCTTCCTTCATTCTTTTCTCCCTCCCTTCCTCCTTCCTTCTTTCTCCTCCTCTTTTTTCTTCTTTCATTCCTTTTTTTCTGTCTTTTTTTTCTTTAAAGATGGGACTAGCAATTTTATTGGTTTAGGGAATCTCAACAAGAGACTTCCCCCCAGCATTATGGATCATCTGCAACTTAATAGGGTTAAAGGATAGTCTTGAGGCATTTAGAGATTCCGTGTTCTGATTAAGTTTCAATGTAATTTCATTAGCAATGGACCTGAGAATAGGTCTTCATTGAGTCTTGACTGCGAGGTCAGCTCTCAATCACTATGCCATAGTGTCTCTTAGATGTTTAATAGATCCTGTTAATTGTGAAAGCAATTTTCATTCCTCAAATGCTGAACCAATAGAATACATGCCCTGATAGGTACCAATAGATTCAGAACTTTAGGGGATAATAGAAACTATCCAATCTGATCCCTCATTTTACAAATGAGGAAACTAAGGTCCAGAGGCATTAAATGACTTGTCCAAGATTACACTCGCTAGTAATTAGAAGAGCCAGCATTTGAACTCAATTTCTTAGATTCTAAAACCAGCCTGTTTTCCATAGTATCATACTTCCTCCAAGTGAAAAGATTATGGCACCTTCTTATTATTGCATCATCTCCTATCCAGATAGCCACTTATTGAAAGAAATGATTTTAATAATATTATTATGGTAATTTTGGTAATTATGGTAAATAAATATCAATGATTTGGGGGGATTCAGAGTACCCTCACTTACTTTTGAAATTCTGATTTTAAAGTTCTGTTTCTTGAAGGACATTGCTGATGAGATTGGATTTACTTTCTTGTTCAGAAATCACCCAAGTAGAGTAGCTATTGGTTCTGCTTAGGTTTTGGTAGAGTATATATTCTTTGAATACACTGCCCAGTGCTGAGT
Source organism: Antechinus flavipes (assembly GCF_016432865.1). NCBI lineage: Eukaryota > Metazoa > Chordata > Mammalia > Dasyuromorphia > Dasyuridae > Antechinus > Antechinus flavipes. The sequence continues at coordinate 362,293,893 of NC_067398.1, read as the reverse complement.
GTGATCTGAGTGTGGAGATATGTCTCTCTGGACAAGGGTGACAAAGGTCACTCTCAGCTTTTCATTGAGCATCTTCTCTTCAAAGGATAGATAAACTGTGAGCCTACCTCCATGGTTGTCTTTGGCTTAAGAGAGAGACCAAATGGCTATCTTTTTTTATTAATAATGTGTTGATCTTATTAATAAAATGATTAAATTACTCAAAAATTGTCTTTCTTTTTTTCCTTGTTTTAGTATTTTCTTTTTTATTTTTCCAAATATATGCAAAGATAATTTTTAACATTCATTGTTGTAAGACTTTGTTTTCCAAATTTCTCTCCCTTCCTCTCTTCCCTACCCCCTGCCCCAAGACAGCAAGCAATCTGATAGAGGTTAAATTTGTATAATTCAAAAATCATGTCTTTCAAATCTTTTTAATCATCATATTATGAAGACTAATTTGTAACAAGGTTCAGTTGCAATAGTCAGGATGGGGAGAGAGACGCAGGGATAAAATCAAATCTTTTTAATTACTGAAGGGGAAAATAGTTTTAAAAAAATAAAACAACCAATAAATATTTATTAAGCACCTACTGGGTGCTTGGTATAGTTAAGTGCTAAGAATCCAAAGTGAAAAAATCCCTATTCTCCAGAATGCACATTCTAATATGACTAGGATATTCAACATCCTAGTAATTAACTGCCCTAATCAAACCTGTTATTGTCGTTGTTGTTTCTTTTTTTTTTTTTTTTTAAGGTATACAGCTGGATATTGAAAAAGACTGATCATGTATCTTACCCATTTTCGGTGGAACAATGCACTGGAATGTTGTGGGAAGAATTGAAAGAAACAGAAGTCTATCTAGTGAGGTGGGAGGGAGGGAAGAGGGTATCTGTTCCACAGAACCCCCAAACAATCAAAGGCACAAATGCCTCTTCTTATAAACACACAGCATGAGGCAGGTGTTTACTCAGGACAATCTGGAGAGAGAATGCCAGAGAGATTCATGCTCCACAAATGGGATTTCCTGGGGGAAGAGGTAGCAGGTAATGGGGCCCAGCAAATTTCTGCTCCTGATAACTACATCAGAGATAAAGTCCAAAGAGACTTTCCTTTCCTATTGAAACCTTATTTAAATACTGCCGCCTATTTCAGGCCGGAATCACTGGCGGATTGGCGAGCTTAGTCTATTTTCTCAGAACTTTATAGAGCACAGAGGGGGAAAAATAGGCTGCCTGTGTCTCTGTGGAAGAGAAAGGCTGCTTCTCATAAGGAATTCTCTTCCAGAAATGCTTCAGGCATCAGCAAACAAAATGCTGTTCCCAATTCTGATACATAGCCTTGAATCAAAGAAGGCATTCATTTCATTTAAGTCTCACAGAGATTTATCTGGAAAAAGAACAACATGAATAATAACACCCAACATTGGAATAGCACTTAACTGGTTTTGAATCCTTTATGTTGTGTATTTAAAGGGTTTGAGCATTAAAAAAGCCATGTGTACCACTTTGTAAGAAAATCAGTGAGTCTTTGACCCCACTAACTTGCTGAGTGTCCTAACTTGACCTTCATGGACTTCAGTCAACCAAATGAAGAAAGGGTCTTATATAAAGTATCTGAGGGGCACAAATATAGAGCCCTGGGATTGGAGCCAGGAAGTTGTAAATTCAAATTTTACCTCATTTACTCATTAGTTATGTGACCTTGGGCAAACCATTTAATCTCTGTTGAATTCTGACTTGGGTTACTAATTTACTGTTTTTTTTTTTTTTTTTTCACACTGCCTCCAAAGGAAAAGATTACAGTACTTTGAATTCCCACATAATCTCCTAGATAAGTACTAACCAGGACCAACCCTGCTAAGCTTCCAAGATCATGCAAATTTGGCTGTGTTCAAGATAATATAGCAATGGGCCACACCACCAGGTTCTACCATGCTGGATTAACTTCACTTATTGACGGGCAAGTGTCTCTCATCTGTGTAACTCTGAACAAATCACTAAACTTCTGATTGCCTTAGTTTCCCCAATTGTATAATGGGGATATGAAGAGTACCTAACTCACAGAATTAGTGGGACGACTAAATGAGATATTTGTAAGGTACTTAGGCAATGTCTAATATAAATGCTTATTCCATTCTTAACATTTGTGTGTGTGTGTGTGTGTATGTGTGTATGTGATGGACCTTTCTGACAATATGAATGAACCCTTCAGTGTTCTGTTTTTAAATAATTGAAGAAAATGTTAAATTTCAGTTAGAGGAAAACCAATAAAGTATTTTTTCCTATCCAAGTTCATGGACCCCCTGAAATCTCTTAAGGATTGATGAACCCCAAGTTAAGAATCCCCAGACTATATAATTTCTATTTATTAAACATAATTCAATTTAGGAAGCATTTAAGAAATAGCCAACTTAATTGTTAGAGAGTTACCCTAGAAGCTAGGAAAACCTGAGTTCCAGTCTCATATGTGGCAAATATTGGTTGTGAAACCAATGGTTAGAAAAACATTTAATCTCTCAATGACCAGTGATGTCCCTGCCAGCAGCCTTACAAACCGACATGTTAACATTATCGATATTCTATCCTATTTTCATTTAATTTCTTCAATATTTCCCAATTACATTTTAATCTGATTCTATTCAGCTCCCAGGAATATTCTGGGGTTTGGCAATCTGTTTGAAACTAGCCTCTGAGTTATGGAGAAGATGCCAGCCTATCCTGATGGAGGAAATTTTCTCACCTGAGAATTCTCTGTAATCACTTCTCTGTTGTCATGGACCCCTTTGAGAACAAAGAACAGACAACGATCATCTTTCCAGCAGGGTATTAGTAGATCTGTGCCTGACTATCTCAAGAAAATGAACTCATTCATTGTAGCACTTGAGAAGAGACATAGCTGACAATCAGGTCAGTGACTGTAGATGATGAAGCATTTACTTCAATTTTTGTATTTTTCAAATTAGAAAAACAAAATGCAAAGGGATAGCAATGACTTGCCAGGAACAGATACCTAGAAAGCAAGATAGAACTATACTAAGAACCCAGAAACTTGACTTCCAGTTAATTCAGTGACTGTTCTACTATGCCACAATGCTCTCTCCTGGAAAAGTCCAGATCCCTGTCCTCTACAATGTAATTTTCTTTTTTTCTCACCTATGCCTGAGATGAATTCCTTCCTTTAGAATACCTGGCTCCCTTCAAAGTCCAGCTCAAGTATTGTCTACCTTTTGTACAAGGTCTTTCCTGGTTCTCCTAGACTGCTTCTAGCACCTTCTCCAATGATTTTGAATTGTTTTATATATATTTCATATTTACTTATATGTATGTAGGCAACCAGGGCAGTCTATCAGTGCCATGCCAGGAAATGGAATCACTTCCATTTGAATTGTCTTAGGGAGATTCTGAAGGTCACTTGGCAGAATAATGTATTGGACACTTAGACCTTTCTCAGGCTGAATGGCCAAGAATTTAAACCCTACTGTAGAGAGTATTACTATTAAGGCATGACCACATTGTTCAAATGTCAAATGTATACTTGCCTAAAAGACTATTTTATTTTATTGGAGGCAATTGGGGTTAAGTGATTAATAAGTGTTTAGTGTCTCAGGCCAGATTTTAACTCAGATCCTTCTGACTTCAGGGCCACTGCTCTATCCACTGAGCCATTTAGCTGTCCCTCTTAGAGACTATTTTAGAAAGAAGTCACACAAGTCAAGCGCTCACACAGAAATCAGAAGGAGGAAACACTCAAGGTCTCTCTGGAGTATTTTGAAATCTATTATGTGACATGGGAGGCACTGGCAAAGAACCTGTATGACATGCCCACATCAAAGAAGGTGATGTTCTCCAAGAGCAAAGCAGAACTGAGCAGCTAAAAGAAAGGTGAGATGCATAAATTTAGAGACATCTCTACCCCAAATGTCCAAATGTGGGGCACTATTTGTGCCCAAGCTGTCATAGAGCCTTCTGAGCTTGTATTGATTGGTCTGATCAGCCACAGTTGGACACACTGTGCCTTGACTCCAACATAATAATTTGGTCCTCTTTGAGAACTAAGCATAGGTACATAGGCAGCTTTCCCTAACAGAATATGAGTTTACTGGGGGCAGGACTGTTTTACTTCTGACCTTGTATCTCTCCTAACTCTGGAGAAGGAACTGGCAAGCCATTCCGGTACCTTTGCCAGGAAAATCCCAAATCAGGGCATGAAAAGTCAGACATGACTGAGATGACTGAACAACAAATCCCTAGGAACTAATAAAATGCCTAGCACATAGTCAGTGCTTGTTGATTAAGCGTTTCAATGCGTGCTTGTTGATCGGATCGGGATCAGTGGTCATGGCAGAGAGCCAGAGATGGGGGGAAAGTGCCAATAGAGCCATATCACCGTGCAAGATTATTTATGCAACCTGGAAAGCTATAAAGAGAAGGGGGGGCAGTGAGAATGGTATGCTTGTGTTATTTGTCCTATCGTGGGACAGGAGAAAGAGAAGAGCTGGGCGACTGGAAGGAACATGAAATTTCAAAGTGAGGTAAACGAGCTTTCCTGGCACACATCCCAACTTTAGGGTTTCTTATGGGTGGGAGAGCAAATTGGGAGGAATGAGATCTCTGGATGGAGCTTCCTTTATCCATTGTCTGTAGTTGCTCCCTGTTGCTCCAGGCTTGGTAAATCCCCCTGGTTCTGTAGACATTTTTATTAGCAAATGCATTTAAAAAAATGTGGTTGGATGAAAATGAAATTTCAGATGTGTGTCTCAGCATTGATTTTTCTATTTGTAATAACACACCCCAGCATATCTTCTTTGATATCAAGAGGATAAAATGTCCCTAACACCGTGATCTCCATTCTGGGGTAATGGATAAAGCCTGTTTATGAGATGTCATTTATTCCACAATAGACAGTAAATAAAAGCCATTTCAAGCTTGGGTTAAATCAAAGCTTGTTCGGGATTTCAGCAGATTTGCAAATTACCTCAGGGACCTTCATCTGAGGCTGTTGTTGTTTTCCTCTCTCAATCGCCTCACCCACTTTGACTGCAAATGTTCCTGCTAGTTCTCCCTGACTGTCCTGAGTCCGACAGGGACTGATTTGGAAAGACAATCATGGCAGCTGAAAAGCTGGTATTCTGTTCAAAGTTTTTTCCCCCTCTCTGCTTGAGAAATCAGTTTGAAATTCAGGTTACACCAACAAAAGCCAGAGTACCAAAGGGGTAAAAAAAAATAAGTTCTTAGTAAAATAAAATGCAAACTAAAAATGAAAAAAGAGAGATGAAGGTCCTTGGTTCTGTCTCTGCTTATATATATGCATAATGTATTTCTGAAGTTTCCTTGGGATACCCAGCACAATGTGAGCATGCACATATGTGAGTGTGCACATATGTGAGTGTGTGTATGTGTGTGTGTGTGTTGGGGACAGGGAGACAGAACTCCATTTTACAGTTAAACTCTCCTCTCCAAATGCTTCTTACTACTTTCTATCACTGGGTGGCCCCACTATGCCTACCCCAGGAATGCCTTTTCCCTTTGCTCCTTTCCAAATGTCCAGATCGTTTCCATTTTTCGAGGTCATCTCCAGAAAGCCTTCCATAAAACTCTATAGTGAAACCTCCTAGCTCCTTATTATACTTACTGTCTGTGGTGCCCATTTGGGCATTTATGTGAAGAAGGGCACCATGTTCTTTTTGGGGGGATTATATCTCCCAAAAGTTTGTTTGTGAGCTCAGTGACTAACTTAAACTTCTTCAACAAGATGTCATGAGAATCAAAATCATCTGGATGCTCTGGCAACAGAAACAGAAGAAGAGAAAAAGAAGATGTATCTAGATCATGTTAGTGCTAGAGTTCTGTAGAAGTAGTAACAGCAGGAGGTTTTTCCTGTTCCCACTTACAAAAGAAAGAGACAAGATTCTTGGAAGACCACAGTCCTATTCCAAGGCAGTTAGGTGACCCATAGGATAAGGTCCTGGGCCTGGAGTCAGGAAATTTGCCTTACACTCTTACTATGTGATGCTGAGCAAGAAATTTGACTTGTCTGCCTCAGTTTCCTCATCTATAACATAGAAGATAAAAATAGCCCTTATCTCGCAGAAATGTGAAGATTAAATAAGATGATATTTGTAAAACCCTTGGCACATAAGTTCTTCTTCATTTTCTACACAGGTTTTACCACTAAATTATTGGCAAGTCTTCCCATTCCCAATTTTGCAGAACCTGATTTGATGACTGGAGGTGAGGAAAGACAAAGAAGCAATTGAACTTACATACTTCCTCCTGGGACATGGCAATTTCCACCCTCCACCTCTACTTCCACATAAATGCCTAAAGGGGCATTTAGTCAGTATTATAAGTTATATAGTTATATAACTATAGAATTTCATGGAAGGCTTTCTGGAGATGACTTCAAAAGATGAAAGCAATTTGGATATTATTTGAAAGGAAGAGAAAGAGAAGACATTCCTGTGGCAGACGTTAGGGGAGGAGAGGGACACTCAGTGATAGAGCAGTAGTAATTGTGAATGCTGACCAACCATGTGTTTCCCTCCCAGTGCCTTTCATAGTATTGAAAAAATGAGAAGTAAACAAGGAGTGAACTGACTGACAGGTCCATTTCCTTTGGGTATAGGAGGTGTTAGCTTTAGGAAGTAGTGACTTTTGATTTAATTCCTTGTTAAGTAAAATATACTTTTTAAGATTAAGGGAAAATTATGGCTTGTGAGTCAAGGAATGAGATAGAAAATGATCCCTTGGATTTAATTATCCCTACCTAGTTCTGTTCCCCAGCTGTTTCACACATGGAGGTCCTGCTCCCCAAATAGTAGAGAATGCAAACTCCCTCAAAGCAGGGACTATTTTTTATACATACATTCATGTTATCTCAGAATTGTAAAGTGACTTAAAAGAGAAGATCTAGACAAACTCTTGACCAATTAATTTCAACAACAATCCTAGGACTCACCCATCTCTGCTTGAGAATTACTGATGACAAGGGACTTATAACTTTCAAAGTTGCTTGTTATATTGTTGGTCAGCTTTAATGATTAAAAGTCATCCTCATACTGAGCCAAAATCTGTCTCTGAGTAACTTTCACTCAGTGGTCTTGATTACCATATATAACAAATCTACTCATTCTTGAATATGTCACCACTTCAAATATTTGAAGATCGCCATCAAATTCTCCCTAAATCATTTCTTCTTTAAGCTTTCCTTCAACTGATCCTCTTGGAAAATGGCTTCAGGATCTTTCAGAGCCTTGGCCATCCTACTCCAGACTCATACTAGTTTCTTTTAGTACCTCTCATAAAATGTCTATTTGGAATTGGACACAAGACTCCAAATGTCTGACCAGTGCATAATGCAGTATTACTATGACTTCCTTTTACCTTAAATATTGTATTTTTAAAAATTAATTCAGCCTAGTATTGCATCAGTTCTTTTGTCAGATATGTTCAAATTATCTAAATAATCTTTCTTAGCATAGATTTGGTTATGTTACTGTGCTCTTGAGTCTTCAGTAGTTCCCTATTACTTCCTGAATAAAAGAAGGATTCCTTTGCCAGACTCTCAAGATGGTCCACAAGTATACCATTCTTATCACCTTACCTTATTATCATTCTTCACATATTTTCCAGTTGTAATGGATCCAGAAATGTTATTGCTGTTGTTCAGTTGTTTTCAATCAAATCTGATTCTTCCTGACCCAATTTGGGGTTTTCTTGACAAAAATACTAGAGTGTTTCCATTTCCTTCTCCCAAAAAAACACCAACTCTATGCTTTGGTTTTCTTTCTTCCCTGTCTCTTCAATCTCTCCCTATTCTTCTTCATGTAAAATTCCTACTCACCCTTTAAAGTCTAACCCAATGCCCCTTCATCTAGAACATCTTCTCTGACTCCTCCTGGCAATAAGTACTTTTCATTTTATCTCTGAGAATCTTAAATTCCTTGAGAATTGAGGCTTTTCATTTTTGTATTTATATCCTCAGTACCTAGCTCACAGTAGGCATTTAACTAATGTTGTTAATTAAATGATCCTTGGAAATCACAATGTACTTAGTTTTGCACCTCTCAAATGCAGTTAATATGTAAGTGTTTCTGTCCACCTTCCTCCTGGAGAGTAAGTTCTATTAAGGCAGGAACCATGTCTTATCTAATGTTGTATTTCTCCTAGCACTTAGCATACTGCCCTGCACATAGGAGAAGGTACTTTCTGAATGTTTATTGATTCAAGGAATTATTTCAGTATTTAATACAACTGGATCAGCAGCAGCAGCAGCAGCAGCAATGACAAATATTTATTGAACATTTATAGTGTACAACAAAGCACTCAGAATATACAGAAATATAGAAAACAGGGCCCCTTCATTCCAAGAACTGGCTATTTAGTCATGTAGTCAAGAAGATAAAACTTATACATGTGAAAAAAATTACAGCTCAAAGCATTGGATTTGGTATACAATGTTGAGTTGTTTCAGTTGTGCCTGCCTCTGCTGACCCCAAGTGGGGTTTTCTTGGTAAAGATACTGGAAAAGTTTGCTATTTCCTTCTCCAGCTCACTTTACAGATGAGGAAACTGAGGTAAACGAGATTAAGTGACTTGTTCAGGGTCTCACAGCTAGTAAATGTCTGAGGGCGGATTTGAACTTAGTTCTTCCTGTCTCCATTCTCTACACTGGACTCTATCCAGTGGACCACTGGGGTGCCCCTTGTGTAAACTGAGGGATGCATAAATTCAGTAGATGGAAAGATCATTAAGGGATGAGATGGTACAATAAATAGAATGCTGGGTCTACAGTCAGGAAGATCTGAGTTCACATGCAGTATTGGACACTTACTTATTTTTTTTGCTAAAAAGGAACATTTATTTAGGAGAAGAGATTACACATAAAATAAAAAGGTAAAATAGGCACCAGGAATGGTATATGTGAAATAGATTTGGGAGAGCAATAGGATTACCAAGGAAAGGAGTTTGGAAGAGGTCATTAAAGGAATGTGCCATTGACTAGCAGACTAAATATATGAGAGTTGCAGACTAACCAAAATTAGCCATAGTAAGGAGAAAGATTAAAGGGAGGACACTAAGGAGAAAAAGAGTACTGTCTAGTGGGCTTAATCCTGAAAAGGACATATCCAGCTTTAGATATTTATGAGCTATGTGACTCATTGAATCCCTATTTGCCTTAGCTTCCCCATAGGTAAAATGGAGATCAAAATAGCACCTATGTCTCAGGACTGTTATGAGGATGGAAGGAGTTATCTGTAAAGTACTACTATGTAGTACAGTACCTGGCACATAGTGAGTGCTTAATAAATGTTCCCCTTCTTTCCAATTACCACCTGGTCTTTCAAAATCTTATTCACAGAGCAGCTACACCCAAAGAAAGAACACTGGGAAATGAATGTAAACTGCTTGCATTTTTGTTTTTCTTCCTGGGTTATTTATACCTTCTGAATCCAATTCTACCTGTGCAACAAGAAAACTGTTCGGTTCTGCACACATATATTGTATCTAGGATATACTGTAACCTATTTAACATGTAAAAGACTGCTTGCCATCTGAGGGAGGGGGTGGAAGGAGGGAGGGGAAAAATTGGAACAGAAGTGAGTGCAAGGGATAATGCTGTAAAAAATTACCCTGGCATGGGTTCTGTCAATAAAAAGTTATTTTTTAAAAAATCCTATTCACAGCAATTATTTTACAAACAATAGATTTAAGAAGTTATCTAGTCCCAAATTATTGGGTGACTCATCAATGGGTTGTGTAGTAGGTTGTAAAAAATTGTAAGAGCCAAGCATGATGGCACAAATCTGTAATCCATGTTGCTTGGGTTGCTGAAGCTGGCAGATCTCTTGGTTAGACTTCAGTGACTAAGGAGATCACTGATATAGTGAGCTTCTATGGCAGGAGGCCATTAGGTTACCTATGGTCATCACTTGGGCCAAAGCTCCTGTGCTAATTAGTAGTAAGATCAGACCCAGGAACAATCCCTGGGTTTCCATTCTGGTCATGATAAGGAGACCAGCCTTCAGGAAAAAAAGTAAGTAGATAGGTGGATGATTAAATATGTGAATATTTGTGGTTGTTCGATCATTTCAATCATGTCCTATTCTTCTTGACCCCATATGGGATTTTCTTGGCACAGATACTGGAGTAGTTTGTCATTTCCTGCTCTAGTTCTTTTTACAAAAGAGGAAACTGAGGCAACCAGAGGGCCATGACTTGCCTAGAATCCCACAGCTAGTAAGTGTTGAATGAAAATATATATTACACAAATTCAAGTCATTACCAGTCTCAAAGAATTGTCATAAGGAAATAACTTTGAAACTTTAAACTCCTGCAAAAATGTGAATTATTATTATTACTCTAAATTATGCTATCTCCTTGTGCACTTTCCTTCCTTATAGTCTCATAGAATCTCAGATCTGGGAGAGACCTTGAAGGTTAGCTAGACTAAGTTGTACTTGAACAGGGAGAACCCTTTGCAACATGCCTTGCAAATGGCTGTCTAACCTTTGCTTGAAGTCATCCAAAGTAGAACACACGGATCCCTGAGGCAGCCCATTTCACTTTTGGACAGCTGTAATTGTAAAAAGATTTTCTTTACATCAAGCATAAATCTGCTTCTTTACAAACTCTATTCCTCTGGGATCAGGCAGACTACTGTTATCTCTTTTCCACATTATAGACCTTCAAATACCTGAAGGTCTGCCTGCTGTCATGCTCCTAGTCAATCTCCTCCAGGATATATTCTTCAACTTGTCCTATATACAGCATGATTTCCTGGCTATCTCCCTCTAATAATAATAACTAACAGATTATTTATAGATTGTTTACCATGTGCTAAATACTATGCTAAATGTTTTACAATTATTATCCTATTTGATCTTCACAACAACCTTGGGAGATAATATTATCATCCCCATGCATTAGTTCCTTTCATGCCCTCTCTGTTCTAAGCAAACTGGCCCACTTACTATTGCCCTTATTTCACATATATCTTGCCTCCAAACCTTTGCATAGGTTATCCTAGATACTTAGAATTTTCCCTCCCTTTCTTTCTTTCCCCTTTGCCTTTGGAATACTTAAGAAAGAAGAAAAAAAGGGGAGAGACAGAGAGAGAGAGACAGAGAGAGACATGGTGGGGTGGGGGTGGGGGGACAGAGAGAGAGGAGAGGGAGAGGGAGGGAGGAAGAAGAAAAGGAGGAAGAGACAGAAAGAGAGGGAGGGAGACAGGGAAAAAGGGAGGCAGACGGAGGGAGGGAAGGAGGAGAAAAATAGTGTGCTTCATTTTGTATTCAAACTCTATCAGTTCTTTCTCTGGAGGTGGATGACATTTTTCATCATTAGTCCTTTGGGATTGTCTTGGATCATTGTATTGCTGAGAATAGTTAAGTCAGTCACTGTTCCTGCTGAAGACCTTAGTGCAAAAAGGCCAAGGTCTCCCATTTCATCCAGGGCCATCTCTAATTGTCTTGATCTATACCTTGTCACTGGACCCAGATGGCTCTGGAAGGGAAAATAAGGCAGAGGACCTTGCATAGTCCTTCCTCCCTCCCTTAAATCCAATTCATTTGCATGTCACAATATCTCCTCTCTGATGTCATGGTCCTCTTGGAGAAAGGAGGACAAACAACATTCACAGTTCTCCATAGTACAATGTTCCTGTGTACATGATTTCTCCTGGTTCTGATCACTTCACTTTTTATTAGTTCATGTAAGTTTTCCAGGTTTTTTTCTACTATTTCTTAGAACACAATGGTATTCCATCATAATCATAAATTCCAGCTTATTCAGCCATTCTCCAATTGAGGTCCAATACTTAGTTACCAAAAATAAAGAGCTGCTGTAAATATTTTTTGTGCAAATATATTCCCTTTTAGGGAAAATCTCTTTGGGATACAGACCTACCCTTTGTATTACTGGATCAGAAGGTATACACAGGTTTATGGTCCTGTGAGTATGGTTCTGAATTATTCTCTAGAATGGTTGGATCATTTCACAATTCTACCACAATGTATTAATGCCTAATTTCCTTATATCCAATTCAACATTTGTAATTTTCCTTTTTCATCATACTAGCCAATCTGATAGGTGTGAGTGGTATCTCTATCTGGATCTTTTTCATAAATGATTAACTAAGATAGTGAAAAGATTAGAGTCCATATAAATCATATGAGAATTAGTAGAAGGAATGGGGGTTTCAATAGCTGCCTTCAAAAGTCTGAAAGTCTGTCCTTTGGAAGAAGAATTAGACTTAGTTTGCCTGGTCCAAGCAATCAGAACCAGGAACAAAAGATAGAAGTTAGGAAGAGGAATATTTCAATTTGATCTTTGCTGAATGAATCAATGAATCAATTAATGAATTGGCCTTTTTGTACTCATCTGCCAAATAGGAACCAAAACTACCTTTGGGCCTAGCCTAACACAAAGGATTCCTAGGTCAATGAGAAAGTAGGTGTTAAAGTGCTTTGTACTTGACTCTTCAATGGATAGGGGAGGGATTTATGGGAGGCAAAGAAATGGGAATTCAAAATTTTTTAAAATGACTGTTAAATAAAGTATATATACCCAAAGAGCAAATTATGCATGGCCTGTGATGTAGCAATACCAGTACTAAGTCTGTATCCCAAAGAGATCATTAAAAAGGGAAAAAGGATCTATATAGACAAAAATTTTCATAGCAGCCCTTTTTGTGGTAGGAAAATTTGGAAATTGAGGGGTTGCCTATCAGTTGGGGAATGACTAAATAAGTTGTGTAATGGAATACTACTGTGCAATAAGAAATGATGAGCAAGAGGATTTCATAAAAATAGAAAGGTTTGTACAGACTGATGCAAAATGAAATGAGCAGAACCAAGAAAACACAGTACACAGTATCAACAACATTGTGTGAAAATCAACTATGAATGAGTCATCTTTTCTCAGAAATACAATGATCCAAAACAAGTACAAAGGACCTATGATGGAAAGTGCTATCCACATCTAGACAAAGAACAGATTGATTCTGAATGCAAATTAACACATACTTTTTTCACTTATTTTCTTGCTTTTGATCTGTTTCTTCTTTCACAACTGTGACTAATATGGAAATATGTTTTATATAAATGCACATTTATAACTTCTATCAAATTACCTTCCATTTTCAGATGAGGGAAGAGGGAAGAGAGGAGAAAAATTTGGAATTCAAAATTTTGAAAAACAAATGCTAAAAATTGTCTTGATATATAATTGGGGAAAAAGAAATAGTATTTCAGAAGTAAATAAATAATGTATAATTTTTTAAAGTGCTTTGTGAAGTTCAAAGTGCTATACAGATTGAAGGAGTAATTTATTTAAAGAATATAGTTGAGGGGAAATGATTTACATGTGAATAAAATTTAGTTTTGACTCTAAAGCCATTAGTTAAAACAAATACTGAATAGGCAAATTCAGCATATGAAAAAGAGAGGCACTAGGAAGAACTCTGAATTTATATTCATCAAATCTGGGTTCAAATTCTTACTCTTTCTTTTACTTTGTACTTCTGCAGAAGTCATTTAATGTTAAATTGTTTCCTCAATGGTTAAGGTAAGGAAATTGGATTCATTGGTCTCTGAGATTTATTCTAGCTCTGAAGCAATCATCCTATGATCTAAATAACAACAACAATAACTTTCATTTAGGTAGTGCTTTTACTTTCACATTTGATGTCCCATTTTCTCATGCAATTTTATGAGAAAAACACTGGCATGAAATAAGAGAGAGAAGGTCTATCTTGAAATCAGAAAGGTCAGGGTTCAAACCATACTTCTTATGCAGGCTGTATGACATTGGACAGAATACTTCTCATTCTCTGAGGCAATGTATCATTAGCCCCATTTTACAGATGAATAAACTGAGGCCCAGAAAGGTAAAGTGCTTTACCCAGGAAGTATGGGAACTGGAATCCAAATGCCTCCTGGCTCCCAGATCAGTGCTAATTCAGCTACCTCAAAATATATCTCTTTAAGGGGCAAACCCTTTTCAAGTCCTAAATTGCAATGGTTCTGATACTAGGAAAAGATTCTCCAGTTTGAGAATCGAGTCATCCATATGCACAGCAAAGCAAATGACTTTCACCTTCTAGAGAGGGTGACTGACAGGCCTGGGGATGGAAGTCCTTCATTTATCACCAGAACCATTTACAACCCAGGGAGCCATGTGCCACATGAGCCTCCTTCCCCCACGCAGGGCCAGAGTGCCAGAGCCCCATCCCGCAGGGGCCTCACCCCTAGGGGCTTGCTTCTGCCTCTCAGACTGAGCAGAATTCTATCCAGCTGTCACTGGGCTGTTATTTATGAACCCCTTCTCCCCTGATGAGTGGGGGCCTGAGAGGGGCCAGTGCAGTCTCTGCTGCCCGGCCAGCAGCCGTCACACATCATTACATGTTTGGTTGCTGCTGACCCAAGCTCCATCTGCCCCAGTGGCCTGGGGGTGAAAGGCAGCTGAAGCTTCTTACCTAGCCCCAGAGCCAGCCAGGGTGCTGCAGAGATGGATTTCAGAGTGCTTTAGAATCTACGTCTTTAAACTTCCAAGAGTTGGTGCAATAATCTAGGGAAACTAGCCAAGGACAGAGCAGGATTGTCACTTTGGTGAATGAATTCAGGTAAGTCATCAAACAAAGCAGAATCCAAAATGCATCCCTTGTGGACATTGATGAGACCCAGACCTTGTCTACCAGCAACATTCTGGATCTTTTATACCTATTCCACGGGAATACTAGAACTGGAATCTTAGAGGTATCACCTCCAATGACTATATTTTATAGATAAAGAAAACCCTGGCTCAGAATGGAGCAATCACCTCCCCAAGGTCACACAGCTAGTCTATAGAAGAGTGGGACCAAAGCTCCCATCTCCTGCCTGGGCTTGCCTTTATATTACACTGACTCTTGGTAGCACTCATTCATCCTATGGTGTTAGTGACTTAATAGGTTATTCCTCCCAGGGGTATTTGCATTTCAAATGAAACTTCCAGGGAGAGAAACCCAGAGGAATGAGAGCTAATGGTGAGAATTCATTTGCTATGACAGGTGGGATAGGGAGATATTTTTGGACTAAAGGACTCCTCAATGTCCTTCAAATCACATTGTGTAGGGTGAAGTAGGAAGTGGGTTCAAACTTTTAAAAGTTTTAGACCTTGATATTTAAAACAATGTATGAAGCTTTAATCAAGCAGTAGAATTTTAATAGTGAATCTATAGCCATTGGTCATAATGTAAGAACCATAGTTTTTTCAGTAAGGAAAAATCCCCCTGTTAACGAGAGATCATGGAATCATAGATCAAAAATATGAAGGGATCTCAGAGTTCATCAAATGCAACTCCTTCACTTAACAGATGAGAAAACTGAGGCACAGATAAAGTAAGAGACTTGCTGGAAAGGTTCTGAGGCAGAATTTGAATACAGGTCTTCCTGTCTATTGTGCTATCGCTTATGTTATACTGCCACTCACGTCAAATCTTGCAGCTGAGTGGTCTCAATTTATTACATACCTCTTATTGTCAAATACTGTGTTAAGCTTTGGAAAGAAAGCGTTTGTAGGATGTTTCCTTAAATTATAAGACCAGAGACTGCTGTTTTTCATTTTCATGTCTTTAATGCCTTATACATAGTAAGTTCTCAGTAAATGTGTCTATAATGTATTCATCTTTTTATAGATTCATTGATTGCTAGGGCTAGAATTTAGTTAAAGAGGCTAAATATTAACTTCCTCATTAATAAATGAAGAAAAGCTGAAACCCAGAAAGATCCAATAATCTGCTAGAAATCATATAGCTATTCAGTGACAGATATGAGAGAGGGCTTCCTTCATCAGCCACTTCAGTTTTGAAGCACTTAATTTCCATAAGCAATTTGTGATACAAAATTATTTTAAAATGAACCCAAACTGAACTTATCTGAGAAGAAAGACTTCTATTCCCACTGTTGTTGTTTGGTCATTTTTTCTGTCATTTTTACTCTCTGTGGCTTCATTAGAGATTTTCTTGGCAGAGATACTGGAATGGTTTGCCATTTCCTTTTCCAATTAATTTTTATATGAGGAAACTGAGGCAATCAGGTTTAAGTGACTTGCTCAGGGTCACATAGCTAGAAAGTATTTGAGGCCAGATTTGAACTCAGGAAGATGTGTTTTTCTGACTTACAAGCAGATATTCTATCTATTGTGCTACCCAGCTATTTCTGTTACACATACACACAATTTAGTGAAAAGTAAGTTCCCTGGGAGCGAGTTATTGTCTCACTTTTGGTTTTAGAGCTTAATGGTACAATGCCCAACACCTTGTAGTTGCTTCTCAGGGAAAATGACAGGAAGGATGTATTATCATTTGTATTGCCATGATTGCTACAATTGGGCTATTACAATTACTTCGTTGCTGAAACCTGCCCATAATAGGGAACAGGAATTCTCTCATGTTTCTATTAATATCTTCACTATTTAGCACAGTGGTTTGCATAAAGTGAGCACTTAATAAATACTTACTAATTCATAGATTGATTAAAAATAACTGTTGCTTCATGAGTTAAAGTGCTTGCTCTCATCTATGTAAGGGGTAGATACAAAGCTAGAGACCCTGCATTCCTAGGATGGAATCCTTTTGCTGATGTGGTATGTTCTTTGTCACTCTGGATGATAATGATGCTTTTTCCACCATAGACAGGATGTCTATATATAGGAAATGAGATAAGTTTTCATAAATGGGTCACACATAGGATCATATATTTGAAGCTAGAAGGATCCTGAGAAACAATTCTCATTTTAGAGATGAAGAAATTCAGTCCCAAAGAATTGAAGTGATTTGTTCAAAGCCACACAAGTATTAAGTAGCAGATCAGGAATTTGAATAGTTTCTTTGACTCTAAATTTAAAATAAAGTCTACTCTAGAATCATCTTCATACTACAATTAGGCATCAGGATCAACAATAAATAGACAAGGACTTATTAAACATTTTCTAGACGGAGACATTATGCTAATTCTTACATTTGTAAGAATACAAAGAAATAACAAAAACAGCCCTTGCCCTCCAGTATTTTACATTCTAAGGAGGTAGACAATACATATAAGTAAGTAGAATATAAATACAATTCTATTTTCTTTTTTGACAATATTTTATTTTTCCCCAGTTATATATAAACTAACTTTTTATGTTTGTTTTTAAAACTTTGAGTTCCAAATTCTCTCTTCTCCTCTCTTCCTCATTGAGAAAGCACATGTATAGTTATATGAAACATTTTCATAAAAGTCATGTTGGGAAAGAAAACATAGATTCCCCCCAAAAAAAATCCTCAACAAAAAAGTATGCTTCAATCTGTATTCAAACATAACTAGTTCTTTCTCTGGGTATAGATAGCATTTTTTATCAAGTCATTCAAAGTAGTCTTGGATCACTGTATTGCTAAGAATAGTAAAGTCATTCACACTTGATCATCCCACAACATTGATACAATTACATTTTGGGGATGCTAGGTAGCACAGTGGATAGGGCACTAAGCCTGAAGTCAAGAAGAATCATCTTCCTAAGTTCAAATCTGGTCTTAGATACTTACTAGCTAGATACGTATAGCCTGGGCAATTTACTTAAACTTCTTTGCCTCAGTCTCTTCATCTATATAATGAACTGGAAAAGGAAATGGCAAACCATTCTAGTATCTCTGCCAAGAAAATCTCAAATGGGGTCACAAAGAGTTAGATATGACTGAAAAACAACTCAACAAAAACCATCAAGATACATTTTTTCCTTAGGAGAAAGACACCAGAAACCATGAAGATGAGAAAAGGCTCTCTAAAAAAAAATGTACCACTTGAGCTTAATCTTAGAGGAAGCCAGAAATCCTACAAATTAAAACTGAGGAACGAGAACATTCAAAACATGGTGGATGGCCTCAGAAGTGGAAAATGGAGTGTCATGTATGAGGAAGAGCAAGGTCAGTGTGACTGGACCATAGTCTACAAAGCAGGAAGAGAAATTCTAATATATAAAGATTTTTTAAACACAAAAGAGCTTTACAAAGTTTTAAATGCCAAACAATGAAGTTTATATTCCACATCATAGCTCACAGGGAACTATTAGAGTTTATTGAGTAGTTCAGGGGCAGAAATGGAGATGTGACATAGTGCGAGCAACTTTGCTTAAGGAAAATCACTTTGGCACCTGAGACAAGGAGGAATTGAAGTAGGGTGAGACTTGAGACAGGAAGATCAATAGCAAATTATTAAAATAGTCCAGCTAATGAGGGCTTGAACTAGACAGTCACTATATGAGCAGAGAGAAGGGGACATAAATGGGATAAATGTTTGGAATATTGGGGATAAACACTTTATATTTGTGGAACATTTTATATGATTCAGAGTACTTTCATATCTAACACATTCATTCTCATTATTATCTTACATAGCGGGGACTGAGAGTATAGCTATTATTATCAAAATTTGGCACATAGGGAAAGAGAGGCTCAATGATACTGAGTGATTTGCTTTAAGATATGTTTCCTTACACCCTGTGCCTCACAAGGATAAATGATAGCCCTCTATCAACCAGAAAAAGAGAATTAACCAAAATCTTTCCCTACTACCACTTTTCCAGGTATCTTGAGTATCCAAATATGTGAAAGTCCGATACATAATTAGCTGCTTTTTCCCAGATTACTCACCCAAAGCAGCCCCCACTAACATCTTTGCCCTTGGCCCTGCTTTCTCTCTCACAGACAAAAAAAAAAGGCTGTTCCCAGTCTGTTCCCAGCAGGAAACTCCAGGCTGACCTACAGTCAGTTCACAAGGTGCATCAGTGGGAGTAACCAGGAGAAATGCCATCAGCAGTAACATGACATATAAAAGCAACTGCTGCCAATTTCCATTTTCACTGGAGCTTGGGTAATCTAGAAGCTTTATTTAAGGGCTGACCTCTGACCCGGTCTGTCACTCCAGTGGCAGGCAGCTGATAGCCACTGGAAATCAATAGTCAGCATGAAGGTCACTCTCTAGAAAAACTGGGGCTATCAATGTGTCAGTTCCAATGAAAGATTATAACCAAGTAGGAGAAAAGCATATCTGGGGCTGCAAAGAGCTAAGTTTGTTCTCCTAGGCAAGCAGATGCATAGGACTGTGCATGGGGCATGCAAATAAACACACATTAGCAGTCCCTAGCGCTGCAATAATAGCATCTACCATTTACATAGCACTAAGGTTTGCACAGTCCTTTACATTCATTATCTCAATTTCTCCCCATAACAGTCCTGGGAGATAAGAGCTATTTTAGCCCTGTATTTTCTGTAAGAGAAAGAGTCTCAGAGAAGCTAAATCATCTGCCTAAGGTTATATAGCTAGGAATTATCTGAGTTGGGGTTTGTGTCCAGGTCTTCCTGAAACTAGCCTGCCAGCTCTAGTCAGGATGCCATGCTGGCCCTGGCCAACATTGACACTGGTGAGGATTAAATACCATGTTCTCCCTTACCTCTGGGATCCATTCTATTTGGAGAAACCCTAGCTATGTTAACTGTCTGATTCTGTTCAGAATGTAAGTCATTCCTGAGAAGAGGGATGGTCTATGACACTTACCTTTCTCCTTCAATAGGTGAGAGAGCTCCATGTCTTCTCCAGTGAATCCAGTGAATCTCCTGTGATCCTATAAAGTTATAATATTAACATGTATTGATCAACCTGCCAACCTGGGGGGAAGGAGGGGAAAAATTGGAACAAAAGTTTTGTAATTGTCAATGCTGAAAAATTACCCCTGCCTATATCTTGAAAATAAAAAGCTATAATAAAAAAAGATCTATAATATATCCATGTGAAGAGAACAAAAGAGGTCTTCAGAGTTTCTGTCTTTCCCTTTTAGGAAAATTCTTTTCCACTTTCACTCACTGCCATTTCCCTCTGCCCTTACGAGCTCTAGCCCTCATCCCTATCCTATTAGACTATCCTAGCTTTATAAGAAAGAAAACTCACTCATAATCAGAGAATAGTGGTTCAGTATGTGCACCATATCATGGGAACTAAGTCTAACTCAAAGAATAAATGATAAAATTTCATGTCCTAGGACCCACCAAATAAGAGAAAGATTTGGAAAGACAATTCCTTCCTGGTGCTTTTTAAATCATGGTGCTTAGGCTAATTAGTTTTATGAACTAATCCTCTACCTGATAAATGGTCAAAGGATATGAACAGACAATTTTCAGATAAAGAAATTAAAATAATTTCTAGTCATATGAAAAATGCTCTCAATCACTATTGAGCAGAGAAATGCAAATTAAGATAACTCTTAGGTGTCACCTCTTAGATATGCAAATTAAGATAACTCTTAGGTGTCACCTCTTAGATTGGCTAAGATAACAGGAAAAGATAATGAAGAATATTGGAAGGGATGTGGGAAAACTGGGATACTAATACATTGTTGGTGGAATTGTGAAGTGATCCAGCCATTCTGGAGAGCAATTTGGAACTATGCCCAAAAAGTTATCAAACTGTGCATATCCTTTGATCCAGCAGTGTTTCTTCTGGGCCTGAAATCCCAGAAAGATCATAAAAAAGGAAAAAGGAGCCCCATGTGCAAAAATATTTGTAGTAGCCCTTTTTGTAGTGGCAAGGAACTAAAAATTGAGTGGATGCCCATCAGCTGAGAAATAGCTGAATAAGTTATGGTATATGAATGTTATGGAATATTATTGTTCTGTAAGAAATGATCAGCAGGAAGATTTCAGAGAGGACTGGAGAGATTTGCATGATCTGATGCTAAGTGAAATAAGTAGAACCAAGAGAACATTGCACACAGCAACAACAATATTATATAATGATCAATTCTGATGGACGTGGCTCTTTTCAACAATGAGATAATTCAGGCCAGTTCCAATGGTCTTGTGATGGAGAGAGCCATCTGCACCCAAAGAGAGGTCTGTGGAGACTGAGAGTGGATCACTACATAGTATTTTCACTTTTTTGTTGTTGTTTGCTTGTTTTTTGTTTTCTTTTTCATTTGTTTCCTTTTTGATCTGATTTTTCTTGTGCAGCATGATAATTGTGGAAATATGTATAGAAGAATTGTACATGTTTAACATATATTGAATTACTTGCTGACTAGAATAGGGGATGTGGGGAAGGGAGGGAGAAAAATAATTTGGAATATAAGGTTTTGCAAAGTGAATGTTGAAAACTATCTATGCATGTGTTCTGAAGATAAAAAAAAAAAACTTTGGGACTAGACAGGTCCTTAAGAGATTAACCAGTCGATAGACTACTAGACCTAATATCAAAAAGACTCAAGTTCAAATTCAACCTCAGCATTTTACTAGCTGTGTTACCTATTTTAAGTAAGCCATTTAACTTCTCCATGTCTCAGTTGCCTCATCAGTAAAATTTGGATAACAATATCATCTACCACCTATAATTGTTGTGAGGACAAAATCAATCAGTATTTGTAAAGCACTTAGCAAATCTTAAAGCATTATATAAAGGCTGGATATCATCATTATTATTCTGTGCAAGTCCTCATCAACTCACACCTAGATTACTGAAGTAACTTGTTCATGAATTTGCCTGTCTCAAGTCTGTCCCCACTCCAATTCACTCTCTATTCATTCATCAAAGTTATTTCCCTAAAGTACAGAGATGACCATGTCATACTCTATTGCCTCCAGGAGCAAATACAAAATGTTATGCTTAGCATTTAAAGCCCATCATAACCTAACCCCTGACTACCTTTCCAGCCTTCTTAAACCTTACTTCCTTCTACATACTCGTCAGTCCAGTGACACAAACCTCCTAGATGTTCTACAAACAAGACACTCTATCTCTCTTCTCTGGGCATTTTATTTGATTGTCACTCATGTTTGAAATACGCATCAGCTTTTCTCACTTCTTTTAAATCCCAACTAAAATCCCACGTTCTTTAAGAAGATTTCCACAATGCCTCTTAACTCCAGTGACTTCTGTTTCATAATAAGTTCCTTCTTATCTTATATTTAATGTAGCTTGCTTTATATATATTTGATTATATGGTATCTCTTTCATTAGACTGTCTTGTATCATTGTATTGCTACAACAACATAGTAGATTATCATATAATATTATGGTTACTATGTACAATAGTCTCCTGGTTCTGTTTATTTCACTTTGCATCCATTCATATAAATCTTTCCATGTTTTCCTGACAGCATCCTGTCCATCATTTCTTAAAGCACCATAGTATTGAATCACAATCGTGTACAAGTTGTGTATTTCCCAACTGATGCACATCTCTTCAACTTCTGCTATAAATATTTTTCTACATACAGGTACTTTACCTTTTTGTTTTTTATCTCTTTGGAATATAGACCTAGTAGTGGTATCACTTGGTCAAAGGGGATGTATAGTTTTATAGGCTTTTCGACATAGTTTTAAATTGTTTTCCAGAATGGATGAACAACTTTATCAACAGTACATTGATGTTTTATTTTCTCACACCTTTCCCAACATATGTTTTTTTTTTCCTTTTCCATCATTTTATCTAATCTAACAGCTGTGAGATTTGTTTTAATTTGCATTGCTCTAATCAATAGTGATTTAGAGCTTTTTTTTCATATGGCTACAGGTAACTTTGATTACTTTGTCTGAAAACTGTCTGTTCATATCATTTGGCCATTTAATTGACCAAAAAAAATGAGAAATGGCTTTTATATCTAAAATTCCATTTTCTATATGTTTGAGAAATGTAGTCTTTATCAAAGAAACTATAAAAAAATTTCACAGTAATGATTACCAATTATTACCAACCAGTTTCAGGTTTTTGTGAAACTGTTTTCAGAAGTGAGTTTTTGGCTTTTCCAAGGTAGTATAATCTATGAAGAAGTATGTTTACCACTCTCCTATACTATGTTCTGTTTTGTGAGAGATTACAAATACTCTTTACAACCCTGAAACTGTGACCAGGATCCCTGCTCTCCTATGGCTGTAATCGTGCTTCTTCTTCCACTGGGACTAAAACTGAAGACTTTGACCTAGATCCAAGTATAGACAATGCAACACAATCCTGACTCTGGTGTCAGCTAAGAGACCTCTGTAAATATCCTACTGACCTATTGCCTCATCTCCTTACTATCTATGGATTCGGATGTCTGGAAACCTTCACTATTGCCACTGATTCAGTTGCCCTGAAGCCTACTCCTGCTTTGCTGGTGCTAAATCTGTGCTGGCTCAGCCTATGCTGGATTTTATTTCTGTCTCCCCTTGATGCAACAGAGCTTTCTTATTGACTTTCTAATTGTCTTGGGCTGTAAAATTTTTCCATTATATTTTTTTGTGGATTCTGCCATCTAAGTTTTGTTTACAATCATTATTTAAAGGTATTTGGAGAGATTGGGGGGAGGGGGGGCTCCGGCAAGTCCCTGCCTTTGCTCTGTCATCTTAACTCCACCTGGAATTCACTTTCAAATCAGATCTACCTTTTCTTGGATTAAAAAATTTAGGCCCAAAGGGCCTAAAGAAACTTCATGATCACATAGTTATTAAAAACCTAGATTAAGACTAGACTCTGAGCCACATCTCTCAGAAGGCAGCGAGAAAAGGAATGGCCAATATTACTTCTTTGATTCTCAAGGGAGAATTGTTGATCGTGTGAAAAGACAGAAGGGAGAATCCTAGAGTTGTTGGTTCTTTGACATCAAGACAGGGTTTAATAGTTCCAAGAATCAGGAATTATAGTTCTACCATATAAACATTTGTAGCTGAGTGGTGTAGTAGATAGAGGTCTGGGTCTAGAGTCAGGAAGATTCATCTCCCTGAATTCAAATCTGGTCTCAGACATTTACTAGCTGTGTGCTCCCGGTTATCTTATTTTCATCATCTGTAAAATGAGTTGGAGAAGGAAATGGCAGAGCACTCTGGTATTTTGCCAAGAAAATTCCAAATAGAGTTATGAAAAGTCAGATATCAGTGCAACAATAACAAACAGAATTTGCATTATCCCTCATCTTAAATCCCTACCAATCCCCACCCAGAGTCAGTTTTATTCATGGATGATCAACTGCCCACATGAAATATATAATACCCCCTCCTCCTCCAAATATAAATATGCAGGTTAGAACCTCAGAAGTGACTACTCCAAAGTTCAAAAGAATTCTGAGTTCACAAGATCCTACCAGTGTATCTTCTTTTAACGATTTGCTGATAGACATAATTAGCTCAAAGAAAAGGCATTTACTGAAA
Organism: Antechinus flavipes; assembly: GCF_016432865.1. NCBI lineage: Eukaryota > Metazoa > Chordata > Mammalia > Dasyuromorphia > Dasyuridae > Antechinus > Antechinus flavipes. Next base: position 362,269,717 of record NC_067398.1, on the reverse strand, counting down.
TGGCATTTTAACAAAACATCAACCCATGAACATGGAATATAATCTCCCCAAAACTATACGTGTCAGTGGAAAAAATGGACACACACTTAAAGTACCTTAAATTAGCATATACTTCAGAAACATATATGGCCAAGGCACCTCCTTCCTCTGGTTCTGCAGGATTCCAGTATTCTTTCCCTTCCCATGTGGTCATCACTCTGCTTCCATTGGGTAGAGTATGGCTCTGTAGGGCACATAGGTAGGCGGATTCTTTGGGTCAGTTTTTGTTTGCAGCTCAACTCTAGGTTGGCTTTTTCTCAAATCAAAGCGTTTATACTTCTCAGTACCTCAGCTCTCAATTGCACAACTGAAATTGGAGAGACTGGGGCTTAATTTTTTTCAATAGTATTTTGTTTTTTAAAATACATGTAAATATTGTTTTCATCATTCATTTTTGTAAAAAAAAATTTTGTATTCTAAATTTTTCTCCATCCTTCCCTTACCTTTCCTCTTATCCAAAAGTGCAAACAATATAATATAGGTTATATGTGTGCAGTCCTTTTAAACATATTTCCATATCATGTTGTGAAAGAAAAATCAGAACAAAAATAAAAAAAATATGAGAAAGAAAAAAAAACAAAGAAAAAGGTGAAAATACTATGCTTTAATCCATATTCAGTCACCATAATTCTTTTTCTGGATGTGGATGGCATTTTCTATCCCAAGTCTACTGGGATTTTCTTAACTCACCACATTATTGAGAAGAGCCAAGTCCATCACAATTATCATTGCATAATTTTATTGTTACTGTGAACAACGTTCTCTTGGTTTTGCTCCCTTCAGCATCAGTTCATGTAAGTCTTTCCAGACTTTTCTGAAATCAACCTGCTCATTATTTCTTATAGAATAATAATATTCCATTACATTCACATATCATAACTTATTCAACCATTTCTCAACTGAAAGGCATACATTAAATTCCCAGCTCTTCTTGTGACCTAATTTTTAAAAGGCAACTAGAACTTTGTTAATTTCCAGCTAATCAATGACTAGTTGCTTTTTAATTTCAACAATTTTGATTAGGGAATTTATTTATATTTTGTAGAGTGATAAAAGAATATAGATATATCTTCACATTTTGTTTTAAGAACAAAACATTTTACAGTCTTTGTTGCCTGCCCCTTATCTTCTGTGGTTTTACTAGCTGAACTGTGGGGAAATCAATTTCAGGGATCCCCTGATCAATCTCCACATTATACATAATTAATTTTCAAGGTCCCCAAATCCCTCGGGGTTCAGGATCCCAGAATTGCCTAATCCCACTTTGGTCAAAGGAATCTATCCTTTGTTTTTTCAAGGTGAATTTACAAACATGGAAGTCCCTGATCAGGGAGTATAAAACGTTAGAATCTACAGCAAGAAACAGAGTCACCAACTAGAAGGGAACACTATCCCCATGCAGAGAAAGGAAAGTCATTTGAAAAGGATTTTCTTCAAATCTTCCCAAGCCCAAGCCAGCTACCCCAAATGAATATAGAATCAAAAAATTTTAAGAGCTAGAAGGAACCTAAAGCTAGAGCTCAAGTTACCCAACTCCTTTGATTTACAGATAAGGAAACTGATATAGAGAAATAAAGTTACTGGCCCAGGATCATGCAGTGGTAGGATCCAGGACTCTTGATCCCAATACAGGTGGTTCCTTGCTCCCAGACAATTATATTGTTATGAAACTTCTATATTCTTAATTTTGAACAAGTTTTTCATAGAGAGCATACCAAAGTCCAATTATTCTTTTTCAAGATTGTCTTCAGAAATTTCTACCAAAAAAATAACTACAGGTTCAGTTCCATTATGAAAGGACTTACCTTATAGGTATGTCAAGAATGTGATAGCATTGCTAAATGGAATTGCAGGATGTTTGTGTTAAAAATGCAAAAAGAAGACCTGAGTTCAAATCCCACTATCTGGTTAAACTTGGATGAGGCATTTACACAGCTAAATTTCCTAATCTGAAAAATAAAGAGGTTGGATTAGATGACCTCAGAATTCCCCTCCAAATCTAACTGAAGTCCAGCCCTATTATTTTTTCAGGTGAAAAAACTGAGATTCATGCACTAGGTTTAATAGATGGTATAATATGAAAGAAATAGTTAAGAGATTTATCTGACCATGACATGCTGAACAGCATTAAATATATTACCCAAATGAACTAGTTAGGTGGTTAGTATATGGGTCCCTAAGCCTGAAGTTTAAAAAAAACAACCCTGAGTTCAAGTTGGTTCCTGACATTTGCTAGTTGTGTGATGCTGGGCAAGCCCTTTACTTAAGCTCTGCTTCAATTTCCTCATCTATAAAATGGGGAAAATGATAGGACCTTAACCTTTCATGATTGTTGCAAGAATTAAATGAGAAATTATTTGTAAAATGTATCCTAGTGCTTGGCACATGGTGGATGCTACATAAATGTAATCTATTATTGTTGCAAAAGACCAGTGCATAAATATATGCTTTACCTAACAACTTGGGAGAAGTGAAATTAAAGTTATGTTTCCATGATTAGTGGGTAAAGTCTGAACAAAATGAAATAAATAGATATCATAATAAAATAAATGAGTAAACAAAGAAGCAAAAAAAAAAAAAAAAGAAATTGAGATTCAGAGTAACATACCTACAATCACAGAGATAGCAGAGATGATGTTTTTCAGTAGTTTCTGACTTCCTGATCCATTTGTGTTTTTCTTAGCAAAGAAACTAAAATAGTCTGCCAGCTCATCTTACAGATGAGGAACTGAGATAAACAAGGTTAAGTGACTTGTCCAGTGTCACACAACTAGTAAGTGTCTGAGAACAAGTTTGAACTCAGTTCTTCCTGACTCTTGTCTGGAATTCTATCTACAATGTCACCTATTCATCCCAGCAGATCAGTACTTGTCTTAGTCTCCTGAGCACAGTGATATTTTGACTAGGCTCTCAGTAGATAAAAGTATCTTTGATGCCTCCTCTTAGCCTCTTCCCTCTAGCTAAAAGGCCCCCCTCCTGCCCTTCAGTACTAGGGTGAACAATGCTGTCCTGCCAAAATCTACCCAAGAAATTCCTCACACTCATGGCTATAATCACACTTGGGTAGCTGAAGGGGATGACCTTGTTTCCTTTGGAGATGGCTGAGTCACATCAAAAATGGATTTGGTCAAAATTGGAAAGTGGTAGATGCCCATCAATTGAGGAATGGCTGAATAAGTTATGGTATATGAAAATAATGGAATATTATTGTTTTATAAAAAAATGAAGAACAAGATGATTTTAGATTTACATGAACTGATGCTAAAACATGCAGAACCAGGAATACATTGTACACAATAACAGCAAGAATGTGCAATGATGAACTATGAAAGACTTGGTTCTTCTCAGCAGTTCAGTGATCCAAGGCAATCCCAATAAACTTTGGATAGAAAATGCCATCTGCATCCAGAAAAAAATATGGAGAATGAATGTGAATCAACATGTACATTCTGTGTTCACTTTTTTCTTTTTCTTCTGTTTTATTTTCTCTTGTATTTTTTCCCTTTTGTCCTGATTTTTATCTCCCAATATGATTCATAAAGAAATGTGCATTTTAAAAAATTAATGTGCATGTATAACCAGAAAAATAAAGAAAACAATATTTTTTAATTGACTTAGGAATATACTCCTAAAACCTTGTATTTACATTGAATTTTCTAGAGATTAGAGAGAAGAGCAGAACATTAGCTTTGGGCTGCTGACTGATTGAGTTTTTTCTTAGCATAAGATCAGCCAGATTTCCTGGGTTCATTAATAGAAGAGGCATCCTAGTGCACAGATGAAGAAGTTCAAAGACAAAGATTGTCCACACAATGATTGAAAGCCTAAGTTAAGACTAGACTCTAAACCACATCTTTTTTCAAGGAAAGAGGGAATGGTATATATTACTTTACTAATTTACAGGGCGGGGGGGGGGGGGGGGGGGGGAGGGGAGGGAGACTGTGAAAGCATTGTTTAGGTGAGAGGACAGAAAAAAAAGGGAGGAGGATCCTAGGTTGTTGGGGTCATCCTGACCTAAGTTCAAATTCCAATTTAGTTACAAGTTAGCTGACCCCAGAGGAATTCAACTAATCTCTCTATAAAATGGGGGTGGGAGAAGCTATAGCAGTGTTGTTGAGTTGACTGAACAAACTAAATATATATCTGTATGTATGTATATAAAGCACTTTGCAAACTTTATTGTGTTATATCTGTTTCATGTTTTGTTACAAAATTCTTAACTATGATCTTTTCCTTACTCAGAAGTTATTACTGGCACTGGATTCTAAATAAAAACTCTCATTTCTTCAATGCCCTGATTTCAGGTAGTTATAGGGAAACAAATCTTCCAATAAACTAATTCATAAAAGGCATTAATGACCTAAACTGACTTAATATATTACTGTATTATATTTCTACAATTGTTTTTTTGTCTTTTTTAAAATTAGATTTCTATCTTTCCCTGTCCAGAAGAGCAGTGGCCATTCATGGGTGTGATTCCATACAATCTCATGAGTCTAATTGATATGAAAGCTTTGAGTGAGTAGACAATCTGGCAGGATTTCACCCTTTTTAGGCAACCTAGTGCCCTTTGCTCTCAAGGCTCACATGTTGGTGGCAGATTTGGTTTTTTTCTCAATATTTTATTTTTTTCAATTATATATAAAGATAGTTTTCAACATTAATTTTTGTAAGATTTTGAGTTCTAAATTTTCCCCTCTCTTCTTTCCCTCCCCAGCCCCAAGACTGGGGAAAGCAATCGGATATAGGTTATACATTTACAATAATTTTAGACATATTTCCATATTAGTCATATTGTGAAAGAAAAACCAGAACAAAAGGGAACAATCACAAGAAAGAAAAGGCAAACACAAAACAGCAAAAAAGAAGAAAATACTATGCTTTCATTCACATTGAGTCTCCATGATTCTCTCTATATGAGGATGGCATTTTTTAAATAACTTTTTATTGATAGAATGCATGCCAGGGTAATTTTTTACAGCATTATCGCTTGCACTCACTTCTGTTCCGATTTTTCCCCTCCCTCCCTCTACCCCTTCCCCCAGATGGCAAGAGTCCTTTACATGTTGAATGGGTTGCAGTATATCCTAGATACAATATATGTGTGCAGAACTGAACAGTTTCAAACAGGGAGAATTGAATTCAGAAGGTATAAATAACCCGGGAAGAAAACAAAAATGCAAGCAGTTTATATTCATTTCCCAGTGTTCTTTCTCTGGGTGTAGCTGCTTCTGTCCATCTTTGATCAATTAAGGCTCTCTTTATCGAAGAGGTCCACTTCCATCAGAATACAGAGGATGGCATTTTCTATACCAAGTCTATTGGCATTGTCTTGGATCACTGAATTGGTGAGAAGATTTAAGTCTATCATAGTTGATCATCATATAATCTTACTGTACTGTGCATGATAATCTCCTGGTTCTGCTCACTTAACTCAGCATCAATTCATGTAAGTCTTTCTAGGCTTTTCTGAAATCAGCCTGCTCATCATTTCTTACAGAACAGTAATATTCCGTTATATTCATATATTATTGTAATGACCGCGTATTTAAAATCAGCCGGAGTCAGGAATTCAGGTTAAGGGAAAATCTTCAATATTTATTGAAGTGAAGAGGTGAATAAAGATTGCGATAGCAAATATAGGCAAGAAGGGTTGAGATAGCAATATGGACAGTTGCGACAGGAAGCCAACTAACAGAGAGAGACGCGAGCCAAGCCAACCGTGGCAATGGCAATCCCAAAAGTCTCTCCTTCCCCTTCCTTTTCCATTCCCCTGCCTCCACCCACCAAAATCGTCATTTCCTATACAACACATCAGGACTTGCACAAAGAGTGGGCGGGGCCATTCTTTCTCCAAGCTTATATATTAATAGAGTATGGTCCAATTACTATTTAGCCTCATGTGCTTGGGACCTCAGTGCATCAACTCAAGCCTCAGCCCATTACATATTATCATTTTCCAACTGATAGGTATCCACTCAATTTTTAATTTCTTGTGTTAGCAGATTTAACATAGACTTTAGGTCTATTATAGTTCAGAAGCCAATAAATTCACCAGCTTCAAGTTTTCTTGTAGCTAGGATCATAGGCATGTGCCACTCTGTAGTTATTTGCCTTTTAGAAAAGATTATGTAATAAAGTGTTATATTATAAGCAAATTAGAAGAACATAGGATAGTTTACCTCTCAGATCTGTGGAGAAGGAAGGAATTTGTGGCCAAAGAATTGGACTTCATTAGTGAACACAAAATAGATCATTTTGATTATATTAAGTTAAAAAGTTTTCATACAAACAAAACTAATTCAGACAAAATTAAAAGGGAAGCAATAAACCAGGAAAATATTTTTACATTCAAAGGTTCTAATAAAGGCCTCATTTCTAAAATATATAGAGAACTGACTCAAATTTATAAGAATTCAAGCCATTCTCCATCTGATAAATGGTCAAAAAATATGAACAATTTTCGGATGAAGAAATTAAAACCATTTCTAGTCATATGAAAAGGTCCTCTATTACTATTGATCAGAGAAATGCAAATTAAGACAACTCGGAGATACTACTACACACCTCTAAGACTGGCTAAAATGACAGGAAAGGATTATGACAAATATTGCAGGGGATATGGGAAAACTGGGACACTAATGCATTGTTGGTGAAGTGATTCAACCATTCTGGAGAGAATTTGGACCCCAAAAGGCTATCAAACTGTGCTTACCCTTTGACCCAGTGGTGTTTCTACTGGGCTTATATACCAAAGAGGTCTTAAAGGAGGGAAAGGGACTCGCATGTGCAAAAAAAAATGTTTATGGTAGCTCTTTTCGTAGTGGCAAGAAACTGGAAACTGAATGAGTGGATGCTCATCATTTGGAAAATGCAGAATAAGTTAAGGTGTATGAATGTTATGGAATATTATTGTTCTGTAAGAAATGATTAGCAGGATGATTTCAGAGAGGCCTGGAGAGACTTACATGAACTGATGATACATGAAATGAGCAGAACCAGATCATTGTACATGACAACAACATTTTACAATGATCAATTCTGATGGACATGGCTCTTTTCAACAATGAGATAATCCAGGCCAGTTCCAATGATCTTGTGATGGAGAGAACCATCTACACCCAGAGAGAAGACTGTGGGAACCAAGTGTTTTCAAGAGAGAGCATTTTCCCTCTTTTTATTGTTTTTGCTTGCACTTTATTTTCTTTCTCATTTTTTTAAATTTTATTTTTCTTATGTAGCAACATAATTGTATAAATATATATGCATATATTGGATTAACATATATTTTACTATGTTTAACACGTATTGGATTATTTGCCATTTTAAGGAAGGGGGTGGGGGGAAGGGGGGAAAAATTAGAACAAAAGTTTTGCAAAGAACACAAGGTTGATACTGAAAAATTATCCATCCGTGTTTTGAAAATTAAAGAGCTTTAATAAAAACAGATAATAAAAAAGTAAAAATGATTGTCTAAAGGGGAAATGTCTTAACCCAAAGAAATGGTAGAATCTAAAGTAGTACAACGAACTGACAGAGAAATTATCTAGGGTCAAAGAGGGGCAAATTTTTGGAAATATACTAGAAAAAAGGAAATGGGTGATATATTATAAATTCTTCCTGAAGAAAAAATTTGTTCAAAATCAAGCAAGAAAAGGCATTTTAGAAGGGTCTTTGTCAAACTGCATGACAATAGTAATTACGAAGATCTGGCCATCCCAAAGTGCCCTTTCCAGGGTATGCCACAGCAGTAGCTTCACTCCTGCCAGCACACATCCTTTCTAACCTGTACAGCCTGTACAGACTGAGTTGTAGAGCTGAATCGAGGCTAAGGAGTACAGTCTCTAAACAGAGGGGCCTTTGACACACACATAGCTGAATTGCCAGCCAGGGATAGAAAGAAGCACGAAGTTATTTATGTGCAAGGCTAGCCAGAGCAGGTATCACAATGGCATTTTCTTCTCCTGTCAGGGATGTACAGGACCTGGCTTTGTATAGCATGAGCCATGCAATACATCACCTTTCTGCCTTAAGCCTAACCATAGATCACCGCCAGCACCAGCGTAGAAATTCATTCAGCCTTCAGTAGCCTTTGCAAATACAGAGACCCTCCGGCATTGAGCACCATCCAGTCCTAAGAACTGGGGGAGGTTAGACCCCCTTACGCTGGATCTAGGGTCTTCACACATTCTGCACTCCAACCATAGTCAGGTCCTTATTTTAAGCCATAGATATAGTCCTGAAACATTGGGCAACAACCAAATGTTTGCAGACTTATACTTGCCTTGGGAACTGGAGATCATAAGTGATTACTATTATAATACTTTTCATATGGAGAAGATATACAGCCCTCCTCCTCATCTCCCTCTTTCAATTAATTTTTAACTTTAGGTACCTGGCTTGCTAAATTTAGACCCATCTAATGTGGGCAACATAGGGGGCACTAAGTTAAGAAGTTTCAATTCCAGGCCCAACACTTTTACTAGCTATGAGACCCTGAGCAAGTCACTTAACTCTGTTTATTTCAGTTTTTTCTTCTGTAAAATGATCTGAAGAAGGAAATATCAAATTCTACAGTATCTTTGCCAAGAAGACCCCAAGTGGGGGTCACTAAGAATTGGTCATAACTGAAATGACTCAACGACATATTCTAATGAAATTAGACTCAGTTATCAGAAAGGCCTTCTAGCTCCAAATCTATGATTGTAATATCCTCCAAGGAGTTGAATAATTTACCAGTGTGGAGAACACTTAATGGGACCTGAGTCTTGCCCATATGAGATTCCTATAGATAATCATTCTTTTGGAGAAACTCCTAGATGTTTGGCAAATTAGTGTTAGGAAGAGAGGATCACCCATCCTAACCTGACAATTAGAAACCCCAGCGACTACTTCTTTGATGGTCACAGATTTAATGGATTTAAATTTCATGTAAAATTTTTCATCTCTTATTCAATCACTAGCCTCATGTTATTCCTGGAGCATGCTCCTTTCTTTCTCAGTCCTCCTTGCCTATCTATCTTTAAAAGAGTAATTCAATTCTTTCCTCCATGAATCCTTCTCTGATCCTTCTAACTCAAAACACTCTCCTTTCTCTGAATTCCTGTAGTACTTTTAGACTGCCCATCTCAAAAATCTCTTGATTCCATACTTACAGTGATTTGAAATTAGTTGATCTGTGATATTTTTGATCCTCCAGTCAGACTATTAACTATTTCCTCCTTTGACACTCATCATAGTCACTGTTTCAGGGATGAACACAGTGGATACTCATTAAAGAATTGTTGATTGATTATCTCTGTGTGCTTCCTTTCTTCCTTCCTTCTTTTTTTCCTTTCTCCCTTTCTTCTTCTCTCCCCATCCTTTCATCCTTTTTTTATCTTTTCTTTCTCCTTTCTTTTGTATTTTCTCTTCTCTTCCTTTTTTTCTTTCTTTTCCCTCCCACTATCTCTCTATTCTTCCTTTCTTTCATGCATTTTCTCTCTTCCCTTCTCTCTCTTCCTTCTTTTCTCCTTCCCTTTACTTCTCTCTTCTTCCTTTCTTCTTTCTATTTCTCTTTATTCTATCTTTCCTCCTTCCCTTCCTCTATTTTTCCCTCTTTCCTTCCTTTCACTCTTTCTCTCTCTTCTTTCTACTCATTCTCTTCTCCTTCTTTCTTTTTTTCCTCCTTCTTATCCCTCCCCCTTCCTTCCTTACATCCTTTCTTCTGTTTTTTTCTTTCTTTCTCTTCCTTTCTTCCTCTCTCCCATTGACCCTCCATTCTTCCTTCTTTTCATTCTTTCTCTTCCTTTTTCCTTCCTCCTTCCCTTTATCCCTCCTTTCTTTCTTTCTTTCTCTATTCTTTCCTCATATTTTCTCTCTCTTCCTTCCCTCCTTCCTGTATCCTTCTATTCTTCCTTCCTACCTTTTATCCTTTTTCTCTCTTCCTCCTTTCCTCCATTCTCTTTTTCCTCTTTAAATTTTCCACATCTGTCATGTGTTCTTGATTGTAAACTTCTTGAGGAAAGGAACCATGTCTTTCTAACAGTAAATAAAATGCCCAGTATAGCATCACACGGAAAAAGATGGTGAAGAATTCCTACAGTGTTCAAAGCTTTTTTCTTTAAGTTTATTCCTTAGATTCCACAATCTCTAGCTTGCCTTCCAGTTCTGAGACATTAAGATTCCATGATGTTGTACCATTTATGAAGCTTATCATCTCATGAGAAAGAGAGTGGAGAAAGTGACTTTGGAATGAAAAGAACTGGGTTTGATTGTGGTCTATGGTAATTACTAGCTTTGTGGTCATGGACAAGTCCAAAACAATTGGCTGTTGTCCTTCAATCTCAAAGATACCAAAATGTTAGGGTGAAGAGTATGTCCAAATATGACAGACCAATATGAATTCAAAGTGTTCTGCATAAATGGTCAGCACAAATGGTCCCTATGCACGTTTGGGGTGCTTTCTCTAAATTTGTGTATCTTGAGTTTCTTCTGAGCTAATTCAATTCTGCTTTGCTCATAGATTACACAACCTTCTCTGATGAGGTCACATCATGTTGGACAGTCCTGTGCCACTGTCTCCCACGTCATACAATGGATTCCAAAATTCTTAAGAGAAACCTTGAGAATGTCTTTGGAGGGCTTTTTTTGACCATTAATAGATGTATACTGAAATTAGTGAGGAACACTAAAAATCATCACCTCTTACATTGGTATACAAATGTTTACTTACTCAGAGCCTTCTTTTCATTCATTAAATTTCACCCTATGTTCAAATTCCAATTGAAATTGCACAAAGAACTCTAAGAGTCTGGCTGCCAACCTCCACAGCAGTCCCCAGAATAAGCCCCAAATTATAAAACAGAGACAATATCACTGCCTTTGGAAGCAAGTGTCCACTCATGACACTATTGGTGTGACCTTGGCTGAGTCACTTTATTTTTGCCTTATTACTACTTAGTAGTTCCTTAATAAATGTTTATTGGCAACCTCCCTGGATCCCAGTTTCCTCACTTATAGAATGGGGGCGGGGAGTGGATTAGATAGACTGTAAGATCCCTTTCAGCCCTGAGTCTGTAAGATTAGGACCCTGTAAACTCTAAACAGAGAGACCCCACCCCAAGCATTAGCTGCCCTTTAAAATTGTGAGATGAGTGATTTAATTTATGCACTCACCCAAGAAGCTCTGTCCATTATGCATATATGACCAGTATAGATCTACAAATGGGCAGGACCATGGATTTGGAGAGGAGAACCTAAGTGAAGGTACTTTGAAAAGTACAAAAACTTTACATGGTGGAACAATGGATAAAAAGCACTAGCCCTGAAATTAAGAGGAGCTGAGTTCAAATTTGGCTTGGGATACTAATAGCTGTGTGACTCTGGGCAAGTCACTCAATCTTGATTACTTAAAAAAAAACTTACACAAATACAAGATATTATTGGGTTTGTTCTGCACCAAAGAGGTCTCTCCATCTTTTGTCCAGTAAGGAACTGTAAAGGAAAATTCAATCAGATGATAAAAGGAAATGCCAAAAAGAACACATACTCAATGCAAAGTAGATAATCTTTAATTTCAATTTAAAGTGTAAAAGCATTCATGGACAATATATGTACTTCCCAGAATGTGATAATGATGGTAGTATGGTTCCTGAAAACTGAAGGGAGCTGGGATCCAATGGTAGTACATGGCTCAAGGTAATTGTCAGAGTAAGAGAAGTAAGGTAAGGCTTTCTCTTTATTCCAAGGGAATCTCTATAGGACGAATGCATGTGTCTGCATTTCTTGTACAGATCCACCTTTGCTTTCCCCTCGGTCACCATTGTCATTTACCATCTCCAATTAAACAAACAATCCATCAATAATTGATTGAGCACACTCCTCTTCCTGGGCGTTAGTGGAAAACTGTAAGAAAAATAGAGGATAAAGCCCCCATCACAGGGAATTCCCAAATAATGTAGAGTAAGAGGTAAGTCTAAATGGGGGTGGGAATAGGGAGAGAAGCAAACAATTAAGTGACTTGCCCAGAATCATAGTTAGTGTCTAAAATAGTATTTGAACTCAGATCTCCCTGACTTCATGAACAGCTGCAGAGTTAAGGAGAAAAACAGTGCTCAAGGATGTGTGTTTCCTGTTCTGTTTAAAACAAAAAAGCCAGAAAATTGCATTGTGGGTAAAGACTCTGCATACAGATTATTGATAGAGATATTATAAAAGCTAACATAAATGTTATATATATGTATATAGAGAGACAATTAGTGGCACAGTGGATAAAGGACTAGATTTGAGATTAGAGATACTATCTGACTGTGACCCTAAGCAATTTAACCTCTACTTAGCTCATTTGATTCATCTGTAAAATGGAGATGATAATAATAGTACTTACCTTCCAAGATCAAATAAGATGACATTTGTAAAGCACTTTACAAATTTTAAAATGGCCTCCAAATTCTAGTTATTGTTACTATATAGATATAGATATAGGTATAAATGAGGAATAATAATAATAGCTAACAAGTTAAAAATAATAGCACATTTATGTATATATCATTTACTACATGTCAGGCATTGTGCTAAGCACTTTACAATTACTATCTTATTTGAGCCTCAAAACAATCCTGAGAGGTGGGTGGTACTATTATCCCCATTTTGCAGATGAAGAAACAGAGGCAAACAGAGGTTATGTGATTTTCCTAGACTCCTATAGCTAATTAAGTGTCTGAGGGCAATTTTGGACTCAGATCTTTCTCACTTCAGGTTCAAAGCTCTATCCACTATGCTTTTGTGCCCGATATAGGTCGACAAATGTTGTAAGATGGTTGGACTTGGAGATGAATACTCTGGGTGATACTTTGAAAAGTACAAAACCCTACATGGGGCAGCAGGTGGAGCAGTGGGTAGAGCACCAGGCCTGAAATTAGGAAGACCTAAATTCAAATCCAGCCTCAGACACTTAATGGCTATGTGACTCTGAACAAATAAATCAATCTTGGTTGCATATATATACATATGAAACATTATTTGATTCATTCTGTACTGCAGCATCTGGGCTGTCAGTGTATTTTGCTATATAACATTTATTCTAATAATCCTAATCATTCTCGTCATCTTGTTGCTGTCATCACTACTGCTTTGCTCTTCCAGACTGCCAGATATCACACTCAGGAAAAAACTGAGGTAGAGAGTTCTATACTCCCTGAGATCATCCTCATCCTCAACCAGGCCATTTTCTACCTGGTATCTACGAACATAGAATCCTTGTTCTGATTTGTGGTTCTACTCACGATTTTTGTGATTTTCCAGATGAAAAACACTCCTTTCCTGATTGGCCACCATTCCCTTATAAGAATTGTCTTCATCTATTAGAAGATAAGTTCCTTGAATCAGGGACTGTCTTTCTTTTGCATTTTCTAAGCAGAGAGAACTGAGCACATAATAAATGTTTAATAACTGTTTCATTCATTTGTTCATTATTACATGTAGACTTTTAAAATGGCAGGACTTGAAAGTTATGTAAATCATAAAATCTGGAACCAAATTTATTTGGGACCATGAGCTGATTGTTAAATTTTCGTGGTGAGCTTTCATACTTCAGAAATCAGCAAGCATTACAAACCAGGGCTTGATTAATTGTTTTGCTGATGATCTAGACTTAAGAAAGTGATGGGGGAAATGTTAATAATGAAGGTTAAACTTAAATTGTCCTGTGAACAAATTTTTTTCCAGAGAGCTGTTAAGCATTTAAAGCTTGCAATGTTTAAATTTAATTAAATAATGCTTAAATTAAACATTAAAGTACACCTTTGACTCCTTCATTTTATAGAGGAAGATAGAGTAACATAGATTTAGAGCTGAGAGAGACCTTAGATCACATCTAATCCAATCTCCTCATTATGCCAATGAAGAAAATGAGGATCAAAATGCCTAAATGATTTGGCTAAGATCACAATGATAGGACTGGCAATATGAACCCTTCTCTTCTGCCTCCAAAGCCAACAGGCTCAAGTCATTGGTGAGAAGAGAGTTATCTAAATTCATGTAGCAAATTAAGGACAAAACCAAGACTTCTAGGCTCGCTACCTAGTGCTCTCCCCACTACCCCTTGAGCTGATAACAAAACTAATAGTATTTTTTTTTCTCTCTCTCTCAAAACATCAAGATGTCTTTAGAGCTTGTTCTGGTTGTTTTCAGTCAACACCAGGATTAGTGAAAATTGTTAGAGAGGAAGGGAAGGGATGGAAAAATCGTCCCCTTCCCCCAAACAACCACGGAGCGGGAGAGGGAGGCCTGTGGACACTACTATTGGTGCCGTCACCAACGCAGCTGCTGCGGTTGCTGATGCTGCAGGGAACATGTAGGATCCTGGATCCTGGCTGCCTGTCTTCCCTCCACCCCACCCCCTCTTTTCTTTCTTTCTTTCTTTTATTTATTTATTTTTAGGGGAGGCTAGAGATCCCCCAGCCAAGCCCTCGAAGCAGCCCGACTTTCCGTGCAATAAAGCAGCGGTGAGAAAGACTCAGAGTAATTAAGTGGCTGACGCACAGAAGAAGCCGTTACAAAGAATTGACTAAATTGCCCATTCATTAGCAGCGCGGCATGGAAGGAGAATTACAAATAGACGACGGAGCCCGCAGTAATTCAATCTAACCTTGTACTTACAGAAAACAATGAGATAATGAACAGAAAAATTACCAGGCACATATTGTATTTTGTTAGCGGGGAGGGAGAGGGAGGGGGAGGGGAGGCTGGAGGCAGTGGGGGAGGGAAAAAGGGAGGGGAAGGCAGGAGGGAGGGGGCCGGGGGCCTGGGCTGGGAAGGGGGGTTGAGGGGGGGGCGCGGGGGAGCTGAGGGAAAGGCCTGGCACACGCGATGCTAATGGCATCGCTCAAGCTGAGCAAACGTTTCTCCAACACAATCATAGTTCTCAGTCTAAGGGCCTCTGGGGAGCTGAGATGAGGCAAGATCGCGAACAAAAAAATGTAATTTATAAGGCGTCTGTGGACTGGAATTTATCATCGGATCCGCTCGCCGCCGCTCAATTGATATGTAGTTGATTTCAAACAACACCCCCCGGGCGCCCAGAGGGAACATTTTTTAGATTTTACGCTTGGATATATCTGTTTAACTCGCCATTTACCAAAACAACGGCTGATGACAGCACAAACAAGTCACTCTGGAGAAAACATACACGCGGGCTCGCACACACAGTCACACTCACACTGACACACACACACAGTGACACGCAAACCCCAGCCGTGGTAGCACCATTACAGCCTACTGCACACATAGGCTCATCCCAGAAATCTGATAAGAAGCCCCCACCCCCATCCGCACACAAACACACCGAAAGACATCAAAAGCTAGAGAGGCCTCCCGAGGTTTCTGCAGGAGGGCTTGTTTGTTGGTTGTTCCTTGTGTTGTTTTATCTATCTCTGGCATGTGGGATTCTGGCCCTGGGAGCTCTCATCCTCCTCCCGGCTGCTCTCCTTAGAATGGATGGTGCTGCTTCCAACGCTCTCCCAAAGCCCCGTCTTTTCTGGCAGATCGTGGGCCACCCAGCCAGCTCTACTCAGGGCCCTGCAGATGCCAGTGGTAGAGTTGTCATGAAATCCACCACAGCTCCTGATAGAAAAACTGGAGGTGGGGGACACGGAGGGGAGAGAGATGAATAAATGAGTCACAAGCAGACTCATTCCTTTAACCATCCCAGTTTCTAGGAAAGAAAAAGAAAATAAAGTGGGGGCGGTATTAGTATGGGCTTGAAGGAGAATTGATGTCTGCAGATTCATATGTGCTTGTTTTGATTTTAAGGGAAGTTAAGAATTTGGGGGATACTGTCTTGAAAGATTTCTCCTTTTCCTCTCCTTCCCAATTTCCTGCTTCCATCAAATATAGAATACTGGGTCAGAAAAAAGCAAGGTCAGATGGACTCCAGGCCATGCTTATGAAAGGTTGGAAAGCCACGGAGGGAGCATCGTTGGCCTCGGACATTTTCTCTGCCCAGTCTCCAGGGCTGTATTCCAGGCAACTTAGCCAGGCCAAAAGTTCATACTTGTGCAGATTAAGGGTGAGAAATGGACCGTGGCTGTTATATGGAGCATTCATCCTCCTCTAGTCTGCTTCAATCACAAGAAACAAGTGTACCACAGGCATGAAATACTATTAAAACCAAGATGATCAATACAACACTGAAGTATAAAAGGAAGCCTTGTGCTTGTGCCTGGTGCTTGGGGCAAGCATGCTTGTCAAAAACAGGGTGGTCTAGTGGAAAGAGCTCTGGGATGGGAATCAAGAGTCAACTGTGGATCATGTCTGAGTTCTGCCACTGACTTATTGTAAAGTCTTAAGCAAGTCATCTAATAATAATAACTTACATTTATATGGGACTTTAAGGCTTACAAATCACTTGGACTACAAGAGCTCCAAGAATTCTTCCAGCTCTAAATTCTTTGGTTTTTCTTAGGATAACAAAAATATTCCAATCATTGAAATAAATCAACATTTATTAAGCACCTACTAAGCATTCCAGCTGAAAAGGCACTTTCCAAAATCAAGATTGATCACTTAACTGCCAAATTTAATGGCTTCTCCTCAATTTTCATCCCAAATAACCAACTGCCTTTTGGGCATTTTGAATTGGATATGCCATAGATGTCTCAAACTCAAAATGTCCAAAATAGAACTTACTATCTCTTCTCCAACCCTTTCCTCCTTCATATATTTCTATTATTCCTGGAAAGATCATCTCCATCATTCCAGTCATCCAGGCTTAAATTTTCAATATCATTCTGAATGTCATCTCTTGTATCCAATACATTAACAAATCATATTGTTTCTTCCTTGCCTTCTAACATTGCCTATCATCTGTCTATCTATCATCTATCTATCTATCCACCCATAAATCCATCTCTATCTCTCTTATAGGTACCTACTAATTTGCATGTCTGAAAAGCACTTAGGAAATGAATGAATGAATGAATGAATGAATGATGCTTACTTCAGTCAATCACTATGTCTATGCTGAAAGGAATCATGTTTCATCTCACTTCTCAACCACCTCACCAGCCTCTATGGCTTCCTAGATGAGAAATTAAGTCCTAGAAGCATTGATCTTTCTACATTCAGAACTCTTTCTTTAAGGAATGATAAATAATTTGTGACTACCTCAATTGCTCACTACATCTAATTCAATTCTAGGTACACTTCCTGTTTCCTCCATGCCCCTTTCTAGTTCTTGAATTTAGTTCTGATTATTAACCTTAATGAAATCAATTCTCATTGATTCTGGAAAATTGCTCCTGAAAAGATTCTATCAATCTACTCTCCTAAGCTGACTCCTGAGTGTCACAGGAACCAAATTAAAATGTAATTGGAAAATAATTAACAAAATAAATAAAAATACAACAGAACATAGATAATGTTAATATGTAGTTTTCTAAGTCGATGCAGTTCACAGGGAACCTTATATATTGTTTAGTGACCTTATTTCTATTTGAGTTTGATACGACTGCCCTAAAATTTCATTCATCATTCCTATAAATATCCCCAAAGGCCACTACTCACCTAAAGATATTGTTTCTCCCTAATAGAATGTAAGGGACAGCTAGGTGATGCAATAGATAATATGCAGAGCTTAGAGTAAGAAAGAGCTGATAGAAGACCTGTGTTCAAATCCAACCTCAGACACTTACTACCTTGACCCTGGGCAAGTCACATAATCCTGTTTGCCTCAGTTCTTAATCTGTAAAATTAGTTGGAGAAAGAAATGGTAAACGGCTCCAGTATCTTTGCCAAGAAAACCCCAAATGGGGTCACACAAAAAATCAGATGCGACTAAAAAATGACTAAACAACAAGAAAGTAATATGTATATTCCTTGAAGGCAGAGACTATCTGCTTTTGGATTTATATCCCCAGAATTTAGTGCAGTGCTTGACACAAAGACAAATGCTTAATAAATACCTTTCTGTGCTCACTAGGTTCAAGAAATAGCATAAAGCATATTATTCAAGAAATATATCATCAGAAAAGGAGTTGGATCTGTCTTTTTACAAAAGTGAAGGGAAATAGATGGAAAACGATATTGCCACACCAGTACCCAAAAGTCAAGTCTATAAGCATTTATTTAATCCCTACAATGTGCTAGAAACTGTGCTAAACTCTGAAGTCATGTCTAGAATTCTAATTTTATGGAGCATAGGCCACAGACCTCAAACTCAATTCCACATTTCTGGTCCAGTGCTCATTCCATCATACCAGGATGCTTTTCCACCTCTATGGCCCTTTATAATACTGGCACTATGCTGCCATGGTTGAGTCATTATGATCACCAGGCATGGGGGGGTACACACTTCTCATTCCTGCCACTGCAAAAGCTGAGATTGCTGGATCACTTAAGCTCAGGAGTCCTGAGCTACAGCAAGTCTAAAGCCAAGTGACTGTCCACATTAAGTCTGGCATCTGTGGTAAACTCTTGGGAACAAAGGCAAGCAGGATGCCTAAAGGGGGCAAATTGATCTAGGTTGGAAAAAACAGAGCTGGTTGAGACTTCTAGAATGATCAGCATTTTGGTCAGGCCTACAAATGCCCACTGTATGTCTTCCTAGGTGGATTATCTATCATTTAGTTCAATCTCCTCAATTTACAGATAATAACAATATCTTACATTTATAACTTGCTTTTGATTTACAAAGCATTTTCCCCATGACAACCCTGTGAGATAAGTTGTACAAATATTATAATTCCCATTTTTCAAATGAAGCCAGAGAAGTTCAATGGATAAAAAAAACCTCACATTTCATAGTGTTTCATAGGATTCAGAATTGGAAAGGACACCAGAAATCATATAGTCTGACTTCCTCATTTTATAGATAAGGAAAGTAGGGTCCAAAGAGTGACTTGCCTAAGTCCACACAGGTAGCAAGCAGAACTCAGACCCTTATCTTTAGGTTCCAAATCCTCAATTTTTTCCACTACACCATGGCTTGCCTCTTCTCTATCATGACTTGTCCATGATCTCATAGCAAGAGGTAAAATTAAGAACAGAAACTGTGGAGAATGGGAAATTTCCCATGATTCCTAAGTCACACTTTGCAGGTGATTATCCTATCTATACATAAGGTTACTCCTTAGTTCTATGCAGTCATTCCCTGGTGGGTACAGACTTTGTGGGAGGTTATGAGGTTAGAAATGAAATTAAGAGAAAGCCCTGAAAGGACTACAAAGACAAAACCACCATCCTTGGATTGGCTTATCATTTTGGGGAAAGAAACAGCCAGCTGTTTTCTTAAGCTCTTAAGCTTTCATTTAAGTCCAAATGCTCTCATGATGGAATCCTTCATCTGAATTAAAAGGTAACTTCTGAGCAAGTCAACTGGCAACAATTTGTTCTCAAGTCACTCAGTGATAATATGAAACTCTCTCCCACGATAGCATATCTCCTTTATTTTCAGCACTAGAAACAGCACCCAGAAGCTCATGGTTATTTTAGAAATTAAAAAATAAAAGCAGAGAATTATTTGGAATTATTCTTTTAAAACATATCTTCTCACACAAGTCAGCTGAGATGATCTGAATGCTTCTAATACAGAAAACAAGGCTCACATCAGGATTAATGAGTTCCCTAGCTACTATTGAATTGATGTTCCCTTGATAGGGAGTTAAAGATACCTTTACATTGGAGTGAAGATAAATGATCTTGTTATCTTACCATACCACTCAGCTCCTGTCCTTCTCCTTACTTGCTTTTCCACATTTGCTACAGCTCAGTGGTCATGGTGGGGTTTACCCAGCGTGAGACAGGATTAGGTAGTGCTAGGTTTTTCCAATGACAGAGAACCTGAAGAATTGGGTCTATGAAGATAGGGGGAGGGGGAATGAAAGAGTACAGTGGTAGCGTGGGAGAAACCTAGATACGGATGTTCTTAAGAAAGATGCTGGCTTTAAGGAAGGAAGATTTGACTAGAAGCTCCCAGGAGGCAGCTCCCATGGCAATATAGTTGATACATTTAGAGCTCAGCTAGTTAATAATCACTTATTAGTGTTTACTATATATGAGGCTGTATGCTAAGCATACACACACACACCCAATGACCCCTTAGCATCAAGGAACTCAAATTCTATTGGGAAAAATAAGCAGGTACATGCAAGATTTGTAAAAAATAGATGGGAGGCAAACTCAGAAGTGATGGCACTAGTAACTAAGAAAGGTTGGACTGAGATTTGAGAGAAGCTAGAGAAGCTAAAAGACAGAATAGAATTGGGTAGAGAAAGGGCTAGTTTAGATCATTCTGGACATGAAGGAAGGACAAATGATATAAAGGCAAAGTGGTGTCTCATTTGAGGAATATCAAATTAGCCAGTATTGCTGGATCATAGAATGTATGAAAGGGAGCAAAATGTTAAAAGTGTAAGGAAGAGAATAAATCACGAAGAACTTTCAATAAGAGAGAAACTAATATTTAATCCTAAAGAAAAAAGGGATTCTCTGGAACTCTCTAAGCTTTAGGGGAGGGGAAAAATACATATGGTCAGATCTCCATTTTAGAAAAGCTCCTTTAAGACACAATTAGAGGATAAATTGAAATAAGGAGAGATTTAAGGCAAGGATAATAATTAAATGATGACTGCAATAAACAAAAGGTGATCAGACCTTAAACTAGGGTGGTGGCTACATGAGTAGAGAGGAAGGGACATATGAGACATTTTGTGAAGTCAGAAATGAAAAAGATTTGGGAATCATTTGGAGTGAGAGTGGGGAGTTGAGGATGACATCAAAGTCATGAATTTGGGTGACTGAGTGCAGTGTGGTACCCTACAGGGGAGGTCAAAAGAAGAGATAGTTTGGGGGGCGGAGAATGAGTTCTGTTTTGCATATATTGAGTTTGAGATGCCTATGGGATGCCCAATTCAAAAAGCAGTATATAGAAATTACTATGGAAGATAAACTTACATATATGTATGTATATGTATATAAACACATAAATGCATACATAAATGTATACACATCCATATATATGCATTTGTTGTTTTTCAGTTGTGTCTGATTCTTTGTAAACTCATGGACTAAAGCAGACTAATATTGTCCATGGAGTTTTCTTGGAAAAAATACTTGTGTGGTTTACCATTCCTTTTTTTAGTAGATTAAAGCAGAGATAAAATGACCAGTCCAGGGTCACACAGCTAGTGATTGTCTGAAGCTGAATTTGAACTCAGCTCTTCCTGCCTCCAGGCCTAGTGGTTCTATCCATTGATCCACTTAGCTGCTGCCACACACAAAATAAGAATATGTGTGTGTATATATGCGCATGTATGTATTGAATATGTATACATGCACACATATACATTATGTACTATGTAACATGCATATATGTATGTATATAATGTGTATATATAAAGATATATATGACATATATGCATGTATTATGGAGGGTATAGGTGTGCATTGAGATAAGAATTGACTCCATGTGCCCATCATTTGGGGAATGGCTGAATGAGTTCCAATATATGAATGTAATGGAATATTATTGCTCTATAAGAAATGATCAGCAAGATGATTTCAGAAAGGATTGGAGAGACTTATGAACTGATGCTAAATGAAGTGAGTAGAACCAAAAGAACATTATATCCAGCAACAACAAAATTATGTGATGATCAACTGTGATCGAGCATGGTAGAGCAACAGAGGGGATATTTTTGGCATTTGTGTGGTGATGGTCCTAACTCCTGCAGGACCACTCATATATTCTGTGTAGCTACCCACCTAGTTTACTAATGCACAGGACCAGCTCATAATGAATAGTCTATGTATTGAGTGAAGAATTACTTCATTATTTGAAATAGCCTCTAGTGAACAAAAACAAAAAAATGAACCTATCTGCCTAATATGTCTCTCTTTCTGAATCCAAATGCCTGGCTGCTAGGAACCAGCTACAAAATAGTCAAATGATAAAGTAATTCTCTGTTCTGGGCAAAGATCATTGGCCTTTCGTGATCTATCTTGAAATTTGGTCCAGTTTATTGGTCACAGGGCTCTTTCTTACATGAGATACTCCTCTTCTTTGAGCATTTTCCCTGGTTGTATTTTATACCTGGAATTCTCTATTTCCTCATCTTCACTTCATGGATTCCCTGGCTTCCTTAAAGTCTTAGCTAAAATCCCTTTTTTTATTCATTTATTTTTAGGGAGGCAATTAGGGTCAAGTGACTTGCTCAGAATCACAGAGCTAGTAAGTGTATAGGGTCTGAAGTCAAATTTGAACTCACGTCCTCCTACCTACAGGGCCAATGTTCTATCCACTCTGCCATCTAGCTATCCCCAAATCCTATCTTCTATAGGAAGTCTCAAAATCTCCTTTAATGCTAGTGTTTCCCTTTATCCAATTTATTTTGTATATATTTTGTTTGTACATAGTTGGTTGCATACTGTCTCTCCCACTGTGAGTTCTTTGAGAGCTTCTTATTGTTATTCTCATACACATACACACACACATGTATGCACACATAATAGTTGTATTTATTTTGTCCATATTTCACAATTTCTTTTCTGTGAGATGATATACCTCTTGCTATATCCCCCCATTATAATAGTATTTTATTTTTCCAAATATTGTAAAGATAGTTTTCAACATTCATTTTTATAAGATTTGTGTTCCAAGTTTTTCTCCTTCCCACTCTTACCTCCTAAGATAGCAAACAGTCTGAAATAGGTTAAATATGTGCAATCTTTTAAACAAATATTACAATATTTGTCATGTTGTGCTAGAAAAATCATACCAAAGGGGGAAAACTGAAGTGAATTATTTTCTAACTACATCTTTTCCATCTTGTAGATTGCCAGTTAATTTTTTGAGTCTAGATGTTGAACTTTACATTTATCTTTATTAAGATCTAACTTGATAGACATGACATTCTTTAAAAAAAAAAAGACTTATTATTCTTGTCCATGAAGGTCATGAGAAAGTCATGGTATGGATATTGTATGTGATAATTATTACTCCCATTCTTGTGCCATCTACAAATTTGACAAACATGGTTTATGTGCCTTTATATTTTACTGAGGACAAAAGTGGCTGCTTATTGTGAGCTCTCTTTCTTCTTTTCTCTTCATCTCCAAGCCCATTTTGTATTTACTCATTTTCTCTTATACTCACTTCTGAGGAAGAGACACCCTTTTTTTCTAATTGAGAAAATAAGAATCCTCATTGTCCTTGTGTCCTTGAACCCATCACAGATAACTGTTAGATCTATATATCCAGCCCTAACCTCTTTCCTCATCTCTAGTCTTACATTACAACTACCAAATGATTTCTAACTGGATGTCCCATAAATATTTCAAGCTCAACAAGCCCCAAACAAAAGGTGGCACATACTCTACCCCCTAAACCTTCCATCCACATTTCCCTATTTTCATTGTAGGTGCCACATCTTTCTAGTTATCCAGAGTCATAGCTATGAAGTTATCTTTGCCTCTTAATTCTAGATAATGAGTTGTCATATATATTATCTGGCCTCTGACACCATTAGTTATGTGATCCTGAGTAAATTATTTAACATCTCTCTGCCTCTGTTTCCTCAATTATAAAATGATTATTGTGAGGGTCAAATGAGATATTTGTAAAAAAAAAAAAAAAAGCACTTAGTCTAGCACTTGACACACAGTTAATGTTATGTAAATGCTTGCCCTTCCTTCTATTATTTGGATATGCATTAAAAAGTTTTCCTGATTTATATTTTACTTTTATAAAGATAAAATAATACACCACATTTTGATTGCATATTAATCCTTACAAGGCACTTTCTACACAATAACCCTGTAACCCTATGACATATATAGGGCATAAATTGCCAGGTTCCCCCATTTTAAAGATGAAGACACTGAGGTGAAGAAATAATGAAATGAAATAAGAGTCAGAGATGGGACTCAAATCCATGTTCCCTAACATTAGGTGTGGCACTTATTCCATGCTGTAAAACACCAATGAATATGAAACAAATCAGAACATGACAAGAGAGGTACAAATTAAAGGCCAGAAGAGAGATATCTAAGGAAGAAATAATCATCTATCACTGAGAAAACTGAGGCAGATTCTGCAGCCATTGAAAGAGGTAGCATTTGATCAGCAACTGGAAGAACTTCAGTAGGAAGAAATGAAGAAAATGTATTTCAGGCATATAAAAGCAAAAGAGATGGGAAAGAAGGGGCAGGAACAGGGGGACCAGACCACTAGCCTGTAGAATCATAGGGTCTTTTTTAATCATAGCTTTTTATTTTCAAAATACATGCAAAGATAGTTTTCAACATTCATCCTGGCAAAAACTTGCATTCCAAATTTTTTTCCCCTCTCTTCCCTCTACCCCCCTCCTCTGGGTAGAAAATAATTCAATATATGTTAAATATGTGCAATTCTTCTATACATATTTCTACAATTATCATGCTGCACAAGAAAAATCGAATCAAAAAGAAAAAAGAGGAGGAGAAGCAAGCATAAAACAACAAAAAAGTGAAAATACTATGTTGTGATCCATATTCTGTCCCTATAGTCCTCTCTCTCTCGGTGCAGAGAGAGGACTCCATCATAAGTCTCTTGGAATTACCTTGAATCACCTCATTGTTAAAAAAGAGCCAAGTCCATCACAGTTGATCATGACATAATTTTGTTGTTGCTGTGTACAATGTTCTCTTGATTCTGCTTTCTTCACTTAGCATCAGTTCATGTAAGTTTCTCCAGGTCTTTCTGAAACCATCCTGCTGAATAATCATCAAATCTTAAAGCTGAAAATGATTTCAGAAACATCTGAACTACTCAATAGATGATATAATAAACATGGTATCAGAAAGACCTGAGCGTATATCCTGTCTCATTTAACTGCTTGCAGCTTCATTTTCCTCATTTATAAAATAGGAATAATAGTAGCACTTACCTCCCCTAGTTGTTCTGAGAATCAAATGACAATGTTTGCAAAGTGGTAAGTTACATATAAGTACTAGTTGCTAGTAACCATTATTATCTCTAACAAATGGTCACAGACTCTCTGCTTGAAGACCTCCAGCATCAAGGAGCATGCTATCAGCCAATGCAGTTCATTTTTCCTTATGATGGGACAAAATTATCCTCCCAATAAGCATGTAGTTCTTTCCTCTGGGGTACTGTTTATATATAATATCTATTAATTATATTCCTCTTAGGTTAAGCAGAATTATTTAATCCTTCTTCCATATGCTAACTTTTTAATAAACTGGATGTGCTAGAGAGTAATCTACATAAAGCACTGGGCCTGGGGTCAAGAAAATCTGTGTTCAAATTCAAATTCAGACCTTCACTAGCTCTGTGAATCTGGGTAAAGTCACTTCTCCTGTTTGCCTCAGTTTCCTCATCTGTAAATGAGGATAATAACACCTATCTCCCAGGACTACTGGAAGGATAAAATAAGATAATCATTGTAAAAATGTTTAGCACCATGCCTGGTACATAGTAAACACTATACTTATTATATGTTTGAAGACAGAAATCACCTAATAATTCTGTTCTTCTCCTGCCTAAGCTTCCTCTGTGGTACAATATGATACTATATTACCTCCCTATCTAAGTTAACATTTCATAGTGTCATGCTCCTAAAATGCAGTATCATGAATTGGCCTCAGCACTCCAAAATGGCACATTTTAAAGATCTATCATTCTCCCTCCCTTCATTCTGTTCAATAAACTCCATTGGCTTGAGAACCATACAAAATTCTTACTTTGGTTTTTGAAACCCTTCACAACAAGGTCCTCTTTTTCAGTCTCCTCTACCATCCTCATTTCCACGTACTCTATAATCTAGTGATTTTCTTGCTGTTTCTTGAACAAGATATTGTCTTTCCCTGTTCTGGACATTTTCAATGGCTGTTTCCATGCCTAGAATTCTTTTGCTCCTCAATTTCCCCTCCTCCTGATTTCTCTGGCTGTCTTCAAGTGTCAGCTAAAGTCTTACTTTTTGCAAGAAGTCTTTTATAGTACCCTTCAGTGCTAATTCCTTCCCTCTGTAATAATCTCCAATTTATCCAGTATATTTTTGTTGGTACTTGTTGGCATTTTTTTCCCTCATTAAACTGTAACCTTCTTGAGGGCAGGGACTGATTTTTGTTTTGGAGTGTGTGTGTGTGTGTGTGTGTGTGTGTGTGTGTGTGTGTGTGTTTTCCCTTTCTTTGTATTTCCAGTGCTTAGTACAGTGTCTAGCACATAGTAGGTGCTTAACAAATGCTTGTTGACTTGATTATACCAGGGCACGCTGTTGATTTATATATCCTCTATACTTCAAAGAAATGTAAGATAAAGCTATAAAGGTAGGGCAACGCCAAGTTGTGAAAGAGCTCTGATGCTAGGTTAAAGAGTTTGAATTTCATCAAGCAGCAAATGAGGAACTATGGCAACAGAATAATAGTTGTCATCTATGTAGCGCTTTTTTGTTAACAATGTTTTATGTGTCTTAGCCTCATAACAATTCTCTGAGATAGTTATTACTGTTTCATTTTATAGGTGAGGAAATTGAGACCCATTGTCACACAGGGTATAAGATTTTGAGATAAGATCCGGACACGGATAGATTTCTGAAATCTTAATCTGTCATTCTTTAAAGTACATAAATAAAACCCACATGAATTAACATTAATAATTCTATGACCCACGACATGATTGTAACAACATTCCAAAACTACTTTAAAAAAACCATAAAGGTTAGAGGCTAAGGGACCTTGGCTATACTCTTATCTAACTCCTTTTTTTTTACACATCAGAACTGAGGTCCAAGGAAGTAGTGGTTTACCGAAAGTCTGAGAAGTGGTAACCAGCTGAGCCTCCACTCAAATCCAAGTTTTCTGATTCCAAATTCTATGTTCTTTTGACCATATCACAAAAGGATGTTCTTTTATAAGAATGGACCAGTTAGCTTTGTTCCAATGCCCCAGAGGGCACTGCCTGGCAGCCAAGCCTCATTTAACATTCCAACTCCACAAAAGGCTTTATTCTGTGAAAACAGCCGCTGATTGCACAGGATCTAAAGCTGTGTAAAATATCTGAGAATAATGCATCCAATAAGCCTTCAGTAAGAAAGCTAGAGTAGAGAGAAGGAGGTATTTCGTTTCTATTGGGGGAGAGTTTCTCTCTCTCTCTCTTTCTCTCTCTCCCTCACTCACTCTTTTTCTCTATCTCTTTCTGTCTGTCTCTCCTTTCCCATTCCCTCCCCCTTTTTTCCTCATTTTTCTGTTCCCATTCTCTTTTCCTTTCCTTTCCCCTTTCCACTCTACTGTTGCCTCCTCCCCTCTTATTCTTTTCTTTCTTTCTTCCCCTTTCTCTCTTTTTCTTCTCTTTCTGTTTCTCTGTCTCTCTATCTCCTTGTCTTCCCCTCATTTGATTCAGCTAGAGTGCATTATCTCTCCAAGATGACTCCCAACAATGTAGAATCTTAGGGTACAGAGTAACCTAGAAACTAGCTTTTGTTTAAGGCTAGCAACCCACTGATAACTCTGTTAACTTAGTCCCATATTAATATACCTTCCAAATCTCCTTACATACAAACTAGCAAAATCCCACAAGAAAACTATTCAAGCACATAGAAAACAGGGTATGTATGCCTAAACCAGTGACTACAGTAAAAGAAATCACACAGAGATCAGCACCAAGCTAAGGCAGCTTTTTGCAAATTATAAACATTAAAGTAGGGCTCCTGGGTGGATTCAGTGGGTGGTACCTATCTGTCTGCATTGCCACCAGGGCCAGCAAAACAACTGTTCTCTCTAAGTAATGATATTTGCCCAGTGTCTCTCAAATCATACCACACAGGTGGATATCTATTCCACCAAAGGGGACCAGAGGAGGGAGTATAGCTGATTCAGTGCAAACCCATGCTCATTCCTGGAGAAACCTCTTGATTAGCAGGAATGTAGTTATCCTAACAATAACAGAATAATATTTCAGAACAAGAGAAAAATGTTTTTTTTTCCATTAGAAGCAAAATGGCCCTGTGGACAGAGCATCAGATGGAGTCAAAATTTGAGTTTGAACATGGCTTCTTACACTATGGGCAAGTCATTTAATCTCAATAAGCTCCAGTGTCAGTGCCTGTTAAAATAGAGATAATATATGTACTTTTTTAGAGGGTTGTTGTGAGGAAAGTGATATGAAAACTGAAAACGTTTTATAACCTTGTTTAAAAACACAAGTTTGCAAAATGATCAGTTCAGTAGATTGTAGAGAGGTGGCCAATGATATTTGGAAGCTTAAAATAGGGTTCCAAAAGGAAATATTTTCATGGAGTCACCAATAGTTACTGCCAACTGTGTGATACTGAACAAGCCACTTCACCTCTCTCAGTTTTCTCATCTGTAAAATAAGGGACTTAAGTTAGATGACCTCTCAGGTCCCTTTCAGCGGAAGATCTGTGATGCTAAGGTCTTAAGAGTTAGGGTACAAGTATCTGCGGAAGGAGAAGTTCTCTTGAAGGGTTGGAATAAATATAATTGGCTGCAGAGAACCAGACCCAGAGTCTGAAACTGTCATCCTGTTTCCTTTGCCCCCTGGCCTGTCTCCTAGGCAAAAAACCATCCCGGTCTTCTGGATCCCAAAGTCCAGGAGGAGAGAGAAATTCCAGGCCAGCATCTCGCTCTCCGCGCAGGGGGCGCAAGGAAACCGGCAGGACGCCGGCTCTTGGCCTGCCCGGGACGCCCCTCCGCCTGCGGTGGCAAAATGCCTCCTCCCTTCCTTCCCGGCTTGCCGAATTCCTCCGACTAGGACGGGTAAAAGCCCTCCAGGGTTCTCGGAGAACATCAATATGTTTTGTATTTAATGTGCTGGCTCCGTTACAGCAAATTAAAGCGAGGGGGCCCGGTAAAGGCGCGCACAGCCCGTCACTGCTCGCTCCCTTGTCGCGCGGGCGGCGCTGGAAACGATACTCCAGTGTGGGCAAGGAGCGCACATTACATCCCCCTGCAGGAACAGAGGAGACATTAGACAAAGCCCTGAGTCTTAATGGGACGCATCCGGCAAACATCTGAGCTTGGGCCTTCAATCACAAACGCTGCAGGATTTAAAAATGAATAAACTTCACATTGTGTTTCTCTTATTTATCCTTTATGCAAATTGTCCCTGGGAGGACCCATTACGTGCACCGCATGGGGACAGCGGAGGCCGGCTCCGAGGCTTGGAGGGCCACTCGCAAGCGCTGCCTGGAATGCGAGGCTCCCATTCTTGTGCTTTACAGAAGGAGGAGGGGGGATAAGAAAAGATAATAAAAAGAAAATAAACACATTCCAGATCAGTTGGCTCACTGCTGACAAACACACACACACAAATCTACAAGTACAGAAATTGAACAGACACATACATACTCACCTCCCCACCGTTGCCACCCAACCACCACCACCATGACGCATGGGCTGCTCTGAAGAAAACATATGTTACTTCCTCTATTTCTTTATTTGTTATTGTTGTTCGTTTAATAGAAGGCGCATTCACTGCACTGCCACCAAGAAAAGCAAAACCACTGCTTTCCCTAGATATCAGGGCCAGGTCGGCGTCTTTCAAATCATCCACACAAGGAGCCCACCTATTTCACCTTCAGGGACCAAGTGGGGGAATGTAGAGGGAAGAGGAAAATGAACGAAGAAAACTAACTCGATGACAAGTAAGTCCTCCCAAAACAGGAGAGAGGGATATTTCTAATTAATGGAGGGGCTTTTGGATCGGGTGTTACTGATCTTAAGTTGATGAAGTTAGAGGTGTCCCAGTCCAGCACCAAAACCCTCCGGTGCTTCCTATTACGATATCTCTGTTTCTACTGTTACTGATTCATTCCTTTGGGTTTTCAGTCTTCAGTGTTCTTATTAACATGCAAATATCTCTAAGAGGGGAAGCATCTAAAACCTTTATCAGCTGACTTTTTGCTGGTGATTAGTTGATAGCCAGCTGAGAGCAAGGTCCAACAATGGGAAATAGACTTGGTTCCTAAAGTGTCAGAATTCAATTCAAGAAGAATCTGATGAGTACCTATCTACAGTAGAAGACTTCTGGGATACAAGGTCAAAATAGAAACAGTCCTTACCCTCAGGGTAGTAATATTCTGGAGACAGGAGAACCGCAGGTACCTTGACAATTAAATACAAAATATAGACAAAGTAATGAGGGCACTATTAGCAGGTGGTATCAGAAAAGGCCTCTTTTAGGAGCAGACGTGGAAGCTAAGCCTTGGAGGGAACTAGCAATTCCAAGAGAAGGGTAAACAACTTAGCATGAAGGAAAACTTGTACAGAGGCCTAAAGGCAGAAGATGCAATGTTGAATATAATGAACAGCAAGTTCCATCAATTTTCCTAGAATGTAGTAAATGTGAAGCAAAGTAATGTGTAATCAGCTTGGAAAGATGGTCTGGAACCCAACTGGGAAGGACTTTAACGCTGAGTTGAAGAATTTGTATTTATCCTGGAGGCAATAGGGAACCACTGAATCTTCTGGAGAAGGGGAGTGGCCTGGCCAAAGCCTGTTAGAGGAATACCAAATTGACAGCTGTGAAGAGAAGAGATTGAAGGAGGCAGAAACTATATTCAGGAGGTTATTGCAGTAATCTTGGCAAGAGATGCTGAGGGCCTGAAGTGGTTGCTTTATGAATGGAGAAGAGAGGACAAAAATGAGATCTGTAGAAATAAGATGAACAAGACATGGTGACTGATTGGATATGGGAAAGAGCAGTGAGTGGTAGTGAAGAATCAAGAATAATTGTAGGTTGTAAAATGTAAAATTTGTAAAGTTGTAAAACTTGGAGAATAGTAGTGCAGTCGGCAGAAAAAAAGGAAGCTAGGAACAAGAAAGGGCTTTGAGGCAAAGAAAATGAAGTTCAATTTTAGTCTTGTTGAGTGCAAAATGACTTCAAAGGTCATCCAGGTGGAACTGTCCAGCAATTTATTGGTTATGTGGGACTGGAACTTAGATATGTAGATCCTGGGAGTCATTTCCTTGGAGATGACAGATAATTGAATCTATGGAAGTCAAGTGATCATTGAGAGAGAAGAATGCCCAGAACCTAGGACTGGAGGTTACCTATCCATGAGGGAAAAGGATTAGAGGGAAGAAGATGATCCAGAAAAGATGATAATGCCATTTAGGACAATGGTCTGTAATATCTCTTCTAGTTCTAAATCCATTATCTTTCCTTTTTGTGCATCTTATTTTCGCAACTAGAATATAAGTTCCTTAAATAAAAAAACAGTTAGCCTGTGTCATATGATCTCCTTCATATAACAGTAGTATCTAGCACAGAGGCTGGATACACAATAACATACTATAAATACTTGCTTATTGATTAGGTCCCTGAGTGTCCTCTGTAAATGAGAATGCCTTCTAAAGGAAAACAAGCTACATTTATAATCTTTTGGGGATTCAAAATTGGGAAAGTAGCTTCTTTGCTTTTGGTATAAAGTAAGATGGCTTTCTGAGAGCCAGTTAGGGAAAACATTAGGCTTGAGAACAGATTCAATCTCAGACAATTACTAGCTGTGTGACTATGGACAAGTCATTGAATCTGTTTGCCTCAATTTCCTCAATTGTAAAAAGGGGAAAACTACATATTTATAATATTTATATTATATGTATAAATATTTATAATATTTATAAAGTGCTTAGCACAGTGCCTGGCATGAAATACATGTTAATTAAATGCTTAGGCTCTTCTCCTTCCCTATTACAGTTTCTGAGCCTAAGAAGGTCTTCAATAACAAAAGAAAAACTTACCTTTTCATGGTTCTTTCTTTATGTCCTACTCCACTATCCCATGTCCCTTTCTCTTAGAACTCTTTGTCAAAATTTTATTTCAGAAAGATGGAAAGGCAATGTGATCTAGTGAAAGTGCTTTGGGTAGTCAAGAGATCTGGATTCTTATCCTTACTCTATTACAAATATTACTTCCATAATCCACACCTCCATTTCCTCATCTTTCACATGAGGATTCTTTAATTCAACAATAATTAGCATTTATAGTGCTTTAAACTTTTCAAAGCACTTTACATACATTATCTCATTTGGGCCTCACAACAAACCTGGGAAATAGATGCTGTTATAATCCACATTTAACCTACGAGGAAACAGACAGGAAGACATTAAGTGACTTGGCCAGAGTCGTACAGCTAAGTGCCTGAGGCAGGATTTGAACCGAGGACTACTTTGTACTTAATCAGAACTTTTTTTTTCAGGTTGAGAATGTTTTTTAAAATTTTAATTTTAAAAAAATAATATTTCATTCACTCTCCCCCAATTTTAACATTTTTTAAAAGATTTGAGTTCATTTATTAAGAATTTATTATACAACAAAAATATTCCATTATATTTCAGGCACTGTACTAGGCCTTACAATTTCAAAAGCAAAACTTCTATTCTTCTTGGGAAAGGTGAGAAATTACAACTATACAGATGAGAAAATATGAAACACTTATGAAATAAACACATGCAATTTAGTTGGGCGAATGCTAGCCCATTGAGAGGATCATGGGATATCATAGGATCATGGATCAGGACAGATGAAGGAAATAGCACTTGCTGGGCCTCCATAGTAATACCTTATTCATCTGAAAAGCTTATTGTAAGGAGATAAAGGATATTAACATTATCTAAATGTGTTCTCAGCCTAATGGTCATACCAATTTAATAATGACCTTTAATGAATTAATGTGTTCCTCTTCCTAGGTAAGAATTACATTTTAACAGGTCCTTTGGCAATAATAAATTAAATCAAAGTAGTAATTAATGATGGGAATTTTAGGCACACTGACCAACCTATTAGGTGAGAATATGATTGGATTAAGAGCTTTCAGAACCTTCACAACACAGTATCACGGTATCCTTCCAGTGTAACTTGTAAACCACCTCTCAGACAAATTAAACCACATCCTTTCATTGGGTTCTCTGTGGATAAATTCCTAGGCTGGTCAAAGGCTAAGTCTCTTCATTTTCTATCAGTTATCCAATGTCCTTGATTCTTCTTTCTTTCTTTTTCTTTTTTTGCTGAGACAATTGGGGTAAGTGACTTTCCCGGACTCACATAGCTAGGAAGTATTACATGCCTGAGGTCGGATTTGAACTTAGGTCCTCCTGACTTCAGAGTCAGGGTTCTATCCATTGTGCCATCTTGCTACCCCTTCTTCCTTCATTTTTAAGGAACTAGCTCTACCATTATGGGAAAAAGATGAAGCACTAGGCTAGATACATAGTTAAGCCTGGGTTCTGAGTCTACTAGTAACTTAATGTCTCTCCTCTCTTCCTTTTTTTTCCCTCTTTCCCTCCTTCCCTCCTTTCTTCCCTTCTTCCCTCCTTCTTTTTCTCCCTCCCTCCCTGCAATGAGCAATGGCTGAGAAACCATTCTTAAAATGTAAATAGTGTTCTACAAATGCCAATGATTCATGTAATTTTCACTGCTGGGTTAGGTCAGAGACCTTAGTAATGATGTTTCCTCAAAACTTGGCCACACCACAGAGGAGCCAAGTAGAAGGCTTCAATATCCCCAAGCATCTCACCCTCTGGGGTGTGTGTGTAAGGGCTGCTGGGCTTCAACCATATTCTGTCTATGCAAATTAGGGGAGAAATTTGCATAGGGAAAATGCAATTACCCAAATTGGAACAGGGCCAGGACCTTATGCCCAGACTCTAAGAAGTACTAGAGGATTTTTCAGGATCTAAAAGGCACCTCTGGAGACACCCCCTCCACAAACCCTCCCCCATAACCCATGCTGGGAAGTGAGTTTAAAACTGACTTGGAAATGAAAACATTCCTATTGAGAACCCCTGCAGAGAGACATAGCCTGCCTTTCCATTAGCTCCACATTCAATACAGTGTAACCCATCAGGCCAGAACAGGAAAAGAAGGACTATGGAGACATAGAAGGCCATTCACTTAGACGATCAGAAGAACCTGAAATTCTCCAGCTTCTGTCTGCTAGACTCAATGTCAACATTTCTAGAAATGGAGTTTACTGGGAGAAGACCATTAGCTTTAAAAATAAAAAAAGTTAATACAAAGTTAATACATCTATTGACAAAACACAAGTTTTTCCAACAAGGACAGCATCTACTCAGTAAATCACTAGGTTTAGATTAGTCCAGATTGCCAGAAGCATGATACATCTTAGTGAGTCACTTAGTGAGTCCAAATTTCTTTACCTGAGAAAAGAAAGCACAGTGATAAATAAATTTTAAGTTCCCTTCCAGCTTTAACTTTTTAAAGATTCTATAGCAATTTACTTATCATTGATCACTATGAGCTGGTTCACTGACTTTACTCATTGCAATACTTCATATTCAAAGAGTCATATCAGCAGTGTAGGGGCTTCCTCCACCTGAGATCAGGATTCCTACCTTAGAAGATGATTCATTTAGGTGTCATAGCAACAACAACAACAAAACTGGTCATCAAAGTCCTGGTAATAAACATTTTTAAACTTCTGAATGCTTAAGAAGAGACAGAGTTTTCAACTTGATAGAATCTGCTATATAGGGCATATGGATAGCTTTTGAGAGCCCATAGTCACCATCATATCACAACATTATGTAAATTCATGCAAGTATTAACATTGATATATTTTATATTCAAGGAATTGTAATTTAGTAACTCTGGTTGAAGTTAATAGTTTGTAAGAATTTATGAGAAAAAATCAAAAGGGATTGGCCACAACTATACTACTCACTATTTCTCCCAACTCTGGCCTCTCTCCTCTCAGGTGGTGGTGAGAACATTGGACAAGAAACCAGAACAACTCTTTTTATTTCCCACTCTTCCACTAGTATCTGTTAATAAATTATGACTTCTATAGCTCTGTTTCCTCATCTGTAAAAGGAAGGGAATGGACCTGTATTTTCAGGCCTCTTTTAGTTCTATCATTTAAGTTTCAATGACTTGCTTCCCTTGAAAAATTTTGTCAAAAATCAGTCTTTTGACTATAAATGACAAAATAATCTGTCTGGGGATCTATTTCCCAAGTCCTGATAGACCTCTGAAAAGGCGCCTTATAGACACAACAAGGATCCTTCTTCCCCCCAACTCCCACTTGGTGAAGACTCAGCCCACTCTCTGTTTTACAGTCTAAAAGTCTAAGAAACATGTGGCACTCCAGCCATCAAACTCAATGCCACCTCCACAAAGGAAGGCAAAGACCATTGCCTAACAATATTATTAGCATAAAACATCCCTCAATAACCTGCCCTTGCCTCTTTTATTTCAATTGTTTGAAGGAGAATGTTTTTTTTGATGCATCCTATTCCATTTCTAATGCCATCCTAGATCTCTTATGGGAAACAGTGGGGGACCCTCCACGCATGGAGTAGTGCCTTTGCTCAGGGCAAAATTTGCTGTTTGGTGAACTGCTCTCCATTCTCTTTGTGTCCATGTGATTTGAAGGAACCATTAAGCTTTAACAATGCAGAAAATAAATCCCCATTAAAATATATGCCCCTTAGAGCCACATCCCCCAACTTAACCTGCAGCAGTCAATATGAGCTGGATCCTGTCAGTGAAAATAAGCGTCAAAAAAGGTCTCTTAGAAAAGCAGGGAGCCATGGAGAATGCCAGGGGGCAAAGGGTAAGATAGCCCCTTATTTGGCTCATTGGTTAGGACCATCTTGCAACTGTATGCTGGCTTGGGCAGTGGTCTTTCTCAAGTGCTAGTAATGAGAAAGTAAGAGCTTGCTTTTCAGGGTTCCCTGGACACAGGCTGGGAGGGGTGGGAGGGAGACCGAAACACTGACACAGATACAGGGAAAAGATTCAGGACCAAGATATTGTCTACAAACCACTCAGGCCTCCATAGTTAAAAGGAGGGAGATTTTTGCATCTGGGAGTCTTAGGAGTCCATCAAGATCCAAGCCTTCCAGGCCCAGTCTCCTCCCTTTCACAAGGCTCTTTCACATCCTTTTGTGATCAATCAAAGCTCTAGAAGTAATGTTTTAGATTGGTTACCTTCCAAAAGAGGGGATGAAGGATAGCAGTATAAACTCAAGCATACACAATCAGAGGCAAACTAACCACCTAGATTGGAGCAGGGATGGCTAGTAATACTCCTACTATCTAAAGGATAATGTCACTTGACCACAAGAAGAGCTGGGAGAAATATTAAAATTAAAAAAAACACTAAATTTCAAACTGGATTTGGGCCAGGAAATAATGTTTTTTTTTTTCATTCATCTCTTTCTTAAATCTAGATATTCCACAAAACAATAAATTGAGCTCCAAGGCATATTGTTTGCCAATTCCTAAGAGTAAATTTGGGCAATTAGGTGACACAGAAGGTAGAACACAGAATCTGGAGTCAGGAAGACTTATCTGCCTGAATTAAAATCTGACTTTAGACACTTAACTAGCTATGTGAACCTGTTTGCCTCAGTTCTTTCATTTGTAAAATGAACTGGGGAAGAAAGTGGCAAACCACTCCAGTATCTTAGCCAAGAAAATCCCAAACGGGGTCACAAAGAGTTGGACGGGACTGAAACAAGTGAACAACAACAGCACATGAAAAACTTTAAAAATAATAGCATATTATACATAGATGATAATTCAGTGCTCTACCCTGCTTGTCAGAGAATCTGTTCACTTACAGGAAAAATAATTGGGATGGAAGAGACATGGGGGATCATCTGAGTAGAAGCCTGATTCTTTATGACCCTGTTCAGAGTTTTCTTGACAAAGATACTGGAGTTGTTTGCTATTTCTTCTCCAGTTCATTTTACAGATGAGGGAAATGAGGCAATTAGGAGTGACTTACCTAGAGTCTTCCTAGTCCTCCTGGCACTCTAGCCACTGAACAACCTGGCTGCCATGGCAATTTGAATAGAAGACAGCTTAATTTTTGGAGCAATTGAGTCAGAAGAGATATTTTCCACTAGTCATAGACTAGTTTTCTCTCTTCTGAGGCTCACTTTCCTCCAAAGCCAAAAGGCATTGTGGGTCAGTAGACCATAAAATAGAGATAGTTTTCTTAAGACTAGTGCAGAGACTTCTTTACACACACACACACACACACACACACACACACACATGCACACACAGAGAGAGAGAGAGAGAGAGAGAGAGAGAGAGAGAGAGAGGAGAAATATATATATATATATATATATAGAGAGAGAGAGAGAGAGAGAGAGAGAGATCACTCTGTGCACAAGTTTTTTAGTGTAGGCTTCATGGTGGAAATAAGACTTAAATTGAGCCTTGAAGGATGGAAAAGGCATTCTAGAAGAGTTAGAAGTGTTACTCCTGATAGAATTCCTTCTATTAATAACTCTGATGTATAAAAAGAAATGTATATTGTTTTTTCTAATCTCTAAAATTGCACTAAGCAGGCCTATCATCTCCCCCCTATCTAGAACCATAACTCCCCCAGATGTTAATGGACCTTTAGGCACATAGATCAAGGGGAGACAGACCCCTACCGGTTTACAAAATATGCAGATGACTGGTTTTTAAGGAATGCAAAGTGTCAAACAAAAGCAGCCTCGAAGGCCAGTTGCTCATGCATAGAAAAATTCCCAGGGAAAGGGGAGTAAATAAATAGTGAAAAAGTCCCTTGGCTGGAACCATCCCTAATAGACAACGGACAATTGGGAACAGCAGGGGTTTGCCAAGTCCACGCTGGCAAATAGCAAATACATTTGGAAAAAGTCAGAACTGGGGCAATCTTGTGCTCCAAACGACTCCTCCTCTTTAAGCCATCCCACCTCCGGTCCCCAGACAGACTTTTCTTAAGGTTTAAACTTTTTTATAAGGGAAAGGAACAAAGGAAAAACTAGGTGGACGGATAAGCTTTCTGGTTTAGGGATAAGAACCCTGTCTGTGGAGTCAGAGGACCTAGACTGAAACCTCTTTACTACTCTGTGACTTCCTTTATTCTCATTTTCCTCAACTATAAAATGAGGGACTTTAACTGGATGATTTCTGAGGTCTTTTCTAGTTCTAGATCTTTAATCTTAAGGGCAACTAGATGTCAAAATGGATAGATTAACAGTCCTGGAGTAAGAAAGACTAAGTTCAAATCTGATTTCAGACTCTTTCTAGATACAGAATTTCTGCCTACCCCCCCACCCCCCAAAAAAAATGGGGCCATGGAGAGTTGGGCTTGACTGGCCAGTTCTGATTGGACAGACTTAAGTGATTGATTCCGGGATCACGTGGGAAATTCCTTGGAAAATTTATTGGTTTACCTTTAGTCATAGGTGATATAGTTCACCCTAATTATATCTATAAGGTAGAATACCATGATTGTAGAGAGTGTTCTTTCCCTATCCCAAGTTTCCATCCAAAAAAAAAATGCCCACCTAAATAGACAAACTCCACACACACAATTAAATAGACCAATCCCCACCACACACAAATAAAATGAAAAATAGTATGCTTCAATCTGCATTCAGTCTCCATCAGTTCTTTCTCTGGAAGTCAGTAACATTTTTCATCCTTAGTCTGAAACTGTCTTGGATCATAGTGTTGCTGAGAAGATCTAAGTCATTCACAGTTGATCATCATATTTCTCTTACTCTGTACAAAGTTCTCCTAGTTCTGCTCACTTCATTTTACACTAGTTTTGGTAACTCATTTCAGATTTTTCTAGGATATCTAGCTGATCATTTCTTGGAGCACAATAGTATTCCATCATAATCATATATCACAACTTGTGTAGTCATTCTCTAATTGATGTCATCCCCTCAATTTCCAATTCTTTACCACCACAAAAAGAGCTTCTATAAACATTTTTGAGGAAATAGATTCTTCTTTCTCTTTTTTTCCCCATCTCTTTGAGACATAGTTCTAGTAGCTATATAGTTGGATCAAAAGGTATGCATGGTTTTATAGCCCTTTGGTCATAATTCCAAATTGCTCTCCAGAATTATTGGATCAGTTTACAACTCCACCAACAATGCATCTCAATTTTCCCACATCCTCCAATATTTATTATTTTTTCTATCATATTAACCAGTACAAGGTGGCACCCCACAGGTCTTTTAATTTGCATTTTTCTAATCAATAGTGATTTAGAGTATTTTTTCATTTAACTATAGATAGCTTTGATTTCTTTGTCTGAAAATTGCCTGTTTATATCCTTTGGCCATTTATCAATTGGGGAATGAATTGTATTATTATAGATTTGACTCAGTTCTCTATGTACCTGAGAAATGAGACATTTATCAAAACCAGTTAATGTAAAAAAAATTTCTCTCAATTTTCTGCTTTCTTTCTAATCTTAGTTGAATTGGTTTTGTTTCTGTAAAAAAAAACCTTTTTAATTTAGCATAACCAAAATTATCTATTTTATACCTTGTAATGCTCTCTACTTTTGTCGGATCATAAATTATTCCTTTTCCCCTAAATCTGACAGGTAAACATTTTTTGCTCTCCTAATTTATTTATGGCATCACCCTTAGATAGATACTACTTATTATTTTAAGGAAAGCTCCACTTATTTCTATATTCTCTAGTGTTTTTAATAGGAATGAGTATTATAGTTTGTCTAGAATAAAAATAATCACGGACAATATTATTACCACCACTCTCACATAGACATGCACAAACAAAGGCTATCTAAACAACATCAATAGTTCCCTATCCATATGCCTACTTCCTTATTTCTATAAGATTTTATAAGAGGAACCTGTATATACAATGCTGATGAGCATATGAGAACTAGATTTTTACAGATTATATATTATAGTGCCCTTCATTTTCAGTCACACTAAAAACTCCTAGGGTATCCTGATGATTTTACCCACACACACACACACATATATGTACATACATGACTCAGGAGGATCAAGACATAAATTCAAAGACTCTCCTTTATCAATAAATCTCTTACATATGTGTTAAGAATACATAAGATTTTTTGATAGATATGACACAAAAATTATACTATTCATGGTACTTGTGATTGTTAATATCATATAAGGCAAAGGTATCTTTTACTATTATGGAGAAAAGATTGAGTAGCAAATCCTAAAGACAGTGAGAAGTTCCTTTAGATGTTCCTGTTTCTATGTAACATTAGGTTGATTTTATCAACCTCCAGATTCAGGAACTCCCTAATGAAATCTATAATCACTCAAAAGAGATAGACCTAACAATCCACACTATAAAAAACAAAGTGAAGGGAAATGATACCTATTATTCAGACTATGATATGCAGGTAAATAAGTAGTTGACCAAGTTAGCACAGGTATACTAATTTTGTGACCTGGAATCAAACATACAATGAGCTAAGGTCAGAATTGTGTAGCAAGACAAAAATATGCTGATTACATTTATCAAATCAAGCCATGTTTCCAATAATCCCAAAATGTTGCTGACCCCATAATCTATGCCTTTACCAGAAATAATCTTTTGTTACTACTAAGTGAATACAAGTCATAGAACACCACAATTTTCAAAGAACCAAAATCGTGGGTAAGCCAAAAGGGAATAGAGAGATATATGTTGAATGTATACAAGCTGCAGTGTGTTAGCAATGAAACTTCATCCAGGAAATAAATGCTTTGAAAGGGAAGTAGAATTATAGCTACAGCTTGGGATATCAGATACTGTCTATGGAATTTAAAGAAACTTAAAAGAGTCTTTAGTTAGTTGGGTACATCAATGGAAAATTTATGAGGTCATGAATAAGTATTATATAGGGTAAAAAAAAGAGTAGGAAAGCTGAGATTTACATAGATGAATGAATGAATGAGCATTTATTAAGTGCTTACTGTATGCCAAGCACTCTGCTAGATGCTAAGATAGAAAAAAAATGCAAAACAGGGACTGTTCTTAAGGAACTCCCATTCAAATTGGGTAAAACATCAGAAAGGAGTGTCCAATTCTTCCTGTGCAACAAGAGAACTGTTCGGTTCCGCACACATATATTGTATCTAGGATATACTGTGACATATTTAACATGTTTAGGACTGCTTGCCATCTGGGGGAGGGGGTGGAGGGAGGGAGGGAAGGGAAAAGTCGGAACAGAAGTGAGTGCAAGGGATAATGTTGTAAAAATTACCCTGGAATGGGTTCTGTCAATAAAAAGTTATAATTATTTTAAAAATTAAAAAAAAAAAGAAAGGAGTGTTCAGCTATAGAGTAGATGGAAAAGTTCAGGGGTTCTTAGAATGTGTGGCATTGGGTCAGCAGCAAGTGTACAGGAAAGAGAATTTAGCAGGGTTGCCAAGAGAAGCTTTCCTGTATTCAAACGAGTTTCTGCCCCAATTTCTACATCAGATCTCCTTGGACACCTATGGGCACTTCATGGGATCATCTTAGAACTGGAAGAAGCTTTAAATATTATTGAATCCAATGATCTCATTTCACAGATAAGGAAACTGAGGCACAGAGAAATTAAGTGACATGCACAGAGTTATATTAACTAGAAAACATCTGACACAGATTTGAACCCAGATCTCCAACTCCACATACAAATCTCCCTTTGTCTTTCTCTAAGCATAGATAGATTACTGGGGTAATATATCCCAGTTCCCAAGAATCTCTTGCCTGAAACTATGCTCTGAAATACAGGGGCTGTACTGAGTGAACTAAATAGAGAGGCAGAGAAACCAGAAAGGGCAACAGCATCATTCTGTATGGTCCTGCCTGATGCTAGATCTCTCTAGTCAATTCAGTTTCTGAATTCTGGTACAACAAAATATTTATTGAATACATGCTGTCCAATCCAATCCAACCTCAAAAATCTATTCATTACCTTTTGCATAGCAGGTACTGTGACAGACACTGGAGATGCAAGACACCACATCATCCAGACTTCATTGACTACAACTTGGGAGTCTTTTTGACCATATTATTCTATTTCATACTACTAATGCCTTAGAGTAGAACTCTTCTAGTGATGGTGTGTAGAATACTATGATAGGTGCTGTGGGTAATAACTACAAAGGAGATTATAATTTTTTCCTATTCTCAAAAATTTTATAGTCCAGTTGGCAGAAAAACTCATACACGTGAAAAGATAGCTAACAAGATAAGGTAACACATGAAAAATAACTAACAAATTATGTAGTTATATAATGCTATGGACATTTAGAAGAGGGAAAGATGTGGTCTAGAGAGGAAGTAATAGGAGAGGAGAGGAAAAAGCAGGGAAGGCTTTGGAAAGCTTCTGGACAAGAATCAAGTGGATAGCAGGTGTCTATCATATTGTGAAAGGCATAGAGGTGGAAAATTTCAGGTAAGTTAGATAAGGCTAACTGGAACAAAGAGTGTTGTGAGAGATCACTGAAGATAAAGTATGAATAACAGATTGGGAGTAGATTGCAAAGGGTTGACTGGAAATCTAAGAAAATGATTTTTATTCTATGGGCAATGGGGAGCCATTGAAGTTTTTTTTTTTTTTTTTGATCAGTTTAATGACATAAGTGAACCTGGGATTTAGGAAAATTACTTGGGTAGCAGTAGGAGGAGCCAAGAAATAGAATTTACCAGTTACAGATTACTGTAATAATATAAATTAAAGATAATTAGTATTGACAGTGGAGGTGAGGTAGAAATAGAAAGGAAGAGAGAGAGCCAAAAACTATTTCAAAGAAAAGTTGTTGTTCAGTAATTTTTAGTTGTGTCCGACTTTTTATGATCCCATTTGGAGTTTTCTTGGCAAAAATATTATAGTGCTTTCCCATTTCCTTTTCTAGCTCTTTTTACAGTTGAATAAACTGAAGCAAATAGGGTTAAGTGACTTGTCCAGTGTCACACAGCTAGTAAAATATGAAAGGCCAGATTTCAGCTCAAAATGATGAGTCTTCCTGATTTCAGGCTCTGTGCTCTCTCTATTGTGCCACCTTCAAAAAAAGAATTTAGTGACAAATTGGAGAGAGAATAGTCAGAACACATGCCAAAGCTCTAAAACCTGTATGATTGGAATGTTCTAAAAACAGAAAGGGGAAAGTCCGATAGATAACTAGCTTGGGAGTAAAGTAATAGGTTCAGTAATAGGTTCAGTTTGGTAAAAGCTAGTAGTATATTCAGTCAGAAATGTTAAATAATCACTAGAGAAGTCATCACAGTCAACCCCCCTCATTTTACAGATAAGAAAAATGACTTGCTCGGTGTTACAAAGCGAGAAATTGTGGAAGAACAGACTTCAAAGCAGTTCTGACAAACCCATACCTAGCACTATATTGTGTTGTTTGCCCATAGGAGGAAAGGTGGGATTGAAGTATGGTTGTGGTATTGGGTACTGATCTATAGAAGTTCTTCCTTGGTCCATGAGGCTTCTCCAAAATAGGTTATTATTGATCAGGAGAGCTGAAGAGTAAGACAGGGACAGAGTGTATCATTTTGGGGGGGGGGGGATTTGGATAAAGGTCCAAACTAAGTGCTTCCTATCCAAGATTCAATTTTTAAAAACTGGCTTCTTTTGGAGAATTAAACCATCTGCGGTTATCCTGAATTATTCAAAAGCTGAATTGA
This sequence comes from Antechinus flavipes, assembly GCF_016432865.1. Taxonomy (NCBI): domain Eukaryota; kingdom Metazoa; phylum Chordata; class Mammalia; order Dasyuromorphia; family Dasyuridae; genus Antechinus; species Antechinus flavipes. The sequence goes on along the minus strand of NC_067398.1, from coordinate 362,226,264 downwards.
AATTCCCAAATCCTCAAGTTCAGTAATTAGTCCAATTGATGAGGTGTGATAGAGTCAAGGATTGGAGGGTGGGGGAGAAAGGGAGAGAAAGAGAAAGAAAAAGATAGACTGAGACAGAGAAAGAGATTCAAAGATAAAGAATGAGACAGAATAAAAGAGAGACAAGAAGGAACAGAGAGAAACAGAGATAGGAAGACAGAGACAGAGTTACAGAGACAGAAGAGCCCATCATAGCCTGGAAATTTAGAAAACAAAAGGAAAGCCTTTTTTCTTCTGTTATATAGAAGTCTGCTGGGGAAGGAGAAAAAAGAATTCAGATATAAATGTCATTAGGATTCTCACATTGATAAAAACAAAAACATATATTCTAAAATAAATGAGCTGCTACTAAATAAAATACCTTTCTTGAAAATGTACATAGGAGAGAGCCAAAGTAAATTAAAAAACAAATTAAGGCAACATCTGTATATTAACATCATCATAAAATGACTTGATAATGGGGGTAGCATGAAACAGTATTATAAAATAATAATCGGAAATATTACAGGATATGACTGAAAACCACACTACCCATTGATAGACATTAGTTAGCCTTTGATGTTTCAATGAGAATGTTTATTTGTTTGTTCGGTTTTTCCCCTAGGATTTTGAAAGAATCTCAGCGGTGATTGAGTCCATCTCCATTTTTAAGATAGAGAAAGGGATATATAAATAGGAAAAGTGACTTGCCAATGTCATATAGTCAGTGCAATGCAGACCTGGATTTGAAGTCAGTATTTTTTCCACCATAGCATGATATGTATTCAATTCTTGATAAATATCTATAGATTCCCTCAAATCTCTTACACAAGCAATGTAAAGGGCATTGAATTAGTCCTTATACTTATCAATAATAATAATAATAGTATCAATTCAGATATTTCTATCTAGTAACTATTAATAGTAACTTACTGAGCAGCAAGTTAGTATTGTAGTCATAGTTCAAATCTGACCTCAGATACTTATTAACTGAATAATCCTGGACAAGTCACTTAACCATGTTTGCTTCAATTTCTTTATTGATAAACTGAGCTATAAAAGAAAATGACAAAACACTGCAATACCTTTGTCAAGAAAACCCTAAATGAGGTTATAGAAAATCAGCCATGACTAAAGAACAACAAAAGAGTGGTGTAATGTAATTCATGGTATGGTAGTGTGCAGAATAGAGTGGAAGACTAAGAGACTGGAGATAGAGAGCCAGATTTATATGTATTTCATAGGAGGAGAGCTAAGTAGAGGAAAGGAAACCTTAGTGCCTCTGAACAATTTCAGATGTGTGCGATTGGTTCTTCAGAGAGCACAGCCCATTCTGCTGATCCTTGGGGCTTCCTTGAGTTTGTTTCAAGTTGTCATCATAAAGTAAGACTCACTTCAATGGTATGAATTCCCTGGATCCACTACTTCATTGCATAGCTGGTCTCCACAGACCATGTCTCCATTTTAGGGGAGAGCAGAAAAATTAATTCTCAGAGGAGGAAATGATGGGAGAATTTAGTCTCTGTTGCCACTCTGGCTATAGCTAGGGCAAGCCTGAGAAGGTATGTGCTAAGAAGAGACATGACTATTTATCATTTCCTGAGGAGCTTTGAGAGACTGCCAACTTTAAATCATCCTTTCTATGAGTCTGTCGCTATTGTTTGATGCTTCCACTAGTAAACTTAACTTTTTGAAGGCCTCTTCTGTTTAAATGCTAATTTGTCACCTAGCTAGGACTTAACTCACTAAGAATCATTAATTATCTTAGCAGGATTATTTTTTAGATGATCCAAGAGCAGAACAAGACCCTGGGGGAAGCAAAGTAACATTTAAGGTAATAGGGTGAGGGTTGGGGAGAGGAGAGATGTCTTGGTAATGTTTTTTTTTGGGGGGAGAAACCCAAGTAAGGGATAGCTTGAGAACACAAGGTCCTGGGTGGGAGGGATGCTGTGAGACAATAGCAGATATCAAAGAGGACCTGAAGACCACACTTTTGAGTATGGCCTAATCCATTCCTGCTTATAGTTGTGGATGCAATCTCACACCTACATCTGCACTGAGAAGGACCAAGGGATCTTTGTCTATAGGAAAAGACAATGGCTACAAAGGGAAGATCATTTCTCCTGTATAGGAAAAGAGTTGAGTGAGTGGATAATTTAGGAGCTCTCCTTTGGGTTTTCATTCCCAAGACACTAAATGTTTTGCCCCAGTGACAAGGCTAGAGAAGTACCCAGTGTGTAACCAAGCTCTATATTTCACTTTGTACTTTGTGTTTGTCTCTGTGTCACTGGCACCTCGTATAGTTTTATTGGTGAAATTGATTTCTTCATCTATGCAGACCACAACCTTTTTATAATTTGATAAGTATTGGAAGCTTTCCAAAAATTTATCACCTTATAGTCAAGTGATGGGAATCTTCAAATTTAGCTATGTTGGTCCTTGGATGACAAACATGGGGTCCATTGCTGGACTTATATTTGAATCATTCACTTCTAGCTTAGTAGTAGATGTCAGAGCTTATGCTCTGTTGATATGGCTTTAGAGGACAGAGTGACCTTAACACCATGATGAGACATTGGAAGAGGAACTTAGCAGGGTGAAAAAGTCCAGAGAAATCAAGTGGCATGGTAGGCAAGGTACAGGCAAGTGGGAGTAGAACTGGGAGGCAGTGTAAAACAGTGGGAAGTGAAATTGGTTGGAATAAGAAATCCTGGGATTGAATTTTAACTCTGCAACTTCCCATCTCATCTTTATGACCTAGCACAGGGCCTCAATTTAATCAACTTTGAGATGGAAAGAGTTTGTTGAGAAGACCATGAGGGTTCATTCCATTCTAAATCAGATAGTACTATGTGTTGACAGAACCACAGACTTTTGGAGTTTGAAGGGTATAATTAGATTACATAATTCTACAAAGGCAGAATTGAAAGGGACCTCAGAGATCATCTAATTCAAAGATTTTTAAATTGTGGATTGTGACCCCATATGAAGTTTTGTAACTGAATGTGGGGGTCATGGAATTATGATTTGTTATCATAACTGTTTGATTTGTATACCTATATACCTATATACTTGGGGTCATATAAAAATTTCTTAAATAAAAAGGGATCATGAATGGGGAAAAGCTTAAAAAGCCCTGATCTGGTTAATTCTCTTCTTGAAGTATTAACATCATCAACATGTTGACAATGGTGACAATATGCATTTATGTAATATTGTAAGGTTTGTAAATCACTTCACATTTTGTTTTGTCTTTGTGTATGAGGGACTAGCAGAATACCTTGTCCCTCCATTAGACTGTGAGCTCTTGAGAACAGGATCTGTCTTCAGCATTTAGTACAGAACTTGGCCCATAGTAAGCACTTAATAAATGTTTATTGATTTATTTATTGATTGGTATCAAGTTCTAGGAGATTAATAAATATTTTGTGAATTGAATTACATTTCTCACTTAAGACTCATGATAATCCTGTGAGATAGGTACTACAGGTATAATTATAGCCACTTATAGACAAGGAAACTGAGGTTCAAAGCAGCTAAATCATTTCTCTGTGGCCACACAGCTGATAAATATTGGAGGTATGAGTTAGTCTTAGGACTTCCTAATTCCAAGTTTATTATTTTATCCAACAAAACAACCCTTCCTCTCTCAAGATCCCTGACAAAGGATTATCCAGCCTTGAGTCAAAGACTTTCAATCAACTCTAGACTTCAAATGATGGCATTAAAGAAAAATCATAGCCATGACCCAAAAGACAACTTGTTTCCATTTCAGATCTTATACCTGAAGGTTTAATATCTTGATAACTTACCTGAAGAAATTATAGAAACAACAATTATAGGAACTATTAGCTTCACTTGTCCAATAGACAGCTCTCCTATCTGTCTTTTCTTGACCACAAAAACAGAAGAAAGTTCAGTATTCTTAATCATTCCTAAGTCTGCTGAATCAGCTCACTATGACAGCCATCATTTCTCAGGCTAATGGCAACTTGGGATTTCAGACCAGGAGTCTGTAAATTGCTAGAAAACAATATGTCCAATAATCTTGGGGGTGATAGAAAAGAGAGTCCAAAAGGTGACTGGAGTAGAAACATTAGAAAATTGCTAATTTTGTCCAAAAGCATTTGTTTGCAGTACTTCCCAAAACTTCATCTTTAGCATAGTATATTTTATAACACATTTGGTCACCTGTCACAGAATCTCGGAATCTTTTTAAAAAAGGAATCTTTTCTCATTTACTATTATTTGAGTCATTTATTCTTTATTTCTGCCCAGACTGCATTCCAGGTGTAAGACTCTCACCATCATACTCCCTGGCTGAGTACCTTCACTTCCTAAAATCTTTCACTTTTCATCATTTTTTAATGTATTGTATCTCCTCCCACTCCCAGACCAATTGTTCTTACTCATTAAAATGCAAAGTCCTTAAGGGTAGAGAATGTCTTTCTATTTAGATTTATATTCCCAAAGCCTGGCACACAGTAAGCAACTAACAAATGCTTGCTTTTTGTTTTTTATTAGTAAAAGTAGAAATTATGGATTCTCATTTTTAAAAAAACCTCTTTTAGAGATAGTATATTATATCTATTTTCTCCCCACTCACCTATTCATGTATTTATTTGCTTATTCGTTCATTTATTCATTCATTAAATTCAGGAAACATTTATCAAGAATCTACTGAATATGGACCACAATGCTAGAAACTTAGGATGATACAAAGATAAATAAGACAAGGTCCTTGTACAGTTTAAAATATAAGATGAAGCCTGTAACATCTATTTATAAATACCAATAAGGCACACCAGTGAAAGACTGGATTGAATGTTGGGCCAGGAGTCAGATACAATTTATTTGAAAGCTGGACTCAGAAACTGAGCCTGTCACTTAATCCTGCCTGCCTCAGTTTCCTCATCTGTAAAATGAGCAGGAGAATAAAATGACAAATCACTCCATTATTTCTGCCAAGAAAACCCCAAAGGGAGTCATGAAAAGTCACAAATGACTGAACACCTACGTACACAGGAATGTACTAACTCTTAAGGGATACCTGAGAATTGTAATCTAGTTGTCTTTGAGAATAATACAGAATTAAACCCAAAGTGCCATAAAATTATACATACCCTTTGACCCAGCAATATCCCTACCAATTCTGTTTCCCAAAGAGATAAAAGAAATTTTCTTTGTGGTGGCCAAGAATTGGAAATTGAGAGGATATCCATTAATTGGTAAATGGATAAACAAATTGTGGCATACAGTTATACTACAATGCTATTTTACTATAAGAAATTATGAGGGTGATAGTTTCAGAAAACCTGGCAGTACCTATATTAGTTGACGCAAAATGAGCAGAACTAGGAGAACATTGTACAAAGCAGCAACAATATTGTAACAATGATCAATTGTAAAAGACTCAACTATTCTGATCAAGACAATGATCCAAAACAGTTCCAAAAACCTGTCTACCTCCAGAGTTCTCTCTCTGTTATTTTCTGTTATTGTAGCAATATGTATAATACAGAAATATTTTTGCATGATTTCATGTTTAATTGATATATTATTCGCCTTCTCAATAGGTGAGAAGTGTTCGGAGGAAGAAGAGAATTCAAAACTCAATTTAAAAAAAAATATGTTAAAATTAAGATTAAATTTTTTTAATTAAAAAAGAGGAATTGTAAATATAACAAGGAGAGAAGGCATATCCATATGAAATAGCTAAGTCACAATATAAGCTAGTGTATATAAAATAAGTGTTACATATGAGTAGTTTTGACAATGAGCAGAATAGAGCATATACAAAAGGCAGAGGGCTCCAGGAGTTGGAATGGTTAAGGAAGGTTTTATAGGAAGGAAGACTGATTTCTTCCAATAAAAAGATGTTTGTAGGTAAGAGGAATTAGGAAAGACTTTTACAAAAGAGATACGGTTTGAGTTGGACTTTGAGCAAGAACAAGGGAAAGAGAAGGGCATTCCAGTGAAGAGAATGGTATAAACAAAGTATAGGTAGTAATGAGCATGACATGTGGAAGTGGGAGGATCAGAGAGAGTTTGTAGAATCAAATGCCAGGTAGATGAATTTGGAATTGATACAGTAGGCATTGTAGGCTTTTGAATTAGGGAACGGTGATGAAATGGTATCTAGGGCATTTGAATCTTATAGATATTCTCAAGATAGGTTAGAAGAATCCGAAGTCAGGGAGGGCAGCTAGAAGGCTGGCACATTATTCTAGTAGTGAGACAATGAGTTTCTGGCCTGGGATAGTTACTATGGAATTGGAGAGGAGAAGGTAAAAAGAAAAGAGGAAAAAAAATCAATAGAATTTGGTGACTGTATTGATATAGTGACATGAAGGTGAGGTATGAGTTAAGATGTATTCCTAGAACTTGCCATGACTAACTCCACTCTCTTGTCAGGGCTTGACACCTCTATTGTCCAAGTAGTAGTGGCAGGTATTTTTGTGTTGGTTTTTTTTTCAATCTTACCATCCATACTTCCTCTGCAAGCAAATGAGAAAAAGGGGTGGATAGATCATAGATATTCCCAGCATGGTAACTCTAGACTGGAGAATGGGGAAAAACATGGGACAAGAAGAAAAGTTAGGGTCAATGAAATTTACTCATGCCAGTATTCATGCTTCCTCAGATGGCTTAGCCTACAATAAAAGATGAAAGTTGGGATGGAATAACTTAGGGGAAGTTGGAGAGTAAGTAGAACTATGGTTTTATTTTTGTAGGAAACTTCCAGATAAGAAAACTGTTTCTGTTGGCACAGGTTAGCTCCTTCTTTGTAATTCTGAGATTTATAGACTTACCCAAACCACTGAATAATTAGGTGACTTAGATAGGGTTTCACAGCCAATATATTCCAGAGGCATGAAATTAGGTCTTCATAGTTCCAAGACCAGCTCTCTACTCCAATCTGGATTTCTGACATCCGAGGTGGACTTGATAAATGCTTGCTAAATTGTTGAGCTGACTCTATCAGGTCAGTAAGGGAAATATTTAGGGATCAGGGGAAGTTTCCCCTTAAATCACCCCATACAGAGAACTACCTGGTTTCCCATATATATAAAATCAGTTCTAACCTGGGACCTGAATAATCTATACATTGGATAATCAGTCCCTGGAGAATTCAGAACAAGTTGTGTCTGGGGAATGGGGGATGGGGACTTTCATGGGGTCCATGCAGTCAATAGGTGAATTCAGAATCTGTTGGTGGCAATTGGCTTCTGATGGAAAAAGCTCATCATGACTGTTATATAGCCCATTCAGCTATTAATAACCTAGATATTTCTTGAGGAGAAATGCTAATTCTTACCTACCTCACAGAGGTGCCAGGAGGATCAATTAGCAAATGTTTTGTTTGAGGCAGATTGAAGATGAAAATTGGAAACAAAAAGCACTATAAATGATCACTTCCTTGATGGTGATGATGATTACCATCATCACTACCCTTATTATTCCTGCCTTTGCTATTCCGTCAGCTCTGCTGGCATTGTAAATCATACCAGAATGCTTCTGGGGGTGACTATAGAATAAGGAATTTGAAAAAAATGGGGAATGAGACTGAGGGCACACACAGAAAATTTGGCTTCTGCTTCATGACCTATACATTTCTTAACCTTGCATTCTCTTAAGAATGTTATGTTTATCGGGTACTTGGGATTGATTGCCAAAGAGGAATGCCAGGTACTGAAAGCTATCCTTTCATCTTCCAAAAAAAAAAAAACCCAGCTTATATTCAGCATATGCTAGTTGCTTAATTGATGTTTTCTGAGTTGGATTGGCTGGATGAGATTGAACTGAGTTTCTCCCACTGGCCTTGCAAGGTAATGATGTTTCCTCCATGTTGGCTTGAAAAGGCCACAGTCAAAAGAAAAGAAAATTATTTGTGCATGTTTTGAAAATAAAAACCTTTAAATACAAAAAAGTAAAAAAAAATTAATGAGACTAACTTTTAATAAGAAAATAAAGTATGTAAATTTAAGTGAATGCAATGAGATTAAACTATATTTGTAACAACAACAAAAAAAGACCAGAGTCACTAAAGCTTAGACCACCAAGATAAGGCCCTTATTAATTTATATAGAGAGAAATATATAGATTGTCTGTATATAGGAGATCTAATTAATGTTATTTTCAATTAGGATCAATGAAATTATGGAGTACTGTCTCTACTTGCCCATGAATTGGATTTAAGTGAGGCAGAGTTGCACAAAGTTGTCAGTCTCTGTCTCTTTTTGTCTCTGTCTCTGTCTCTCTGTCTCTGTCTCTGTCTCCTTCTCTCCGTCTCTCTGTCTCTCTCTCTCCTCTCTCTCTCTCTCTCTTTCTCTCTCTCTCTCTCTGTCTCTCTCTCTCTTTCTCTCTCTCTCTCTCTCTTTCAGAGTCATCAGAGTTGTGTGGCAAGAAGTAAGTCAAGATAACTGTCAATGGTTTGGGATGCTGTGGGGGACTTTGGTGTCTTCAATGTCTGATCAGGTTCTGAAGCAGCCCCTGCTTCAGTCAACCTCATGATCATTGGAACAAATTGCTCTCATTCGCACATTCTGCCTGAGGAAGTTTTCACATGCTTGGGATAGACACACCCTAATTCACTGATGGGTTTGAGGTCTATTGATTACCCTCAGCCTGGTTCAGTCCATCTTCTGAGATTGTTTTACTAGAATGTGGCTGCTCCATTTGCTGTAGCTTCTTGAAGCTAAAGGTTAGAATTGGCAGTTGTACACTAAAGATGAATGATGAGCAGCCCCAAACAGTGCTCAGCAAGCACTTACAGAGAGGTGCTACTCCTTGCTGAACAAATAAACAATACATTTGTTTATTTATACACAAATACACATATGTGTGTATATGTTATGTGTGTATGTATATATACACACACAGAGAGAGATGCACATGCACACACATACACAGAGTCTCAAAAGGCTTAGTACAGTTTTAAGCTTTAATAGCTTAAAACTTTTAAAGTTGTGAAACCTTAAAATATGGTAAGACTTTTGGAATGTCCTGTACATGTGTGTGTCTTAGGTAATACATGTGTACATAGAATATATTATATGTGTATATATTATATGCATATAATATACATATATACATACACATAAACCTTAGATAATATTGTATATGTGTATATAATATACACATATATTACACACACACACACACACACACACACACACACGTTATTACCCTAGAAGTGTTTTGGCCATTCTCATTAGAACATTAGTCCAGATTCATTTCTTAGATTAATTGATTTTCACTTTGGAAGATAAAAGAGGAGATCAGAGGAATATAAAATGTATAGCTTGAAGGAAACTTCAAGGTCATTTAGTCTAACCAACTCATTTTAAAGAAGTAAAAAATGAGAACTAAAAAAAAGACATGTCTTGGGAGATGGGAAGGCCCTTGAGATCAGGGATGATAATTTTTGCCTTTCTAAATACACAGTCCTTAGCACAGTGTCTGGCACATGGCATGTGCCTAATAAATGCTTGCTGAATGACTGATAGAGGTCATAAGAAGAGGTGGGATGCAAATCCCAATCTTGAGATGGTAAATCAAAATGTCTTTATTACACCAGGATTCTTGCCTTAATGGGACACTTCAAAGGGATAGACGGAGAACAGTGACAACTTCTCAGTAACCATGTACAGCTTGAGGGTGGCAAATTAGGTCTACATCAATGAAGATACCCATGATGAGTACCATGGCAAAGAAAGGTCAAAACATGATGCAAAAATATTAACACAGAATACCAAAGGGAGGAAGATCCTAAAAATAAACTGCCTACTTTATAACTATTCCTAGTCCTGATGACACCATAGTCATCAATATTAAAGCAGGATAAATTCTTAGGAACCATCCAATCCAGTGTTTACCAATATCTCTGGAAACCCTTTTCAATAACAACAACAACAACAAATGTGTCATGAAGGTTCAGGGTAATTTAATATTCTTCTACTATCATTTTTAATTTTTTTTTACTGTTTGAGATAGCAGTAAGGAATTTTTAGCATGAGCCCCTTGTACCATCAACTTGAACTCCCAAGTGGTTCATGAATTATTAAATGGGAATGACTGAATTCCCATCCATCCCCCTCAGTTGACAGATGGAAAAAAAATGGGTTCACAAAAAGGAAATTACTTGCCCAATCAGTGGCAGACTCAAGATTTTTTTATGTATTGCCTCCTAACTGTTTTCTACTCCACAACTTTTCCAGATTCCCTTTCTCTCCCCGCTCCCCCATACTAGAATGCTCTCTGTTGCCTTTGAGTTCCCAAGATACTTACTGGCTATACTTTCATATGTGCCTAAATTGAGACTCACAGTACTAGTTAATATTTCTTATGTGTAAAGGCCTCTCATTACAAATAGACTATAAACTCTTTCAGGACAAAGTCTAAATATAATTCTTACTGTTACTACAGCTGCTGATATCTCTATACCTGCCTCCACACCCACTATTACCACTACTACTACTACCACTGCCATCACCATTACCCTCACCCCTCCACTACTACTACTACTATTATTATCCTTACCACCTCCATCACTACCACTACTACTATTGTTACTGCTACTACTACAACCTAATAATGTTAATAACTGCAACAAAAATAGCTAACATCTACATAGCACTTTACATATATTATCTCATTTGATTATCACAATAGCCTTGATAGCTAGGTGCTATTACTAGTTTAATTTTGTTTTGTTGAGTCACTTTTTTATTATAATTTTAATAGTATTTTATTTTTCCAAATACATGCAAACATAATTTTCAACATTCATCTTTACAGAACTTTGTATTCTAAATTTTTCTTCCTCTTTCTCTCCATTACCCTCCCCAACTCAGCAAGTAATCCAATATAGGTTAAATATGTACATTTCTTCTAAACATATTTCTGCATTTGTCATGCTGCACAAGAAAAATCAGATCAAAAGGAAAAAAATATGAGAAAGAAAAAAACCAAGTAAACAAACAACAACAATAAAAAGGTGAAAATGCTATGCCTTTATCCACATTTAGTCTACATAGTTCTCTCTCCGGATGCAAATGGCATTTTCCATCCCAAGGCTATTGGAATTGGCCTGAATCACCTTGTTGTTGAAAAGAACCAAGTTTATCACAGTTGATCATCACTAATCTTCTTGTTGCTGTATACAATGTTCTCCTGGTTTTACTCACTTCATTTACTGTCAGTTCATATAAGTCTCTCCAGACATATATGAAATCAGGCTGCTTGTTATTTCTTATAAAACAATAATACTCCATAACATTAACATATTATCACTTATTCACCAATCCCCAACTGATAGACAATCATGTTGATTTATTTTTCAGTCCATTCCTATTTCCATTCTCCATTTGGAAATTTCTTGGCAGAAATACTGGAGTGATTTGTCATTTCCTTCTCCAATCCATTCCAGATAAGAAAAACTGAGGCAAATAGGGTTAAGTGACCCGCCCACATCACAGGTCTACTAAGTGTCCGAAGCCAGATTCGAATTAACAAAGATGTTTTCCTGAATCCAGGCCCAGCACTCTAACCACTGAATCACCTAGCTTTACTGCTGTGGAACTTACAGAAGAGGAAAATGAGGTACACATGAGTTAAATGACTTATTTAAGATCACACAGGATATGAACTCAGCTTTCCTGATCCTGTTAATTGATTGATTCTGAAGAAGACTATGATGGAGACAATGGTATAAAAATGCATTATATTTATATACTGCTCTATATATTTCAATCTTCATGTAGTAGCAGGAGAACTAGCGAAAGAAGTAGCAGTAGTAGTACTAGTACCAATAGCAGCAGCAGTAGCAGCAAATATTATTTGGGCCTCTGGGTAGTATAGTGGATAGAGCCCTGGGCCTGGAGTCAGGAAGACTGATTTTTCTGAGTTCAAATCCAGCCTCAGATTTTATTTATCAGCTTTACAATCCTGGGAAAATCACATAATCCTTTTTGCTCCCATTTCCACATCTGCTACAGGTATTGCTACTATTGTTACTGCTACTGCTAGTGCTAGTGCTAGTGCTCTTACTACTATCCCTGGGATGCTACTGTTATTGTTACGGCTGTTGCTACTATTGCTAATGCTACTGCTACAGCTATTGCTACTATTTGCTAGTACTAGTGCTACTGCTACTATTACTTTACTGGAGTGTTACTACTACTGCTACTACTACTATTACTATGGCTTCTATTATTATTGCTTGTGCTACTCTGATGATTACAACTATTCTTACTCTTAAAAAAGTCAATAACACACACATGCACATACATATACATAGATATGTATATATAAATTTGAGACAGTATCATTAGTGGATTCAATGCTAGAAGAAATGGGAAAACCTGATTTCAGATCTTATCTCTGCCACTTACTATCTCTGTGACTGTGTAAGTCACTTTATTTTATGCAACAACTCCCTAGGATTTCTCTACTAAGTCCAAGACTGATTTGCAATTATATTGGTTGGAGGGAATTTTCTACATTAGAGCAATCACAGGGCCATTGAATATTTAGGTGTATATATGCACATATGTGTATATCTATATATCGATATCGATATCTATATCTCTATATATATATCTGTCACTGATGAATCCAAGAAAAGGGTAAGAATATGGGGAAGAAAAGAGGAGAGCAAAGAAAGATTAAACGTGTAAATTTCCCTTCAAGGAAAATTAGCACTCTTTCTATACTTTATCAAATGATGTTTCCCGGAGAAATCAATAATGGGAGAAAAAATACTTGGTGAGCCTCAATGAGAATGGTGCTATCAGCTCTGGCAAAGCGATACCTCTAGAGGAGAGCAGCATCTCACTCCCCAGTTACCAGACCCTTTACTTCCAGTTAAGGCCAGTATCTCTAATTCCCATTTCCCATAAAGTAAAAATGTTACTCTCCCCCAAACTTCTCTCATTATCATTCCCTTAAGTCCCCCACATACCCACCCAAACCCATCCCCCTACCTAGTTATTTAACTAGGAACTCTCCCTTTTATAGGAATCTCTCCATCTGTCTCTATTTATGTTTGTTTTTACACAACACCTCTTGCTTAATGCAAAGTTTTAATAACTGAGAAACGATCACTGGGTGGATTTCAGCGCCATAAAAGAAAGATGGGAAGCAGCACATAGACTCAAACAACAGGCTCGTTTAATGCCTACAGTGGGGAAATGAAATATTTAATAAGCCAAAATGCAGGGAACTCGAAGCAGCTTCCTTCTCTTCTTCCTTCTCCAGCAGAAATTAAACAACTTTTACACACCATATAGTCTTCAGTAGAGGATGCTAATGATGTCCCCAATGCCCTCTTCATCTGATCAGACTTAATTGTCTGTGTCAGGCTGCCAATTAATGTGAGGATCTCCTCTCGCACAAACTTCCCGAGCTACCTTAAAGGTTAATTGAATCATGTACGTGCAATGCTCTGGTGGACAGGCAGCCTCCAAATCCTGCTCAGATAGCAGCAAATAAAGGAAAAGTTTAAGCATGACCAGAGCCAAAAGGAAGGCTCCTGGAAGAAGAGGAACAAACTTTTCCAGAGCTCTTTTCTTCCATTTGCTTTGTTAATAAGACCTTTCAATAGCTTCTTTCCATCACCATTGAGGGTGCCACCATCCATCCACCATCCAAGCAGACAATCCAGGTGTCATCCTCAACTCCTTACTTTCTCACTCTCCCTTACCCAATTGGTTGTCAAGTTTTATTGATTTTTACCTTCCCCTCATTTCTGATATATATATATATATATATACTCTTACTTTCCTGTGACAAAGCTACCACCCTGGTGCAAGCCCTCATCATCTCACACCTGGATTATTGGAATAGTCTCTTGATTGATCCCCCTGTTTCAAGTCTTTCCTCATTCTAGTCCATCTTCCACTCACCTATCAAAGTGATTGTCCTAAAATACTTGTCTAATAATGTACTCTTCTATTCCTCCTCCCTAACCATTCAGAGAATGACATTGTCTCTCTAGAATAAAATATAAAACCTCTATTTGGCTTTTAAAGCTTTTTACTACCTGTTCTCTTCCTACTTTTTCAGTCTCATGCTTTATTTCCCTTCCCCATGTTCTCCCCCCCCCCCATAGTCACACTGGACTCCTAGATGTTCTTTATATAAGACTCTCCATTGCTGACCTCTGCCTTTTCCCTGGCAATCCCCCATGCTTGAAATTCTTTCCTTCCTCCTTATTACTTCCTGACTTTGTCTAAATCTCAGCTAAAATTTCATCTTTTTCAAGATGCCTTTCTCAGTTTCTCTTAATGCTAGTAGCTTCACTTTGAAATCATTTCCAATTTATTGTATGTCCATTTTGTTTCTACATACAATGTTTAGCACACAGTAGATATTTGATAAATGCATGTAGATTGATTTTTCTTTATTAAAAATTCCAGAATCTTCTTCTCTCATTCCATGTCCAATAGCATCATTCTTATAGCATCATTCAGGAGAGTCAATATCCTTGTAAGATACTTAAGAGTTATACTGAAAGGCTAAAAAAAAGCTTGGTATAAGAGTATCATAACTAAAATGGTTGTCTCATGTATGGAAAATGAATAAAGAATGATGAGAACTTGGAATTTGCAACAAATTTCCCCTCAGAAAGAATCATTACCTCAGGAAAAGTCTATACTAATCTCAATTTGAAATCATAGGACATAAGACAGACCAAAGTTCATAAGAAAAATGAATGACTCAATGAAGGTATGAAGCATCTAGCAAGTACTCACTATGTGTGAGGCACTGTACTAAGCAACTTTACTACAAATATAAACTACATATGATCTCTGACCTCAAGGAGCTTACATTCTAATATGAGTAGACAATAAGGGAGTAGATGCCAGATAGAAATGTTTTGTTCTGGGAAGTCACAGAAATGGTGATTGCCTATGAAGTAGTCCACTGACTTGCCCTTTCCAGAAATACTACAAGAGTAGTATTTGGTTTTATTAATGTTCTTAGGGCAAAATATGGAAGAATAAGAAAGAGAATGGGATTCCTGAATGTCTTGACAGGAAGATGATAGTGAAGAAAAAAATATATGTCTGAGGTATGGACCTCAGGTATAGGAATCGATCCACAGCCTAGTTTTCTGGTTTTAGTACCATACTGCTTTCCTTTATTCTCTAGCCACCCATTCATATCACTATCTCTTCTTATAAGTGGGGGCACCATCAACCAATCAGCATATTTCCTTAGCACCAATAATGGCTTTCTGTCTATTCTTTTTCTTTTGCCATACCCAAATCAGTTTCCAATCTCAAAAAAAAAGGCAAAACAGAAACAAACAAATATAACTCCAGTACTGTAATGCTCGGGCTAGCTTTCTGCAGGATCTCTGGACCAGTCTTGATCTTAGTGGAGGACTGCAGGAGGCAGGAGAGCCATCAAGAGGAAGATCAAAAATGGAATGTCCCATTTCCAGTCCTTCTCAGCCCTTAAATACCTTGGTATGATTACATTATTACAGCATCAGATAGCAGCAAATAAGGGAAAAATTTAAGCATGAATAGGGCCAAAAGGAAGACTCCTGGAAGAAGAGGAACAAACTTTTCCAGAGCTCTTTTCTTCCATTGGCTTTGTTAATAAGACCTTTCAATAGCTTCTTTCCATCACCATTGAGAGTGCCACCATCCATCCACCATCCAAGCAGACAATCCAAGTGTCAACTCCTTACTTTCTCACTCTCCCTTACCCAATTGGTTATCAAGTTTTGTTGATTTTTACCTTCCCCTCATTTCTGATATATATGTATGTGTGAACTAGAGAACCACCATGTTAAATACTAAGTATATGTATACTAAAGAACCATCATCTCATCAATTCCACCTTGTTGTAAGTATACTTCTCTAAAGTTCCCATCTTCTACACAGTACCAGCCCCATGCTATTTCCTCATACTTTGAAATAGACCTGGAGAATTGTTGTTGGCTTGCATGGTCCCCCAAAACCTTGAGCTTATAGCTCTTTTTCCATTGCTGTTCAGCAACCACCACCATCTCCAATTCTCAGCTTCTGACATCCCCTTCTTTCTAAAACCCATGCATCCTGGCATTTCTCTGATGAGGGGAAAGAGGAAGGGCATTTCTCTGATGAGGGGAAAGAGGAAGGGAATATCTTCCTCACTGACTTCAGAAATGGCAAGTCATTCTAGTATCTCTGCCAATTTCAGAGAGACCTGGAGAAACTTACATGAACTGATGCTAAGTGAAATGAGCAGAACCAGGAGACCATTATACATGGCAACAAGACTATACAATGATTAGTTCTGATAGATGTGGTTCTTTTCAAAAATAAGATGATTCAAACTAGTTCCAATTGTTCAATGATGAAGAAGGCCACATACACCCAGAGAAAGGACTGTGACAACTGAGTATGGATCATAACATAGCATTTTCATGCTTTCTGTTGATGTTTGCTTGCATTTTGTTTTCCTTCTTTTTTTCTTTCTAGATCTGATTTTTCTTGTGCAGCAAGATAACTATATAAATATGGATATGTGTATTGGATTTACCATATATTTTTAACATATTTAACATGTATTGGACTACCTGTCATCTAGGGGAGGAGGGAGGAGAAAGGAGGAAAAAATTTGGAACAGAAAGTTTTGCAAGGGTCACTATTGAAAAATTACCTGTGCATATGTTCTATAAATAAAAAGCTTTAATAAAAAAATAAAAAGAAAAAAAATCTTTTAAATAATTACATCAAGCCCATAGGGCTCCCATGTGGCAAAGGCTTTAGACATATTTTGTTTTGCTCTAGAAGGCAGAAGTAGAAAATGGAGAGAGCATGTCAGTTCAACAGTAAGCAAAACTTGCTAACAATCTGAAAAGTTCAAAAGAGTAATCAGCTAGCTATGAAGCAATGGCCACACTCCAATACAAATCTTCAACAAGAGTCTGAATAATTTTGGGATGTTGTAGAATAATTTTCTATTCAGATTTGGGTTGGATTAAGGAGAACAGCCAAACATTCAGTTAATGTTTATTTATTAATAATTAATAATAACACAATATTTATTAATAAATCATTAAGAACTCACAATGTGTCAAGCATACATGTTAGACACCAGAGGTTACAAAAAGAAAAAAAGAAAAGTTTTTGCTTTCAAGGAACTTACAGTCTATTAGAGAAGACAAAATATATGTATGGATACACACACAGAGAGACACACATATAATAGCTAACATAATACTTTAAGATTTGTCAAGTTTTGAATAAGTTATCTCACTATCATCACAACAATCCTGTGAGGAACTATTATAACCCCATTTCACAGATGAGAAAACTAAGGCTGAACAAGAGCTTGTGACAGGGGTTTTCCCAGATAATTCATGTCTGAAACAAGATTTGAATTCATGTTTTCCTGACTCTGGGTCCAGCATTTTATAGTACTAATAATAAGAGGGTTCAATAAGGGCCTCATCTAAAGGGTGGCTCTTAAACTGAGCTCAGAAAACAGTTGTAAAAAACTTAAATGCCAAATGAAAGCAGATTTGTTTCAGATTTTGTTTCCTCTGTGCCTTTCAGAGCACAGTTTCTAGATCTTAATATAACCAGCATAAACTCTCTTAAGGCAGAAACACGGGAAGATGCTCACCAGCCATAGGGAATCCTTCTTTTACTCTGTACTTTAGGAAAACACTGATCGCTATCATCCATCACACTGTTCCATTTGATTTTAATAAATAAATGGTCATTGAGCAAAATGTTTGGTTGTTACACCTGCCAAATAAAATGCTTGTAATAATCAACAAACAATATGCACCATGGGATCTTGTATTTTCTATACCTTTTTGTCAATAGCATGTCGGTAAATGAGATGTGTTTTAAAATAGCATTGTAAATGCCTGCTTGCTCCCTTCTCATAGGTTCCCCAAAGATGCTCTTCCAGATCTAAAAGAACATACATGGTCTTTTTACTTCCTGAGCCTTTGATTAAACTAGAGTGGGAGTAACCTTGTAAGGTCCATGAGTACAGTTTTTGCACAGCTGTCCTAGATCTCATTCTCATACCATATCAGCATTTCTCTCAAGATAATCTTCCTCAATAAGTAGCCTGCCCCAACTTATTTTTAACTTAGCTTATTCCTAGCTGAAGAAAAGTTACTGATATATCTGAGGTTATTATAAAACAATGTGATTGATCGCCTGACAAACAGGGTCAGTATTTATCCACCCTAATGGGTACTGTCCTTCAGAGAAGTCACTCTGGTGAGTTAGGATTGCCTAGGTTACTAACCAATAAAGAAAATAGGTTTGTTCCATTCCAAATAGGTTTTTGTTCTATGGAATAAAAACACCAAAAACACCATTCTCCAGCTTGAGGTTCTCTCTTGGTCACAATTTTTGACCCTGAATAACTTAGAGCTGTTTCAAAAAATTTCCACTGGGGGTATTTGCAAGTGTATGGCCCAACCTCTGAAGATCATCTCCCAAATGGAGCTATAACAGTAGCCGTCAACATTGGCAGCATTGTGGATCTCAATGAAATCCCTCTAAATGACCCCTTTGAAGTGTACTATGCACTCTTAGCTATGTAAAATTTTGTCTTTTCATTAACCATTTGGAAAAAGCAGCAGGCTAGGAAATAGAAGTTGCGGCTTCCAGTCCCAACTCTTTTACTTCTACTTAAGCATAATTGACAAAGCACATGACTTGGATTCTAGTCCTACCTTCACCACTAACTAGTTGTGAGACTTGAAGAAATCACTCCTTCTGAGTCTCAAATTACTGAATGAACAGACTTAGTAACCTCTAAGGTCAATTCCAACTCTACTGCTCTAAATTCTAAGTATGACCTTCATTTCTATGGTGCTTTTAATTTAACACATATTATCTCACTTGAGTCTCACAACAGCCCTCTAGGGAAATAAGGCAGCCATAATTATTCCCTAGTGGAGATATCAAGGATGCTCAATGATCCTCACCAACATTGAGCATCTTTGGTTTGCTCTTTATTTCCTGGCTTCTTGACACAGAGCACCATACTAGAATTAGGAGACATGGCTTTTCGGTCTTGACTTACCCACAAATTTGCCATTGAACAAGTAAGTCATTTAAGTCTTCAGTTTTTTTCTTAATAACTCTAGGCTCTGCTGGAGCCTGAGGAGAAAGCTAGATTTTGCAAAGATATCTTTGAGATAGGTGGAAGTTTTAATTAAATTATTATCAATAAATTTTGTCACAGATGGCCCCCCTTCATAATACACTTTTTCTCTTCTCACAAAGGGAGTCTTCTCTTCACATATAAATGCCTATTCTGTATCCCATTTCTTAGGACCTTTCTCTCAGCTAACTGGCAATTAATTGTCACTTCATTGTTAACTACTAAGTGAGGTGCTATCTTTCCTAAGAGTATCATTTTGATAAAACATCTAGAAATCTGTAATAGCCTCCATGACTCAAAGAAATGATTATAATGGGACAATTTTAGGTAACTACAAAAAGCTGTGGGTGATGTTTTGGGGCAATGGGACATTCCCTGTATTCTTCAAATCATGACACAAAAGTGGAGAGTCACCTTCTCTGCCTACTCAGCATTCCAACCTCGTATTGGTCTCATTAGCCACAGCTGGACACACTGCATCTTAATTCTAACATAGTGATGTCTTTTAGGTCCTCTTCAAGAATGAAAGACAACCACCACTAACCATGATATGAAAGTGACAAGTCACCTTTTCTGCCTAATCATTAAAACATCTTTAGAGGTCCTTAGGCTTAAAAATTATGCCACCATCTTCCATTGTATTATTTTCTTCCAAGTGTTTTAAAATAATTTGATCCAAAACAATTGATTGTTTTCACAACATCCTGAAGTAGGTAGGAGATGTATCTTTCTCATTTTACAAATAATAAAACTGAATTTAGAGAAATTAGGGTTTTTAACCCAAGGTCATACACTGAAGTATTGACAGAACTGGAAATAGAATCCAGCTCTTTTGACTCTAAGCCTACGGTTTCATCAACTGATTAATTTCCTTCCTTTATTATTCGCATGTGCTTTTGGAAACTAAATTCTCAGCTTAGCTCTTAGACATTAATCTGAGAACCACTTCTGGTCATGGAACATTGTGCTGGTCCACTAAGAAACTAGTGACTCTCATATGTCCTGAGCATACTTGTCAACATATATTCACCATTTCAAAATTTCTGCTTTTTTTGAAGCCCTCTTTATCCTGGGTCAGTGACCAAATCTCTTGATTTTGAAAAAGAACATGCAGATCAAGGGTCAACATGGAATAATGGACATAACACTGGACTTGGTGTTAAGAATACCTGGTCTTGAATCTCATTTCAGACAAGCACTTGCTTTGTGTTTCTAACCAAGACACTAAATTTTTCTTGATCCATTTCCTTACCTATAAATGATGCATCTGGATCAGATGGCGTTTAAGGTCCCATCTAATATCTCATTTCTGGCCTTAAGTATTTTATATCAGGATTTCACCAAAGTAATCTAGATTCTGGAAGAACTTAATGATCTGAGAAGCAGGGGTGATAACTAGCACAGAATAAAGCTATCTGGCTGGCTGTAGTAGTGCTTACATGGTAGAATAATCTGCATTTGCCATGTAATACAGATACATGAGACAATTCCTTCCTAAAGTTCTAGGCTTCTCAATTCAGCTGTGAAATAGTCCTGATATTGATTCATTGTTGGTGAAGTTGTATACTGAGGGAGAAAACAAGAGGAGTAAACATTGATTGAAAAAATATTATTCATGAACAGATCCAACCATTCTGGAGAGCAATTTGGAATTATGGCCAAAAAGTTATCAAACTGTTCATACCCTTTGATCCAGCAGTATTACTAACTGGGTTGATATCCCAAAGAGATACTAAAGAAGGGAAAGGGACCTGTATGTGCCAAAATGTTTGTGGTAGCCCTTTTTATGGTGGCCAGAAATTGGAAAAATGAATGGATGCCCATCAATTGGAGAATAGTTGGGTAAATTGTGATATATGAATGTTATGGAATATTATTGTTCTGGAAGAAATGACCAGCAGGATGAATACAGAGAGGCTTGGAGAGACTTATATGAACTGATGCTGAGTGAAATGAGCAGAACCAGGAGATCATTATACACTTCAACAACAATACTGTATGAGGATGTATTCTGATGAAAGTGGATATCTTCGACAAAGAGAAGATCTAATTCACTTCCAATTGAACAATGATGGACAGAATCAGCTACACCCAGAGAATGAACACTGGGAAATGAGTCTAAACTGTTTGCATTTTTGTTTTTCTTCTCAGGTTATTTTTACTTCTGAATCAAATTCTTCCCATGCAACAAGAGATTTGTTCAGTTCTGCACACATATATTGTATCTAGGATATACTGTAACATATTTAACATGTATAAGACTGCTTGCCATCTAGGGGAGGGGGTGGAGGGAGAGAGGGGGAAAATCGGAACAGAAGTGAGTGCAAGGGATAATGTTGTAAAAAATTATCCATGCATATGTAAAAAGTTATAATTATATTTTAAAAAAAGAAATACAGTCCTGAAAACAAGAAACCACTTGGCCAGAAGTCAGTTATCAATCAAGCTCTGAGGACAGAATCAAGTCTACTGACCTGTGCACATGTCCACTAGTACTGTGTTGTGTCACCACCTAATGAGCACCACAGATTCATTCTCTACATCCTCTCACCAAATATGTTCAGTTCTTCCAGGATCTAAATTGTTCTTAACCTTCAATAGTGCAGAGCTCATAAGCTCTTTACTTAAGGCTTACTCTGTTCTCTTCTCATAAAATATTTTATCCTTGTTCCTCCTCCCCTCCCCTCCCCTCCTTTCCTTCCTTTTTCTTCCTTCTCTCCCTTCCCCTTACTCCTTACCTTCCCTCTTGTGTTCTCCCTTCTCTTTTCCTTCCTTTCCCTTCCCTCCCTTCCTTCCCCTTTCCTATTTCTTCTTCCCTCCTTTCCCCTTCTCTCTTTTTTCTTCTTTCTCCTTTCCCATCTATTCTCCCCTCCTCTCCCCCTTCCTCCTCCTCCTCTTCTCCTTTTCTTTCTCCTCCCCTACTCCCTTTCCCACTCCTGTCTTTCCCTCCCCTGCTTTTCTCTCTCTTTCACTCTTCTCTTTTTCTTTTTCTTTCCTTCTCCTATCCTTCCCTCCTTTTTTCTCTCCCCTCCTCTGCCCTTCCTTCTCTCCTCTCCTTCCCTCCTTTTCCCTCCCCTTCTTCTCCTCACCCTTCTCCTTTCTTCTCCTCTCCTCTCCTTCCTCTCCTCTCTTCCCTTTTCTTTCCCTCCCCTCCCTTTTCTTCCCTTCCCTCTCCTTCTCTCTTCCCTCCCTCCT
Organism: Antechinus flavipes; assembly: GCF_016432865.1. Classification (NCBI taxonomy): domain Eukaryota; kingdom Metazoa; phylum Chordata; class Mammalia; order Dasyuromorphia; family Dasyuridae; genus Antechinus; species Antechinus flavipes. The sequence continues at coordinate 362,203,914 of NC_067398.1, read as the reverse complement.
CTTTTCTCCCTTCCCCTCCCATTTCTCTTTCCTCCTCTGCTTCCCTCTCCTTCTGTCTTCTTCTTTCTCATCCCCTCCCTACTCCCTTGCTCTCCTCTCTCCTCATCTCCTCTCCTATTCCTGCTTTCTCTCTCTTTTTCTATGCTTTTTTTTAACATAGGAACGAGGAGCCAGGGAAAGAAGACAGCATCAAGGATGCCAGTGGTCCTCAGCATTGAGCATCCTTGAATATCTCAGATCAGGAAGTAATTGTGGCTGCCCGTGGCTGCCTCTGCTTGTTGCCTGTGATCAACAACTACTCGCCACAGAAGGAGGGGCCTACTTGGAGTCGGTGGGCAGAGTAATTAATTTCTATGCATATCATTGCCAAGATCGCTTACTGATCCAGAGAGCAAGATCAGAGATGTCACCCCATAAATTGAGTCAGAGTCTTTCCTTAGCGTTGTGCAGGCAATTTTACACGGCGTCTGACAAAGTAGCAAACATGGGGTCCAACAAGGCAGCAGCTCCCCTGGGTGATGGACGGGGGGAATTCGCCCAATAAATTGTTCCCTGTAAAAAGCAATGTTTCCCTCATTAAAAGGCAGTGAATTCTCTATTGCTTTTCATTAGCTCTGGCTTTGCTAGACGGGAGGTTTAATTGACAGTGTGTTTACAGGAGGTGGGCCCCGAGGTGAAGGAGACAAAGAGGCTGAAAAGAGATTCTTAGTTATTAAGGTTGAGGTGACAGGCAGCTGCTTAATAAGTTTTTGGTGTAGGGTTCAGGAAGGTGGTCCTGACAGCTGGGTCCTTGGAGGGTGGTTCCAAGGGCGTAACCCTGTGGATAAAAACCCATCATAACAGTACATCAACCTCTGGCCAGGACCGTGGGGACCCTCCAGGATCCAGACTCCCCAGGAGCTTGTCTGAGCTCAGTGATAAGTCCTTCTGGAGGAGAATGTTAGAGCTAAAATGTTACACTTGAAAAGTCATCTCTAGTCCAGGCCTGGAATTTTGAAAGGGAGCTAGGTCTAGTGGTTAGAAGGCTGTCTTTTGATTCAGATAAAATTGAGGTCAAACCCTGTGTCTGAGATCTACCAGCTATGTGATCCTGGGTATTAAGTCACAACTTCTCTCTGCTTAATTTCCTAATCCATAAAATGGGAATAAGAATGCCTGGAATACTTAATCTCACTATGTGTGCGTGAAATGTGCGAAAACCATTCAACAAACTTTAAAGTGATATATAATATGTCTATAATATACATGAAAATATTAATAACTAATGATATAATTTAATTCTATAAGTAGCCATTTAAAGCTTTTAGAATACTTTTCACATATTATTTTGTTTGAGCTGTACAATGATGTGGTGAGGTATTATCTGTGCTGTTCTCCTTTCCCACAACAAAGTATCTATAAAATAAATCACTAGTATGAATACAATAATATGTTATTTCTTTATATGTCATTAGCATGAAAATATGTTATATATTTATATAAGTAACTCATATGAATGCAAAATATATAAAATTCATGTCACTGGTATGAATATAAAATATAATGTGTATTATCTATTCTTGTAAATTGCTGTATTGATATACAATATAATATGTAATATATTCATATAAGTCACTAGCATAAATACAAAATATATTCATATAAGTCACTGTTATGAATACAAAATATGTTTGTATAAGTCGCTAGTATGAATATAATAATATAATATGCATTGTATATTCATTTAAGTTGCTAGCATGAATATATCATATGCAATATATATTCATATAAGATACTAGTATGAATATAAAATATAATATACATTATATATTCATACATGTTATTATAAGAATATATGTCACTGGTATGGTTACTTATTTTATAGTTATTTCATGTGTGGGAGAGGAGAGTAGCATAGCCTGGTCACATATTGCTTATTATTATACAGCAGAAAGAGCACCGGACTGAACTATAATTCAGGTTCTTTCATGAAGTCTCTGTACAACTGTAGGAAAATAATTTAATCTCTCTAAACTTCAGTTTCCTCCTATGCAAAATAAGAGAGGGAAACTAGATTCTCTCTCCCAGGATCCTCCCAAGTCCAACATTCTGACTCCCATAAATCCTATCCCCTTTTTTTATGATTGTTAGCTCTTTGAAAGCAAGTATCATGCCTTCTTTTCTTAACTTCATAATGCCCAGCACAGGGCCATATATGAAGAAGTATTCAATAAATACTTATTGAACTCATCACACTAGAAGGAATGATTTCACTGTTCCCCTCTACCTAGCCCTCCTTCAGAATTGCTAATCAAATAAAAATTTCTATTCCATGTTTTCCCATCAGTCTCATCAGCTGAAGTTGTTAATGAGCAACATAGTGAGCAAAACTCAGAATCCCTTTAATTATATAATAATATGGATTCTTGAGGTAATAGGGTGCTTGGAGGCTACCTAATCTAATCCTTTCATTTTATTGATGAAAAAATTTTATGAAGTTTATAGAAATGGCATAAATGACTCAAGGACTTATTGATTTGAGTACTTGTTGTCAAAGACCTTTAATATTCCTAGACTTCTGTCTATATTATGTGGTGCACCAACTCCACCTCAAAAATGGCAACAGCATCCAGCCAATCATTTCTTTTATTTTCTTTGTCTACCAGGGTAATAGTATTGTGGAGTCAGGCCTACCTGTTGATCCTCGCTTTACCTTGAGATATCCACATGATTCTGAATTAATCATATCACCTCTATGGAATTCAGTATTCCCATTTCTAAGATGGAAAAGATAATGACTTCTTAGCCTACTTCACAGAAAACTAGATAAGGTAAAGATCCTATCTGAAAATACTAAGAGCAAATTAAAGTAAGATGTTCCAGTAGTATGTTGCTTCAGATAGAGCATCCCAGTAGATAGAGTCCTGGGCCTGGAGTCAGGAAGACTCATCTTCCTGAGTTCAAATCCAGCCTCAAACACTTTGTAGCTGTGTGACCCTGGGCAAATCACTTAACCCTGTTTACCTAAGTTTTCTCTTGTGTAAAAAGAGCTGGAGAAGGAAATGATGAATAACTGTGGTGTCTTTGCTATGAAAACCTCAAAAGGAATCATGAAGAGTTGGACATGATTGAACACCACCACCACCAATTCCTCAGATTCCTCATGATCTTTAAAGTCCCCTTAAAGACCTCCAAATCTACAATCCTCCTTATTACCAGTATGAATTTAGATTGTTACTACCTCACTCTGATTTCTGTGTCCTCAGCTGTGAGTGAGAGTCCAGGATTAGATGATCTCCAAGGTCTTTTCTGGCTTTGCAGGTTCTGTGGAATGCTCATGGATCAAAAGGTTTTTTAAGTTTCTTATGAAGGCTCCATTCTTTCAATGATCCTAATCTAACACCCATGCAATAGTGACTAAACAAACAGGCATTGAGCAGCTCCTGAGCTAAGGCCTATGGGGGATATAGGAGATACAGAGAGCCTGACCTTGGACCAGGAAACACAAACTTCATACACTTGAAATAATTAAAGAATGTGAAGACAGTGAATAATCAAAGATTATTAATTTAACTATAGATAGTAAGTACTATAAATGGTCAGGATCAATTTGAGCCAATATGGTTAGAGAAGGCTTTAGGGAGAAGATAAGACTTGAGTTGAAACTAGAAGGTTGTGATGGGTTGGGCTGGATAGTGGAATTTTAGGCTGAAGAAATAACAGAGAGAGACTTACAGGTTATCTAGCCTCATCTCTTACCTGAAACATCGTCCATTTAACAATATCCCTGTCAAATGATCTCCCAGGCTCTATTTAGAAAACTCCAGGGACAGTAAACTCTCTATTTCTCTTTATACCTTTCCATAGCTTTCCTTGTCAGCAAGTTTTTCTTTGTATTCAACCAAAAGAACACCTCTTTGCACCTTGTGCTCATTAATCCTAGGAGCCAATCAGAATGATTCTAATTTCTCCCAAAATACAGCCTTTAGATACCTAAAGTCAATTCTCAAGTGCCCCTCTCCCCATCCCATCCAGTTTTGACTTCCTGGGCTAAATTCCTAATTCTTTCAACAAGCTTCAAATGGGCTTGGACAAAATTTAAGAGAAGAAATGGCTCCAGACCATAAGGGGAAATTTGTTGGAAGCTCAGTTTCTGTGCCTGTAAAATTGTTAATGTATATTGTGGGGAGGGGTGAAGAGGAGAATTAGATAGTCTTTAATTCCTTTTCAGCTCTCACTCTATGGTCCTAAAACCAATGCACATATCTACAATCCTAGAACAGATATACAAAGCAAGGGTGAAACAAGAAGATTAGACCATTAGAGAAAGCTGTCAATTTTGGAAGCAGGTTGCCTAATAGAAGTCATTAGTTTTGCTCTGAGATAAGACACCACTGAGTTGGGAGGGGAGGCATGGTGAAGATCCACCAGGGTCTTATCAGAAACAACCACCCTGCTCAAATTAGATCAAGCATCTAACAACTCCTGGGATTGGAAGTTTGCCTACCATCCGCTCAGAATAGTTTGCCTTCCCTCCTCCTGGGGCAGATAAAGCTGATCATTTGCAGGAAGGTGGCTGCCACCTCCCTCCCCAAAGAAAGGGATTTTAATAGGACTGGCCAACAAGTGCTCTGATGAAGAGATTTGCATAAAAGGTCAGCTTTCCCCCCCTCCCCACTCCCCACAGATAATTTGGCTTTCTCTCACTCTGAGGTCTGGATCCACAGGGAAATCTGTATAATTGAACCAAAGACCCTTTTCTGTTCACAAATAGCTTGAGCCACTTCACATGTGAATTTTTTACCTCCTCCTCCTGAAAGAATATTTAAGGAGAACCACTCAGGACAGCCTGGCATTCTGTGCCTTGTTGTCCTTGGAAGAAATACTGGCAAGATGGGAGACTTAAAATTAAGTGCCATGCAGTGTCCAATAATTAATTTGATTTTATACCCATTGTTTATTTAATACAACTTTAAAACTACATTAAGAAAGCAGGACTGAGCAGTGTAGCATGGAAATGAGCTGGACGCTTTCCAAGCGGAGGCCAGGCATTAGCAAATTGGTCAGATGCTCAGGATCGCTCCAACAAGATGTAATCAAGGAGCCGCATGTCTGTTATTTTGTGAGTAAGTGATGTTAACCTAAGGTATTTTATTTTCCCCACTCTCAGCTGGTCGCCTTCACTTGAGGCATTCTAGACCAACTGAAGTGAAGTTAATATCAGCTCCCATGGGGAGAGGGGAAGGATAGTGGCATGATCTGCCTGCCGGGAGGCACCACTTCCCATCCATATATGAGCTCTACCTAAACCAGGTGCTCCCAATTACCTGCTCTCACCTGCTGGGCCCAAGATAGCTGCATTGGAATTGGCTCTCACCTCAACACCAAGCATATAAAAGCTCTAAACTAGAGGCAGACTTGTCTCAGTTATCAGTCAAAGCAGATTTAGGGGAAAGGAAGGGAAGAAGGGAGAGAGGAAGAAAGAAAGAAAGTGAGGGAGGGAAGGAAGGAAAGAAGAAAAGGAGGGAGGGAAAGAGGAAGGAAAGGAAGGAGGGAGAGAAGGAAAGAAAGGAAGGAAGGAAGGAAAGGAAGGAGGGAGGGAGGGAAGTAGGGAAGGAAGGAAGGAAGGAAGGAAGGAGGGAGGGAAGGAGGGAAGGAAGAAAGGAAGGAAAGAGGGAAGGAAGGAAGGAAGGAAGGAAGGAAAAAAAGACTATATTAGAAATATTCACCAATTAAACAAAGTATCTCAGGAAGTAATATTTTCCCCTTCCCTGAAATTATATAAGTAAAAGCTAGATAAATATAAAGATAGATTGGAGTATAGGATGAGTTCAGGAAAGAGTCATACCTCATGGATAAGGGCTGCTGAGCCCTTTATAGGGCTGTTTTCCATCTTTGATGTCCACCTGATCCACCTAACTCTTACCTATGGTTCCAAGAAGCTGTAACATACACAGCAACCAAATTCATATAAATGGTTTCGCTGACAGGCTAAACCAGATTGAGAGTGACTGAGGAGAGGATTGGCAAGATTAACATGAACTGATGCTAAGTGAAATGAGCAGGACCAGGAGATCATTATATACCTCAACAACGATACTGTACGAGGATGTATTCTGATGGAAGTGGATTTCTTCAACAAAGAGACCTAACTCAGTTTCAGTTGATCAAGGATGGACAGAAGCAACTATACCCAAAGAAAGAACACTGGGAGATGAATATAAACTGCTTGCATTTTTGTTTTTCTTCCCAGGTTATTTTTACCTTCTGAATCCAATTCTCCCTGTGCAACAAGAGAACTGTTTGGTTCTTCACACATATATTGTATCTAGGATATACTGTAACCTATTTAACATATATAGAACTGCTTGCCATCTGGGGGAGGGGGTGGAGGGAAGGAGGGGAAAAGTCGGAACAGAAGTGAGTGCAAGGGATAATGCTGTAAAAAAAAAATTCCCCTGGTATGGGTTCTGTCAATAAAAAATTATTAAAAAAAAAAAAGAGTAACTGAGGAGTCTCAAACTCTCTGGTGAATTAGGCAGTGTCTATCCTAAACTTGTGAAGACTCCCACAATGAGTGTATGAGAACAATTTGTTCTAATGATCATGAGTTCTGCTGAAGGGAACACTATGAAGCACTTAAAGCTTGGTTAAACATTGAAGATGTCATCTCAAGACATCACCAGTCATCTTGATTCTGTCCCACCACTGAACAGTGAGGATAAACATGGCATCTGGGTCAGTTACTGCCCTGATGGTAAATTCTTTAACTTGAAAAGGCTACAAGAGCAAATTAAAGTGGAGGGAGTATGGGTGCATGGCTTTTTGTTCGCAGATAATTATGTATTCAATGCATACTCTGAAGCTGAGATGCAAAGTATGGATTGATTCTGGGCTGTTTGTGCTAATTTTGACCTAAAAATCAGGACTAGAAAACACAGGTGCTGATGGAGCACCTAACTAGCCCCACATCAGCCATATGTGGAACCACTGGTTACAGCAAATCAAATGCTGTGGATAAATTCACTTACCTTGATAGTATACTTTCCAAGGACATACGCTGATAATGAGGTCAACACACACATTGTCAGAGCAAGCTCAGTGTCTGGGGCTGTGAAGCCAAGTGTGGTAGAGGAGGTATTAGACTGACTCTCAAATCAGAGTTCTACAGAGCTGTGGTGCTGACAATCATTGCTGTGTGTCTGAACATACATGTCTGAAACCTGGACAGTTTACCAACACCATGCCAAGAAACTAAATCTCTTCTGTTTGAATTGTCTTAGAAAGATTCTGAAGATCACTGAGCAGAATAAGACACCAGACACCAAGGTTCTTTCTCAAAGCTGAACAGCCGAGCCTTTCAACTCTACTGCAGAGAGCACGACTCTGGTGGGCTGGCCACATTGTTTGCATGCCAAATGTATGCTTGTCAAAAATTCTAGTTTATGGAGAACTCACATGGGGCAAGCAGCTCACAAAGTGGTCAGAAAAGGTGATATAAGGACACTCTCAAGATTCCTCTACGGTATTTTGGAATTGATTGCATGACACGAGAGACATTAGCACAGCACTATCCAGCATGGCGTGCCCTCATCAGAAAAGGTGTCCTTCTCTAGGAGCAAAGCAGAATTGAATTAGCCCAGAAGAAATGCCATTTGTGCAAAATTAGAGAAGTCACACCAAATGTTCATATGGACAATTTGTGTCCAATCTATGACAGCATTCCAAGCTCCTATTAGTCTGATCAACCACAGTCAGACACTGTAACTAGACTCTAACATAGAAATGTCATTTTGGACTTCTTCCAAATGAAGGACAACAACTATTTCAAGGTCTAAATGTTCACACACAAAATTTAACCAGCTCTGAAGAATGCAGCAGAAGCTGGCTCCAGCATACTCTTGACTGATGTACTACCTTTGTGATAAGAGCACTTCATTTTCCTTCCCAGTCCAGAGTAATTTGCTTCATGTGTATCAATCTTGTTTTCCTAATTAACTTGTTTTTGTTTTTGTTTTTTTCAAGGAAAGAAATGGGTCTCTTGTGTCTTTGGTGTTTTCCTTCAGTGAGTATTACTGTGCTATGCATGAACAATTGAATGGATGGATGGTAAAACTAGGTAAACAACTCAGTCCTGGGCCTTAAGTTTCCTTAAACCAGTGATTTTCGTTCCTTCAAATAAGTGACCCAGGGGACCTTTACCAAAAGCTCCAGGTCTCTCAACAGCTATTACTTTCTTAAATGTCATGAAACTCTAATCCCCAATCAAAAGCATTGTGCTTCCCCACCCTGTCAGACTGTAGGACCTGTATGGTTTCTGAAGTTCAGAGATATGCCAAATCTGAAACCTAATTAACTGTCTTTGGCTCCTGCTGTCCCCTTGCCTTGGAGCCCAGCACTTCCTTCTTTCCCCTAAAAATCCCTTTCTCCTCACATTTCAGAAGAGAGAAATGAATTTTCTAGGGTTTATTTACAAGAGTAAAGAAAACATACAAATTTAGAAAATATACAACAAATTAAAGTAATTAGAAATTCAAATTTATGTAATCTCAAACTAGGGTGGTTTAATTTCTTGACTCTCATATCATTTATCAGGTATTGCATTAGTCAAACTGAGACCTATTAAAGACTTAGCTTATTAAAAAGGTTAAGGTCTTCCACTACATCCAGAGTTATCTCCAATCATCCTGATTTATATCTGACCACTGGACCCAGATGGTTCTGGAGGAAAAAAGTGAGGCAGGTGACCTTTTACAGCCCTCCTCACTTAATCCAGTTCACTTGCATGTCATGGCATCAATTCCCTAAAATGTATAAAATGCAACTTCTTTGTTGCAATGTTTCTTCTTCTTTTGAAGTGGGTCAGCTCTATGTTGAGGCAGCTAACTAGGCAATGTAATAATAGGAAGACCCAAAAAGTTTTTCACTTAGCCTGGAACTTACTATAGTCTTAATACAATAATTGGGGTTGGGTAAAAAGACTATCTGAGAAGGAAAATATTAGAACTAAGATGGAAAGAAATTAACAAATAGTAACTGAACACATTATGGTATGATTGTGATGGAATACTACTGTGCTATAAGAAATGATGGAGCTCAGTGATTTTGGAAAAACATGGGAAGACTTGCATTAAATACAGAAGAGTAAAATGAGAAGAGCCAAGAGAGTGTTGTATATTGTATTGTTTTAAGCAATATTGTTTTAAGAACAATTTTGATTGAATAAGTATGTATAGAATAAGTTTACATATGTATATATACTTATTTGTCTCTAGTAGTCATTTGAGAGGGAGAGAGAGAAGGAAAAAAAAGAAATTCATGTGATAATTTTTTTTTATATTTGAAAGAATAACAAGTTGTGTGTTGGTTTGCAGTTTCACACAGAATCATCTTTTTATTGCACTGTTATAGAAATGTTTATCTTATCCCACAAATTAAAAATAAAATATTAATAACTAAATAATTGATTTTGAAAATTTTTATTAATTGAATAGAAACGTACAATGTTGCCCAAATCCTGGACAAATTGATTCAGCTAAATCTTAGTTATTCTCCTCTTTAGAATAAAGATGTTACCTCCTCTCTTATAGGCCTCTTTCAAACCCTATAATGTGTTTTGTAAATACCTTAAAAGTTTATCAAAAACTATGAGCCATATTTGTCAAAGTAATCTTATTAATAATGATTGCTAATAAAATATTATACAAATGTAAAGAAGTCACATGATGTTTTATAGAGAAATGCTGGTATGCTGAATTAAAAGTACCAGGATCCAGAGTAAGGAAGTTTCTTACTTAGGGGTTTCTGGACAAATCACTTACCTTCTAAGTGGCCCAGGTAACTTTGTAAGACTAAATTTCAGAGAAAATGGCAACTTATGTTGGTAAAGGAGTTCCTCATTAGGATATTCCTTCACCAATTAATGTTTTAAATATATATATTTTAGGGGCAACTAGATGGCGCAGCGGATAGAAAACCAACTCTGAAGTCAGGATAACCTGAATTCAAATCTGGTTTCAGACACTTAACACTTCTGAGTTGTGTGTCCCTGGGCAAGTCACTTAACCCCAATTGCCTCAGCTATACATATATAATACTTATTTTATTATACTTTATTTTATACCAACTTAATTATAGCATTTTATTTTCTTCTCTGAGTGCCGTTTACAAGTGTACAGTGAATAGAATGCTAGATCTAGAGTCAGGAAGAGCTTAGTTCAATTAAAACTTAGTTTAATTAGACCTCAGACATTTACTAGCTGTGTGACTCTGAATAATTCATTTAACCCTATTTGCCTCAGTTTCCTCATCTGTAAAATGAACTGGAGAAGGAAATAGCAGGCTATTCTAGTATCTTTGCCAAGAAAACCTCAATGGAGTAATAACTGAACAGCAACAACAACAACATGTCTAGCATCTTCCCACTAAGACTACAAAGTCCTTGAAGGTGAGAAGGATATATATTTCTTCTTTTGAATCTCTCCGCCACTCCCCAGTGATTAGCATGCAGGGCTTTATTGAGTTGTTATTTGTTGTTCAGCCTTCTTTCTTGGACACTGACATAAAGGAGATGATACCATGACATGCATGTGAATTGGATTTAAGTAAGGGAGGGCTGGGCAAGGTCATTTGCCTCACTTTCCCTTCCAAAGCCACCTGGGTCCAGTGGCAAGATATGGATCAAGATGACTGGAGATGCCCTGGATGCAACAGGAGATCTTAGCTAAGGTCTTCAACAGGTCTCAATTTGACCAAGACCATAGCCATTCAGTGATTAAGGCTAGGTAGCAAATGAGGCAAAGAATATCCTCTTTCACCTAGTGTAAAAAATCTAAATAAATATACAGATAGGCAGAGAGACAGCTAGACAGACAGAGAAAAAGAGAGAGAGAGAGAGAGAGAGAGAGAGAGAGACAGAGAGAGAGAGAGAGAGAGAGAGACAGAGAGAGACAGAGACAGAGACAGAGACAGAGAGAGAGAGAGACAGAGAGAGATATGAATCTGGGAGGAAAAGATCCTCAGGATTTCTGGCCAAAGCAGAAATGATTGCTATTTACTTTCAATCTAAGTCAATTAGGACCTAGACAATCACCAAATGAGGCTTAGATTAGGACCTATTGGTGGCCAATGAAAATCAGATTGGTTTTTGTTTAAGGCATAGTCCTTAAGACAGAAATGTAGCCAGCTTTACGAGTACACAGTAGGTGCCCAATATGTACTCTTTGCCTGATGGAGGAGGCCTGTTCCTAAGCCCCAAGAGGGGCTGAACAATTGCTGTTTCTAGTCACTTGATCACCCAGGTCAAAGCCCCTCCATTGTCCACATCCCAGGCCTCCTCTGCTTCGGAAAAACTGCTCTAGTCTCCAGACTCAGGAATGGCAAATGACCTTAACTCACTTTGCCCGTTGGTTTGGCACAGTAGAACAGATGGAATGATCGCTTTGATTTCCTGCTCCTGGTGTTGACACTCTCCCCTGGCTCACCATCTGCTCTAGCTCCAGTGAGGGACAACCATTGGCTCCTACTGTCTTTGCAATGCTCAATTCTCCTTCTCCCTCTGCCACCTCACTCTGGAAGGAGAAGCCTCCCAAGTTCCTGGGCTGGCTCAGTGTAATTCCCAGGGCAGAGGAAAAGAAAGCCTTGCCTAGGTTAGAAGCAGAGATAAACATGGGAATGGGCCAGAATCTGGAAACTAGTAGGGATGGGAGCGTCCAGCTGTCACCAGGAATCCAATCTTCCCACCTGCTGCTCAGTCTCTTCCAGAGAAGATGTGCTTATTTCCAACATTCAGGACCCATGAATGATTTATAAGCCATGTCGAGTTATTGACTAGATTAAGCATTATATTGATCATTCTGAATGAACCCCTCGCAAGGGGTTAGAGGAGGAAGGGAGAGTCTGACACAGACCTCCCACATATAATCATGGTGTTCTCACTTATGAACCTCGCTTTAGCTCCAAATGGGCCCTCCCAGCTCTCTGCCTATATGGAAACCACATGATGCTTAGCAGTGATTTTTTTAGTTTGAAAGAAAGATTGGGGCTGAGTTGTATATCATGGATTTTTTTAAAGCCTGCTTAATCCCAAACATTTTTAGTGACTCTCCAAGTACCACTCATGAGAAGTTTCCAGGTGCCAGACAGAGACCAAGGAGCAGCTCTGTCTCTATTATCAACCCTATTATCCTGTATCAGGCACAAGATTTTCAGTTTTTAACTTGACTCTTCCAGTCTTTAGCTGTGAGCCTTTTAGAAAATTATTTCACCTCTCTAGCCTCAGTTTCCTCATCTACAAACTGAGAAGTTCTTAATCTAGGGGTTCATGAATTTGAGTGGGAGGAATAAATCTTTGTTTTCACTAATTTCTAACAAATTATAACATTTCTTTCAATTATCTAAAAGCATTATTCTGAGAAGGACACTGGATCGGGAAAGGATGTGGTCTATAACTCTAAAAAGATTAAGAACATCTTTTTTTCAATCTCTGACTTTCTGTGATTCTAAATCATTTGTTAATAGACTTGTAAAGAAGAGAGTCATCTGCATCCAGAAAGAGAACAAGGACTGAATGAGGATTACAACATAGTATTTTCACCTTTTTTTTGTTATTATTTGCTTACTTTTTCTTCCTGGCTTGCTTTTTTCCCCTTTTTATCTGATTTTTCTTGTACAGGATGATAAATGTGGAAATATCTTTAGAAGAACTGCACATGTTTAACCTATATTGGATTGCTTGCTGTCTGGGGGAAGGAGAAGGGATGGAAGGAGAGAGAAAAGTTTGAAACAAGAGGTTTTGCAAGGGCGAATGTTGAAGACTCTTTGCATGTATTGTGAAAAATAAAAAGCTATTAGTTTAAAAAAAATTAATCATTTGTCAGAACCTATCAGGTGGCCACAGGCAGAGCCCTATGGTACAAATTTTATTCTGGGGCTAGTCAGCTGGAAGAACCCAGCAGTATCACTCAACAGATAGAGCAGTGATCTTAAGGTAGAGAAAATCTAGCTTCACATTTGTCTTCAGCACTGACCAGCCATATGTCTCTAAACAAGTCTCTTAATTTCCTTTACCCTCTTAGCCCATCTTTAAAATGAAAGTGATACTTTTTTGTTGTTATTTTTGTTACTGCTGTTGTTTTCTTGTGATCTTTCCCTTTTGTTCTGATTTTTCTTTCCCAAGAACACTCATATGGAAGTATGTTAAATATTGATTGTACATATATAACTTACATCAGTTTGTTTGCCATCTTGGGGAAGGACATAAGAAAGGGAGGGAGAAAAAAATTGGAACTCAAAATCTTTCAAAAATTAATGTTGAAAACCATCTTTACTTATAATTGGAAAAACAATATACCATTAAAATAAAAAAAAAACTTTTTTTAAATGGAGGTGATAATAGTAATTTCACTGGAATGTGAGAACAGAATGAAATAATATAGGTAACTTTTTTATTGTAGCTTTTTATTTACAAAACATATGCATGGATAATTTTTTAACATTGACCCTTGCAAAATCTGTTTCAAAATTTCCCCTCCTTCTTCCCACCCCTCCCCTAGATGGCAGGTAGTCCAATACATATTAAATATGTTAAAATATATGTTAAATGCAATATATGTATACATATTTATACAGTTATCTTGTTGCACAGGAAAGATCAGATCTAGAAAGGAAAAAAAAAAAAACCCTGAGAAGGAAAATAAAAATGCAAACAAGTAATAACAGAAAGAGTGCTATGGTGTGGTTCACACTCAGTTCCCATAGTCCTCTCTCTGGGTGTAGTTGGCTGTCTTCATTACTGAAGAATTGGAACTGGATTGAATCATCTCATCTTTGAAGAGAGCCACATCCATCAGAATTGATCATTGTATAGTCTTGTTATTGCTGTGTATAGTGATCTCCTGGTTGTGCTCATTTCACTCAGCATCAGTTCATGTAAGTCTCTCCAGGTCTTTCTGAAATCATTCTGTTGGTCATTTCTTAGAGAACAATAATATTCCATAACATTCATATACCATAATTTATTCAGCCATTCTCCAATTGATGGGCATCCACTCAGTTTTCAATTATTTGCTACTACAAAAAGGGCTGCCATAAGCATTTTTGTACATGTGGGTCCCTTTCCTTCTTTTAAGATCTCTTTGGGATATAATCCCAGTAGAATGAGTCAAAGGGTATGCACAGTTTGATAAGCATAATTCCAAATTACTCTCCAGTAAGGTTGGATCTGTTCATAATTCCACCTACAATGTATCAGTGTCCAAGTTTTCCCACATCCTCTCCAACATTCTTTATTATCTTTTCCTGTTTCAGCCAATCTGACAGGTGTGTAGTGGTATCTCAGAGTTGTCTTAATTTGCATTTCTCTGATCAATAGTTATTTAGAGCACCTTTTCATACGACTAGAAATAGCTTCAATTTCTTCATCTGAAAATTGTCTGTTCATATCCTTTGACCATTTATCAGCTGGAGAATAGCTTGATTTCTTATAAATTTGAGTCAATTCTCCATATATTTTGGAAATGAGGCCTTTATCAGAATCTTTGAATGTAAAAATGTTTTCCCAGTTTATTGCTTCTCTTCTAATCTTGTCTGCATTTGTTTGCTTGTACAAAAACTTTTTAACTTAATATAATCAAACTTATCTATTTTGTGATCAATAATGATCTCTAGTTCTTCTTTGGTCACAAATTCCTTCCTCTTCCACAGGTCTGAGAGGTAAACTATCCTATGTTCTTCTAATTTATTTACAATATCATTCTTTATGTCTAGATCACGAACCCATTTTGATCTTTTATCTTGGTATACGGTGTTAAGTGTGGATCAATGCCTAGTTTCTGCCAGACTAGTTTCCCATTTTCCCAGCAGTTTTTGTCAAATAGTGAATTCTTATCCCAATAGCTGGGGTCTTTGTGTTTGTCAAACACTAGATTGTATAGGTAACATTTTTGACAGTTTTTAAATTGCTATAAGTTGCTGTTGTTGAGTCATTTTTCATTTGTGTCTGACTTTTCATGACTGAGATTTTCTTGGCAAGGATACTGGAGTGGTTTGCCATTTCCTTCTCCAACTAATTTTACAGATGAGGAAATTGAGGCAAACAGGATTAAGTGACTTGTTCAAGATTATACAGCTAGTAAATGTTTGAGGCTGGATTTCAACTCAAGAACGATTTTCCTAACTCTAGACTCAGAATTTTATCCATTGTACCACTTCTATGCCCTGAAGTGCAATATAAATGTTACCAATTATTCTTTATTCCTCTGTAGGGATCCATTCCTACAGAGATCTATCCTTAGTGATATGCTGAGGGAAAGAGGAGATGGAGAAGGTCAATGCAAGTTATACAATGAAGTTACTCCCCTACTGTAAACTTGGGTATTTATTTTTTCCCCTCTCTCCCAACCTTTGTTGCCTCCCAGAGTTAGTGCCCAACCATCTACAATGCAAGCGCTAAGATCAAATCCCCTCTTTCCATTTCACTGGTGACCAAGTCTACTTAACTAATACAGGTGTCTCTCTCTCGGGAACATCAGTGCCAGGCCACCAGTCCCCTGCCCCAGGAATGGAGATCATTCAGGTACCATTCTGATAGAAAACATCTGAATGGATCTTCTCATTATTTCATTCTTCTCTATATCTGATGCATGCCTTCTGCAAGCTGTAGGGTAACACACACTGATTCTGGACTAAGGATGTGACTCTAGTATATGCTCCATCCACCACAAAGAGGAAAAAGGAGAGGAGACCTAGAATTGAATATCACAGCTGCTACTCACTCTCAAACTCTCTCCTATATATGACACGAAATCTCAGTGGTACTCAATTATATGCACAAGGAATGGTTGGTCTCTATATCCATCCCTTAGAATGTCTAGCAAAATTCCCAATGGCATCATCCCCTTTTGCCTCAGCTCTCCTCTATAGGACATCTCTCCTACTATATGCTGCTCACAGTAGGACCTCTACTTATTCTGCCCCAAGGACTCTGCAGAGTATGGCAGGCATGTGGGGGGGAGGGGGGCACTCTTATAATACCATTTAAATAACAATCAGTCCAATTGAGGCAATATATTAAGACTGATAGATTTGAAGTGGGAAGCTTTAAGTTCAAATTTTGTCTCTAATACTATCTGGATTGTTGTTGTTCGTCCTTCATCCTTAAATAGAACCAATAAGGTTGATATCTTTAGTAGCCAATGAATTAGATAAGAATGGGGCAGAGCTCCAACAAAGTCATCAACCTCATTCTCTTTCCCCAAAGTCATGGAAGTTCAGTGGCAAGATAAAGATCAAGATGACTGGCAATGCCCCAGGTCTTTCTAAATTAAGGTCTTTTCCAGTATTAAGGACTGAACTGGAACCTAGACCAAAGATGCCTCAATTTACCATTACAAAGACATCAGTAGAAGCTTGGGTTGGGGCTATAATCGCCAATCAACGAAAGCCACAGTGATGTGGGTTTTAAGGTGGAGTCAAAGAGCACCATTTAAAACAAAATGGGCTTTTTAAGCCTGAATTTTCAGAGTTATATTTCAAGAGATCAAAAAATGAAAACCAAGCAGAACAAAAAGTCAATTGTCCAAACTAGCTGAGTGATCTTGGGCAAGTCAATTGATCTGGACATTAGTTTCCTCATCTATAAAATTTTATGACCTCCAGGGTCCCATCTACCTGTAAATATATGAACCCAGAAATGTTTATTTGCAAATCTTTCTTCCCTCTATTTTAACCAATAGGCCTTCTCTTCCTCACCAACTTAGGGATTTTTAGATAGCACTCCAAATTGCCAAATATGTTTTTTACAGGGGTCTCATAGTATAGGAATAGAAGACATGGACCTTTTTTTAAGCCAGATTGTCGACTACCTGCTCAAATTCCTTTCTTATGTCACATAGCCTTTAATTTGTACCTTTTTATTACACTTAAAGCAGATCCCTTAAATGCTATCTGCCTCAGATTCCTCAACTATAAAATGAGGTTAATAACAGCATCTACCTTTCAGGATTGTTGTGATGGTATTTGTAAAATGCTTAACAAAGTGTTTGGCACTTAGTAAGCACTATATACTAGTTGTTTTTATTGTTGTTTTTATAGAGTTAGTGCTGAGAGACTTTGTAAGCCATAAAGTTCAACTCCTTTAATATCCAAATGTGGAAAATGAGGAGTTAAATGGCTTGCCCAGCGTCACACTGCTAGTAAGGGTCTGAGAAAGGATTCAAATTCAGCATCACTTGAGTCCAATTCTGTGTCACTTTGCAAATTATAACTAGTTGTATCTTTTTTTTCTCCTACTAGATTGTAGACTCTTTTTAAACTAAATTTTGGATCTCTCTTAGTGCCAAAGTATTGTGTTTTTGTACTCACTATTTACCTGAAAGATTTCAATGAATGAATAAATGAATTCAGAAGTTTCATTCATTCATTCACGTGAATGAATGAATGAAACTTGTGAATTCATTTATTGAGTATTTACTATGAGTCCAGTATTATGTTAAATTTTAAGAAATATGGTATAATCCTTGATCTTGGGAAGCTTAAAGTCTATTTAGGAAGACAAGACATGAAAGAAACATTAAGTGAATCAAATGAAATGATGTAATGAATGGACTTTAGCAAAATACCGTGTTTTTGGTACTAACCCAGTATCTGAGGGGGACCTAGTATGGAGCAAACTGGCCATGTAGGAAATATACCGACAGAATAATCTTATACAGAGAAAGCTATCTGGTACTGATGATCACTGTTACCTTATACAATTTGGAAATTAAGCTATAGATGTTAATTCTTGAAGCTATCTTATATAAATAGGATAGCCACATTACCAGTTGATTTACTCATATGCACAATTAGCATACTCGGTCCTTTCCCCCTCCAAAAAAAATTCCATCTTTCCCTCTATTAATTGCACATTCATTAATAACTTTGCCCACTTGTTAAAGCATCACAATAAAGCCTTGCCCCTTGACCTGAAAATGGTTTGAACCTATGAATTCATGATTTGTACCTCATCATGACTTATTGGATCTCATCAGTGGGTGTCACAAGGCAATATAGGCTAAATATAAACAGACAATACAGACAATAATGCTGTAGGAGGTCAGAGGAGAAAGAGCACTATGGATGGGAGTGATCAGAGAGGACTGTGGGAAGGAAGCTTCATCTGAGTTAGCCATGACAAGGAATGCATCATAAAGTGAAAAGAGTGTAGGAATCAGGGTCAGAGGATATAAATTTCATGTACCATCATGCCTCCTCCCCCCCCATTCTACTACATTATAAAAATGTTTGTTTTATTTCATAAGTTCAGAATAATATAAATACAATTTTTTTTAAAATTCTGATTCCATTTTTTTCTACCTGCATGATTTTGAAAAAGTCACTCAAATTTCTCTAGGTTTCCATTTTTTTAACCACAAAGTGAATGGAGTTTTACATTATTCCTAATATTAGACTTTTACGGGTTTAATTAATTCAATGATCTTATAAAGAATAATTTGAATATGAAGAGAAGAAGAGCCAGGTTTTCCATGCCAGGGAAACAATATGTGCAAAACTATAAAGGAGTAATGAGCAAGAATTTGGGAGGGAAGGGGAGACAAAGAATAAGGCTGATCTGGTTAGAATTTAAGTAGTGTTTAGAAAGATCACTGGAGCTAAATCTGGAGAAGTAGGTTAAGGTCAGATAGTGGAAGGAAGGCTTTAAATATTAAGCTAAGAAATTTGGACTTAATCCTTTAAATCACTAAAAGTTGGTTGATGTGGTGAGAGTGGCCATGGTATCATAAGATTTAGAGTTGAAAGGGAAAGATTATTTAATCCAATCCATTTGTTTTATAGATAAGGAAACTGAGTCTGGGAAAAATGGTATCAATTGATCAGGGCTACATAGGTAATAAATAACCAAGACAGTATTTGAATCCAAAGAAATCCATGGCATCGTACTCCAGATTGATTGCTTTTTCTAGTACACCACATTAGCATTTCAAAAAATAATAATAATAATAATTGGAAGTGGTGAACTAGTCAGACAAAGAGAAACACAGAGATCAAAGAGAGTCATTGAGATTGTTTTCTTTAGTTTGATCTCTAGTATAGTCTCATGAAAACTATATTCCCACCTATCAGGAATATTGTAAAGGCATCATCACTGATTTAGATCTTAAAGCCCACTGAATCCAATATTTTCATTTTTCAGATGTGGAAACTAAGGTATAGTTTCTCCAGTGACTTGTCCAGATGAAGATTAGACTAGCTGACCTCTGAAGTCCATTCCAAAAGCGAAATTCCGTGACTACAAATGAAAAAAGGAAGAAATTCTAGACAAAGAGCACAACAGTAATGGGAACTAAGAAGACCAAGGAAGTTGGACCCCTCCCCCACTCCAACATCTCCCCACAAATACCAAAGAGACGGAGGAAAAGGGGGATGCAGAGGAAAGTAGGGTAACAGGACCAAGCTTAACCCTTCCATAACCTACTCCTTCCTTTTAATTCTCTCTGAACAGGCCTGATACAGTTCTGATAGAAAACATGCCCCATGCATGGTTCAGAAGGCTACAGAATTGAGAGCTATTAAATACTAAAAAGACAAGGTGAGAAACAATTTGCAAAATCTCCTCTTTTTATAGACTGCAGCGATTGAGAAAAATTGAGTAAATTCCCCAGCTGCCTCAACTGCAGTCTGTTTCTAGATTCCATCAATTTTTTTACGGTACAATCAATATTTATGAATCCCCAAAGAAATGTCACAAAGAGAAACCTGGCTTGCAACATTTTCTCAGTGGTTTGCAGAGATGTAACAGGGGGATCTAAATAACTTTTAAAATAATCTCAATGACAATCAAAGACTCTTCTACAGCCAATATGGTTTTAATGGCCGCGTTTATATTCTCACTGTTCTGGTGAGGGAGTGGGGGCGGGGCCAGGGGAGGAAATATGCTTGGAGTTTAATCTCTCCAAAAAATGACATTTGGCTGTACTAAGTACATGGTAATATGATATTTAAAAATTCAAAGGAAGTGCTATATTAAAAAGTCACTGGAATTTTTAAAAATGCATTAAAATATTCTCCATTGGAGAAGCAATGGATTTTTCAGTCAGTAAGAAAAAAAAAAAAAAGATTTCTGAGGGGAAAAAAAAACCTAGGCAAACAAATCCACATTCCTTTAATGGCTACTTTAGGTTTAATATCTAAACTTATTTAAATAACTCTGAGCCCTCCTGCTGAGAAATATTGAAACTAATGGATTCCTTTGTGCGCAATCTCCATTTAAATGTAGAGCTTAATTTCCCTTTGGGCTAAACCTGTGTGAAACTTGTCTTGAGATGTCCCTCTGAAAAGAGAAAATCCACACAGAATGTTGGGATTTTGGAGGGGAGGAAAAAGGAGAAGGAGATTCCTTTATTTTATTTAAAATGTATTTTGTCCATTAAAACTAAATAACCAACTCTTTTATGAGCTTCTAAAACTGGACTCTGGGCAAAGGCTAACCTCATAACTGAGGGACTGATACCCTCTCTAGATGTTTTTGCAGGGTTTGATGGGGAGAAGGGAGCAGAACAAGAGGGCCCTGGAAATAAAAATGAGGACTACTACCAAAAGGTGTAGAACTTGGAAGCCAGGGACACCCCACATAAACCTTGATAAATGTTTTACCTTATCTAGTACTGGTCCCTTATACATGGATATATTTACAGATTTTCAGAATTTTCCAATTGGGAAGTACCTTAGATGGTTGGAAGTCACACATATTATTAAAAAAAAAAACAACCTAAAAATGTTTGTGTATACATACATATATGCAAAGAAAACCAGCCTTATTCATAGCTATTTTGGAAGATGAATTTATGTGCCTTAAAGCCCCTACTTCCCACAAAAAAAAGACCCTCTCCTCTTGCTTGATGATGCCAGAAATTTGACTTTTAGAGATTAATTTCTTTAGCTTACGTAGTTCTGTTTGAGCAGAATCATGAAGAAATTGAAGATTAAAATGAGATTCAGTAAACCAGCCCCATGGTATGGTGAAAATAAAATCAGGAAGGATACAGGAGGTACCTATCTCCTGTCAGTCAGGACCATGATAACATGATCCATGATGCGGGGTTTATCACCAAATGATGACAGGCACCAAAAATTGAAGTTTGGTCATATGAAGAATTCATAATGGCCATTCTCTTTGACAAAAAGTAGATTTTTTTAGGGGAATAGGTTACAGACCAAATGAAGGGATATAATAGCTACTGGGAATGGTAAATATGAAATAGAGTTGGGAGAGCATATGAAAGACAAGTTCCTCAGTGGAACTCACAATTACCCAGTAGAAAGGGAGCAGCACCCCATGTAGGTGGGGCATGTCCTTAGCTGGCAAGCTAAATCCTGAAAGGGACTTAGCACCCTAAAAGAGTTAGCTAGCTGTAAGGAGGAGAAGTGGGTTTAGGAAACATAGTGGAGTTAGGGAAGATACCACGTAGCATAGGGGAAGGGAAAAATACCAGAAGACAGTGTGTTATGGTGGCTGACCCAAAGGAAGGTAGCAGAAAAAGCCATGGGCCACAAGTTGTTTTATGAGAAAATTTTAACCTCAGGGTCTTGACATAACTTGGATTTCTTGGTGGATTTCCTTTAGACCAAAGAACTATACTGATATCCATTATCCAAGCCATCTTCCTGCTTGCTTAAGGAATTAATTTTTATTAATTCTTCTGTTAACCACATCTACTACTGAAAACCTCATCAATAACCAAATCAAAGACTAAAAATAAATGGATAAATATAATATAATATTGTGCAGTTAAGAAATGGTGATGAAGAACTTAGAGAAACATGGGAAGATTTTTGTAAATTGGTTCAGAATGAAACAACTGTAATCAAAGACACAGTACACACAATGATTGACAATGTAAATTTTAAAATCAACAAAAGAAATCTTAATTTTAAACAACTGAAATTCCAGGGAAGGTCTTGGAAACCATATAATAAAACCTTTTCTCCCCTCTTCCCCACTAACTTCTATTCCCACAATAAAGAAATGGAGGACAATGAAAATAGACTATTGTCTACATTAGTGGATGTGGTTACTGCATCAGATGGTTTCACTTAATTGCTTCTCCTTGTCCCGAGGGAGGGTTCAAGGGCAAGAAGGAAGCAAGTTTGAAATGATTGTGATAGAAAGACAAACGCCATCAAAAATCATTTTTTTAAATGGATAAAAATAAAATGTAAGCCATGTAACATGATTTATAAATATATAAATACAGTTCATGGATAGCATGAATAAATATGATTTGAAGTCTGGCTTATCTCATTGAAAAGGAGGTAAACCATGTCTGACCAGACAGCAACTTAGATTTGGAGGTGATAGGGGGAGCAAGCAGGTTCCAGAACCATTAGATGTTGATAACCCTTTCCTATTTCCAAGAAGAGCAATCAAAGCTAGAATCATATCTGCTATCTCTCAAATATCCCTAGTATTAGGGATACAATTTTAAGAGTTCAGAATAAAAGCCACTTCACCTTAACTTATATTCACCATCTTGCCCACCTTCTAAACAAATGCTAGTTAAATCAAATTCTCATTGTCAAAATAAATAGCAAGTAAACTCATTTTACCCAATAAAATAGCAAAAGAAATTAGCTTTATAGTTTAGAATATACCAAAAATTACATATGAGCATTTGTAACTCTTCAGTTGGGAGTGAGATCAGATCTCAGGACATATCAGGAGAAAAAATTATGCCATCCAAGGAAGGTCCACTTTCCTCTAGAATTGCAGGCTTTGGAGGTAAGATGATATAAGGAGGTCAGCTCCTGTATTGCTTATTGTCTTTCCTGTTAGAATACAAGATCCTCAGAAGTGGGAATTGCTCATATCTTTCTATTGTACCCCCAGTACTTAGCTTGTGTCATCTCAGCTATGCATTGGTGCCTTCAGGACTCCTTTACAAAGCTGGGATTCTGTGATATCACAACCAGCAGACAAAGGAAAACATGAACTGATTGTTAGCTTATGTCAATCATACAATAATGTATTATTTTTGTTATGTTATCTTTGCTACCTAATAGTAAGTCCACATTTTTTTTGAGATGACAAAATTGGTAAGTGATTTTGTGGTCATGGAGACAGTTGTTTCCACATTTTATCACTTCACTATCTTCTGAATGTACTGTACCTATGAAATCCTGGGACACTACAATTTATTACTAAGCATGAATTTGGAATAGGAGAGGATCAGCCATATCCATGACCACAGCCATGCCCATTCAAGGTGAAGCTCTGGGAGAGAAAGGGATCATTGGTACAGTGCAAGGCTTCAGAAAGCCTGTAGAAATCACCCTATCCTTGGTCTGGCTCTGGGCTCTTAAAGGACTCAAGAATTCAGGACCTTTAAGTATAATCCCCTCTAGTATAACCTGGCTAGAACAGCCCATAAAGTGGCTTTAAACATAATATTCTTATTCCCAACCAGAGATAAACCAATATATAACATAAATATTCCTTTGGGACCAAAACCCCTTTCTTTCCCCACTTCACAATAAAACTTTTTTCATTGACCTGTCAAAGGCCTGAAATTTCTACTGTTAACAATGTCCTTGGGTTAATCAATCAATCAATAAACATTAATGTATGTGCTACAAGTGGTGTCCATCTCCCTGAATGAAGAACTTAACCAAATGATCAGTGAATCTCCTGATATTTCCCTTTTATTTTAATAAAATTTCCTTTTTTAATTTTGTGAATTTTGTGCTTAGAAGTGGAGATTCAGTCTCAAAATACTGAGAGAAAACTCTCATACATTTTCTCAGGTGAAGCCCATGCACTAAGAGAATAAGAAAATCTCCCCAAGTGCTTAGGCCCTTTGATTCATAAGAATCTCTGATGACCCAAGCCTGTAAAACAATCACAAATTGGATTTATTGAATTCTTTATTATATGCTCAGTCCTCTATTAATCACAATGGGAATACACAGAAGTATGAACCCAGTTCCTGACTGCAAGAAATTTATAATCTAGTTGAAAAGACAAAGGTCACACACAAGAAACAAAAATGACAAAATACAGAACTAAATTGTATGATGCTAAGAAGAATTGGCACATAATAGTTTAATGAGAGAAAAATTAGTAGTGACTGTCATGGTCAGCCAAGACTTCATAAAAAATGGGGGACTTGAGCTGGGCCTCAAAAGGTAGAATTTAGCAAAGAAAAAGGAAGAGGTGAAGAGAATGTTTCAACATGACCTTCACTAGAGCAAGGCGATACTTTTCATTGCGGAATAAGTAATTCCTTTTCTCATTTTGTTATGCCTCAGTTCTCTTTAACTGTCCTGACTCCGTTTCCCTGCACTAATTTCCCTTGTCTCAGTTTCCTTAATTGTTCTGTCTCAATCCCCTAAGCTGTAAAACTCCCCCTCTGGCCCATTAAGACTGAGGACTATTTGCTCTAAGGTTATAAATTGTTAGCACAAGCAAGATAAACAAGAGAGTAGACCTCTTGATTCTTTTCTGCCTTCAAGAATTTACAATATCCCTCTAAAATATTCCAAGATATCTCACTGACATCTTTATTTCTGTGTATTCAGACATCCTGTCTCGAGTTTTTAGGATTTATGGCCTCCCCCATCCTGACAGAAGTTTTCCCACGCTTCTTACCCCTTCCTTTGTTTAGAGAAAAGGTATTTAAGAAGTTGGGGTTCCCCCATTCACGGCTGGAGGCTGGATGCTGGATGCTGGATACTGGATTCGTTGAGATGACAGTCTCCTCCAGCCCTGGGACCAACATGGATCCCTTGGTCCTAGTATATCTTTATCTCTGTCTGACTGGATAATTTGAGACCAGAGTCCTGTCCAGTCAATTATGCTCTTCCATTAATAAAATATTAAAAACTCTCTAATCTCTCTCCTGCCTCAGTTTCTCCAGCATTACAATTCCCCACTAAAACTATTCTTTTTTAAAATTGTTTTCTTTATTTTTCAGATTATGCATGTATATTAATTTTTAAAATACATATTTATGAATCATGTTGGGTAAGAAAAATCAGAACAAAAAGGAAAAACTACTAGAGAAAAATAAAACAGAAAAAAAAAGGAAAAAATGAACACAGCATGTGTTAATTTATATTCATTCTCCATACTTCTCTCTCTGGATGCAGATGGCATTTTCTATCCAAAGTTTATTGGGTTTGCCTTGGATCACTGAACTGTTGAGAAGGAACAAGTCATTCACAGTTGATCATCACACAATCTTGCTGTTACTGTGTATATTGTGTTAGTGGTTCTACTTGTTTTGCTCAGCATCAGTTTGTGTAAATTTTTCCAGGCCTTTCTAAAGTCAGCTTTTGCACCATTTTTTATAGAACAATAATATTCAACTATTTCACCAAAGTAATTCTAAATATTTCCTTCCCTTCTCAAGCCTCCCACATTTTTCCTTTATCTTCTCTCTCAGATGAAGCCCTTGGTTCTTATTTTACTGAGAATACTAAGGCATGAAATCCCTCTTCTTTTATTCTTTTCATCTCAACACCCCTTAACATTAGCTTTACTCTCTCTCCTTTCTCCTTAGTCTCTAATAAAGAGGTGGCTCTTCTTACTAAGGCCACCCCTCAAAACAAGTGTCTTTTCCATCTGATGTCTTTTCCATCATCTCTCTGTGTTTCTTTTATCTGTCTCTCAGATCTTCAATCTTTATTAGTTTCTTCCCTATGGCTTCAAATGTGCCCAAATCTATCCAAATTTAAACAAACAAAACAACCTTCTCCTGATCATTCCATCCCCTAAAGCTATTGTTGTCTCTCTCTTCTCCCTCTGACAACTAAACTTGAAAAAGCTTTCCTAAACCTTTTGCAATCTGACTTCTAAGTGTGTCACTAAAATACAACTATTCTTTCCAAAGTTATAAGCAATCCCTTCATTGTTAAATCTAAAACTCAGTTTTTATTTCCAATTCTTCCCAATTCTGCATTTGACACTGTTAACCATCCTCTCTTCTCAGATGCTATCTTCTCTCTGGATTTTCATAACAAATTTCTCTTCTAACTATAGTTTTTCTTTAAGATTTTGTTCTATCAGAAATTTCTAACAAGATTTTTTAGACTCACCTCAAATATAAAATATCTAAAATTGAACTCATCCCCCCCCCAAAACCATGCTTTCAGTCATATCTGATTCTTTGTGACCCCATTTGGGGTTTTCTTGATAAAGTTACTAGAGCAGTTTGCCATTTCCTTCTCCAGGTCATTTTACAAATGAGGAAACTGAGGCAAATAGGCTTAATGACTTGCCCAGTATCATACAGTTAGTAAATATGTGAGGCTAGAATTGAACTCAGAAAGATGAATATTCCTGACTCTTGAAACAGTGCTTTATCCACTGTATCACCTACCTGCCTTTTTCCAAAATGCCCTATTTCTATCAAGGGTACCACTTTTATTCTTCTTTGTTTACAACCTCAATATTCTCATGGATTTGCTATTCTCTCTCTCTCTGTACATAGCCAAATCTTACAATTTCTGTCTCCACCACTTCCCTCACATCTTCCTCCTTCTCCTCATTCATATAACTACCCCCTTCAAGCCCTCCTTTTTCCACACACCTCTTTCTGGGAGTTCAGTGACTTCATGCTGTCCCCTGACTATCCAAACATTCCCTGTGGCTCACTTCTATCTAACAAGAAAGAGGACTCAAAGTCACCAGTTTTCTACTTTTATTCAATTCATTCCATTCTCTACCCCTTCTCCTAACCACCCAGAGTTACCCTTATTCAGACTATGTAAAAGAAATTAATGATTTCTACTTATGTCAACTACTTGCCACCTGTGCCCAGTGGTCATAAAGCACAATAACAATGATTCAATACCATTTATGGATGTCCCATGATCTTTGCTGTATATTTTATTGAATAATAACCCCATTCCAAAATGCCTCACCTTCAAAATTTATAGCTTAATGAGCAGAATCACCTGGTTTTTATTTTTAAAAATCATAGAGGTATACGTTATCTATCTATGTAACTGTGCACATTACTAGGCTCTTCAACTATCTATAAAAATGAGAGGGCTAAACTAGATAATCTCTAAGGTCCCCTGCTGCTCTAAGTCTTATGCCTGAGATCACAGGACTTCAGTTAGGGATCACCTTCAAATACATGGGACCCATATTAGCTACATTGAAATGCTTCTTAATTAAGATTCTTTTTTTCCTGCCTTACACATAAATTAATCAAGGTAATTATTGCAGCATTATTACTATTACATTGTACTTATAGAGCCTCTACCTCCAAGGTACTCAAAGTAGTTTATAGATTCTTTTTTTAATCTAATGAACTCACATAGCCTCCCAGTGAGGTGAAGAGGAGAACAGGGATTATTATCTTTGAGTTGGAGAAGGAGAAACTGGGTCAGGCCAGGAGCCCGGGCAGCTGGCAGCAGCTGCTGTAAAATCAACTAAATACTCAGTTTCATTTTCTGCCAAGTCCACAGGAGCGCAAGATTCTGGAGAGAGAGAAATATAAGCTTTGCCCATAAGTGTGGGCATGCATATATCCCAGTGAGGACTTCTATATATTCTCTATTATCACAGTGCTCTCAGACTAAGGGTCAAATCTAGACAAAGGTCAAAGGACCATTTGTACTATTTGTACAAGTCCCATTTGTACCTTCACTGACCACTCGCCATAACCATGTCCTCAGAGACTTTGAATGTTTTAGGTTGTGTACAAGGTGGAGAAATGACAGGGAAACAAGACCACAGATCTAGAAAGGATCTTGGAGATCACCTAATCTACTCTTTCATTATTAGAGATCAGGAAACTGAGGCTCAGAATTTTAGTGAAGGATTTAAAATCATATCTTGCAATTTCAGGAGCAAGGCAGGGAGGCAGGAAGGCAGGCAGGAAGGAAGGAAGGAAAGAAGGAAGGGAGGGAGGGAGGAAAGGAAGAAAAAAGGGAAGGAAGGAGGGAGAGGGAGGGAGGGAGAGAAGGAGGAAGGAAAGGAGGGAGGAAGGAAGGAAGGCAGAGAGAGAGAGAAGGAGGGAGAAAGGAAGGAGGAAGAGTGGGAGGGAGGGAGGGAGGAAGGAAGGAGAGAAAAAGAGAGAGAGGAAGAAGGAAGGGAAGAGGGAGGGAGAGGAGGAAGGAAGGGAGGGAGAGAGGAAGGATGGGAGAGAGAGAAGAAAGGAAGGAGGGAGAGAGGGAGGGGGGAAGGAAGTAAGGAAGGGAGGAAGAGAGGGAGAGAGGGAGGAAGAAAGGAAGGGAGGGAGGGAAAAGGGAGGGAGGAAAGAAAAAAGTAATCAAGTATTTGTGTTTACTAGGTGATTAGCACTATGCTAAGCACTTTATAAATTTTATCTCATTTGATCCTCAAAACAACCCCAGGAGGATTGCTAGATTCTTATGCCACTTTACAGTTAAGGAAACTGAGGCAACAGACCTGTCTAGAGTCACTTTACTAGAAAGTCATACAGCTAATGTGACTAGGGATACATAATTAGTAAGTGTCTGAGACTTGACTCCAGGCTCAACGTTCTACATACTGTGCTACCTAATTGCCTAATTGCCTAAATGCTTATTGATTGCTATTCATTGGGCCTCACTTTATTAAGTAATCCTAATACATACATATATATACATATATAAAAACATATTTCCAAAATACAGAAATTAGGAAGTAACTGCTTTACAAAGAAGCAAAAATGGCAGCATGGGAAGAAAAGCAGTTTGGAAGGGGAAGAGGAAATTTATTTGTGCAAGTAAATCTGGATGGGATACTTCTGCTTATTAATGAATAGTATTATATTGATGTTGCACTGTAGGAATCCTCTCTTTCTCTTTCTTTGAATTTGTACTTTTGAATATGTGTGTGTGTGTGTGTGTGTGTGTGTGTGTGCGTGTGTGTGTATATATATGTATATATATATATATATATATATATATATATATATAATATGAGTATGTGTGTGTATACGCACATACATAGTGTTTTAAAGTACTATATATACTACATATGCCACATATAGTATGTTCTATATACATACATACATAAGCACTATATGTGTATGTATATTTATAGACTATACTTTGCCATACATTGTGTATGTCAAATATATATATATATATGTATATACATATGAATATACACTTTACAGCCATATATACATATTACATATATGTATATGTATACATATACATTTAACATATGTAGTATGCCATATTTAGCATACCATATATACATATATAGCATGCCATATACACACTATACTTTTAAGTTTATATATATATATGTGTGTGTGTGTGTGTGTGTGTGTGTGTATACATATATATGTATGAATGTATGTACTACTAGATATAAATGTTTCCATCTGGTGGACAGTTTGGAAAGACTAGTTATTTAGGAAATAATTGATATGGATTCTACTTAACCCAGCATGAATTATCTTTGTGACCGTCTCCTCTCTGGGTCTCAGTTTCTGCCTCTGTAAAAGGAAAGGAATGGTCTAGTCATCTTGAAGGTCCCTGGAACCTGCTACATTTTATTATGTCTAAGCCTCGAGAAAAAAGACCTATGAAGTAGCCTGCAAATCATACTGTGCTCTCTGGATATTGTGGATGATTCTTACCTTGTACCCCAGCTGTTATCATTAGCAGTTCTAACCCCTAAGTTTTCATTTATGATGCTGCTCTGGACCCTAGAGTAAGTGCAGAATGAGATGAGGCCCCAGGCATGGGTGCTTGAGGGCTTGGAAAGCAACCAATGATATACCAGCTCAAGGCACCTGGGGCAGTCTATGCAAGCCTTTCCCACAGTGTGGGCCTCTGAACCATTCTCCCTTCACCATTATTTGGCAAGTGACCCAGCAGAATATGGAAATCCAAAATGAATTCAGCACTTCAAGAGTCCTGGGAGATATTTCAATGCAACACTGCTCTTATTACACAGATTTAAAGAAACTGCAGGTCAAATCACATCAGTCTGATTTAATTAAACAAACTTTTTATCTCAGATATCTTTTGGTTTTTGTGCCAATAATTTTCTTAAATACCACAAATGTTTAATCATCTTTTATAACAAAACAATAATAATTAAGCAAATTAAGCAAAATCAACCAACAAAGCTTCTAGATCGGAAAGCATCCAGACCAAAATCCCCACCTCTCTGTTTTAGGCATCTGTTCTCCATAACCAATATAGGCTATTGCAGTTAATATGAATTAAGATGGCGGCTAGGTGCTACCATGGATAAAGCACCAAACTAGAACCAAAAAGAAATAAATTAAAATTTTGTCCTCAAACATTTTCTAGGCAAATCATCTAACTTCTGGCTGCCTTAGTTTTTCATTAATAGCATCTACCCAGACTTGTGAAGAAGACCAAATGAGATGATACTTATAATGCACTTTGCAAATTTTATGGTACCATATAAATGCTAGCTATAATTATTATTTTTTGTTACTCTAGTCATTGTATGTCTTCTAGTTCTGTTTTCTTAGATCTGCAGACCTACTTGATGCAAGTTTTCACTCTTTTGAATTCCTTATAGTCATCATTTCTTACCTCACCATAACATTCTGTGACAAGAATTGGAAAGAGCAGAGAGAGCTTGGATTCTGTTCTGTTATTTTCTTGGTGCTAGCAGAACTAGTGTCATGTGGTCACAGTACTGACCTAAATCCTGCTTTGTCACTAGTTACCTTTGTAACCCTTGGGCAGATTTTTCTCCTGGATCCCCAGAAGTACACTGCTCTCTTCCCTCCCCCTATTTCTTCAGCTGAGCACAAGTATCTTAATCCTAATGCTAACACTAAATTCCCTCTTCATTCACTCCTTGACATGCATCATCAACATAAACAGTCACATCTCATTTATCTTTGGAATGAATGTTCTTTCCATATAAGTGAATTTTCCTAATGAATGAAGCTTACCCCCTTTAAGTACCTACATTGACTTCCTTAGCTTAGTCCATTTGGATATTTTCAAAACCTATTGAACACCCCCAGGTCTTAATAAGGAGCATGGACTGGATTACATAATTTAGATTTCACTTCATGACTCGAGGGTAGTCAGAAAGCTCAAAGGGACTTGTGAAATCATCAAATCAATTCACTATGATTATGAATACCCCATAATTACTCTGTTGTAAATCACCCTCAAAAGCTATTGAGGTATGAAAAAATGTCCATATTCTAAATGGTCCTAGACAAGTTGTGCTTTGTGAATTCTTGTATATTTTGAGACCTCTTTCCCACTTTTTTGTTTTCCTCCCTTACAGGATATCAATTGATTTTTCTTGTACCTCATATCTGCCTTTAGCAGTGTTCTGCTTTCCTAATATAATTGGTTGATTCTAATTTCTTTGGGCCAAATAAGTAAGTAACCATGTTTGCTATAATTGTTTGGAAAATCAGAGTAAGTAGGTTCTGAGTGAGGTCTCTCAACTGTAAAATTCATCATTAATATGTGAGCTTTGTGAATTTTATTTTGCTTGCTCATCAAGAACTGCCAGTAAACTGAGATCTGCATAACTGTTCTAATTTTTTCAGATATGTCTGTTCTCCAAAATGCTATGTGAGGTTTTCTTAGCAGAGATAATAGAGCAATTTACTATTTCCTTCTCCAGCTCATTTTACAGAGAAGGAACTGAGGCAAATGGGGTTAAATGACTTGTCCAGGTCACACAGCTGGTATGTGTCTGAGGCTGGATTTGAATTCTTGAACATGAATCTTTCTGGTTCTAAGCCCAGTGTCCTATTTACTGTGCTGCCTAGCTGCTCCTAACATGCTACTATATGAAAAAATTGTCTATACTTATGGTCACCATGAAAACTAGATTTATTTGAAATGTTTTTATGGCTTAAATGAAGATCATTTTGACATGTGAGACCACAGTTATATATTCAGGAATAAAATATTGAATATTAATGAATGAATATTGTTAATAATAATAATAACCAGCATTCACATAGCACTTTAAAGTTTTGCAAAGTGCTTTACTATTATTATCTCATTTTATCCTCACAATAACCCTGGAAGGGAGGTACTATTAACCCTTAGCTTAATTTTAAGATGAGGAATATGAGACTAAGAAGTTAAGTTCCTTATAAAGTGTCACACTAGTGACTGAGGCATGATTTGAATTCAGGTCTTCCCCATTCCAAATACAAAACCTTACAATCTTTAGCTGCCTAGTCATAGTGGGAAAATGCATTATTTAAGTGGTATCCTGTTGATATTTCTCCTAGTAAGGACACTCATTGGTTGAGCCTACACAAAGGATATGTATGATCATAGTAGTTACTGCTCATGAATAAAGGATAATGCTCTCAAATTTCATTTCTTCTATTATATAACAATGATCAAAACTCAGTTAACATTTTCTTATAATGCTACTTATAATCAAGACAGATGATCTTACTTAAATCAAAGAATGATTACTTTTCACAACAGAAGTATAAAAAAGGACTATGATTCATGAATTTGTTCATCCTTCTCTCTGACTCACCTGTTTCCAGTCATTAAAGTGTACTAAACATACAAATATGATTATAAAGTATTGAGCTACATCCCACAGGCCACAGAAAAGATCTCATTTCTTTGCAGTCACACCCTTTGTGTAGTTGGATGCAGATATGTCCATTGATTTATTTGTACTATTTATATATAGTTGGTTATAGCTAAACATATGATATGTAAGACCAATTAACTGATACTCATACCTTGGGATTTTCAAAAAAAAGTAATTAACTGATATTTTTAACACATTTTCTCTGTACAGGATGCTCTATTTAAATGGCTCAATTACAAAATCAGGGATTTTGGTGCCTTTTGCAAAAAGCAGCCCTTAGTGGTTCCAAGTTATTTTAGCAATGGACTTGTAACTTATTATCTTCTGCGATGGATGGGAAGCCATGTGAAGAAGGGAATCAGAAGGGAGGGGATGGAAAGCAGGGCACTGAAGTATGATGGGGACAAAGTTCCGATCATTTGTTTTTATGAATGAATTAAAAATATTTATTATACATTTATATGCCAAGAATGATCAAAACAAAGCAGTCTTGCTTCCAAGAAGATCACATTTTAGTTGTAGGGAATAGGACATAAAAGAGGTTTTGACTGAAGGCAGATGGAAGGGCCTGGCGGTCCCTTCTTAGAGTGTCAATTTGTCTTTAGAATGACAGCATAGCATAAATGTTGATTTTAGGCAAGTCACTTAATCCTGTTTGCCTCCATTTCCTCATCTGTAAAATGAGTTGGAGAAGGAACTGGATACCATTCCAGTATCTCTATCAAGAAAATACCAAATGGGGTTATGAAGAATCAGACATGACTGAAATGACTAAACAACAACAAGAGAACTGATGAAGACTTAGAAAAAGTTCAATTAAAATCTTGTCTCTAATATATTCTGACTGTATGACTCTGGACAGTCTTTCAGGCAACTCTCTAAGACTATACTTTCCTACTTAGTTGACTATCTGCCTTGGTAGAGAGAGTTTCCCATTATGGTATTTCTTATAATGATTAAATCATGCCAAAAATATTCCCTCTCACATACCCATGGTTCTAGATGTTTTATAATTAAAGGAAAAAAGCATATGTCTATTTGATAGTTTATTATCTGTAGATAATAGTTTTTCTACTTTGACAATTTAGCATTTTTGTCTCTTCAATGCTGGTCCTCCCTCCACCGCTCTAGATCACATCCCTTCCATGACTTATTCTGTAAGACACTTGTACTATTTTTCCCCCCATAATTCTACTCACTGATCCAACATAATGGAAAACTTCTGCTGATTCTTTTTTTTTTTTTTTTTTTTGGTGAGGCAACTGGGGTTAAGTGACTTGCCCAGGGTCACACAGCTAGCAAGTGTTTAGTGTCTGAAGTCAGATTTGAACTTAGGTCCTCCTGACTTCAGGGCCAGTGCTCCATCAACTGCATCAGCAAGCAGCTTCCCACTGGTTCTAACATCTTTTGGGTCGCAGTGCAGCATTTGGTCTTGTCCATATGACAGCCTTCATTCTCAGACACTTTCCTCTTCTGATCATATATATTATTGATTTTGTCTTTTATGCCACTCCTTATATAGGTTCTCATTGTTAAACTACTATGATTTACCCACACCTATCATGCATCTTTTTCTTGCTTTTTAAATTCACCTTAAATTCTAATTATTTTCATATTATGTTGTTCAGAGATTCACAGCCATATAGTAAATATTATTTTTAAAATATATAGGCTTTTGAATCAGGAAGCAGTTTAGGACTATTGAAAGTGCTATGCATTTTTCTCAATGTTACCAAGATTCGTTTTTTTTTTTCCTATTCAATTCATAGTCTTAAAGGACCTCCTGAACTAAGTTTTCTTCTATCATATGTTAAGATTATGTAACTTTCCGTGATAAGTA
Source organism: Antechinus flavipes (assembly GCF_016432865.1). Lineage (NCBI taxonomy): Eukaryota > Metazoa > Chordata > Mammalia > Dasyuromorphia > Dasyuridae > Antechinus > Antechinus flavipes. The sequence continues at coordinate 362,169,550 of NC_067398.1, read as the reverse complement.
CAAACACAGAAAGAACATTTTCATCAATCCTCCAACTAACTATATCAAATAAAGCATAAAATAGGGAGTGGTACTCTACTAGAAGGTGTTTGCCAATGATTTCAAGGATGTCCTGCAGAAATCCCAGTTGGGAGAGTGATTCCTTCTTCTAGTGAGTTCCAGTAATTGTTGCTCTTTGTGCATTACATTGTGCTGATATCCCTAGAATACTACAAAGTTTTCTTAGTGGAATAAATGACTACTCAAAATAAACCAATCTAGTGATACATTAAAAAAAATAGGGTGATTAGAGAATGTATATTACCTGCATATATGAAGTTGTACAGCTTTGTACATATATCTTTCAGTACACAAATCTTGATTGGTGCTATAAGTGAACAAAAAGTTGGGCTCTGAATTTTAAAAATCAATTTAATATTCAATATTTTTGGTGCACAATGCAAAATCCAGCTTTGGTAAAATGAAGATTCTTGAAGAGAGTCAGATGACAATAATGGAAATATCATATATTTCTTTAGACAACTCCAAATTCATAAAAACCTGTCAATCAATAGCATCATATAAGAAAATTTAGGAACCAAATAGGGCATAAGTTCCACTGATCTTGACATTAAAGGTGTTAGATACCTTCCTAGAAGGACTATCAAGAGATTGCCACCAGTTTATAGTCATAGCATTACAATCTAACATTCCTTCAACATGTTACAGATTTTGATTAATAAAATAATAGAATCTCAAAGTTGAAAGGAACTGCATAGCATATTTTGTTCAACCTATGCCTACAAGGCAGCTACATAGCTCAGTGGATAGAGTTCTGGGCATTGAGTCAGGAAGACCTGAGTTCAAATCCAGCCTCAGATACCCACTAGTGGTATGATTCTGAACAAGTTATTTAACAACAATTTGCCTTAATCCACTAAAGAAGGACATGACAAACTACTCCAGTATCTTTGTCAAGAAAACTCTAAAGGAGGTTATAGCTATATGTGATTCAACAAGAAAACCCAAATTTTAGTTCCAGCTCCACCACTTAATAGCTATGTGATATCAAAAGGTTAAATATCCCTGATAGATCAGGCATCTACCTGTATAAAGGAGGAAAACAATACTTGAGTTGTGATGAATGTTATTGAGTCAATTTGCTATATGCATAATCTAGATGCCTAAATTGACAGTTAAACTACCTATGCTAAAATCATGGTCGGCAACTAGACATAGAATGTAATCCTCACTGTTGCAAACAACTCACTTAGTCAAATATCTCATAAACTCCACTGAATATGACATTAGAGGTAGCAGATACCTGCCCCGAAGAAAGACTGACATTAGTTTGGGATCATAACATTGAAGCCAAAACTTCCTTCAACATGCTAAAGGGTTTTAGTTAATAAAATTATAAAATCTCAGAGTTGAAAGGGATTACATAAGCTATCTTGTTCAACATATATCTGAACATGAATCTCTTCGGTGAAATTTTGACTAGTGGTCTTCCCTTGAAAACTTCCAGTGACAGGAAATTCATTTTTTATCAAGGCATCTCATTGAACTTTTGGATATTTTTCAGTTTTTGGTATGAATTTATCAACTTACCTAATTTTTTTTTTCATTCGGAGTCCTAAACTTAGGACAAAATAAAAAAGGAAACGAAGAGATCTGAATTCCAAATAACTTTGCAACTGATTTCTATATATTACAAAAGGATACTGTTATTTATTAAGTTGGGGGAAGGGAGGGGTTAGTATGACATAATGAACAGAAAACCAACTCATGAGTCAGGAAGACCTGGGTCCAAGTACTGCCCCTAATATATATTGACTATGTGATCCTAGGCAAGTTATTTAACCACTCATTAAAGCATGTGACTTTCTAAGACTATATGTTAGAATGAAAGAGGATATTACCATGCTGGGAGCCCCTTACATCAATGTTATCACAGTTCCAGTTGAAACATTTTTTCCCAAAGTTTAAGGATGCGGGAGGGGCATGGAGAGAACATATGATGTGTGCACAGATAAAGATAATGTACCCAAATGCATAAAAAGTGAATTAGAGAAGAAAAAAATGCTACATGAAACAAGAAGGAAAAGACTTTATCAACTAAGGAATAAAGAAAGCCTTCTTTAAAAAGGCACTCATTCATAGAGGCAGCTAGATGGCACAATGAAAGAGCACCAACCCTGAAGTCAGGAGGATCTGAATTTAAATCTGGCCTCAGACACAACACTTTCTAGCTATGTGATCCTGGGCAAGTCACTTAACCCCAATTGCCTCAGGGGAAAAAAAGGGAGGTATTCATTGATGTGGGTTCCAAAGGTAAAATCAGAAGGTTAGATCAGATAACCTCTAAAGTCTCTTTTATCTTAAAATCCTATATTTTCATAGATTTTGTTTAGTTTTTGTTTTCCTTGGGCAGCCTGCTAACATTGAATCTATCCAAGTTAATAATGATCACAGGAGAATGTGGAAATCATGAAAGCAACATGGCATAGTGGATGTTACTTACTTGAAGCTATGAAGACATGGATTTAAATCCTACCTCAGACACTTACTAGCCATATATCCATAGGCTAATCATTTAATGTCTCTGTGACTCGGTTTACTCATCTACAAAATGAGAATGTTATACTTTGTGACCTTTAAGGACCTTTGTAGCTTTAGATCTATGATTTCCAAGGGAAGAATATTAATGACACTCTTGGTCATAAATCTAGAGCTGCAAGGGATCTCAGAAGCTATCTAACCCAACATAGGTTTACATTTTAATTTACGTTTACATTTAGGAGATATTTACATAGGAGAAAACTGAAACCTAGAGACATTGAGACAGCCAAATGGTGCAGTAGATAGAACACTGACCCTGAAGTCAGAAGGACCTGAATTCAAATCCAGCCTTAGACACTTACCATTTACTAGCTGTGTGACCTAGATAAGTCTTGCAAAAAAGGGGGAAAAAAGACATGGAATGGTTCAAGGTAATACAAATCAGGAATGTTAGAGGGGAGGTGGGAATTTCTGACTCTAGAGACAAAGCTTTTTCTGCTTTACCATGATGGGTTTCTTGAGAATCTACATTCTCACTCTCTAGCCTGCTTCTAGGCTTCTAGACCCCCTAAAATTTCCTGGAATTTCTCCAGCTTGTCATTGTCATTTGATTTTAAGCTTCATGGGAGATGGGGCTAATACAGACCCTTTCACTTCTATTTCCCTAAGAGACCTAGCTCAAAATCCTGTACCTCAGACATGGATAATCATTACTGACCCATTGTATCCCACCCTAAATATATCCACTAACACCAACACCAAGTTAAGAAAGGGAATCAAGAAAGAAAGACAAAGTTCATTTAAGCTCTCCACTAATGGAACTCGCAAATTAGGGCATTTAATTACCAATGACAATTTGTTAGTTTGGATGCTAATATTTACATTAGCAACAGCTTTGGAAGCATGAAATCTGATGAATAGGCAAAATGCACTTACTTATTTCTCCCCAAATTAATCAAATGCCATTGTGATCAGGGCTATTTATAAGTCTAGTTAAGCACAGCTCCCTAGGGAGGAATTTCTCCTCCCACCCCTTTCACATTTTCTGAGCTATCTCAACAATTCTGTTTCTCACCTAGATACCTCATCCCAAGGATGCTCTGTGGGAAGGCATCCGATCTCTTTCTGTATTTAATGATATATTTCATAATAGAGATAACATTGAATTAAAGCGCCTTCACTGAAATTATATTTTAAAAACAATCCCTTGTTTTTGTATCATGTTTCCTGCTTTTCAAAGCATCTTCAGGGACTTGAACCTTAATCCAGAATGCCACAATCATATCCAAAACTACCTTTTCAAACATTGACCTATGATCCCCAACAAATATTCTTTACTTTTTCAAGATAGTTTTCAGTTCCTTAAATTTTTTTTTTTTTACTAACATACATACACATACACCCATGCACATACGGACACACATCTGAAATGTATTTCCTTTTTTATGTTTACTCATTGCAATCTTAATTCATATTATAAAATCTTACCACTTTCCTAAAGGCTTTCTTTGGTCATGCCTGATTGGGCAGGTATCAATGTAGCAAATATTACCTTATTCTCTATATGATTCATTCAATACTGGATGTATGTCTTATAAAGCATGGTTTTTCTTAAGTTTTTATCTTACCCAGGGGATCATCTCTGAGCATCCGGTTCTATATCTTGCCAATAGATCTAAATGGCTCTGAAGGAAAGAGTAAAGGTTGGTGACTTTGCACAGTCCCGCTTCACTTAAATCCAATTCACTTGTAAGACATGATATCACCTTCCTGATGTCATCGATCCTCTTTCAGAAATGGACAAACAACAATTCTACCCATTGAAATAGAAAACCCCCCAAAGAATTAGGTTTTGTCATATATTTCTCGTTTATTCCCATAGCACCTGGCACAGTACATAGTAAGTTCTCAAGAAATATTACTCATTGATGATGCCTTGATCCCAACAGTAAACGTAGAAAGCAGGTAAAACAGGCAGAGTATAGAATCAGGGCTGACAGGGGAATTAGAAGACAACTATTTAACTTTCAGTTTACCAAGGAGGAAACTGAGATCCAGAAAATTTAGGGAACTTGCTACATTACATTAAATAAATTTAATAAGCATTTGTTAATCATTTATAATATTTCAGACACTTGAAGTAGCTACACATTAATTCTTGTTTTTATGGAATTTACATTCTCTGTAAGAAGAGATACAAAATTAAATGCAACATAATTTCAAGGGTAAAAGCTGTAACAATTTAAGGGATTGGTGAAAGCATGTGGTACTTTTAACTATATTATAACAGTATACTGTTATACTAAGAGGTGGTACTTACACTAAGCATTGAAGGGAACTAGAAATCATCAACTACAGAGGTTGAAAAAGCTTTTTAAAAACATTCCAGATATGGGGAAGAGCTTGTTCAAAGACATAGTTTATGAGGAACAGGAAGCCAACCACTTTAGTTGACATGTAGAGTACATGAAAGGCAGTAATGAGGAATTATTCTAGAAAAGTAAAGTGGATACTTAATTGTAAAGACTCTCAGAAGAATTAGTCTTCTATCCTAAAAGTAATATGGAATCATTGAATAGTAACCTGCTCAGACCTGTGCATTAGAAAAGTCATTTTGACAGCCATGTGGAAAATGGATCAATGAGGAAGAGACTAGAGACAGGAAGACCAATTAAAAGAGTGTTAACAATAATCCTGGTGAACAGTGAAAAAGTCCTGAACTGGTCCATAAATGTAGAGAAAGTGATAAATTTAGCAACTGCTTGGATATGAGAGATGCTGAGTATGAAAGAAGAATGGAAAATGTTATTTTTCTTACTCATATGATTAGTAATTGAGACCAAGAGGAAATTTTTCACAAAGTTAAACAAATTTCCAATCCTGGAGTCTGAACTCCTAGACTGGAGCTCTTTCCACCTTACCTCTGGCCCTTGGTGTTCTGAAATTACCATCAATAAAATTGCCAATTAGTTACATAGTGAAGCAAGAGGACCATCTCCAGAAAGTAATTCTCCTTGTTTTGATCTTGAACATCTTACCCAGACTCTAATTTGTGCTAACTTCTTGCTACCTAACTGTATTTTGTCTACTCTCATGCTGTTAAGTTTAATCCAGCAGATACCTGTGTGATTATGTGTAAGGGGAAAAAATCTCCTTAGGCTTTTCTGAATCAAGCAAACAACCAATTAATAAACATTTATTTAGCACCCACGTGCCAGGCACAGTGCTAAGTACTGGACAAAAAAGAGGCAAAAGATAGTTGTTGCCCTCATGGGTTTGAGACCTAATTTGGAATAATAGTAAATAAATAGCAAGCTATATGCATAATAAATAACAAATGATTAACAAAGAAAAGGCACTAAGATCTAAAGGGATTGGGGAAGGTTTCCTTTATAAAATTAGATTTTTAGTTGGGACTTAAAGGAAGTCAGGGAGAGGAAAAAGGAGAGCATTCCAAGTATAAGGTTAGTCATAGAAAATGACAAGAGGCGAGAGATAGAATAACTTGTATATGAAACAAAGAGACCAATGGCATTAGATGGAAGAATATATGGGAGGGAATAAGGTGTAAGAAGACTGAGAAGGTTGAGGGGGCTAAGTTATGAAGAACTTTAAATGCCAAACAGAACATTTATATTTTATGCTGGAGGCAATAGAGAACCACTGGATTTTATTGACCAGGGGAGTGATGTTGTGGGACTTGCACTTTAGAAAAATCACTTTGTTGTCTATCAGTATTGCACTTTATCAATTTTCTTCCAACTTCGATTCTTTCTTGGATCTGTGAGGAAAGGGTCTTTCCTTCTCTCCAGAGCATTCTCCCTTATTATAATAAAAAACTATCACTGATCTTTTCTATAGCCTAGCTCAAGGCACATGCTTGGTTTATAAGATCACAGCTTTAAAGTTGAAAGAAGCCATAGAGATCAAATAGGCCAACTCTTTTATTTATAAATGAAAAGCACAGAAAGATGAATGGAGCTTAGCCAAGACCATACAAATATTAGATCACGGTGATAGTTCCCTGGATTTGGACAACTGTTGTATTTGCCTCCTAATCATCTTCTCTTTTTGTACTTCTGTCAACATAACTAGATGCCCTAGATGCTGCTGGCATTTACTTCTTTCATTTTATGATCCCTTATCTTTTACAGAGGAGGTTAGTGGCAAAGATTCAAAGCTAGAAAAAACCTTAGTTACCATTTTTCCATTTTTCCTATGAGAAAAAGACTCAGAAAGGTTCGGTAATTTGTTCAGGATCACACAGCAAGTAAATATCTTGAGCAAGAGTCAAACTAAACTATAGTCTCTTTGATTCCAAGACACATTTGACTGGCCACAAAAGTACATTTCTGTTATTAATAAAGGAAAGCAATTTTGTGCATGTGTGTGTGCATACATAGAAAGAGTATAAAAGGCTAAGGAAATTATTAGTATGGATAAAATTAAAGTAAACATCTAAAGTCCTACTTCCATTAATGCCTTATTATACCATGCCAGTATGACAAAATTCTCAAAGACCATAAACACAAGTTGGAATGACATCAGTATGAATTTCATAAAGGACTTTATATTTTATTTGAAGATCATCAGAGAATTTTATCATCACAAGATCCTAATAAATTTGAGGGGCACATGGATTGCAGTTTATGGTAATGAAAAGAATAATCAAATATATTCAAATCTGCACATGGATCTGTAATTTCATCAACTTGGATGTTCTCTTCAATGACAAGAATCATACAGAATAGGCAGGCATGGATAAGTTGCAATCTGCATACTTGGAGATCTTTTGATATCTAAACAAATAAGAAAGGCCCGTTCCTCAAGTGATAAAGATCAGGAACATACTCTTCCTTTATCCATTGCTCTTATGACAACTAAGTCTCATTCTAGAATACCATCTACTATTTGAGAATTCACCTACCTGGATATTTTCATTCACTGGTCAACTAACCCAAACTCACTCTCAGCTCCTCAGGAAACAAGTCTTCCCATACAAGTAGTGCACCTACATTTTCAGTAAATCTCTTAACTATTTAGCTGCCTCTCCTTCCTCTATCCAGACTGGGGAGTGAGGGAGGGGAGAGGATACAAACATTTATTGCCATTCACAAAGTTCACAAAGGTCAGACTGTAGGAACTGAGTGTGTATCACAACATAGCATTTGTACTCTGTCATTGTTCACTTGAATTTTATTTTTTTTTCATTCTTTTTTGATTTGATTTTTCTTGTGCATCAAGATAAATGTATAAATATGTATGTATATGTTGGATTTAACATGTATTTTTCACCATGTTTAACATATATTGGATTACTTGCCATCTAGAGGAGGAGATGAGGGAAGTGGGGGAGAGATTGAAACACAAAGTTTTGCAAGGGTTAATGTTGAAAAATCATCCATACATATGTTTTGAAAATAAAAAGCTTTAATAATAAAAAAAAAAGAATGTATGCTAATAGTCATTTGATTTTGCCCAATGATCACAGAAAAGAATCTTTATGTTTTTCCATAATGGAGGAGAGCAGCAACACTCTGAAACTCTGCCAGTAGCTTGACAGGCTCAGGGTTCAGTTAGTCAATGTTGATCAGTAGAAAGAACACTGGCTCTGAATCTTAAGCAAGTCACTTAACATCATATGGTCTCTGATTCCTTATCTGTAAAATGAGGGAGTTGGACAAGATAGTCTCTGAGGTCCATTCCAGCTCTAGATCGTATGACATGTGAGGTTATGCCATCCTGGATCAACATCAACTGAGCCACTATGTGCTCAGATTTCTACTAAGCTTTATGGAAAAGAAAAAGAAGAAGAGGAAGAAGAGAAGGAGGAGGAGGAGGAAGAAGAGGAGGAGGCAGAAAAGAAAGAAGAAGGAGGAGGAGGAAGATGAAGAAGAAGAAGAAGGAAGAGGAGAAGGAGGAGGAAGAAGAAGAAGAAGGAAGAGGAGGAGAAGGAGGAGGAAGAAGAAGAAGGAAGAAGAGGAGAAGGAGGAGGAAGAGGAGGAAGAAGAAGAGGAAAAAGAGGAAGAAGAAAAAGAAGAAGAAGAAGAACAAACTCAGTTGAAAGACAAATTAGAGATCTCTGAACCTCAGACTCCATGGTGACCTAGACACCACCAAGCTGATTATTGAAGAGATCAGTAACCTCTCAAAAGATAGGGTAGCAGAAGTAGGGCAGGGACCTAACCAGAGAAGCGTTCTTGTAGAGAATAGGAATGAGGTCATCTGGTATCTTTTTGTTTTAGATAATTATTCTTGGTTGTTAGGTGTCATCTCAGTTATTTCTACTTGAGGAAGGAGTATAAATCTCTACCTGTTCATCCCACCATAAAAATACTTCTCTACTTACCAGAAAGGCAAGATCCCTGCTTTATTGAAACCTTGTATCCCTGTTTCTGCACAACAGAAACTTAATAAATTGTGTTTTATTGAATGAATGAATCTTTAAAATAATTACATTGACTTCCAGGTCCTCCAAACCCCCAAATTCCGTGATTCTAATTCCAAGGCTACTTTGGTGTCTGGAACTTTGATATATTTTCCCCTCAGCCCTTACTGTCTCCTCACTACCAAATCAACTCTGAGAACCTTTTCCCACTACCCAGTAACCCAGGCCCTATGTTTCCCAGGGAACACAATGCACTCTGTTCCTGCCGGAGGCACCAGAGAACAAAAATGCAACCCCAGCAGCCCAAGTGTGCTGTGTCCGCCTCTCCCCACCCACTGGAGCAGAGAGGATTTTGCCGATATTTAATTAGTTTGCAATATTATGTATCTTTTTAATCTTTTAATCCATTTAATCAAAAAAAGTTTCACAAAAACCTCACAACCAACCAACAATGCCCCCAATTTGTATTTTGTCTGACTGCGAGTAATATTCATGTCTACATGAGGATGGCATGTAATTAACATGTCATAATCAAAATGACTAAGTTTGACACATTATAATCACTGCATGGAGATTATAGCATAGCCAGGGGCGATCCACACAGCCTATCTTAATATCATTTGCATAATGAAAGCATGGTGGCAGTAATAGCTTTTTTCTCTTGTTATCATAATTTCACCCAGGGCTGCATAGGGCTCTGGCACCATCAGATGTTGCCTGTTAAAAGTCATTGTGACTTGAAGATTGCAGTAAAAGTGGCCTAGTGCCTTCTGCCCCTTGGACAATGGCCTTGTGTTCAGCTTTAGGTCAAGGAAGAGGAAGTCTGGGGACAAGTAATCTCCCCATAGCCTGGATGGGTGTCCAGACAGAGCAGCGCTGATCTGCTGCTCCTAGACTTGTGTCTGACAGTGTTTTAGCCCAAAATTCTAGGGTCATTTAGATTTCTCTGTAAAAAGAAATTATTCAAAGAATAGCTTTCATTTTGAGATACATTTTCTCATCCACAATCCTCTGGAAATACTGGGCCTGCTGGATTTGTATTTAAAAAATTTTTTTTGGTATCCACATAATAACTGGCTGTTATTAGGGCACTAATAACATCAAGGTCATGGGTCTGATCCCAAAGACATTGCCTTTGCTCTATGCCCAGGATAAAGATAATACTATAGCCAGCAGGTTCTAGAGCTAGGAGGGAAATCATAGATTTATAATTGGAAGGCAACCTGGTCCAACTCTCTCATTTTATACATAAAATCACTGAAGTTCAGAGAATTGAAATGATTTGTCCAAGATTATTCTGGTATAAAATAGTAGAATCAAGATTCAAATCCAGGTCTTTTGATGTCATAGATGATATCTTTCTTTCTTTCAATAGAATATACCTACTTCTGATCTAGAAAAAATAACAACAAAATTCATATGGAACAATAAAAAGTCGAGAATCTCAAGGGAATTAATGAAAAAAAAATCAAATGAAGGTGGCCTAGCTGTACCTAATCTAAAATTATATTATAAAGCAGCAGTCACCAAAACCATTTGGTATTGGCTAAGAAATAGATTAGTGGATCAGTGGAAAAGGTTAGGTTCACAAGACAGAATAATCAACTATAGCAATCTAGTGTTTGACAAACCCAAAGACCCTAACTTCTGGGATAAGAATTCATCATTTGATAAAAACTGCTGGGATAATTGGAAATTAGTATGGCAGAAATTAGGCATGGACCCACACTTAACACCATATATCAAGATAAGATCAAAATGGGTCCACGACCTAGGCATAAAGAACGAGATTATAAATAAATTAGAGGAACACAGGATACTTTATCTCTCAGACTTGTGGAGGAGAAAGAAATTTGTGACCAAAGATGAACTAGAGACCATTACTGATCACAATATAGAAAATTTTGATTACTTCAAATTAAAAAGCCTTTGTACAAACAAAACTAATGCAAACAAGATTAGAAGGGAAGCAACAAACTGGGAAAACATCTTCACAGTTAAAGGTTCTGATAAAGGCCTCATTTCCAAAATATATAGAGAACTGACTCAAATTTATAAGAAATCAAGCCATTCTCCAATTGATAAATGGTCAAAGGATATGAACAGACAATTTTCAGAGGATGAAATTGAAACTATTACCACTCATATGAAAGAGTGTTCCAAATCATAATTGATCAGAGAAATGCAAATTAAGACAACTCTGAGATACCACTACACACCTGTCAGATTGGCTAAGATGACAGGAAAAAATAAAAAAATAAAAATAGAATATACCTACTTCTATCCTCAATCCCAGGAGTCTGTCTAATGAATGGATCTCATTGATTATAGAGATACTCAACAAGAGAGTGAAAATGCCCAAAGGTAAAGGGCAGCTGGAGAGTGCCGGTCCTGGAATCAAGAGGATCTAAGTTCAAATCTGGTTTCAGAACACTTACCAGCTGTGTGATCCTGGAAAAGATATTTAACCCTAGTTGCCTCATTTTCCACATCTCTAAAATGAGCTAGAGGAAAAACAAAAACAAAGGAAAACCATCGCAGCATCTTTACCAAGAAAACCTTAAATCAAATCACAGAGAGTCAGGTGACTGAAAACAACAATAACAATGACAAAGAAGTCATTTTAGTCAGTCAGCTGGCAAGTACTTATTAACTAACAAGTATATGTCAGTTATCATGCTAAGCAACGGCATAGGAAGTGTTGTACCACAGTTCCCTTTTAATGTCCTGACCTAGTTTCCCCATTGTCCTGTCTAGTTACACTGCCACAGGTTATAAACTTTCCCTCTTAATGTTTGATGAGATAAAGGTTTTATATCTTTAGGGTATAATCATTCCTTCTTAATGTTTGACAGGATAAAGGTCTATCCATTTTAGACATCATTAGAATATCAGTAACCTCTCCAGTACCTCTCTCCATTGTGTCATCCTAGGTGCCTCTCCCCATTAGGTTATCCCCATCCAGGTACCTCCCCCATTATGTCATTGTTCTTGTTATCCTATAAAAAATCTTGCTGTCCTGATACTCAGGGCTGGATTCTTTGAGACAATAGTCTCATTCAGCCCTGGGACCAATCATGGATCCATTTGATCCCAGCATATCTCTCCATTTAATAAATTATTAAATTGTTCTCTAATCTCTGTCTTGCTCAGTTTCTCTGGTATTACAGAAGAAAGGCCAAAAAAAAAAATCAGTCTGCTCTCAAGGAGCTCACATTCTAATAGGGAAGACATGAACAATTATATAGAAAATACAGTGCAAATAAAGATAAATGGGGCAAGAAGATAAATTTCAAAAGATGACTCAAAAAGCTTTCTAGACACGGTGGAATTTAGGTTAAGTCTTGACAGAACTCAGGAGGTAGAGATGAAAAGGGAGATCATTCCAGACATGGGAGAAAGGCAGCGAAAAAGGCAATGGATCAGAAAAAGCTAGAGTGCTAAGTCCATAAATAGCTAGTAGCCCAGTGTCATTGGACCACAGATAGAGTATGTAGAAAGAAGGACTGTATAAGAAAATAGGAAAGGTTGGAAAGGGCTTTAAAAAGCCAAACAAAATTTTACATTTGGTCTTTGGGATAATATGGGGACAATGGAGGCTAATGAATAAGAGACATCCTTCAGACCTGTGCTTTAGGAAGATCATTTGGCAGTTAAATGGAAGATGGAGTAGAATTAAGAGAGACTTGAGGCTGGGAGATCATTTAGAATGTTCATGAAGTTGTGAAAGCCTGAATGGCTGTGATCAAATGAGTGGGGAGAATGGGACACACACACACACACACACACACACACACACACACACACATATATATATTGTTTTCAAGATATAAATTACAAGACTTGGCAAGAAATTAAACATGTAGGAGTGATGTCACCAAGCTTGTGAGCCTGGATTCCTGGAGGAATGGTAGTGTCCTTGATACTTGATTTGGAAGAAGGAAGGTTTTAGGGAGAAATGTAAAGAGTTTCAGATATGTTGAGTTTAAGATGTCCATGGCACAGTTCACTTTGAAATAAGTAAGAGATATAGTGCCAATAAAATGATACAGGAATTCAAGTGAGAGGTTAAGGCTAGATAAATAGATCTGAGAATTATGTGCATAGATATGATAGTTGAATCCATAGACAGTGATAAATTAACAAGCCAGATAGGAGAGAGGGAAACAGAAACAGACAGAGGCAGAGAGACACACAGAGAGAGAGACACAAACAGAGAAAAGCGAAAAGAGACAGACACACAGATGGAGAAAGAGAAATAATCTGGGCCAGAGCTTTAGGGAATATTTAAAATTAAGAGCATGGTCTTAATGAGATAAGAAGGGGCAGTTAGACAGAAGGACCAGGAAAAGAATGTCATAGAACCTAGAAGAGAGAAAGTATCTAGGAGAAAAGTCATTCAGTTAGTAAGCATTTTTTAAGCACCAAATTTGTGGAAAGCTCTATGCTAGATTCTGGGGGAAATATAAAGTACACATAAGACAGGGCCTTTGTCCTTCTGGAGCATGTTTTGTACAGTTTAACACAAAACATGAAAATAGATCATCCTAAAACTAATGCAATAGTAAATGATAAGTACAATAGAGAATTGGAAAGAAAAAGAAGAAGAAGAAAACTTCTCAAAGGAGAAGTTCATTACTAGTCAGAGAGATAAGAAAGGGCTTCATGAAAGAAGTGACATAAGTTGAAGCTTGAAGAAGAATATGGATCTTGAGAGGAGGAGATTAGAAGTGAATATATTCCAGGTATCGCTTACTACCTAAGTCACTTTGGGGAAGTGAATTGACCTCTGGGTGCCTCATTTTTCTCACAAAATGAAAGGATTGGAAGATATGATCTCCACTTTCCCTTCTAGTTCAAATCTATGATACTTTGATGCTATATTTGTGAGGATGCATGAAGAAAAATACCCCCAAAATGAAGAAAATTTAGTGATTAAAAAAAATTTTCTTTTTTTTATCACAGGTAAGTAACACAGAAAACATAATTGAAGACCAGTACACTAGTCTGCTGTTCCTGATACTTCCAAAGAGCTGCAATTTTAAACATCAATTTTTAGACATAAGTGCCTGACAGTATTGTTTTAAAAAATTAAAAAAAAAAAAACTTTCAGTTGCCAGATTAGTTCCTTGAACGAAACCAAAGCCAATCTTGAGATGAAGGAAATGGAAGTAGTTGCCACAGTGTTGGTTTTTGCTATTTAATACTAAATGAAAGGGGAAAGGTACCCACTAGAAGAAAAGTGAGAAAGGTAGAAAAGATACCTCCTATAATTGCAAAAACAGTTGCAGTGTTCTGGGACACACTTTACCAGTGGCTCTTGATCAGTCCTTCAGCATTAGCTAAGAAAATGAAGAAAATCAGTAATGGAGAGGAGTGGGTCAACCACATTGATCTCTTTGAATTTCCTGTGACAAAATTCCAAGGACTAACTCATCCTTTTAAGATCACAGATCTCATCCATCCATCCCAAGTTTTTAGAAGAGCAGGTAACAGAAAACAGATGCTATGGAGAAGGCTTAATCATGCAATATGTATAGAAGGGAAAGGATTGATGGTTAAAAAATAAATTTCTATTAAGGACACTTTGTTGCAAAGTATATATTCATTGAAGATGTTTCTTCATTTCTTCTTCTCTGTCAGCTTTTATCTGTCTTCATCAGTCACTGCTGATTTTCCTATGCTGTCCTAAAGAAGATAAAAGCAATTAAAAACAAATTTTACAAAGTCCACTGAAATGATAATGGAGTGGCTCTGAAATTCTTCAGGGTGATTAAAAGAGAATTAAGTTAAAATATCAAGCAAAAAAGAATAGAAATTAGAGCTCATAAAGAAAAAATCAACAAGCATAATGAGAATTCAGGGCAAAATAAAGTCATACTTCATTTTATTTCACTTCACTTTATTGTACTTTGCAGATATTATGTCTTTTACACATGTAAGGTTTGTAGTAGTGCTGCATCAAGCAAGTCTATTGGTGCTATTTTTCCAACAGCACTAGTGCTCATATCATGTCTCTGTGTCACATTTTGGTAATTCTTAAAATATTTCAACTTTTAAAATTCTTATTATATCTGTTTTGCTGACTTGTGATCAGTGATCTTTGATATTACTATTTTAATTGTTTGGGTGGCGGTGTACCACAAATTGTGTTCATATAAAGTGGTGAACTTAATAATTGTTATGTGCGTTCTGACTGCTCCACCAACCACCTGTTCCTCATCTCTCCCTTTCTTCAAGATTCCCTCTTGCTTATTATTGTTCTATAAAACACAATCAACAGGATGATTTCAGAGAGGCCTGGAGACACTTATATTAACTGATGTTAAGTGAAGTGAGCAGAACCAAGAGATCATTGTACACGGCAACAACAAGATTATTGGATGATCAATTCTGATAGGTGTGACTTTTTTCAACAATGAGATGATTCAGGCCTATTTCAATAATTTTGTGGTGATGAGAGCCATCTACATCCAGAGAAAGAAGACTATGGGAACTGAGAGTGGATTACAACAAAGCATTTCACTCTTTTTGTTGTAGTATGCTTGAATTTTATTTTCTTTTTCATTTTTTTAAACTTTTTTATCTGATTTTTCTTGTACAACAAGATAATTGTATAAATATGTATGCATTTTTTGAATTTAACATATATTTTTACCTTGCTTAACATATATTGGATTACATGCCATCTAGGGAAGGGAGTAGAGGGGGAGGGGGAAAATTGGAACATAAGGTTTTTCAAGAGTCAATGTTGAAAAAATGATCCTTTCATATGTTTTGAAAATAAAAAAACTTCAATTAAAAAAAAAAAAAGATTCCCTATTCCCTGAGATACAACAATAACGAAATTAGGGCAATAAATAACCCTACAGTGGCCTCCAAGTATTCAAGTGAAAGGAAGAGTCAATTAAAGAGGCAAGCTTCATTTTTGTCTTATATTTAAAAATTGACACAATCATCCCATCCTTCAGCAACCACCACCTTAATCAGTTAGCAGTCATCAACACTGAGACAAGATCCCCATCTACCAGCAAAAAATAAGATTATAACATGTTAAAGGCTCAGATGATGGTTAACAATTTTTAGCAAAAAAAAAGTATTTTAAAATTAATTTATGTATACATTTTAAGACATGATAATATCTATATTTAATAGACTACAACATAGTATGAACATAACTCTTATATATAGCACTAGGAAACCAAAAAATCCATGTGACTTGCTTTATTGAGGTAGTGCATTGTGGTGATCTGGAATTAAACCCATAATATCTTTGAGATGTGCCTGTACAGAGACACTGCAAAAGAGAAGTCTATCTGAATAAAAGGAATAAAAGAATTTGAATGCAAAAACTTAGAGGTAGAAGGAAAAATAATTTTAAAAAAATCAAAAGATAAGAACACATAAGAACCCCATAAAAATACTTAATTTCAAGGTAGATTGTGAAGAAATAATCTAAGGATGACAGCAGTTGCAGAAATACATCATGAAAATAAATATTAGTACAATACTTCTGGAAATCATGCAGGAAAAAAACCCAGAAATATTAGAAGCAGGCAGGAAAAGTATAGCCTGCAAAAATTCAGAGAACACCAAAAGAAAGAAACCCCAAGTTTAATTCACTATGAACCATCATCAGTAAAACTTTAGAGTTAAAATATTAAACATTAAATTTTATGGGTATTGAGGGGGAAAATTCACATTCCAAGGACAATCATGCAGAATAACAAAAGACTAGTCCCGCAAGAAATCAGAGAAGAAATTGGAACAGGATACAAAGAAGATTGGCTGGCATACAAAAACAGCACCCTGCAAAGTTTCAAATAAGATAAATAAGTGTTTAGTGATAAGGAAGGATTTGACTCATCCCTTCAAAAGAACCCAGAGGGGATCCAAGATAGCAAAATGGTAGGAAGCAGTATGGCAAGCTTCCCTCAACAAAACTCCTCCAAATAGTTCTAGAAAATAAAGCAGATTTAATTCTGATAGGAAAATCCAGGAAAAAAAGTCATTTGTCCAGCCCAGCTTAGAAAGAGAAATTCTACAAACACAAGGGATAGATATGGTTGGGCACAAATGCCCTGCAGTGGTCAGGAAGAATGAACATACCAGGAAAAGAGGAAGTCCCAGACAAATATACCTGGACCAGGGCACAACTAGATCCATACCAGGGGCATTGTGATGAGGGATAGGTGCACACTAACAATTTAATCCATTACCCACTTTGGGGCCACAGATCCAGGGTGTTCACTCAACAGTGAGAAGGGGAAGTATGCATGAAGTGATTTAGTGTTGGGAAAATATAGCACAGGAAAAAATCCAACTGGAATTCTTGGGAAAAGTGAAGCAAGAAGTTTGTTTTGTTTTGTTTTGTTTTGTTTTTGGAGTTCAAATTTGTTTTTAAATAAATGAAAAGGGGGCACTTAAAATGAAATAGAATGGAAGCTATGGAAGAACAAATTAGAAAGGGAATTAACAACTTAGCACAAGAGATATAAAATCTTGCCCAACCAACATACTTTTTAAAAATTAGACTGGATGTCTCTATGAAGCAAGAAGAAATATTAAAACAAAATTTTAAAAACCTGAAAATTTAAAGAAAAAGATGTGAAACACCTCACATCACATACATAGCAAAAATGACTAACCTAGAAAACCGATCAAGGCAGGGAAATTAAGGATCATTGGAAACTTTGAGCCATATTAGAACCAGAGGTGAAAATAGAAACTACAACTATAGAAAATAGAACTAGAAAGTCACCTACTAAACAAACAACAACAAAACTACCTAAATCTTCTAGGAACACTCTAGACAAAATTCAGGGTCTCTAGATCAAAGTAACAAGCAACCAGAAAGAAAAAAATTAAAGAACACAATGATTTAGTAACCACTAGGATAAAGGAGCAGAGAACTTGGGAAATGATATTCCAAAAGAGGCTTAAAGGCTTGCAGGAAGAATAACATACCCAGTCCAGTAAAACTGAGTACAATGCTACAAGGCAGAAATGAATTTTTGATGCAATAGGAAACTTCCAAACATACCTAATGAAAAAACCAGAGTTCCATATGCATTTTGAAATTCAAATACAGGTGTGAAGAGAAAAATTAAACATGAATGAGTAGTCATAAAGGTCTAAACAGGGATAAACTACTTACATTCCAATATAGAAAGATGATACATCATCAATAGGGAAAATCCAATGAACGGTCTGTGAGCACTATCCTGTTTTGATAATCTTAAGAAAAAAATAAATGAAAAGAAAAGAGAAAAGGAATACCCTGGAGGAAGGGCAAGGAAGGTTAAGGAAAATTATCTCACATTATCAAGATGTGCAAATAGACATTTCTATACAAACAAAGAATATAAGGTGGGAGAGAAAGCCTGACATTTGAATCTGGCTTTCATTTGAGCTGGCCAAAAGAAGAAAGAATACACACACACACACACAGAGTTGGGTACAAAATACATTCCACTCAACAGGAAATAAAAGGAAATGTGGAGAAGAGAAAAGGGAAGGCAGAGAAAGTGTATATTAGAGGAAAGATTAGTCCTAAGCAAAACAAATTATAAGAATGTACCAAATATAAGAATATTTATAGCTTTTTTTTGAAATGGTAAAGAATGGGAATATAAGGGAGTGTTTATGAAATGAGGGATGGATAAAGAAGTTATAGTATATAAATGTGATGGAATATTCTTATATTGGATTCTGATCAGTGTAAAGGCTACCAAAATTCCAGAGAACTAATGATGAAACATATTACTCCATTCTGATAAACAGGTAAAAAGACTAGGAATGCAGAATGATACTAAAACTGGGTAGGGATAGAGTGAATAGAGTGGCAGGTGCATAATCAACATGATTATTTGTTTTTATTGATCATACATGATTTCAATGAGTTTTGTTTTTCCTATGTTCTCAGTTGGGGGTGGGGAATTCGGTAGCAGGTAAGGAGGCAGATTGTGATTGGTTAAACAAATGAAATATTTTTTAAGGACCCAAGGATCAGGGTTTTCAACATGCAAACTAACCAAACAGAAGACAGCTGAAAAAAAAAAAACAAAACATTTTCAGATAATGGTGAAAGACTAAGAAAATATATATATTTGTTTTCATGTGCATTGGACATGATAAGGATACTACTAGGAAGTAGAAGCTATCTTCAGGAAAGATAAAGTTATTCAAACTTCTCCACTCTCTACTTTGAAGAGGTGTTGTGCCTTCAAAAGAAGACTGACATGATATAAACAGAGATAAGCCTTGAGAGAAAAGAAAAAGAATAGAAATCCTCAGCTTGGTTGCTAGACGATATCCTACTGGATCCTAGTGTCACCATCAAGAATTAATAATCTTAGAGAAGGAATAGATTTCAGTATCCTAGAAGATGAAAGTATTTTTCTCCAAGAATGAAAACAATACTTCTTGTAAAAGCACATTGCAAATTAAAATAATTGAAATTAAGAGAACAAATGAGAGAGAAATTAAAGAAATTATCAGGACCTAGTATATGCAATTATATGCCAGCAAAATATATAATTGAAAGGATGTAGATGAGTGTATATACCCTTAGTCCCCAGCCTCTGCAAAGGAAGAAAAGAGGCATATTTCCTAACTTCTTTTTTCTGATCAGCCTAGCCATTACAATTACAAAATATTCATTTCATGATGAGTCCATCTACACCCAGAGAGAGATCTGAGGGAATTGAGTATGGATCACAACATAGCATTTTCACTTCTTCTGTTTCTGCTTGCTTGAATTTTATTTTCTTTCTCATTTTCTCCCTTTTTTACTTACTTGTTGTCCTATAAAGAGAAAATCCTCGAGAGCCTTTGCTTCACTTAATCAGTCTAGACCAGTGGTTCTCAAAATACATTTCAGGGACATTTGAGGTCCATTAGACCCTTTCAGGGGGTCTATAAGGTTAAAATGATTAGATATTTTAATTTCTAATATAGTAAATACAAATAGATACAACCCATAAAAACAAAGGCTCTTGGAGAGGGGTGGTTTCAATAATTTTTTCCAAGAAACAAAAAAATTCAGAGAACTGAGGACCCTGAGAACCTAAGAAAAGTTTAAAAACCCCTAGGTTAAGAATTTCCATTGGCACTAGAATGAAAGTAACAGATAATAGTAGTAGAGAAAAAATTGTAAAAATAAATGATAATAATGCAATAAAATTATGGGGAGAAAAGAATTAATAGCTTGGTAAAGGAGGACTTCCCCTCTCTGAGTGTCAGTGTTCTCATTTGTAAGATGAGGAAGTTGGATTCCAGTTAAGACTCCAATTCAGGAATAACATAGACAAAGCTTGTGATACAGCTGGCAAACAGCTGTTCACTCTGGCACTTTATTCACTAGTTTATAAAGAATAATTAGAATTTTTTCCTGATGAGTTATCAAGAAGGAGAACAGGTAAATTAGAGCACTAGGTTGAGAGGCTCAGGATCTGAGTTCAAATTCTGATTCTACAAAACTTACCACTGGTATGACTTTAGGTATTTGCCTTCTCTGGTCATGACTTGCCTCATCTTCCAAAGAAAGAATTGTGCTATTATTGGGTTTCTACTACTAAAAGATACTGTCTGAAGTAGTGGATATATAATAAAATAAACAGCCTTCACTCTCAAAGAGTTTAAATTTTAAGAAGTAGAAATAACATGTACACAGAGAAGCAAATGCAACAAATATGAAAAGTAATACTGAGCTGAGTGACTAGATGATTTCCTGGGTCCCTTCTAGTGCTAAGTCCATGATCCCTTCATCTGAACTAGCTCCCATGAGCTGATGGCCAGAGTGGCATATGTTCAGAGATTTTGTTGTTTTTGTTCATCCTTCATTCTGAAGAGGACCAATGACCTTACCAAGATGATGCTGACTTGTGTGTGAATCAGATATGAGTGGGGCTGAGTTGTCAGCCTCACGCTCTCCTCCAGAGTACTTGAGGAAGTTTTAAAAATTAGGAAAAGGATGTGGATAGTGTAGAACATTGGCTATGGGTCTGTTCCAATGGAATAGTGTGTGTGTGTGTGTCTGAAGTTTTTGTGTATACACTTCTAGACTGAGACCATGAGTACCTGGAGACACTTGTGGATTTAGAACTGGAAAAGAACTTCGATGCCATCTAGCCTAACTCCTGCATTTTATAGATGAGAGATTGAATGGCTAGGCCATGTCCACAAACCTAGTATGTATAATAGGTGGGACTTGAATCCAGATGCTCTCGACTCCAAGTGCAGCACCCTATCACCAAATGATAGCAAATTTGTTTTCAGGAAGCTATTAATAAATTACACTTTATATATGCTTAATTTCCTCATAACAATACTTAGAAACTGAAAAGTATGAGTTTCTAGGACTGGTTAACATCTTTGTTACAATTCTAGACTTTTGGGTACCTTTTAACACTAGGTTTCATGCTGGTTTAAAAAAAGAATAAGAAAAACAGGGGGGCAGGGAGCCCATCTGAGCTGATTAGAGATTTAGAAGAACCAAGAAAATCTGATAGGATTTGGGCTAAATCCAACCAGTTTTAAGTTTCCTATCTTTAAGCCATTAAGTACTTACAAGCCATTATTTTTGTCTATGAGACAAAAATAGTAGAGAAAAACCCAACAATGTAAATGGCAGGTCCCAGAGTTTTTAAAATGATTATCAGATTTGGATAAGATTTATTCTGCTTTTTAAAAATACACATGCAAAGCAGAGCTTTGTAAAGTCCCAATATCTGGGCATTAGCCCTAAAGTACTTAAGAACTGAGTGTATACAAGAGAAAGACTGCCTTTCACTGCCTCTGCTTTATTGGAAAGTCTCAATAGGCTTCTCTCAAAGTCTAGTAGAGTGCTATATTGGGGCTGAGAAAAGAATTGGATCTTGAGAATCACCCACCTCCCAGCACCAGCCCCATATATACATGGAATAGGTGGTAACCAAGATGTAATGATTCGAGTGGAGTTTTCCACCTATCTGGTACATGAAGCAGATATGAGGATTCTATAAAATGCTTAGCCTAAGAAGAATATTTGGGTGTTTGAGGAGGTCTAGCCCCATGGAGTTAGGGCTTGCTGAATTCTTTTTAGGGTTGTTCTTCCACTGCTATCTACCTTGCACTCAGTTCTCACTCATAGCATCCAAAAACTGCAGTATGAGCAGTGGCTATCCCTGGTAAACCATCTTAGCAGATGAGCTAAACCAATTTGAGAGTAACTGAAAGGCCACTGGCAGGTTTGTCAGTGAGTTGGGAGATTGTTTGCTATGTGCCTGGCACTGTGGTATACATGGGGATATAAATATAAAAAGGGAAGATAAAGTACCCAGTGTAAGGGCATGTAGAAATCCCAATATGGTGCCGCTAGATGAGAAATGAGGAAATGCCAGAGCTGAGTTTTCTCCTTAAATAGAGGTGTGGAGTTCATGACACCATGCTCCAACCAGAGGGGCAGAAGATAATGATGAGATGAAGTACCAAAGTTGATGAGATCTCACAGGATGATGAGGTTATACTGATAATGAACTTCCTGGAGCATGTTGGGTCAGAAAAGTCCCAAAGTAGTGCAGTCAGGTGTGAAATGAGGAGAGATTAGTGGAATAGGCCATATAAACAAAAGCCAGAAGCAATATAATAAAGTAATCCTGTGTTCAATGAACATTTCTTATAAGAGGAATTCTGAACCCATAAAAGTTTCTGAAAAAACTACAAAGCATTTGGCTAGAGAAGGGAAAAATCTTTCATTTAACAAAAGATAGAAGTTATCTTTTTATTTTATAATCTTTTGAGGAACAAAGATGTTCAGTCTAGTTATTTTGTCTGTATGGGGAACTCTTCATGTGGAAAGTCACTCCACTGATTCAAATAACCAATTCATTTGCAATTTAGAGTCTTAAAGATCTGCTTAGGAATCTGGGAGGTTAAATGCTTAAGTTAAGACTAAAATTAGTTAACTGCCTAATCTAGGGTTGCACAGACTCAGAAGTGGGACTTGAACTACAGTCTTCTTGATTTCTTGATCAGCATGCTATCCAGTATACCAGCAATGTCAACCGTGAATAGAAATAAGGAACACTAAACTAGACATAAGGATGCCTGCAGGCCATAAGTTGACTGTGAAAGCCACATATATTTCTATACTTCTCTTTTTATTAATACATGAATACATTAAAGTTATATAGGAATTACATTTTAATCTAGTTCAAGCTGCACCAAGGAGTCTTGTGGATCATGGATATGATACCTCTGCACTACATCATTCATTCTGACTCTTAGAGATGATAATTAAATAAATTTTCGAGATTTTACATGATCAAAATCAAAAGATTTAAAATATGAAAAGAATTTAGCAATTGGGAAAAATCTTTGCAACAACTATTTATAATAAAAATATATACCCAAGATATATAGGAAAATATATTTTTTCCAACTATATAGGATTAAGAAACATTTTCCAATGGATTATCAGTCAAAAGCTATGATGATTCCAAAAGTAGAAATGAAAATTCGACATTGTCACTCAATAATCATTTTGTACTCATATGAAAAAATAATCTTAATTCACATTAAAACTACTCTAAGAAGTAACTTCTGGATCATATAATAAACAAGATGGAGATGAGACATTTTCTAATCTCCTTTACCTTTCAAATCCCTCAAAAACAGAAATTATGTGCAGGAGATAAAATAATTTCAGTTGTCTCCATCATCTAGGTCTACAGTGGTGTCAAACTCAGATAAAAACAGATACCTACAACCATGTGTTGAATTAGAAAACCATAAATTAATATTATCTACTTGCAGCTTAAATTAAATTTGACATCTCTGACTAGTAGACTTGCAATCTGAAAGTAAATTAAACAACAACAGTAATAACTATGAACTGACTCCTAACCTGAGCTCACTCAGTACCCCTCATTGACCAGAAAACCCAACACATGGACCTGGAACAAAATCCAAGGCCCTAACTCACAGGTTTACAGTAAAAAAAACAACCCATACCCTAATCTCCACCCCACTTCCCATTCTCCAGTGCCATGAAGACCAAGACTCCATAAGCTTTCTGGGGCTGAGGTAGATAACAGCAGTAGAATATGCTGCAGAAGATCTCTACAATATACTAGAAATAAAAATGGAAAGAGATAGGTCATGTGATTGTGATTAAAATAGAATTTAATCCCACTTCCTGCTTCAGCTCTCATCACAGAGTCTTGAAGACCCCAAAACAGAGATCAACTCTACAGAACCAGTATGGTAACTCTCCAAACTTCTAGTGCCAGGCCAGAGAACTGAAGTACAGAAGGAACCCGACAGATCACTGAGAAGGAATGTCATGATGGGAGGAGCACTATATGGGGTTTCAAGAAGAACTTGAGGGAAAGAGCCCTTCATCCTGTTGGAATAGTTCTGTTTTCTCTAAAAGTCACTTGTGATCGTGACTTTAGAGAAGTCACTTAGACTAGTGAACCCTGAATTTCTCAGCATAGAAGAAAGCTGAAAAGTTTTGAAATTCTACCATTCAAGGGGAGGAGTCAGAAAATAAGCAATAGGGGACACTATAGAACTGAAATTATCAAAGATTTCAGGAAGAAAACAAACTGAAAGATTTTGAACATAAGCAGATAAATGAAGGAGAAAAATATTAACAGAAGAAAATATGATCTCTAGATCTAGTAAAGAGTTCAAATATCTATGAATAAATACTGCAAATTTAAGGAAAATGACTTGACACTTCATGAGACAGAGAAATCTGCGGAAAGTGAGAATGTAGAACTACAATATCCTGTTCCTGGGAGGCTTAAAAGAAAAATGAGAATTATGAGAACAGAACTTATGGCCTAAAAAGCAAAAATGATGGGCAAAATAGGAAGAAAAAAAAAAGAATCTATGAAGGCAGGTTTCACCAAAGAAACAAAAGAGAGATCAATAGATGGGAATTTAAGTACACAGAAATTTAAAAAAAAAAAAAACCAATCTAGAAGAAGAAAAGCAAAAAAGCAATAGCAATCTAGAAGGAAAGTAAAAAGTAAAGAAGAATTTTTTAATTTCATTGAAATGACAAATTAGATAAAATTAGAAATAGTGTTGAGTGGGACTATAGGAAGATGTGCACATTAATATACCATTGATAGATCTTAATATATTAATAAATGCTTTTTTACTGTTCTTATCTTTTATATCTCAATAATGGGATTATGTCCTGAATAAATCAAAGACAGAAAGCTCCAATATATACAAAGATATTCATAGAAACACTTTTATGGTAGAAAAAGGAAGTAAAATTAATAAGTGGATAAATAAAAAATGTATTATACGTTTATTATATATTAAGCATTATGCTAAGGGATAAGGATATAAATATTAAATCAAAGACAGTCAAGGAGTTTACATTATAATGAGAAGACAATGCACAAAGGATAGTAATAGGTCCATAGGGGAGGACATTGACACTATCCATCCAACTTATGGTTGAATTCAATCTTGGATACTCAATGCCTTTCCTCTTCCTTTTAACTGGATGACCGGAATATAGAGCTCTAAACTCCTCCTGAAGCTTTCCTTTATAGAGTATATGTGTTGTCTGTTCATTAGACTGAAACCTCCTTGAGGGACTGTCAGACTTTTCTATTCCCCCCCACCCCCAGTGCTTAGCAGATATTTAGAAAGCATTTACTAATTTTTTTCTCATCCATTCATTCAATTAAGTGGTCACACAACTATAAATCTGGACAAGCCCCAATGAACTGCAAATCCCAAGATGCCAGTCAGTTATCAAATCACTATTCTTTCCCAGGGTTGAGAATTTTGCAGTCCTTTTCAAAATCAGTCATAGACAACACTTAACATCTGGAATTATAAAATTATACTGGTATTTGATACAACAGAGATAATTAACTCAGTGTCCCAGATAATCAGCTGGGACACACACACATATACACTCATATATGCACATGTACACTCACACATTAACAAGACATGGAAAGGACCTAGTATAAGGCAGAGTAGTCTTAATGAAATTTGAAACTTCAGTAGATTAAATTAGCACTAATAGTTTAAGGCTGCACTAAGACTTCTGGGTCACTTTGGACAATTCTCAGCAATACTTGCATATTTTTATAACACAAATAAATATGCATAATGTAAACAAAATTAAAACATTATAGTTTCACACTGGTAGTAAGGCAAAATATCTCAATTATATGGTTGTTGGTTGGTTGTTGTTTTCCTTCTCTTTTAAATTTTTTTTTAATTTTTAAACCTTTTTATTTTCAAAACATATGCATGGATAATTTTTTAATATTGACCCTTGCATAGCTTTGTGTTTCAGATTTTCCCCTCTTTCTTCCCACCTCCCTCCTCAGGTGGCCAACAATCCAATATATGTTATACATGTTAAATCAAATATGTGCAATGTTCTTCATTCTCAAAGAAGCCAAAAATGACATCACTATGTCAGAATTGAGTCACAGTGTGTCTGACTGTGGCTAATTAAACCAATATGAACTTGAAATGCTTTGCCACAGGTCAGACACAAATAATCCCTATGAATATTCAGGGTGGCTTCTCTAACTGTGTATCTCATATTTCTTCCAAGCTAATTCAATTCTGCTTTGCTCATAGAGTGCAGCCCCTTCTCTAATGAGGGCACGCCATGCTGGGCGGTCCTGTGCCAGTGTTTCCCATGTCATACAATCAATTCTAACATTCTTAAGAGAGACCTCCAGGATGCCCTTATCACTTTTTCTGACCATCTTGTGAACAGATGCCATGTGAGTTTTCCACAAAATAATCTTAAAAAAAAAAACATATATATTAGCAAACAACAAAGTAAACATTATTAACACAATACTTACATAATGTTAGTACAAAGCAATCATAAACAAGAAAAAATAATAATAATAAAGGTATGTATTAAATGTGTAGCTAAACTGTTAAATTCCCCTGGCTAAAATATTTAAGGATAATCTTGGTTTATAGAATTTAGACCTGGAAAAGACAATAAAGTTCAGCTAGTCTGTTTTGTTTCACACATAAAAAGGCTGAAGCACAAAGAGATGTTAAGCAGATGAGAATAATTTGAGGGTTATTGTTGGGTTTTTTCTGTTCCACTGTCATGAAGCTTCCTAAGTGAGCTTTCTAGGTGAGACTTGTGCATTTTAACAGTGACCTCCGCTATCTTAGCCCAAGGGAGTAACTCTAGTTTCAGGCAGTATGATAGGTGGATCAAGGAGGTACCTGCAAGCAGGTAAGATTGTTCAATGACCTTACTTTTCCACCTGCTCTACATACATGTCAGACCAGCAGTGCATGTTTAGAGGGATGGAAGAGTTATGTATTGGAGACTTCCAAAGGCTGGAAGTGAATCATGGATTTTCACTTCTCAGATAAAGGACCCCTCTACATACACAAGAGTTTCAGCATTCACTACTGGAGCTCCTGAAACAGATGTGTATTTTCCACAATGCAAATGTTGCACTTTCTTTAGGATGGTCTCACATGTGCCCACAGGGTTTAATGAGCTCCTAATATTAGTATAAACATCATTTTCCATAAATAAGCATAGTCAGCATTAAAAAGTGTCACATGCAGTAATTATGAGCTGTCTGACTGCTAATTGCTCAGGGGAAATGTTTGCTTATTTGTGAAACGGAACCCGTGTTTGTTTTGTTCAAGGCACAGCTTTGAAAGCAAGGTTGGTACAATTAACAGACTGATTTAAAGGAACTGAGACTGTGTCCCACAGAGGTAAAGCCTCTGCCAGATGATTTAGTCTATACCCAAGCAAACTCACATTAATGGGAGTTTGTGAAATGTACATTCCTGCTGGCTGCCAAACAGGACTAGACTTGACCAAAAGCACTTCTGAAGAGGTGATCCCCTGCTCCCAAACATTTCCTGGCAACAGCCGAAATCTCATCATTAAGGGTACGTTAGTTAAGGTTCAGCATTGTCTTCTCCCTGTAGCCTCAACAAGTTTATCAAATCTATCTTTGCTGGGACCAGGATACCAGAGGTAGTGTCAGCAGGCACCTAGAGATAGGAAAACTGCTAATGGGGTGGGAAAGACATTACTACTCCCCACCCACAGAGTAGAGTATGTTAGGGAAAATCCCAAAGCTATCTGGTTGGATCCACAATAATTTCTGACTTGTTCAGCTGTGTTCAAGTCTTCGTGACCCCATTTGAGTTTTCTTGGCAAACTGAACTGAAACAATTTATCATTTCCTTCTCTAGCCCATTCTACAGATGAGGAAACTGAGGCAAATAGGGTAAAATGACTTGCTCAGGATTACATAGCTAGTAAGTGTCTGAGTTTGGATTTAAAAATAGGTCCTCCTGATCCCAGACCTGACACTCTATCCCCTAAAACCCTTTGATGCCCTCAGTTACAGACTAATTTGCCTCAATTGGACTATCCTGTTGCACAGCAACCATTCATCTCTAATATATTCCCTTTTGTAGCTCCTGTAGCCACTCTTATAGTCTCCAACTCCAACCTCTCTCTCAGAAAATTATCTTCCCTTTTATTTAATAATTTTGAATAAGATTTACACACCACTCTTAATGAGTTTCCTCATCTCCCTGCACATACTAGAACCTCTCCATATTCCCATTTCAATAAATGTTTCAAGTGTACCTTACTTGATAGCTTACTTGATTACATACAGTTGATGCTCAACAAATGTTTATTGACTAACTGATTGCCTACTATGCACCTGTGTTCTAGAGAAGTACAGTAGAGTACCGGGTCTAGAATCAGAAAGACCTGACTTCAAATCTGATCTCACACACTAGCTCTGAGTGTATAGCTCTGAACAAATCATTTAACCCTATTTACCTCAGTTTCCTCATCCATAGAATGAGCTAAAGAAGGAAATGACAAACCACTCCAGTATCTTTGCCAAGAAAACCCCAAATGGGATCATAGAGAGCCGGACATGGCTAAAACAACTGAACAATGTTATAGGTGCTGAGGATAGAAAAAACAAATGTTCCCTGATCTCAAAGATCTTATGTTCTATTGGAAGAGCTCAACATGTACGTGGATAAGTAAATAAGGAAAGACCCAATGTAAAAGGGAACATCTGAGCTGAGTCTTAAAGCTAGGAAGTGGGACAAGGAGAGGTAGAACTCCAGATATTTGCAAAAACCTAGAGGCTAGAGAGCTATGTACAGGAAAAACAAGAAAATCCATTTGATTGGAATGTGGGGGGAGCAAGGGTTATTGTTGTTTGTCCTTTGTTCTCGAAGAGGACCATGACATGAGGGAGGTGATGTCATGACATGTAAGTGAATTGGATTTAGCTGAGGGAGGGCTCAGCAAGGTCACCTGCCTCACTTTCCCCTCCAGAGCCATCTGATCCAGGACCAGATATAGGTAAGGATGACTGGAGATGGCCCTGGATGCAGTGGAAGACTTTGGCCTTTTTAAGTTAAGATCTTCAGCAGGTCTCAGTTTGACTGAGTCTGCACCCATTTGGTGATTAAGGCTAGGTAGTAACTAAGGAAAGAATCTCCTGTTTCACCTAGTCAGATAAATATGGAAAGCTCAGCTAGATATAGATCATGAAGGAAGTTCATATCAAAATGAGGGGAGCCACAAAATAGGGGAGTGACATGATCAGAAGTATATTTTAGTCATTTCAATAAGGCAACTCTGTGGAGGCCTGATCAGAGAGAGAAATGACTTCTATACCCTAATTACATTCTACTTTGAATTGAAGATATATGAAAATATTGTATGAGTTGTATAGGCCTTTATGTTCTTTTATATCAAACACAATACTATTTTAAAACTTTGTATTCCCATCATCTAGGATGGTATTTTGTAAATGATAGATGCTTAATGTTTGTTTAATTCCACTGAAAGGAAAAATAATTCCCTTGGTGTGGGAACCCTGCTGACATGAGGACCTTTTGAAGGCAGTAGGGATGTTTAACCTGAAGAAGAGAAGACTTAGAAGGAATATAATTGTCTTTAAACATTTGAAGTTGTATCCATTCTCTGTGGTTCCAGAGACCAACACTATGAGCAGTGTGGAATTTGTGAGTTTAGAATGAGTTGGGGGAAGGATTTTATCTCAATATAAAGAAAATTTTTCTAACAAGTAAGACTTCCTAAAAATGGAAAGGATTGCTTCACAAAGTAGTGAGCTTTCCATCATTGGAAGGCTGGATAGACCAATTGTAAGGTGTCTCAAAAAGATAGTTCTTACACTGGGTGGGACACTGCAATGATGATGACCTCTAAGGTTCCTTCCATTCCTAAGAGATTGTGATTCTCTCCTTGTCACCAAGAGTGCTATTTATGGGAATTTTTTTGACTATGTGAGCTTCCTGAAATGAATTCCTTCAGTCTATTGTGCTATGGACATTTTAATTAGGTTAATTCATTCTGTCTCCAGGGGGAAGAGCCCCTTGGCCAGCTAACACATGAGGAAAGGTTAGTTTAAAATTCATTTATCACCCAGCAGAGGCAGAGGACAGTCAATTTTGATCAGAGAGAGAGCAAAGAAAGATTAAAAGCATACCCAGAGCCGAAACTAGTCATTCTAATACTAGAACATACCCTCAAACCAACAAATTCAGTTGATTAAAAGGAAATTAGGAAAAGAAACTTCAGATCTCAGAAAGCAAAGCACTATGAGATAAAAGATTCCAGAAATCTACCATGTTTACAAGAAACAAACCAAAAAAATCCCTGAAAGCCTCTGTTGAAAAGGTAACTAAGTAGTACAGTGACTATTACTGAGCCTGGAGTCAGGAAGGTTTGAATTCAAATTTAGTCTCAGACAGTAGAGCTGTATGGTGCTGGGCATAATTAACTTCTATCTCTTTTCACTTCAGCTATAAAATGAGGATAAATAATTTCACCCACACTAATACATTGTTTGTGGAGTTGTGAACTGACTCAACCATTCTGGAGAACAATATGGAACTATGCCCAAAGGGCTATCAAACTGTGCATTCCCTTTGACCCAGAAATTGGAACCTGAGTGGATGCCCATTGTTGGAGATTGGCTGAATAAAGTATCATACACGAATGTCATGGAATATTATTGTTCTATAAGAAATGATCAGCAGGATGATTTCAGAGAGGCCTGGAGAGACTTATATGAACTAATGCTAAGTGAAATGAGCAGAACCAGGAAATCATTGTACACAACAACAAGATTATACGATAATCAATTCTGATGGACGTGAGTCTTTTCAACAATGAGATGATTCAAGCCAGATCCAGTGAACTTGTGATGGAGAGAGCCCTCTCTACCCAGAGAGAGTGGGGACTGAGTGTGGACCACAACATAGTATTTTCACTTGTTTCTTATTGTTTGCTTGCTTTTTGTTTTCTTTCTCATTTTTTTCCCTTTTTGATCTGATTTCTCTTGTGGAGCATGATATTTGTGGAAATATGTATAGAAGAATTGCACATGTTTAACATATATTGGATTACTTTCTGTCTAGAATAGGGAGTGTGGGGAAAGAAAGGAGAAAAATAATTTGGAATACAAGGTTTTGCAAGAGTGAATATTGAAAACTCTCTATGGGTGTGTTTTAAAAATAAAAAGCTTTCACCAACTCTGAAGTCAGGAGGACCTGGGCTCAAATCTGGTCTCAGACACTTAAACACTTCCTAGCTATGTGATCCTGAGCAAGTCACTTAACTCAGCAAAAAGAAAGAAAGAAAGAAAGAAAATAAAAAGCTTTATAAAAAATTAAAATAAAAAACAGTTAAATTAGTCATTATAAAAATAAATAATGTCATATACTTCACAGAGTTGTGGAGATAAAATTGAAATTTGTATTTAAAGCAGTGCTTGTCACATAGTAGACACTTAATAAATGTTTGTTAATAAATGTCCCCCTTCTTTTTCCTTAATTAAGGAGTGGAAAAGGCTGGGCTGGACTACGATAAGGTAGGGAGAAACTCACCTGGGATTCCCATAGAGAAGACATTGGTTATCTGGTAGTTGCTATCTTAAACTAGGTGCTGAGCTCAGTTTTGCCCATCATTGAAGAAGGGGGTATAAAATAAGCATCCTCATCAAAACCATAGATATCCCATCCTTGTTCCAGCTTTAGACACTGTCCAGAAAAGATAATATGGAGGTTTAACCACAAATAGAAGGTTCTGGGCAATAGTTAGAAGGAGCAATAGAATGAGCCAAAGACAGACTTCATCCACAATTAAGTGAAATGGATGCGATGTTTTTCTAGGTGCTATGAAGGATGTAGAAGAAAAAGAAGAAAGAAGGTCCCGGCCCTTCAGGAACTTGTAATCTCACTGGGGAGATATGACCTATATAGAAGAAATTAAAATTAAACTAAAATTCACAGTAGTGTAAAAGGAGCAAATGAGTAGGACAGAAATAAGTATTAAAGAATCTTGGAGAAGCAAAAGATCACCAGGGGCCCTTGGGATTGAGCGGCCCAAGAGCACAAGACGGGCTTGAGCCAAGCTGTGAAGAAAGGGCTGAATTCACAGCAAATAGGAGAGAGAAGGTCAGAAGGGGCCACACCAGAGAGGCTCAGCTCAAGGGCTTATGGCAATTTTTCCCAAATATTTGTCAAAACAGTACCAACTATCTGGAATAAGGAATGGACCTGTAGGGTGGAGGAGGGGGAGACAAGGTATCCTGAGGTCAGCCACACTAAAACAGAGAGTTCCTACTAGTTGATTATATGAAATTAAAGCTAAGTGGAAAGGATGGGCCCAAATTACGGTTGCCCTTGATTGCCAGGGATGTGATCACAGAGACAACAGGGCAGTGAAAACATCGAGGGGAAAGCACACCTCTACCCCCACACCCTCCTTCCCTGCTTGGTCACATCCTGAGTCATTCCCCCTAATGGAGCTAGTCCTTAACACTAAAGACATAAAAAAACCAGAATTGACTCCATCTCTTCTGGCATTCAAAAGCCAGTGTTGCTAAATCCTAGAAAATAGAGAAGCCCCAGGGAAATCTAATAACAGCCCTACTTAAGAGCATGCGACAATTATTACCTCCAACTGTGAGGGAGGCTGAGTAATTAAAAAGAGTTCTTTATTTTGATTAAAAAGATTCCTTTTAGTGTTTCTGAATCTTTAGTGAAAGCCCAGAACTCTATTTTTAGATGCAAAACAAGAAATATGGCCGGAGGGTCGGGAGAAGGGGATGGTATTTAAAATGTGGGATATAGGTTTGTAACCTGAAAAATCAGCACACGGCCCTAGTGGCTCCTCAATCTAACCCAGGCTCACCCACATATTTTCAATGAGACAGGATAGTCCAGACCTTGCCAGGATTAATAGAAGACCCAAATTAATTGGTCTTAATCACTATAAATTTCCTTCCCAATAAAATCTCAAGAATTTCCAATCACGCTGATTTATATGTGTAATTAGAAATCCATTCACAGATGTCACACAGCTAGGTGGAAGCCGAGGAGGCCGTAAGAAGGGAAAAATGACAAGTGGAAACTTGAGGAGGACTTGAGAAAGTGCCCAAGGTTTTAAAGGGTGAAACAGTGCCAAGCTAGATGAGATTTTAACAGTTAGTAGTAGGGCTGCTAAGGACATAGTCTGAAGTCCAGAAATCCACAGCCTTTCCATTCAATGGAGGAGGCAGCTATGTTCATGTCAATGCCCTAATCACAGCAATTGGGGGAAAAAGTTATAATTAGAGAAACAGATACAGATGCAAGCAGTCTGGAAAGGAGTAAAGGGGAGATTCCCTTCAGCCTCTGTTGCCTATCAACAATACAATGATAAACTTAGTTAAAAGCAATTTTATATTATATAAAAATATAAAAGCAAACTGAAAGGGTATCTCTTGAAACACACCCAATTTCTCTTCTTTTTAGATTATTAATGATGAAATCAAATTGTTTAGAGAATAATACCATCTGGTCAAACTTTCTGCTTTTCATAACTAGATTATCCTCTGTGCTGACTATCTGCTTAGGAGCAAGTTAACTCTACCTGTCTTTAGTTCATGGTTTTCACGGGCTACCCTTGATCCACTAGAAGTGGCCAGGGGAGATAGAGACAATAGGGATAGTAGTTACCTCCCAGTGCAAAATTTCAACCCAATAATTGGGGGAAGGGGCGGAAATCACTCTTTTTCCTGACCCATAGAAGATATAAGATAAGTTAACAATTGGGGAAGATTATAATTGGAGAAACAGATGAGATTTCTGTTTCATAGGACCAATAAAAGAATGAACTAGACATTTTTTCCAGTCTTTTCAACTGCTTAAACCCCTTTCCCCATCTTTTCTTCAAAAGGTGTTAGGTTTTACAGAGAAAACATAACTGAATACATATAGTAAAATTTAATCCCAACAAGATAAAATCCTTATAAATTAACACCAGAGAAAAGTAATTTTTAAAGTACTCACTCAGTCTCCCCCATCAACTAGCCTCCATATTCAGGGCTGGAATAATCATATTGATCTATGTATCTGTATCTGGGGACTTTCTTGGGATCCTCTCCTTCTTCAGCGACTTCAGTGACAGCCTCTCCCCTATCTGTCACCATTGCCAGCAACCTCATCTCACCCTCACCATATTCATAACTACAAATTCCCTGTTGATTCCAAAGTAAACTTTAATAATAAGAAGAACATCCAGGATGGCTTAAAGGAAAGATGAAATGCATAAGAATTCATAGCTCTCAAAGCATAAATTTTTAAAATTAAAAGAGAGAATAACAAATGTAATAAAAAAAATACTGAAGTGGAAGAAAATCTTGCAGGAGAAAAGCAAAATTTTAAAAGAACACATCATCTCTATATAAGCCAGTATCTGGACTCAAAAATGGAATGAATAGAGACAATTTAAGGATCATGGTCTCAGTAGAACATGGAAAATTTTGACAAAGAAGAGGTGGGCCAGAAAACAGAATGAAGGAATAAAATTGCATCAAAGTAGGTTAATAAAAACTAATAGTAGGTATGAATTACTGACTTAAAAGAGAATTTAAAATAAAAAAAAGAAAGAAAACAGAAACCCAATTCTCATAACTTTAAAACTGAATGGACTAAACAGTTTGTTAAAATGAAAGAAAGAGCCAAAATAGAGAAGAAAACAAATCCTTATTGTTTACAAGGAATACATTTAAAGAGCAAAGACACATATATAAACAAAATGAGAGAGATCAGGTGAATCAGAAAGAGGAAGTGTGAAATTATGCTATTAGGCAAAGTAAAAATAAAATTCATGATATCAATAAAGATAAAAAAGGAAATTCTGTTGTTGCTAATCAATTGTTTCTGGTCATATTGATGCTTTGTGACCCCATTTGTAGTTTTCTTGACAAAGATATTAGAGTGATTTGCCATTTCCTTTTCCAAATCATTTTGCAGATGAGGAAACTGAGGCAAAAAGGGGTTAAGTGACTTTACCAAAGTCACACAGTTGATAAGTATCTTAAAATTGATTTAAACTCAGAAAGATGAGCTTTCCTGACATTAGGCCTAGCGTTCTATCTACTATGTCACCTAGGTGCCAAAAAAGAAAAGAAAAGAAAAGGTGTTTGTTGTTGAGTTGTTTCATTCATATCTGATTCTCCATGACCCAAGCTGCGTTTTGTTTTGTTTTTTGCAATGATTGCCATTTTCTTCTCCAGATGAGTAACAGAGGCAAACAGAAGTAAATGAATTTCCCACAAAATTAGTAAGTGAGGCTGCTTTTGAACTCACATCCTCCTGACTTCAGAGACAGTACTCTATCCACCAAACATTGATATAACTATCACAAATAGAGAATAAACCCATATGTTCAAGTCAACAGCCTATATAAATGGAAAAGTTATACAAGTTAGAATAAACAATTATATCTTCAAGTATTTGCAAGTTTATTATATGGAAAAAAAATTAAATTGTTTCTGCTTGACTCCAGAAGATTGAACAAGAAGCAATGTGTAGAAATTGTGGAGAGATCAATTTCCTTACTTGATATAAGGAAAAAATTCCAAATAATTTCTAAAGTTTCCTAAAATTGAATAGATTATTTTGGGAGGTAGTGGATCCTCTCTCACTGTATATTTTTAAGCTGAATCTGAGACTGTTTAGGTATGTTATTGTGATGACCGCAAATTTAAAATTAGGATCAGGAATTCAGGTTAGGGGAAAATCGTAGATCTTTATTCTTAGTGGAGGTGAAGAAGTATCGAAGGTGAAGGGGAATCAGAGGTAAAGGGGGATT